>NC_056725.1:1360781689-1361411689 GCF_019279795.1 Protopterus annectens
GTGTGTGTGTGTGTGTGTGTGTTTAATATACCTCTCAATTGACCAGATTTTTGCCTCATATTTTTGGCCATTTCTGGCAATTCACAAAGGATTGAATTCATTAAATAACATGAGTTTCAGACTTCGTATCTTTCAGAAAATGCATGCTAACAAAAAATCCTGTTATTCTTTCTAAGTCTATAAGAGAAATATTTAAAATCTATCCCTATTTTGTGCCATTGTATCTCCATTATTTTAGGCTTTGTCCAGATTTCTTGCACTAAGAGGTTGAGATGTATGCATACTTCTCAACTATCCAGATTTTTGGCCTATTCCTCTTACAATTTGAAGTCACTAAATAATGACATGCAAGTTTCAGACTTCATATTCTTCAGAAAAATGCATGCTAAGACAAATCCTGATGTTAAGTTGTCAATCTCGCCTTCATTCTTGCTGGATGGGTTCGGAGCCGATCCTCGGCACCGACTCGGCACTTGCTAAGCTCGAGAGCTAATTTTACCAGCTCGAGGCAATCCTATTTCCCATGATGCAAGGCAGAGACTACCCAGATCTCGTTTGCCGCTTCGCTAATGAGGTGCCTCTTTTACCAGCTCTAGGTAAGTTTTTCTTATAATAAGACTTTTAGTCTCATCCCTTTTATTTTTCATAACCCTAGTAGTTTTGTGAACTTTAACGTTTATTTTAACCCTATTCCCGTTAGTGTTCCCTTTTTTTCGGGTTATTTATCCCCTTCCCTAGGTTAGGCCTTAGGCCTTTCCCTTTCCTAATTTTTCCTGTCAGGGTTTTTTGTGTCTGTTTGAGTGTTCTATCCCTGTTAAGTTTACATTTTTGGATTGGGTGTTATTTGTGTGTGTGTGTTTGTGTTTTTTCCTGTCAACTTGTGTTCCCTCGACACAGCTATGTCGAAGGACACAAAGGTCTCAGGCTTCAAGAAGTGTGACTCGTGCTGTCAGAAGATGTCTCTGACAGATGGTCACACTTCTTGTGTTTACTGCCTGGGACCTCTGCACCTGCAAGACTCTTGTGCTATCTGTCATGCCTTCAGCCCAAGAGTCCTGCAGGAGCGCAGAAATAAGTTAATATTGAGGGGCTTATTAAAGCCTGAGAGCTCCCCGACTAAGTCGGCTCCAGGGAAGCCCTCGAAACCTGTTAAGCCTTCGGCTGCCAGTCCCAAGCCGTCAGCTACTGGTTCAACTTCTTTAGTGTCGAGATCGGCTCCGGCCGGAGCCGATCCTTCCATGCTAGAAGTCACAGTATCGGCTCCATCCGGCGCCGATACTGCCAGATCTGGACACTCAGTGTCAGCTCCGGCCGGCGCCGACGTATCCTCAGCTCCTTCGGCTCCACCTATCTCTAAAAAGAGATCTCGATCCCCCTCATTGGAATCGATACGTTCGGCTCCGAGATCACCCTTGCTCTCGGAGCGGAGCCATCGGAGCCGTTCTTCTCGGTCAGCCAGGCTGTCTGATCATGACCTCGAGAGAGTGGTGAGTAGACTATTAAAGTCTCAGGCATTGGCCCAAATGCTCCATAGCCCGTCTCAACAGATGGTAGCTATTGCACATCCACCTAACATTCCTCCTTCGACTCTCTTACAGAGCTCGGAGCCGGAGCTCCTCGGAGCCGTGAATGTTGTAGCTTCGGAGCCGATACCACCCCTTTCGGCTCCGTCGTACTCTGCTCTGATTTCCTCCTTGAGGCCTTCATTGGAGGGATCTGGGCGTCTGGTCTCTCTCTTCAGCTCCGAGGGGGCGAGTGGCATCGGACCCTTGTCCGACCCCGTTCTCCCTCTCGGGACTTCGGCGTTGGTGAGCTCAGCCCCGACATCTGCCTCGGAGCCTTCCCACTCGGTGAGGCCTGGGGTTCCTATATCTTTGGAGTGGGAACCTTCTGGTCTCTCTGATGGGGGAGCCTTTGAGGTAATGAGGAGTGTACTAGCCCCTGGGCGTAGTCAACGGTCAGTTCCATTAGCTCCTCCCACTACAGTGCCTGCTGACGTCTCTTCCCACTCTCTTGCTCCCGGACCCAGAGATCCAACGCCTCAGGTTTCCCCATTGGGAATATCTTCCTCTTCCGAGGCTTCTCCTGATCCGTCAGGTGAACCTCCGCGTAAGAGGACATGTAAGAGGAAACATCTAGACTCCCCCGAGTCTATTACATCTGATACTGACTTGGATGAGTCGGAGGGATCCCCAAGGTCCTCCTCTGAGGATGTCTCTTTCTCAGACATCCTTGAACTCCTTAAGCAGAGGGGGAACTGGCCCTCCCTTAATCCTTCCGAGGACGAGTCAGTATACCTGGAGGCGTTCGGATCTCGACCCTCCACCTCCTGGGTGTCTCCGCCTTTCGACCCTCTTATGGATGTAGTGGCTCGAAAGGCGTGGATGGCCCCGGATTCGGTGGAACCTATTCCTAGGAGGCCTTCTAAATTTATTATGGCCCCATCAGATAGGCAATATTTGACAAAAGGTGTCCCGGTTGATGCCATGGTAGTGGCTGCAGCCACCAAGAAGGAACTAGCTGATCCTTCAGTACCTGTCCATCCTCCTAACAAGGATTCTAGGACTATGGACAGGTACGGCAAGCAGATTTTTTCTTCAGCGACCTTTGCCATGCGATCGCTGAACTACTTGTGTCACTTCACCCGCCTTCAAAGAGATGTTCTTAAAGAGTTGGGAGAAGTTTTACAGGATCCGTCAGCTGCTGGGTCTCAGGATAAGATTAGCTCACAGGTAGGAATCCTTAACTCCATTGTTAACTCCTCCATGCGGCTCATTTCTTATGCAGCCGATGGAGCGAGTAGGGCCGCAGGCAGAGGAGTGGCTTTAAGGCGTCAGTCCTGGATGCGGCTTTGTAATTTTGCAGACCCCTTCAAGGCATCCTTCACAAACTCCCCTTTTGATGGTTCGACCTTGTTCGGACCTCAAGTGAAAGACAGTTTGACTAGATGCGAACAAGATGGCAAGACTCTTTCTGCCGTAGGAGTCCGTTTCTCCACCCCTTCAAGACCTTACCCAAAAGGTCAGAAGGGAGGGAAAATGTGGTTCCGCAAATCTCAAGGAGTCACGCCTGACGCACGAGGTCAGTTTACCCCCAGAGGCAGAGGGGGTAACAACAACAGACGCCGCCCTAGGGGCAGAGGGGGTCCGCAGAATCAGGGTAGCAGAGAGCCTCTTTCTGACAAACCCTTCCAGCATCCCTGAGATGTTGCCCGATTGTCCACCTTCGGAGGCAGTTGGGGGAAGATTATCGCTGTACCCAATAGCCTGGCTTTCCCTTTCTCAAGACAAATGGGTACAGTCGATTATATCCGAGGGTTACAAAATTCCCTTTATTCAAACCCCAATCCAGCAAAAGGGAACCCTTCCAGTCGTTCCACCCGTTCTAAGGGAACTAGCAGGACCAGAGATATCAAGACTGCTAGCAAAAAGAGCCATCCAGCCAGTCCCAGCAGACCAAATAGGATCCGGAATCTACTCAAGGTTCTTTTTAGTTCCAAAAAAGACAGGGGACTGGAGACCAACATTAGATCTGAACAAACTAAACAAGTTTGTAAAGAAAACAAGATTCCGGATGGTCACGCTTCAGTCCATTCTACCCTTTCTGGGCAAGGACAATTGGATGTGCTCGGTAGATCTTCAGGATGCGTACTATCACATAAAAATTCACAGGCGCTCCAGAAGATTTCTCCGCTTTTGGCTGGGGATCAGTCACTTCCAATTCAGGGCCCTGCCCTTTGGACTCACTACAGCCCCCAGAGTGTTCACCAAATGTATGGCAGCGGTTACGGCTCACCTGAGACGTCAAGGATTCCAGGTGTTTGCATATCTAGATGACTGGCTCCTCACTGCCACCACCAGGCATCAACTTCTCCAGGCCAGAGATTACACCATTCACATTTGCAGAGGGCTAGGGATTTCTATAAATTTCAAAAAATCTGCCTTGTTGCCTTGTCAATCTATTACTTTTATAGGCACAAAATTGGACACCATACAACTTTCAGCAAAGTTAACAGACCAAAGGATCTTGGAAATTCAAAGTCACATCCAGGTGATTCATCTCAGCTACAAAATTCAGGCCAGATTTGCTCTGAAAGTATTGGGTCTTATGGCGGCCACCATAACACTTCTTCCCTTCGCCCGTTTTTACATGCGTCTTCTACAATGGATGCTATTCGCCCAATGGTCCTTTCAACAACTACCCATGCGTCACAGGATCATAATCACTCCAACTTGCAAAAGGCATCTGACCTGGTGGATATCGTCCCCTCAAGTCCATCAGGGCAGACCCTTTGTTCCTCCTGCCCCGGTCGCCACGGTTACATCGGACGCCTCCCTGATCGGGTGGGGGGGGCATTATCAGGGCAGGATGGTTCATGGCACTTGGCAACCTTACGAATACCATCTGCACATAAATGTCCTAGAGATGAGAGCAGTGCTTTTAACGTTGCAAGCCCTCAACGACTCTCTTCCCCTGGGAACTATTGCAGTCCAAACGGACAATATGTCCGTAGTGTGGTATATCAACAAACAGGGCGGAACCAAGTCCTATCCACTGTGTCGAGAGGCTCTCAGACTTTGGCAATGGGCAATCTCTTCTCAGTGGTTTCTGATAGCAATGCATATCCCCGGGAAATCCAACATCATAGCGGACAGGTTGAGCAGAGCTATTCTCATGCCTCACGAGTGGTCTCTCAAACAATCAGTGACGGAAGAGATTTTTCAGGAGTGGGGCCTTCCTTGCTGCGACCTTTTTGCTACACCTCAAAACAGCAAATGCCCAGACTTCTTCTCTCTCTTCCCCCTTCCAGGCCATCCCCCCAGAGACGCTCTAACCCAAGATTGGCCCCGGGGACACCTTTATGCCTTTCCCCCCTTTCCGCTGATACCTCAAGTAATTCAGAAAGCAACCGCTTTGAGAGCCAAGTTGATTCTCATTGCCCCTTATTGGCCTCGGCAGATATGGTTTCCGTTCCTACATCGTTATCTCTTGGTACAGCCATGGCATCTGGACCCGGTTCTAGATCTTCTGACCCACCAGTCGGGGCAGCTGCACCAATCCGTACCTTCTCTCAACCTCACTGCTTGGTTGCTCCACTTCCATCCTTAGCCAGGCTCCCTATGATTTCTAATCCCATCCAGGATATCATAGTAGCTTCCCTAAAATCCTCTACCAGAAGGATTTACACTAGTAAATGGCAACGTTTCTCCTTCTGGGCAAAAGCTAGGAACATAGACCCCTATACTGCTCCGATTCATTCGTTCTTGGACTTCCTAGCTGAGATTTTTCATTCAGGATCCTCTTCCTTTACAGTAAAAGTTCAGCTGGCAGCCATTTCGAATTTTCATATAAGCCTTTTGGACCACAACATTATGTCACATAAACTTTGCAAGGCATTCCTTCGAGGTATCTTTTTACTTAAACCTCCGATTAGAGACCCCCCACCACAGTGGGATCTAAATTTAATTTTGACATCCTTGATTCTCCCCCCTTTCGAACCTGCGGCTGCCTGTTCGTTGAAATTTCTTTCTTGGAAGACACTCTTTCTAGTCGCCATTACTTCTGCCAGGAGAGTATCTGAGCTTCATGCTCTCTGCATTCGTCCTCCCTACTTAATTTTCCACAAAGACAGGGTATCTCTAAGGACTTATCCATCTTTCTTACCCAAAGTGGCATCGCAGATGAACCTAAATCAATCCATTGATCTTCCAGTGTTTTTCCCAAATTATTCTGATAGAGCAGAACAAAAATTACATTGTCTTGATGTTCACCGCCAGCTCAGATATTATCTAGACAAAACTAAACATTTTAGGAAATCTGATCAACTGTTTCTATCCTATGCAGAGAACAGGAAAGGCCTTCCTGTTTCCAAGGTGACTTTATCTAGATGGCTGTCTTCTGTGATTACTTACATTTATCAGCTCAGAGGCAAAGAGTTGATTTCAAAAGCCCATTCTACCAGAGCTCTAGCTACATCTACAGCTTTTCAGGCTAGACTTCCAATAGACACTATTTGTGCAGCAGCCACATGGGCCTCTCCTCATACCTTTGTTTCACATTACAAATTAGACTTGGCCTCCAGAGACAGAGCGAATTTTGGTTCCACCGTTCTCAAGAGTCTGTTCCATTGAGCCACCCAGGATAGAGGTGCTAGGACGCGGTCCCATCCAGCAAGAATGAAGGCGAGATTGACAACTTAACATTAAGAAGTTATGTACCTACCATAACATTCCATGTTAGTTGTCTTCTCTCGCCTTCTTTCTTAAGGCCCCTCCATCCCCCTAGCCTGGTCAGACCGAGAAGATTATGCCTCTTCTATTAAGAGGCTTTATCCTTTTTTCTAGCTAATCAGCTTCTAGTGTCACTAGATTAGGTTGATCCTTTTCAGAGGATTATGATGATTATGATTGTCATTTTTAGTATTGTTACTTTTCTTCCTCCTTTACAGTTGGAAGAATATATTCCTAATTTCCTTAGCTACCAAATGAGATCTGGGTAGTCTCCGCCTTGCATCATGGGAAATAGGGTTGCCTCGAGCTGGTAAAATTAGCTCTCGAGCTTAGCAAGTGCCGAGTCGGAGACGAGGATCGGCTCCAAACCCATCCAGCAAGAAAGAAGGCGAGAGAAGACAACTAACATGGAACGTTATGGTAGGTACATAACTTCTTATTATTTTAACAACTTTCTAAGTCTATAAGAGCAATATTTAAAATCTATCTCTATTTTGGGCCTTTGCCCCCCCCCCCATTATTTTAGGCTTTGTCCAGATTTCTTGTGCTAAGAGGTTGAAAGGTATGGAGGTGTGGTATGTAATTCCCTAGTTGGGGGAAGGCAGGTTAGTCAATTAATTGGTCAGGCTTGACCCCTAATGTGGTCACAGAAAAACAAGGAATCCTGTATACCAACTACCAGACTGCTGAATGAATTTTGAGTTTCAGTGGAGACAAGAGCCTGAATCCCCTACACTAACTACGAGACTGCTGAAGGAATTATGAGCATCAGTGGAGACAAGAGCCTGAATCCTCTACACCAACTAATAGAATGCTAACAGAATTGTGAGTTTGAGTTTGAGTTTCAGTACATTTTCAGGGAATTATGAGTTTCAGTGCATTTTCATGGAATTGTGAGTTTCAAGGGAAGAAAAACTGATTGTCTTGTTTAGCAAATGGCAGTCACTGTTTGTGCTGTAGAATTTGAAAGCAGTGTTAGTAGCATAATTGCTTTTGGTGCAGAAAGCTGTAGAGTCTACTCCCATGCCATGTAGCTGTAGTGTTTTATTGCAGTGCCCATTTGATTGATTATTTGGTGCATTTTAAGGGGGGATAGGGGTTCTGCAATCCTGAGTGTGTTCTCCTTTGTATGAGATATCTCATAACTATGAACTTGTTGGTTTGTCAGTCGTTTCCTATTGCAATATTACCTGCTTACCATTTTTTTTTAATGTTACATAGGCAATTTTTCAAGGGCAGCAGGCACTGAATTTATAGATGATTCACTGAAATGTAAAATGTTTGCCAGTAGCAACCTCTTCATTAGTTACAGATCTCTTTAATGTGGAATTATTTGGATGACTTTTACTTCTGCAGAGATAACCAATACGTTTTTTATGTGTATATATAGTTCCCAATACATATGGTTTTATATTCATCAATACACACGATTATCAGATTTTTTTTTGTATATATACATTTATATATATATATATATATATATATATATATATATTATTTATACATTTTTATAAATGTGAGATTATTATATTATATTTGTTAAAATGCTTTAAAAATGTTTTTAATGAATTATCCATAAGGTTTTTGATGAACTATATTATTTTCATTCAATATTCATGAGCCAAATAATGATTGGCTTGACAATGAAATGTTAAAGCTTTTAAATGGTACCAATTAAGTCAACAGTTAACAGTCTGATGAAGCATTCCCTTTGAATGTGAAAGCGCTTACTGAATTTTAGGTCTTTGGCCTTGTTGGATTTTTTCATTTTATTTTTAATAAATAGTCGGCTTCTTATTGTCGTGTTTTGACTACCTCTTTCAGTTTTGTTTTTTGGGATTTTATGGACATTTGCTGCAGCTGAGGAGCCTCTTCCTTGTCTTGGAAATTCTTTTTCAGTTTGGACTACTTCATTTTGTTTCCATAGACAGGGAACATGACGGAAGAGACTTTTGGAAACATTACTTGTGTTTTAAATCTGCCTCAAAGTGAATCGGTAAGAGAGAATAATGATACTATGTTTAAAAAGCTCATGTATGCGGAGAGCAACCCGCTTCTGAAATTTTCTAAGACAGACTTAACTAAGGAAAAAAAATCATGTTGCCATTAGTATAAATGTGTTACAGCTTACAAGAAGATTTGAACAAACACTAGAAAAATTAAAGCAAACTCAATGGCAACGCAAGCACATGGAAGCTTGTATAAGCTTCAAAATTGTTCCCAGGGGTTTACGCATCTTAAAAATGCCCAGTTTTGGTGATAAATATCCTGACCTCTTAAGCAAATGGCAAAAACTGAACCTTGACACCAGTTTAAGTTATATGAGACTTTGACCAATATGTATTTGTGGAAAACTAACTAATGACTGAATTGACTTGCATACATTCCGAATTAGAACTTGCTATGTCAGGCAAGGAAATGGAAGAGTTATTTACTACTATCTCTACTAACGTGAAGTTATTGGAAAACAGATTACTTCAGGCAAAAAGGAAAAAACTCAAAAGAGACTTCAGAGATTTTCAAAATGGTAATGTCTTTTCTTGGCCACATGAGCAGCGAAGAACCAGCAACATCAATCAGTTACCACAAACTGGACCTAGAATCAGCAATGAACCAGTCAGACAACCTGGTAGGAATATACCCCCATCACGTCACATTCCAGATGGCCCGGAGATTCCACACACGGAACAAATGAATCTACCCACAAGAGAAACTTTTATATCGGAGAGTTCTGTACAACCCTTACTCGATTCAATACAATCTAGAGTGGAAATACAAACTGACAGGAACAGCGTCGCTGGACATGGAGAACAGTTACGACCTTATAGTAATATAGAAACTACTTCTGACGATACAGCCATTTCAAAGACCAAAACACCAGATGTTTGTAGAAAAGAGATCAGTGTAAATGTAGAGAAAAACCTCATTGATTCTAACAGTGTTTTTTTTTCATTCCCTTTACCCATACGAACACCACAAAGAACACATTGGTCACTAATAAATGGTACAAGGAAACGCAAACAACCAGAGGAACATTTCGAATTCCAGCGGAAGGTTCTACGACCTGTAAGTCAGACTTAATAATAAATATTTCACATCACATATTAACAGAAGCTGAAAAGAGACTTTTGAACAAGGGACTTACATTTATACCAGCTAAAAATGTTGATTACATTGACCATGTTATAGATTTGAAAATGTTCACAAGAAATTTGAATTTGAGAATGATGTTTGATAACAGCAATAGTGAAACTATGAAGTTTTTTAAAAAACCCTCGACATTTATACCATCAGCACATACTTTAGTAGAAGCTTTTGAAAAAGCGATGGTGAAAGACCTAAATAAGTTATATAATAGCAAACACACAAAAAATTATTTTTATAATCTTGACAAAGAAGAAGAAAATGCACTTCAGCAATTACAGGCAAATCACAACATTGTTATAAGGGGTGCAGACAAAGGTGGAGCCATAGTCATTTTAGATACTTCTATGTATAAGGAGAAGATGTTAGATTTATTAGCTGATAAAGCAGCATACTGTGATATATATTTAATCAAATTAAACAAAATAGTGAACAATGTCCAAGATGAACTATATGACATGTTTCTATGTAATGTAATTGATTTTGATTTATATAAATATTTCTTACTAGAACAACCATTAGTACCTACTTTTAGAGGCCTGCCCAAAGTCGATAAGAATCTCACAAATCCACCACTCAGACCCATAGTATCCAGCAAGGGGTGGCTCACTGAAGCCGTATCTATATATTTAGAAAATCAACTAAAAAAGTTAGTGGGAAAAACAACAATCGTTAAAGATACTGAACACTTTATTAGAAGCCTTTTTGAATATACAGCACCGGAGAAAACCAAAGAAATAAGTTATATGGTAACTCTGGATGTAAATTCTCTTTTCACATCCATTCCAAATGACACAGGCATTGAATATATGGGATTCTTTTTAATTGAGCACGATATACCTAGACACTTAATAATCAAATGTGCTATGTTAATGGACATCATCCTTAATAATAATGTTTTTGTATATGAAGGAAACTATTTTTTACAAAAAAGGGGAGTAGCCATGGGTACCCCATGCGCTAACTCCTATGCAAACATTGTGATGGCGTATTGGGAACATACATACATATTAAGAAGTGAATATGAAGAAAACATTTTATTATACAAGCGTTTTGTAGACAATGTTTTTTGTTATGGAGAGACAAAACTTTGTGATTTCATTGATTACATAAATGGAACCACCAATTTTTTATCTTTGACAGGTAAACGGACAGCATCAAACATAGAGTTTTTAGATGTTCTCATTATTAATGAAAATAATACTATACAGACACAGCTGTACAGAAAGGAATGTAGAAAAAATTCCATATTACATCGTACCAGCAGGCACCCTCCGCATATTTATAATAATATAGTCAAAGGGCAAGTGTTGAGAATATCTAGATTAACTAGTAAGGAATCTGTATTCCATGAAACTGTTGAAATGATGCATGGGGAATTCAAAGAAAGGGGATATAGAGAAGAAGAAACTGAATCGTTATTTCACCAAGACATTGTTAAGAGAGCTTCAAAAGGGAAACCTTATATATACTCTCAACACAAAGAAGTGAACACACAAACAAAAGACAGGAACATGACATATATGAATGAACCAGTAATTTCATTTAAAAACAATAACAAGAAGATTAAAGACATTTTTATTAATAATTGGAATATATTAACAGTAGATGAAAAATTAGGTGCTATGGTAGGAGAACATCCCAGATTTACCTACTAAAACACAAAATCATTGAAACGCATGTTGTGTTATGAAAAGAATGAAAAACAAACACTAAGATCTATCAGAAAAGGAACTTTTGCTTGCAGGAGTTGCAATCAATGTCCCTTCATGTTAAAAGGCCACAAGTTTGTACATCCAGAGACAGGAAAGGAATATGAGTTTAATAGTTATGCTGACTGCAGAACACGAGATTTGATTTACCTTGCTATTTGTGGTAAATGCAACTCGTTCTATGTAGGAATAACAAATAGAACCTTAAGGGAACGAGTGAAAGAATATATTTATGCAATAAATAGGGAGGAGGAAAATAATGCGTTAGCAAAACATATAAACAAAGGCACATTACACAGTTTTAAATTTATGGTATTAGAAATGATATATAAGAATGCTAGGCTAAGGAATTATAAGAATTATACAGAGCAGAGAGAAATGAGATGGATATTAAGATTACAAGCAGATAGAGGGCTGGGACTCAATGATAAGGTGTCCATGAGACCCTTTCTAGCAGCTAAGGATCTTAAACATTAGAAAACAAATAAGTATTATATAGGCATTAATATATGTATTCTATATATATTATTTTATGTATTTATTTCTTATTAGTTTATATAAAAATGTCTTTAGATTTTTTATAAAAGTTATAATAAGTATATATTAGAATTGTATGTTTATATATATATATATATATATATATATATATATATATATATATATATATATATATATATATATATATACACAGTTCCTATCAGGTATGGTTGTATATACACGAAGTATGTAGTGTTGAAATATAGATATACTGTTCTATATACAGTAGTTTATACTTCATATGTAAGGATAAATGAATAGTTACATGCCATATTTTTTATGACGTTACCTACAAAAAGACGTTATAATTCATGACAAATATAACCAATAAGTTTTTTATGTGTATATATAGTTCCCAATACATATGGTTTTATATTCATCAATACACATGATTATCAGATTTATATACATATATATTTTTTTGTATATATACATTTATATATTATATATATATATATATATATATATATATATATATATATATATATATATATTATTTATACATTTTTATAAATGTGAGATTATTATATTACATTTGTTAAAATGCTTTAAAAATGTTTTTAATGAATTATCCATAAGGTTTTTGATGAACTATATTATTTTCATTCAATATTCATGAGCCGAATAGTGATTGGCTTGACAATGAAATGTTAAAGCTTTTAAATGGTACCAGTTAAGTCAACAGTTAACAGTCTGCTGAAGCATTCCCTTTGAATGTGAAAGCGCTTACTGAATTTTAAGTCTTTGGCCTTGTTGGATTTTTTCATTTTATTTTTAATAAATAGTCGGCTTCTTATTGTCGTGTTTTGGCTGCATCTTTCAGTTTTGTTTTTTGGGATTTTATGGACATTTGCTGCAGCTGAGCAGCATCTTCCTTGTCTTCGAAATTCTTTTTCAGTTTGGAATATTACCTGCTTACCATTTTTTTTAATGTTACATAGGCAATTTTTCAAGGGCAGCAGACACTGATTTTATAGATGATTCACTGAAATGTAAAGTGTTTGCCAGTAGCAACCTCTTCATTAGTTACAGATCTCTTTAATGTGGAATTATTCGGATGACTTTTACTTCTACAGAAATTGTGCTTATTGACTGGCATTGATGAATGTAATGACAGATGTCTGAGTGGCTTTTTATGGTTGAAATTTTCTGAAATGGGTAGTTTTGTCATTGTTGGTTCATAGCTTTGTTTTATTGCTTACTGGAAGAATGCTCAAAACTACACATTTGAAACACATTCTAACAAGTGGTGCTATATTATATAAGGAATACAATTGAATACAATCAGGAAGGTGAATCAAAGAACACATAGATGTGTCATGGCCCTAAAAATGTGTGCAAGGAGCCTATGGCTTGAAAATGGCCCAAAGGTAAATTTAATTCTCCAATGGCCAGATACATTTTCTTTGAATGTGGGTTTTATGCCGTTTCAATGAAAGTGAGTTTCAACGACAGAGAAGTTTACTGCTCATGCTGTCTGTTTTCACTGTCAGACTGTATTATTTGTGTAGCAACTGGCTATTAGTGTCTGTGTTATTTTATTTCTATATTTGTAAGATACACAAAAGTACAACAAATCCACCACATGAAGGTTCCAAGACTTATCCCATAGCAACTTTTTTGGGCCACATACTTAAACACATTGTCAGTGGTTTTACAGACATTCTTAAAGACTCCTGGGACTTTTTGCAGGGGTTGACTATGGAAATACACCAGGGAGATGTGTACTTCCTTACCATTGATGTAGTTGATTTATTTTCATGTATCCCTGTGGAAGAAGTTTTGGAGTTTTTTGAGTCACTTTTAGACAGTAAGCACTCAGTACTTAACTTAGAAATTGATTTGTTGGTGGAACTTATGAGAATTGTATTAGAAAACAATTTTATATACTTTGAGGAGGAGACATTCAAGCAGATAAGGGGAGTTGCTATGGGGGCAGCATGTGCCCCCATATATGCTAATTTGGTGCTTTTGCAATGGGAACTAAAATTTTTGGTTAAGTCAGTCTATTGGAAGAATATTAGATTTTATAGGCGTTTTTTTGGATGACATTTTTATTGTTTGGGAAGGTCCAGTGGACGCCATTATGAATTTTGTTGAGTTCCTTGGTCAAACTACAAACTTTTTAAAGTTTACCTTTAAATTTGACCAGCAAGGGATTGATTATTTAGATGTGAGGCTAGACAAAATTAATGGAAATTTGAAATCTAGGATCCATAAGAAAATTACCTTCAGCAACTCATATCTCCCATATAATAGTGACCACCCTGGAAACAGAAAAAAAGTATTGTTAAGGGCCAGATGGTCAGAGCGGCCAGAATGACATAGGTTCATAGGTTCGTACTAGGCTATCTGCCCTAGGGCATTTATAAGCCTAGCCAGAGTGTGAGTGGCTTTCACCACCCCTTAGGATGAGAATACTACGCCCATTTAGGGTTTAGTTTACTGTGCCTCTGTCTAGTAGTGACACAGAGATGACCCCCGGGGTAAACCTATGATCTCCCATCCACTCGTCAAGATTTCTCTTGAATAGAGATAGTGAGGGGCTCTGCCTAACAATGATTGGGATTCTGTTCCAGAATGTAGGGAGCCTCTGGGTTATGAATCTGTCCCTCCAGCACATCCTATTTATTTCTGTGTTGAGGTTTAAATCTCTTGCTCTCGTGGCTCTGATGGATTTGGATTGGACATGGCCTTGTACGTCAGGCACAGATCACCTCTGAGTAGGCGGTATGCGACTGAATAGAGCTGGAGTTTTTTCAGTCGGGCAGCATATGAGATATGTTTAAGACCCTTTATCCTCTTGGTGAGGAACTTTTGGGGTCTTTCCAACTGCTGCAGGTGTCGGGTAAGATACATCCCAAATGGGGCATTGTACTCAATCATTGGCCTGATAAGAGAAGAGTATAAGGGCACAATGACCTCTCTTGATCTAGATGTGAAACCCTTCATGATAAGGTGGGCAATATAGAAGGTCTTCCTAACCACTTTGGCAATGTGAGTGTCAAATGAGAGGTTACTGTCAACCTGGGTCCCTAGGTCCCTGATTACCTCTTCCGTACTTAATGGATTACCACCTATGTGGTAATTTGTGGGTACCTTGTTTTTCCCAAAGGTTATGCCTATACATTTTTTGGCGTTCAGCTTAAGGCCATGGCTCTGGCACCAATTATCCATTTCTATGAGGCCTCTCTGAAGGATGTTTTTTTCTGCTGGAGTATCAATGATGGCGCCCAGTTTGCAGTCATCTGCGAACTTTGTCAGCCACAATCCTCCTATGTTTGCCTCTACCTCGGAAAAATAAATGCCGAACAAGAGGGGTCCCAGGACTGAGCCCTGTGGGACACCGCTTGTGACCGGCTTAGAGTCTGACATAGCTCCAGCAACTCTGACCCTGTAGGTTCTGTCCTTGAGCCAGTTTGCAACCCATCTTGTGACATATGGGTTTACATTTAGGCTGGTGAGTTTGTCTATGATGCCTGAGTGGGGTATTGTGTCAAAGGCTTTTGCAAGGTCAAGGTAGTCTGTGTGAACTGCCTTACCCTCATTAATGGCCTTAGTGACTGTTTCAAAAAAGTCGACCAAGTTCAAAAGGCAGGATCTGCCCTTGACAAAGCCAAATTGGGTAGGATCCAATGTCTGTAGGTCCCCAATGTCTTTGTTTATGAGTTCCATAATGATCCTCTCCATAGCTTTGCAGACCAGGCTCGTCAAGCTTATGGGGTGGTAATTTCCAGGGTCCGTAGAAGCACCGCCTTTGTGAAGTGGGACCACTGTTGCCGTACGCCACTCTTTGGGTACGTATCCTGTAGTAAGGCTAAGATTAAACAGCAGCCTTACGTGTGGGTTTAGTTCCTCTTGGAGTTCATGTAGCACACAGCCTGGGACACTGTCCGGCCCCATTGATACTGTGTTTTTAGCTTTAGAGAGGGCGGCTCTCACCTGGGCATCTGAGATGTTTGGGAGGCTGCACTCTGCTGGGATAGCTATTTCTCCTTTTGGGGGGTGGGGGAGGAGAAATTTGCACTGAACCTGTCTGCCAGAATGTTGGCAATGTCAGTGGGTTCAGTGTATTTTGTGTCATTTTGAACTAACTCTGAGCATATCTGGGAGTTTCCACCCAGGTTTCTAACATAGCTAAAGAAGGCCTTGTGATTGTCTTTTGTATCTTTTGCGATTCTCTCAAAGTTGGCCTTGGATGATTTTATGAGTGATCGTAGTTTTTTGCTAGTACTGATCAGAGATGCCTTCCCTTTTAGGGATTTTGTTCTGTCATGTAGTAGCTTCCTCCTCCTGTTGTAAAGTTTGTTTATGGCTGGGGTCCACCAGACCAGGTGCCTGCCTTTGGGGGAATGGGTCTTGGTTTTATTTGGGATTGCATGATCCATGCATTCTTGAAGGTGCCCGTAGAAGGCATTTGTAAAGGATTCAGCAGTGTGGGTTGTGGTTTCCACTGGCCCAGGGGTCTTGAAGGATACCACTTCAATCTTAAGAAGTGTGAAGTTGGCTTTTGAGAAGTTCTTCACTGTGGTCTTTTGTGCAGGGGGTGAGGGCGGGATGTGGATTTCCAATGAGATTAATTTATGGTCTGATCTTACCAATGAGGGATATACTTCCGGTGTGGAGCATTTTGTCCCCATGTTTGTGATGGTCAGGTCTAGTATATTGTCTCCTCTTGTGGGAATGGTGACTAGTTGTTCCATCGCATTTGAGTTTATGAATTCTAGGAACCTTTGGGCTAGGGTGTTAGGGCTTGAGTAATGTTCCCAGTCTATGTTTGGGTAGCTGAAGTCTCCCAATATGATGGTATTTGGAGAGACATTCATACTCTCCAGTGTCTTCAGGAAGGCTGTGTGGGGTTCCTGAGTTTGAGAGGGTGGTCTGTAGCATGCTACAAACTGTAAGGCAGTTTTGCCTATGGTTAGTTGCACCTGGATGGTCTCTGATGCTTCGTGCATTGCCACTAACCTGGAAGTGTGAGTATCTTTGATGAATATGGATACTCCCCCTCCTTTTGTGGTTCAGTCCAAGTTTTGGGGCCGGAAAGCATGATATGAGGTAAAACCTGATAGTGCTGGGGTGCTCTCAGGAGCCTTGAACCAGGTTTCAATCACTGCACACACATCGATGTTCTCCATACTGAGGAGGGCTTCGAGAGCATGCATCTTGAGGTTTAGACTTCTGGCATTGAGCAGCATTACCCTTAGTTTTTTTCCACTTGTGTTTTCTAGGGAGGTAGGTTTGTCATTTGAGCCTTGCCTAAAAAAGGCACTATGGGGGTGGCAAGAGCCTTGGCCAATATCCCGAAGCCCAGGGGTGACAGGTGCAAGCCATCCCTTGCGAAGCAGAGTGGCTTGTCGAGCATGTCATCCCAAGCAGACAGACATTGGATCCCCTTAGAATGACACCAGTAATTAAGCCAATTGTTAAAACTGATAATTTTGTCTTTGTACTGTGGCATCATTCTTGGTGAGGGTAAGATGCTGCTCAGGGTCAGGGTCATACCGGCCTGGGCTACATAATCAGAGAGCTCCTCTATGTCTCTTTTCATGTAGTCCAGGGAGGTACGTCTCAGGTCGTTCACACCGGCATGTACAATGACTGAGTCGTATTTGTACTTGCTGTGGAGTGACCTGAGTGCTTGTGTTATGTGGCGGATTTTAGCTCCCGACAGGCAGCTTACTGTGACCCTTTCCTTGTTCAGTCTGGTGAGTGGGAAGTCAGTGTGTCTGACTATGGAGTCACCTATCATAAGTGTGTCTGACATGTTGTTTGGCCTTAAAGGCTGTGACTGTTTAGCACACTGACTTTGTGAACTATGTGTTGCATGTGCTATGTCTTGAGGTGGTGGTTGCTTGGGTGTCTGCTTTGGAGGCCTCTGTTGTTTTGGTAGATTTTTAATCAGCGCCTCCGAGTATGTTTTTCTGTGTTTATGTGTTTGGTTTGCAGTTGTGATAGTTCTATGTGAGACTGGGTTTGTGGTGTGCGTGGTTACCTTCTCCTCCTGACTGGTCTTGCCAGTACTGAGTTGAGAGAGCTCAGCCTCCAGTTTGGCTATATAGTTGCATCTCTCGCATATATTTGTATCTGAGAGGAGTGACTTAATTTTTGAGATTAAGTATATCTTGGAATTACTTACCTCCAGGGGATACCTGGATAATTTAGTCAAGGAGGTTGCAAGTGAGATTTTGGAAGGATGGGGTGTAAAATTTATGCCCTTGCTAGGTGACAACTCAAGGACAGTAACAGTTAATGGGACTAGTAGAGAACAGAATTTTAAGAGGGCGTTGGTTTTGCAACACAGTGGAGTATCTAGGGACATTAAACATGTTCTTGAGAACAACTGGAAAATGTTAAGATTTAATCACTACAATGTGTGTAAGGTAGGGGAGAAGTTTAATTTTGTTTACAAGACAGGGGTTAACTTAAAAAAACTTTTTGAAAGGAGTAGTGACCAGAGTGTGGACCAAGGTACTAGAAGATGTGGTAGATGTGGTTATTGTAAGTACATCATAGGGTTGGCAAATGTCACTTTGAACAATTACACAAAAAGTAGAATACAATTCAGAAAAGGTAACTGTATGACTAGGGGTATAGTATATTTAGCCTTATGTAAGGACTGCCCAGCATTTTATGTTGGAAAGTCTGAAAGGGCACTAAAAAGCAGATTTATGAACACACTTACAACATTAAAAAGAAAAATTTGAATAGTGCACTATATAGGCACCTGCATACGGAACCCCGTCATGTAGGGTTTCTTTTTGGGATTTTGGAACAGGAATGTGTGGACCCCAGAGGGGGAGATTGGGAGAATTGGTTAGGCTGCAGGGAAACCTTTTGGCAGTTGAAACTGAATGCATCCCAACCCCCAGGCTAAACGACCATATTTTCATTAAGCCCTTTTTAAAGATGAAAAGTGAAAAATTGTAATAAATGTAATTGTTATACATCTTTTGTGGTTTATGTTGTGAAAAGCTTTTTATGCTTAACAATGTATGATTAAATATTTGTAATATATTTATAATATGTCACTTAATGTATAGGGATGATTGTAAAATGTGCTTTTGATTACACCTACCTGTGGGTTGTTGTGTAACATTTGTTATGTTTTTAGAGTGTCTCTCTAAAATTTTTGGCGCCTTTTTTATGAATGGGAGTATTTATAGACCTGATTTTATGCTTGCATTTACACTTGAAAAAAATCCTGTATTGTTGTCAGGGTGAAAGCGCTTGTGGTGAATTTTTAAAAATAAGCCTTTCTACTGGCTGACACCTGCTCTGCCTGGACTGTTTGTCTGATTATCAGTTTTTCTGTTTGGTCCTGCATCTGTTACTACTTTCTATTTCTATATTTGTAATAAATGTAGAAGTAAATAAGAAAGCAATATGCACACTGACAGGTTTGAACAATGTTTATGGTAACTGGAGAGAGATAGCCAAATAGTTTAACACTGGAATGGCTGGAGAGGTGCTGCTGTGGAGGTGGTGGTGGGGTTGCCACAGGTGGGGTGCTCTGGGGGAGTCCCGATTTATTACCCTGCCAAGGGCCTCATTTGACCTTGATCCTGCTTTGCTATTTATTCAGCAGGATCATGAGCTGATGGGAATGCAGCATTTTGACTAAAGTTCCATGTAACTTGCTTTTTTCTGTATTCCTTCTGATCTTGTCAAAGATCATCATGAGCACTCCAGATGAGCTAAGTCAGTGTCTTCCACTCTGCATCTACTTGCAGTATCTGGAGTACACTCTTGCCCCTCAGGGAGCTATGCCATGGTTTGACAATGAACTTCACTTCTTGAAGTGGGAGATGTGAAAGTTGGTGTGCCATTGGAGAAGTGCTGGTCTGTGGAGTGCTAAATCAATGATTATTATATTTATTACCAGTAGATTTCCTATAGAAAGACAGCTTTTTGTCTAGGGTAATCACAACAGTGGCAGACTGACTGGCCATGCTGTTTTCCATTGATGTGTAGGTTGTGCAGCCAAGCATGCATTTCCACTCATAGTACTTTTACATCACAACAGTGTTGAATTGGCCACTATTTTATTAAAGTTGCAACCATAAGATTAGTGTGTCCTTCTTGTGCTACTGTGTCAGTGACTTAGTTGAGACTAAGGTTAACTTCTTTAACTCCAAATGGAGTTTCAAGGCTCTCATGACAAACTAGAAGAAGAAAAAATATTTTGAACTTTCCTGATACTTTGGCTGAAATTGTACAATTAACTTCATTGTTTGAATTAACAATTGATTCTAATTCTAAGTCAGTAGTTTCCCCTTTTTCAAGAAGCTTGAGGCCACCTACATTCCTAAATACTGTCTTCCTTTCCCCCTCCTGATAAAGATTAGGGTTCCTATTACATGAACGAACTTTTCAAAGTTCGAATGTCATATGGTTGACACCATATGATCGAACTTTGAAAAGTTTGAAGGTTAAATGTAACGGTGTCGTACAGTGCAGAATGGGAGAATTTCCCTTTTCTGCACTGAAGTGCGATCTCGGAGTTGGTATATTTAAGTAGGGGGTATGTGGGGGCACAGCCCCCACATGGGGGGTGCAGGGGGGCTTGCACCCCTGCTCAGAGCATTAAGGTAAGTTTTTTTTTATGTTTTATTATATATTCGAAGTTTCAAATGTCTTGTTGAACATATGGGATTCGAATTTTTGAAACTTAGAATATATAATATAGACCCTAAAGATTATGACAGGTTAATGGAGACTTTTTTGGAAAGAGATGAGGCACATTGGTGTTCAGTCCCCTGTTCCATCTGTAGAAAACAAGAGACCTTTGGCAATTTTTTACCTGCAATTAGGATACCTTGAATTTCCTCATGAGCACAACAGTTTTTGGTGCCAGTCCAAAGGATACTGGCCTTAATCCCAATAGCACTAATCCCTACCTGAAGCCTATATCATTTCTGACTTCTTTGTTATCAATGTTTGCTCTATACAGGCTGCTGGCAATGCTTTTGACATTGGGTATTACTTCAACATTGATTTTATCAAAGCCATTACTCTTGACAACAGTTTTGTTCTTTTTGCTCTTTCAGGATGTTTTTGTACTTTAATGGTAGCCCTTTCAGCATCAAGTGTGGTCCATACCTGCCTGACCCCAGTGCTTTTGGTGCTGAGTAGTTTTATATCAGTGTACCTGTCAACTCTTGACACTGAGCCACCAACCACCTTTGCAGTGCATAGGTTAATAGATTAGTACTAGGCTAACTGCCTGTGTGAGTCATTTTAAGCCTAGCCAAATACCCCATGTGAGAATCAAACCCTGCGCCTTATGTCTGTAAGGTAAACACCTTAAACATTATACCAACCTCTCTCATTCATTTATTTCCGATTGATACTGTATGTTCAAACTTTGATGCCAATGCATATTACTAAGCCCCTTCTTGAACCATTAGTCTTACACATGTCCCAAAACAGTAAGTCAAAGAGGCTTCCTCTGGAGCACCACATCACCACCACCATAATACCCGCACCAGAAAGTGTCTCTTCCTCCTCCTGTTTGGACTTCCTCTTCTCAAGAAGCCCAGAACGGTCCTGTGTAAAAGGAAGCACCTTGACTACCTGCCAGAGACCCCTATAGCAGATGTCAAAGATGCTGACATCTCATATCCTCCCTCCTGATGACCCTTATTGGGGGAGTGTTTATAACTAATGCACTAAACTGGGAATTGCCCACCAACTCACTATCCTCCCCAAAGAGAAGACTTCAGAAGGCCTGTATGTCTACCTAGCAAACATTAGTCCCCCCTTTGATAGACATCTTGAAGGATTCCACCAAAGTAGCTAAGGGGTGCCGTGATACACTGACCCCTTTCCCTAAGATGACCAACTGTATCCTTCTGTCCCCAAGAGAGTGGAGTTTTTGGCTTGTGACACCCAAGCATGACATCCTTTTTTTAACAGCAGCTCTCAAAAAGATTCCATCTCAGACCCCAGCTGTCTATCCACAGCTGGCCCTGTAAAAGACAAACACCTTCACAGTCTTCAAGACTATTTTTATAAAAGTAATATGATGTCTTTTCAGGGGTGACCAAGGAGCAATGACTGGTTACGTGACTTGCTCAAGACTACACAGTAGAAAATGAGGGCTGAAGGAATCAAACCATGTAATATGGAAACTCCAGCTTCAACCTTAACCTAGTTCTTTATGACATCAGAGTAGGTTCAGCCAAAGTTACAGGAGCCGGCATTAATGTGCAATGTCACCCATGTCTTCACTTGTTGGATATTGCTGAAGACACAGATGTAACATTTTTGGATTTCTGTTTTCAAGATCCTGAAGTAAGGCACATCTGAAAAGCATGGAGGAAGTGGAAAGGACCCTCTGTGCTATGGTCATCAAGGTCCAGCATTCAAAACACTTCTTTTACAGGACATAGAGGAGTTACTGGCAGATGTAGTCAAGCTTAGCTCACTGCATAAGACCCAATAATTAGAGCAGCCTGCAAATGAATGCAGGTGGAAAAGCAAGGGTTCTCTTCAGTCATCAGGGATTCATGGCTTGCCCAATGGTGGACAGCAGTAGCCCCATGAGGCCTTGCTACATTGTCCAAGTTTAAAGGTAGCTGAAGATCATCTGCTCCTCCCCTCCAGCATGACAGACAAAGCAAATCAGGACTTTGATAATCAAGTCAAGTAAAACTTTATTGTCATTCAGACCATACAGCAAGTGCACAGCTGAACGAAATTACATTTCATCAAGCTGTTGTATGACATATACAAACATAAACACAGAACCAATGAACATAAACAAAGAGCCTAAGGCACACAGCTTCCATGGGGTCTATATTAGATCACCGACCAGTTAAAAAAGCGAATGGTGATTAATCGATCCTATGTAAGTGAAAGCTTACAATCTCGAACTGTCAGAACAGTGATTTTTTTCCTAGGGAAAAAATTGCTGTTCCAAAACACATACACACAACACAAGCAGACCAAACAAACAGCAATCCACACACATACATCTAAAATCTTACACCTAACCCTACACTAAACTATACACACACCACTAACTATCCACCTACCTTAACCCAAACCCTAACCATAAGGTCCATCACTATCGCACACTCACCTCATCTGCACCCTAGCCCTAACTCACCTACCCTAAGCTAACCCTCACGTCCACACAATCGCACACTTACCTGACCCGCACCCTAACCCTAACTCACCAAACCCGCCCTAATCCTCACATCCACACAATCACACACTTACCTGAACCCCACCCGTAACTTTCCACCACAGTGCTGAAAATACCGAAGCAACAGAAACGGACAACCAAATTCTTTCCCTAGTAAAAAATTCAGGTTTCTGTTGCTTTGATATTTTAAGCTTTCGCTGCATAGGGTTCGATATTAGAACATTCGAAGGTTTGAAACCTCGATGTTCTAATATAGACCCCTTCCATGACGGTGACTACAGCCTTTATCACCGTACTCATTGCCACTAACTCATCTCCAACCAACATCAACTCGTGTCCCAGTCCGGCCCCCTCTGAAAACAGAAAAGTTCAGATGAATTAATCAAATCTGGTAGACAGACAAAAAGTTGGGATGTTGCTACTGCAGTTTGGCAAACTGCATGACATGAAGGCCTAAACTGCCTTTATCGGAATAACAGTCACCTCCCAATTTTCACCATCCACACTGCCACATCTCTACCAGTTCCATCCAGTACCACCAGTTCAATCTCCAACATCATCACCAATGCAGAAATCCTTCGATCCAACAAATCCAATCCAGAATTCACAATCAGCACCTCCATGTGCACTGAGCGGACTCTCCAAGTCCTACACTCAGTGGACTCTCCAAGGCCTAAATATACATGACCGGACCAATGTGATCACCAACAAAACAAGCAAATAGTGCAGTCCAAGGCATCTGACAACATTCCAGCTTAGGTATCATGGCTGCATCCCATCGCACACATGACCAGCTAAAAACAAACTCCCAAATGATGAGACATTGATACAATCTTACAGAAACACAAAACATACATCAGGAACCAGAGTAGCCACTGCCACATAAGTCGCCACCATCCAAATATATAAGGATCCTTGCAAAACTCAACCAGTCACACCATTTCTTCCCTTACCAGTATCTCACCCTATCAGAAAAGGGTCTATATCATAACTTCAAAGATGTAAAACTTCGAAAGTTAAAATATCAAACCCACAACATCGAATGATGAAAATAGCGAAGCCCCGGAACATCAAAATTTTACCTAGGGTTTGATTTCGGTGGGCCGTTCTGTGGCTTCGCTATTTCCTCCACTATGGTGCGAGAGTTACGGACCTTAAGGTTAGGGTGTGGGTTAAGGTACATTAATAGTTAGTAATGTATGTATGGTGTAGTGTAGGGTTGGGTTTTGTTAACTGTATGTGTGTGTATTAATTAGTTTGTGTATAGTTTCGTAGGGTATGTGTGCGATAGTTGCGGACCTTAGGGTTAGGGTGCGGGTTAAGGTAAGTGGATAGTTAGTAATGTATGTATGGTTTATTGTGGGGTTGGGTTTTGTTAACTGTATGTGTGTGGTTTATTTATTTTGGTGTGCTTGTGTTGTGTGTATGTTTCTCGGAACAGCAAATTTTTTCCCTGGGAAAAAAATTCACTATTCTGAGCGTTCGATGTTATCAATATTCAAAATTTCAAGTTTGAACTTATGGTGTTCGATATTTTGGAATTTCGAATATGTACTATAGACCCGTCAGAAAGTGCTTGCTAGAAGAAGAGTTCTCAACCTTCTTAAAAAAAGAGCAATATGGAATTTCCTATTAGACCATTAATGGTTAGGATTTTATTCTAGGTGCTATTTAGTGTCAAAAAAGACAAAGGATCTACACCCAGCTTTAGATCTAAGTGGCCTAAACACCTTTGCTCTAAAAGAAACTTCATATGGTTACGGTGTGTGCATTCATTCCTTCTTTGTCTATAAGGAAGATAGATGCACTATTTCATAGGATCATATGAATTACAGGGTAAGTGATCTAGAGGCCATTTATACCTTACCAGTACTCACCCACATACTGTACCCCTACCTGTAGAAGAGCAAAGTAGATTAATCCAGGGATGAATTTAGCGTTTTTTTTTTTTAATTGTAGATTGTATGTGAATAAGTAATTGATTTGTTTGTATAGTGACATCGTTGAATTGGGTAGTTTTTATAGCAATAATTAAGTTTTAACACAATTAATTATTTATATTTCTAATTGGCTTGTATCAACTATTTAAATGTGTGATGGATGAATTTTGTGTATTCTGAAGAAGTCTGAGGGTGAAGCATTTAATAAAGAGTATATGTTAAAGTGATTGTTTGGTTTCACTTTTGATTCCAGTTTCTTGGTGCTTCTTGGTTTCGGAATTGGGGCTGATATTTGAGCGGATTTTGTTTTTTGTTCAGAATCCCACGCTACTTAATACCTCTGGCGGAATCATGAACAGGATACTCCTTGGAATTAAAGCTCTGAAAGCACCTCTAGATATCTGGAAATAATGTCCAGCTTATAATGTTGGGGAAGGTATGCAAAGTGGACCATGATGTTGGGGTTGGTATGCAAAGTGGACCATGTTGCTGCTACACATATATTGTCAATGGAGGTATCCTTAAAGAAGGCTGTAGGAGTTGCTATAGAGCTGGTGGAATACATCTTAGGTTTCAAAGGCAATGGTTTATTTCTGCTAGAGTAAACCAAGGTAATACAATAGGATAACATCTGGACAATGTCTACTTAGAAACCTTTATGCCCAATCTGTTGGAGGCAGTGGAGGGAGGAGGAGGAGAGTGTATCTACTTTGTTTATTAAACTTCAAGAAGATTACAAGAGGCAGTAGATAGTACCATCTCAGACAGACCTGGATGAAAAGGATCCAGTGGTATGGTAAATACATAATTTCCGTATGTGGTGCTTTCCATAGTCTTTCAAATTAGACTGGTAAGTTTAATGGGTCTGTAGTTCCTAGGGACTGCAGTAGGGCTATCCTTGTAAATGTGCATCACAACAGCAGCTTCTCCATACTTCTGAGACAAATCCTGTGGCTAAGATTAAGTTAAAGTTCAAGAGGGTTTCCAGTAGGGCATGTCTAGCACTGTTTCGTAGGCTTCAAGGTAAATTATATGGACTTATTGAAGTAGTATTTTTTGGATTTAGAGAGCACAGTTGATGACATGTTCATTTATAGTCTTGGGAGTATAATAGCTTCAGGGATTAGAAGAGGTTTAACAACTCAATCTGGAGTAAAGATGGTACTGGAGTTATCTGCTACGGTATTAGCTATATTTTTTTGGATCAGAGTGGGTGGAGTCATTCAAGATTACTTCACAACACACTGTTGTTTACTTTGTAATTTCTTGATGGGACTACAAAGGCTTTATTATCATTTATATACTACTTTCAGTTTGTGTTTGGCTTTGATCTTCATGATGGTAGTTTCAAATTTCCTGCTAATCTTTTTGATACGGTCTTTAATGCAGGAGAGTGTAGTTTTGTTATAAGAATCTAAAAGTTTTTTTCTCTTGTTATTTGGCTTACTTATTAATGGTAGACCACCAGGGTGGTTTGTTCCTAAATTTCCCATTATAATTGTTCCTAGTAGGGATGTTTATATCTAAACAGTTAGTTAGGTGGGAGTAGGCCTCTATTGGATAGGCAACAGCTTAGGCTGCATTGGGGACGATTATATTATAAGTAAATTCTGTGAGGTCATCAAATAATTTGAGTAGACCTGTATAGTAACAGTTCTTAAATTCAGGAATGTTTATTCTGGTAGCCTTTAAATCTTTCAAGGAAAAGGTCAGAAGTTTGTTGTCCGAGTTAACCAGAAATGGAGGTATTGAGGGAGTGGTACACAGGGAGGTTATATTGGTGAGGACAGGGTCTAGGATGATTTACTCTCTAGCAGGCTGTGTTACTATTTGTTTAAGGAATTACAATGTATTAAGTATATTAATCTATGAACATAACTGACTTTTGAGGTATAGGTACACCAGTTAATCTCAGGCTAGTTGAAATCTCCTCTCACAAAGGTGTTTTTCAGCCTGAGTAGTTCTCTTAGTACACTTAGGAATCTTTTGTGGTCATCTGTCCTTTAACATGTTATAAACTGATTAATTTGTTTTGTTCACTGTAAACTGGAGTCCAGTCCACTGATTTTGGTTTGTGGGTCTCTGGGAATCTGCCTAGAGGTAAAATGGTCTCTGACAAATATGGAAACACCATTACAGTTTCCCTCTGGTCTGAATGCATGCCAAGCACAAAACCCAGGTATGGAGGGAGTGCTGTCTCTACAGAGAAATCAAGTCTTTGTTTCTTTGTTACAGCACAGACATGGATGTGTTGAAGTTGAAGGAAAGTGTCAAGATCAGGCAGTTCATTATGAAGATTTCTGGTGTTGAGTAGAGCAACCTTGAGTAATCTTGAGTTGGGGTTTGATTTTGTTTTATTTTATCTGTTCTGTTGGGATGTCTAGTAGTCAGACTTTGACGAAAAGGCACTAAGGAGTTAGCAAAGACTTTAGCCAGTAAGTGGAAGCCATACAACAAAATACACAAATCATCCTTTACAAAGCAAGATGGACTGTCTACCATCTAATACTAATCTGATTTAGGGTTGGACCTCTCTAGAATGACATCAACTACTTAATTATTAAAGCCAATTATCTTTTCTTTTTGTTTAGACATCATTCTGAGAGAAGGTAGGATTCCACTCAAGGCTAGGGTCTTGCCTGCATTATATGTAATACAAGCATTGTGAAATCTAACATGTTCTTCAGGGTTGTGTGCTTCAAGACATACACACTTACATGGACTTCCACTAGGTTGTAATCATATTTATCCAGTGTGAGGGACTGTAGATCATTTGTGACATTATGGGTCATGGTCATACCTCTTAACCATACCAAATTCCTCTGTGTTTACCGGTTTTGAAGCAAAATAATGGGATGCCATGAATTCCTAAGTGGACCCTTTAATTCCTGATTTTTATTTATATATATTTTTTGTATTACTGCGTGGAGTCTGCATGTCCTCCCCGCAGGTCGAGTGGCGTTCCGAAAGACATGCGTGAATGGGCGTGCCTTCATTGAAGGTTGGGCGTCGAGCTGGCAACTCGGCACCCTGAAAATCTACTGCCAATCATTAGCAGACTGGAGTTCCGCTGTGGCAACCCCTAACTGGGAAAAGCCAAAAGAAAACATCAATTTTAAATGATATCACCATGCACCACCAGCCTACATGGCATGCTGCGTGCGTGTCTGCGTGATGACATCAGCTACTGCCCCTTCTCAGTCAGAGATTTAGTTTGAACTCTTTGGAGAGAATGTGCACACTCACTTTGCAGAGTCCACCACATGTATTCAGTATCCAGAAGGTAAAAAAAGAACTGTATTTGTTGCAAAAGTCCGTTCAAACTCTTCTAGCTCTGTTTGTGATATTTTGCTGAGCCACTCCCTCCATTCAGAAAGAAGTGTGCATTAATTCCGTTTGAATGAACTGTGCTCACTGCTGCTATAAAGCCTGTGAGTTTGATACTTTGCTGGTCTGTTCCATAATTCAGAATGAACTGTGCATTTATTTATCCTTTCCTGCTGCAAGGTAACTAAGTGTGTGAACAAACTGCTGCATACCTGTGGTGTGTGATATTTTGCTGGGCCACTCCCAAACTGAGTGCTTCTTTTGTTATCATCCAAAGGTAAGTGTGCAACACTTGTAAAAGATCTATGGCTACAGTGCAAAATTTCATCCCCAACCCTTCAGTTGTTTATATTGACTCTACAGTATACAACTACCCATAGTTGGATACATACACACCAGTGGTTGATAATAAGGAAAAGAAACGCCACCGAGTCTGTTGTTCAGATGAAAGTTTCAGTTTGCTATTGTATAATGCAAATAATCTGCTCTAGAAGCTGCACAGGACTGAACTCAAAGCAAAGGGTTACAGGGTTAGTGATTGTAAAGAAATTAGATGATATGTTTTATTACCAAGGTGTTTTCAGTACATAGTCATCAAGAAGTGTGGCAAAGTGGCCTCTTTATAATTTTTGCTTGCCTTTCTAAGTAGTTCAGTAGTTTGGTGTATATTTTCAAGTTTTAACTAGATGTTCTAATTGCATCACCAAACCATTCTTTATCAATACTTTGTGGAACAACTGCAAAACTGAATTAAACTATTCTCATGCCTTCGGGTTCTGACACTTTGTGACATTGCTTAGAGCAAAATCAAATCCATTTGACTCTGTTACAGTTGAAAAGTGCACATTTAAATATTAATACAATGTGTGTCTGTGCTTGTGTGGTAACATTGATCGAATCATATCCCAATAACTTTGTTACAGTTGAACGAGCAATATTAGATATTAATATGGCATTTGCATATCTGTGAGAGAGATGAAGTCAGGAACAACCTTCCATACTTCTTGGAGCATATTTCTAAGGTTAAATGTCACCTTCAAGGCTACTGCCAGTCCATTTTATGTTCCTCTGCATCTCTATTAATACAAGCCAATGACTGCAGGGTTGTTCGTGGTGCTTAGCCAACTGGTGAGCACAGTGCTTTCTTGCAGGCACTTTGGAATGGGAGAACTGACTGAATGAACGGAAATGAGATGAAAGATTCACATTGGTGGTGTATCCTTTCCTGCTGCAAGGAACTGTGCAGTGTATTTATTTATCCTTTCTGGATGCAAGGTGTGAAATGTACAGTTGTGTACACTTACTATAAAGGTAGATGTTCGAGTGTATTCACTGTTGCAGTCATTACACTTGGGTTATCTGCCTGCAGGTAGCCCTCAGCCGGCCCGAATACCAGAGACTTAGTATTTCTGTGTCAGATGCTGTCACTTCTTCCATGACGTCAGGTCGTCAGGGGTATTAAAACAGGCAGCCGACGCCATTACATCAGTCTTTCTTGCTGAGGAGGAGCCTGAAGCAGAAGCAGTTCGCAAATGCCGGCCGCTACCTGAATTTTTCATTTTTGAGTTGAATAATCCTGAAGTCTTCTAAAGCTAAGTACATCATTGGGGATCCTTTTTTCTTGCTCTAACTGATGTCAGAAAAAGTTAACAATTGTCTTACTGTGGAAAGCAAATACCTCACAGAGATTTTCATTCTTACTGTGTCACCTGTTTAGGCCCAGTCCACGACGTCCCTCTCTGTCGGTTTTGTCCCTTGTTTAACACCCGAACCATTCATTGTCGGGCTATCTTTGTCGCTAAATTCTTTCGCTCTCGATCTCCATATTCTGAAATGGCTTTGGTAAGCCATCCGACTACCGAACTTCTGGAAAAATGTAATGATAAAGACAGAGACAGACTGCATAGGTCCAAAACTGCCAACGACTCTTTCGTTAAGCTAGTCACCAGTCCGCCGGTACTCAGTGAGGTGACTTTGCAGCCCCTGATGCCCACTTCTATGGATTTGCACGCCTCTGCTGAGATCCATTCAGAGTCCAAGTGTGATCAATGCAACAGTGAAACACAAAGAACATCTGTGATGTCCTTCAAGGATGCATCTGCAGTCATAACATATGGGTTGTCCTGCCTCAGGCAGCCCTTCGGTCGGCCGGATTCCAAAGTCTGGGTCTGGCCTCGGCTGATGTCGCACTTTCCCCGACGTCAGAGCTTCTGGGGTATAAAGGCATCAGCCGATGCCATTTTCCTCAGTCTTTCTTGCCACGCGGTGCCCGAAGCACAAGCTGTTCGCAAGTGCCGGTCGGTCAGATCCAGAGATTTCAGCTACCGAAGACTTCGAAAAAAGCTAAGTACCCCGTTGGGGACTCTTTCTTGCCTCAGCCGATGTCAGACAAAGTAAATAATTGTTTAACTTGTGGGAAACAAATATCTCATAAGGATTTCCATTCTTACTGCCTTCCTTGCTTAGGCCCAGACCACGACGTATCAGCTTGTTTAGCCTGTGCCTCCTTCAACCGACAGACTCTTAGACATCGGTCGGAGTTTGCAGAAGAATTTTTCGGAACCGCTTTTGCATATAAAATGCCGTCGGAAACTCCGACTACGCATATGGCCAAAAAACGCAGGGAAAAGGACCGACACTCGCGGCCCGTGGTTTCGGCTGAAACCACGGTTAGGCCTACCGCGAGTGTCTCGGTTTCGGCTGAAACCGAGTCCTCGGTTCTTACTACGACCAAAACCATACCTCCGACAACCGAGGCCAGAGAGGCCCCGGCTGAGTCGGCTTCAGAAATCCCTACCGAAGCTAGCACTCAAGAATTGTCCGACACCATTCCATTGGACATTTCTACACCTGCACGTGGGGCAGCTAGGCCCCCAGCTTCTATGTCTATTAAGGCCTTCTCCAGGGCTAAAGCTGCCAAACTTTCAAAAGCTTTACCTGCCAAATCTACTTCACAGAGGCCTTCCTCAAGTTCTCAGATTCTCAGTCTTGCTGAGGACCTTATATCCTTAATTAGGGGTTCCCAACCTCACCCAGACAGGGCCTCCCAACCTCCACCTGACAAAAGGCCTAGGACTGAACCCTCTGAACCTCTCTCCTCTGATTACTCCACGGATGGATCTAATTTGTCAGACCATCAGGAAGGGGCCTATTCGCCTTATGAGGATTCAGATGCAGAAGACTCTATTCCTTCGGCCTCCCCTCCTGAAGAATTTTCCTTTGGGGAGACTTTGCACTCAATGAGGGAATACTTTCATTATGAGGGTCAGGATTTTTCTGATTCTAGAAAAAGATTAAGGACATTTTTACATTTGCCCCAGCATAGGCCCTTAGCCATACCACCAGTGCTAACTGTAATTGATGATGTGTATAATGATGTCAGTTCTGCACCTGATTCTCTTCCCCCGGCCCCTGCCAAACCTGACAGATATTACAGGGTCCCAGATTCTCACTTCCACCTGTATAAAGCCCATGCTGCAGACCCAGAAACTATTTCTCAGGGCCCAAAAGGTGTTGCAGCTGCCACTGCCAAAAATCCCCTACCCTCTGAAAGAGAGTCTAGAGCATTAGAGATGGGGTAAAAGGTTTATACATCTGCTACTCTTTCTGCCAGGGCATTAAACTGTCAATTCCATATGATACAGTACCAAGAATATTTGTTAGATCAGCTGAATAAAAAGCTTTCTTCTCCTGAACCTTTAGACCGTAAATCCCTTCAGGATTTGGTACACAACTCTCAGCAGGTCAGTAATCATTTCTTAAAATGTGGCTATGATGCACTGGAGGCTTCATTTAGATCAGCTATGACTGGGGCAGTAATTCGTAGGCATGCCTGGCTAAAAGAGCAATCCTTGCCAGACCATGTCAAGGCTAAACTCCTAGATGCTCCAATGGAGAAACAAAGTTTATTTGGCTCCCCTGCATAGGAGATTCTAAAGAAAGTGGAAGAAAAAGCAAAATCTGTGCAAACAGTAAAGGAATTTCTGCAGGTCCAACCTCCAAGGTTCAGCAGAAACTGGCCTTCAAAGAATTGGTCCTTTCCAGACACCTCCAGAGCACAGAGGGGCAGGAATAGACACCCTAGAGGCAGAGGTCAATCAAAGGGTGCCTACAGGGGCCGTCAGTGGCAGCCTGCCAACCAGAGGAGTAGTGCCACAGCTGCAACTACAACCACTACCACAGGACAGACACAATGACTTGACTCTGATTCCGCCTACCAGGGAACAACTGGAAGCTCCTTTGGGTGGAAAGCTGGCTTTATTCTCAAAAAACTGGCATTGCATTACAAAGGACACATGGACATTGCAAACAATAGACAAAGGATACAGGTTTCACGTCCACACTTTACCAAAAAAGAGCGGAATGCCAAACCTTCCACCAAACCAGAAGCCAGAGGCTTTAAGACAAATCAGCAATTTACTTCAGATGAAAGCGATAGAAAGGGTACCATCTATGGAACAAGGCCAAGGATTTTACTCCAGACTATTCCTTGTACCAAGAAAAGAAAACCAATGGAGGCCTATTCTCGACTTATCCACACTGAACACATATCTCATTGTGCCAAAATTCAAAATGCTGACCCTACAGCAACTTCTTCCCATGTTGGGCAAGGAGTCTTGGCTGGTGACTCTAGATCTCAAGGAGGCATACCTGCATGTCCCTATCCGACCAGATTGCAGAAGACACCTCAGATTTCTTGCAGGATCAGAGCATTATCAATTCTCAGCATTACCCTTTGGCTTATCTACTGCCCAGAGTATTCACGAAATGCCTGGCATCAGTAATTGCACATTGCAGACTTCAGGGAATTCAAATCTACCCATACCTGGACGACTGCCTAATACAAGCGGACAACAAGACAAAATTGATAAAGGATTTGGCCTATGTCATACACCTGTTACAGGCCTTGGGATACACAGTCAACATCCAAAAGTCAAGACTAGTGCCATCCCAAAGGATAACCTTTTGGGTGCGGATCTGGACACAATAACTCAGATGGCTTTTCTCACAGAAGAAAAACAAAACAACTTCCAGATTACTTCATGACTTTGACAAGACAAGCTCAGCTTACTGCAAGGAAAGTCCTGCAGGCCCTGGGTTACATGGCATCCTGCATAATCTTGATCCCGCATGCCAGGCTGCATATGAGGAAATTACAATGGTACCTAAGGAATGTATGGTCTCAACACAGGCACAGTCTAGAAACCATGATACCAATCATTCCATGCCTTCAAAGGAATTCCTGTGGTGGGCTCAGGCCTGCCAGTCCAACAGAGGGTTGCCTTTCAACAAACCAAAACCAAGGCAGACCATCACCACGGACGCCTCAGACCTAGGATGGGGAGCACACATGGAGGACAAATGTATCCAAGGCCTATGGTCTCAAGGCCAGCTAAACTTGCACATAATCCAAAAGGAGATGCTGGCAGTGAAGCATGCAATCGAGGCATTCAAACCATTCCTCCAGCAAGGACATCTGCTGATAAGGACAGACAACACCACGGTCATGTGGTACATAAACAAACAGGGAGGCATGCATTCCTACCCTCTATGCCGGATGGCAATGGATCTGTGGAACCTAGGCCTGAATCTCAATATCCAGCTGCAGGCCAAATTCGTACCAGGAAAAGGGAATTCACTAGCAGACAGCTTAAGCAGAACTACCACGGATGCTCACGAATGGATGCTGCATCCAGACATCTTCAAACTTATAACAAAGAAATGGGGAATGCCAGAGATAGATCTGTTCGCCTCCCCACTCAACCACCAACTGAAGAAATTCTGCTCAAGGACATACCACCCACAAGCCTGGAGGGTGGACTCTCTCTCTTTCAGCTGGAATGCCCTAACAGTGTATGCATTTCCACCTCTCCCATTGATGTACAAGGTTCTACTGAAGATCAGGGAGGAACAGCCAAAGGTGATACTAATAGCTCCGGACTGGCCAAGACAGCACTGGTATCCGCTACTGAGAAGCATGTCTCAGGCGAACTCATGGCCTCTACCCCTATGGCCTCTTCTTCTAACGCAGAACAATTTCAAGACCCTGCATCCAAACTTGAAAACACTGCAACTAACTGCTTGGAAAATTGCTTAAAACCAAACCAAACAGTCTTATCTCAGAGGGTCAAGGACATTATCCTGGAGGCTCGCAGACCCTCCACAAGGAAGACATACTCAGCTAAATGGAAGAGATTCCTCATTTGGAGCACATCAAAGGGCACAGATGTCACAGTGGCAAACCTAGCACACATCCTAGAATACTTAGCAGAATTGTTCCACAATGGCCTGTCCTACTCTTCCATTAAGATTCATGCTTCAGCAATTTCAGCAGAATACAATATGGATCCTCCTATCTTCTCTCACCCTCTTCTCAGACAATTTTTGAGAGGGATCAAAAATGTTAAACCTCCAAGGAGACCCCCTCTGCCTGCATGGGATCTCAATTTTGTGCTGGAAAAATTGACACTACCTCCTTTTGAACCAGCAGCATCAGCAGACTTACAGTTTTTATCTTGGAAAACTGCTTTCCTTCTGGCAATCACTTCAGCAAGAAGAGTTTCCGAGTTACAGGCATTAATGGCAGTGCAGCCTTTCCTTATTTTTCACCAGGATAGAGTGTCTCTGAGAACCAATCCTACTTTCATGCCAAAGGTGGTATCCAGGGTATCCTTGAACCAAGCTATTCATTTGCCTACGTTCTTCCCTAACCCACAGAACAAAGGAGAAAAACTTTTGCACACCTTGGATGTACACAGACAACTACGCTACTATCTGGACAGAACTAAAACCAGCAGAAAAACTGACCAACTTTTTGTAGCATATGCAACTGGGGTGCAAGGAAAAGCAATTTCCAAACAGACAATTTCAAAATGGATAAGAAATTGCATTCGCTTTTGCTACTCTTTTCATGGAACGACAGCTCCTGAAAATATCAGGCCTCATTCCACAGGGGCCACAGCCACCACTACAGCTTTCCTACGAGGGCTGGCTACCAAGGACATTTTAGAAGCTGTTACTTGGAGCTCCGTGCATACATTTGCCAAGCATTACAATCTACCTTTATACTCCAGATCCCGAGCAGGCTTTGCAACTGCAGTTTTACAAGGGATCTTAACTATACCATCCTTATCTTAGTACCTCCTCCCCCAGTTTGGCTATGGTATTCTACCCATATGTTATGACTGCAGATGCATCCTTGAAGGACATAGTACAGTTTTGTACCTACCATAAATGTAGATGTCCGATAGGTATGCATCTGCAGTCAGGATTACCCACCCTCCTTCCCCTCTGTGGTATTCCTAGGGTGCTTACCCCTCTTTCAGCTAGCTAGGGGAATCTATTATGGTGTATTTGTTTGTTTGTGTATATGTATATATATATATATATATATATATATATATATATATATATATATATATATTTTGCTACTGTTTGGAACATTCAACATTTATCCAAATTTAGCCTTCCTGGAGGGCACCTGGCATCTGGGGCAAGAAACACTGAGGAAAATGGCGTCGGCTGATGCCTTTATACCCCAGAAGCTCTGACGTCGGGGAAAGTGCGACATCAGCCGAGGCCAGACCCAGACTTTGGAATCCGGCCGACCGAAGGGCTGCCTGAGGCAGGACAACCCATATGTTATGACTGCAGATGCATACCTATCGGACATCTACATTTATGGTAGGTACAAAACTGTACTTTTTTACATTTGTTTTTACTGTGCTTTCAGAACAATTAAGTCGTTGCTGGGTTGGGCTGCTGAGTTATTTGTAAATCATTGTTTGGTGGGCTGCTGATTCATTTGTAAGTTTTTGCTGGGCTGGGCTGCTAATTTATTTGTAAGTTGTTGCTGGGCTGGGCTGCTGTTTGTAAGTCGTTGCTGAGCTGGGCTGCTGATTTATTTGTAAGTCGTTGCTGGGCTGGGCTTGCTGATTTATTTGTAAGTCGTTGCATGTGTCTGGTGATAAGGGTTACCCAGACTCAAACCTGTACCTTAGGTACAAAGAGCAAGAGCCTAAATTCTCTACCTATACCACCATCACTTGTGATTCAAGGAGTTAAGTACTCATGTTTGGCTCATACTTTTGGTCTGTTCCTCTTAAAATGTGTGGTTTTCTGGCAAATCAGTGAGAACTGAATTGAATTCACTAAATAATGATAGCCATCTAAGTTTCAGTCTTCCTATCTGGAAACGCATGGTAACACAACAAAAAAACATTTTATTCTAGCAACTCTTCTAAGATTATACAAGCAATGTTTAAAATGTGTCTGTTCCCACTGCAATACATTTTGGCTTTTTCCAGATTTCTTATGTTGTATAGTTCTTCAGGGGGAGAGAAGCTTAGTGCTGCTTATGCCAAGTCTTTGTGCTAGTAGCACAACAGCTAGAGTACTTGCTTTTGATGAAGAAGGGTATGGGTTCTACTCCCACAGTATGTAGATGAATTACTAATACTGTACTGTGTTGTAGTTTTAAAGGGGGTGGATGCTGCAGTCCTGAGAATGTCCTCTTTGGCAGAGATACCCAGTAACTGTGAATCTGTTATCAGTTTGCCATCCATTCCCTATTGCAATATTACTAGCTTATCATTTTTTAATGTAACATATGCAATTTATTCCTCAAGGGCAAGAAGCACTTTATATTTCATTGTTTCGTCTACAGATAAAGTTGTTTGCTAGCAACAACTTCTTCATTAGTTACAGATCCCTTTAATGTGGAATTATTTACAACTTCTGCATAGATTGTGCATATCTACTGATACTTGTGGATTATAGAAGTTTGAGTAGACTTTTATGATGGAGGTATTCTGAACTGGACAGTTTTGTCATTATTGGTTCATGCATTTTGTTTCACTGCTTACTGGAAAAATTTTCAAAACAGTAAATTTAAAATGTGCTGTAATGAATGTGCTGTATTATACAAGGAATTTAATTTAATACAGTCAGGAAGGTTTATCAAAAAACAAATGTATGTTTCGTGTGTAAGGGGCCTATGATTTGAAAACAGCCAAAAGGTAATCTTTATCCGGCACTGGCCAGATGCATTTTCTTTGAATTTGGCTTTCAATGCTGTTTCAATGAATGTGAGTTTCAAGGGAAGATACATTTACTACTGTCTGTTTTCATTGCAAGACTGTATTGCTTTGTTTAGCAGATATCTATTAGTTTTTGTACTATAAAATGTAAAATAAATATTTTAAATGAAATCCTAATCATTGTAGAAGTAAAGCAATATGCACATTATAGTGTTTATGGTAAATGGGGCGAAATAGCCAAGTAATGGGGCATTGAAATGGCTGCAAGGGGGAGAACTGTGTATGGGGGCCCATTCAGTCATGGATTGGTGCAAATATGATGCCGAGGCTCAGAGACAGTTGAGCAATGGTCGCTATTACCCAGGATCCTGGTGCCAAATTTAAACAACAAATTGACCAATTTTTGTTGTCAGCTAAGGATGAAGGCATTATTTATCAGATTATTTTATACCATCTAACTGTCCCTGATCCTACGCACCAATATTTGTACCTTTTACCAGAAATTCACAAAAATTTATATGATCCCCGGATAACCAATTGTATCTGGTTGCGGATCTGTTATGGAACCTTTGTCACAATTTTTGACACAACATTTTCGGCCTCTTCTCAGATATGTCAGATCGCGGATCCAGGTTACCACCCAATTCTTACAGATAATCATGGATACACAGTTTGAACCAGGGTGGTAGTTATGCACCCTTGATGTAGCATCTTCATATAACAATACTCCTCATTGGGCGGGTCAATTAGCCTTGGAACATTGGCTTTTTCAGGCTGAGCTCTATCCACCTGGTTTCAATACATTTTTTACATGCCTTGCTGAACAGGTACTTACAAAGAACACCTTTTGTTACCATGGCAAGTGCTTTTGGCAGGTACAGGGTATGGACATGGGGGTGTCTTTCACCCCCATTTATGCTAACCTTTTTATGACTTATGTGGAAGAGCAGTTAATTTATGATGTCACCCATAATTTATATATTGAGGAAATTGATATATGGAGGCACTACCTTGATGATTTCTGGATGGTTTGGAAAGCTGATGAGGGATACTTACATGAGTTTATGGAATATGTTAATGACAACAAGTGGGACATCCAATTTACTGTCAGTTATAATGTGGAGCAAATTACTTTTCTAGATGTTTTGATCACTAGAAGTCCAGATCACACCTTGGATACCCAGGTTTTTCACAAGTATCCACAATATAAATCATTATTACATGCCTCTAGCTTTCATCCTCCCCACATTACATGCAACATCTTCAAATCTCAGTTTATCTGTATAAGATGGATTTGTTCCCACTCTGACAAATATCATTATTACAAACAGGATCTTATCAATAGGTTCAAGTCCCAGGGATACAAAACTGGCACAATTCTCACTGACAGTAATTTGGCCTCTTCAATGGATAGGAATGACCTTTTGATATATAAGGATAAACAACAACTTGGCCAACCTGTACTTAGATTGGTAACCACCTTTGAACACAATACCAATGTATTATTAGATAGTGTTAACAAATATTGGGATATATTATTAGCGGATGAAAGGTTATTAGGCATCCTTATTGATAGATGCCTTTTTTTCCTATCGTAGAGGCAAAACCCTTTGTTCATACTTCAATCATTTCAAACAGGGCTTGATTTTGGGGAAACAGTTTCAAGCAACTTTAACTGGGGAGTTGTTGCAGTGTTGCTATCCATGTGAGCATTGTGTTTACTGTTCTAGGGTGGTAAAGTCTAAACAATTCACATGTAGAAATACGGAGTTGGTCTTTGACATCAGAATTTTGGCCAATTGTGGAACCAATTGGATTATATACCTGGCCACGTGCACGTGTTCTGTGTTTTATATTGGTTAGACTTCATGCTCAGTGGGATTACGGATTTCCGAACACCTTAGTGATATCAGGCAAAAAAGACCAAATAATGCATTGTTCAAGCATTCTTTGATGCATGCCACAGCCACTTTTAGGTTTACCATTATTGACTGAATAATTGGGGACCGAGCTAATAAGACAGGTTGGCACAATATATTGAACAAAAAAGAAAAAGTGGATCATTAAACTAAGTGGATTATTTCCACCAGGCTTAAATGAACATTTATAGCCAACCAATCAGCCGGATTCCTGTTGTGTTGTTACACTTATGCATATTAGGCTTTGTTTCACTGTTTGATTTTCAACACTGAAGAAGGCTTAGTAATTTTGGGCCGAAACCAGTCTGTTTTTGCCTAATTTATGCTGGAATAAATGGATATTTGATACAGGCAACTTATAGTTTTGTGTGCTGGCTTTTGTTTTATGGATTGTCTTTAGGGGGCCCTATTCGACCATGATTTTGTGAGGGGAGAAGGGTGGCAAACTCAAAGACAGCCCCGGGCAGCACAAACTCTAGCTACGTCGCTGATCAGTAGGCTATGGAGAATGACTTTTGGAGGTGCTAGTAAACTATAACATTCTTTTGCTAAGATTAGAATATTGCCTACCATTAAATGCCCTACCTTTACCACAAAACCTACATTTATTTATTTTATTTATTTTATTTTACATTTGTTAACCGGGCTAGTCCAGCTGGATATATTTCCATTTTCAGTGGAGGCCCGGAGAGAAAAGCCCCAGTAATAACACAGAGATAATATAACACTTAAAAATAACCAGTACAAATTATACAAAGAAAGGATATTAAGAATACATACATACTACAAGTCACCAGTAACAAAATCCTAAGGTTCATCTTCTCCCTTCCCAGTGAACATCATTGGTACACATTTAAAAAAAAATGGCTACCATTTACTACAGGGTCTGGGGCCATATTTTGGTTGTGCTTCAGTTTGTGTTAGAAAGTTGGTATCCCACAATTCCATTGGAGTTGGTGGGCTTACACAATTATGCATGCAAATTTTATGTCAATCAGCATACCGATTTGTACGTATTTTTCATGGGCCTTGTCCAGATTTTTGATGTTTCCAGGTTAAGAGGTATGACTTTGTGTATGGATGGTGATGTGTTTTCTTCAGAGATTTTTCTCTTCCTAGTTCTATGAGGCTTAGCCTCAAAGTATGGAAGTTAGCTTGGTATGTGTGTGTGTAGAGATATAGGTGACAGTATGTGGTGCTTATAGATCATCTTGTTTAGTGGGAGGGCAACCACCAAGTTTTGTAAATACTTAATGATGTTACAGAATGAATCATTTATATCGAGTAGCAGAATATTGTCTGTAAGCTTATAGCAGTCTGTATACTACCTGAGGATGCCAAATGCATTGTGGCTGGCAACAGAAGGAATTCAAGCAGATGTGTTTTCCGTGTCTGTCAGGTGGGTCTGTGTCAAATAAAGCTAAGTGCACCAAACAGGAAATTAGTAGCTTTTTTAGCGTGTATTAACTAAGATTTTGCAATGGTAATAATAATTTCCGAGACCTGTACAAAGTCTTGAGTGACATGAAGGGCAAGAACAGCATCAGTAAGTCAGAGATACTCACTTAAGCAGGTATAACAACAAGCTGTAATCATGACAGACCAGCCTTAGTGTACTGCAGTAATACCGGGAGAACACAGTGGTGCAAGTAATAGCAAAAATATCAACAAAACGTGTGCAGCATGATTTGGCTAATAGCACAGCTAAGGCTGGCTAGTAGTAATAAGAATCACAGCTAATAGTGTCTTGCTGGCAGAGCAGCTAAGGGCAGTTAGCAATGAAATACAGTACCGACAGAAAATATATGCATATAACATACCAGGCTGCATTCTCATTAGTCCCACATATGCACTATCTAAGCCTCTATTTATACTGTTCAGCCTCAACGTATTTACAGGGTTAGTCCTTGATGCTTGGAAATAAGCTACTGGGACTCATCTACATAAGGATGGTCCCTCTACAGACCCAGGTAACCATAGGCCCATCAGCCTCACCAACCTTATGAATAGCTAATTTATACAGGGCTCTCTCCTGCTTGGCATTTATTTTGCAGACATCCACGCCACTATCCCTGAAATGTGGTTGACAAAGTTTGCTAATGATACTAAACTGCTTCAGAAAGGGCCAGAACATACATATACTTGGTACACTGAAAATGGTCTCAATCCAAATGCAAAAAAGTGCAACTTAGTAATGTTCAGCAAAAAAGCTGATTTTTCAGCAAGCACACTGCCTTACAGGCATATGAGTAGCAGTATCTTCTTCTTCTTTCGGCTTTTTCCCGGTTAGGGGTCGCCACAGCAGATCATCCATCCGCTCATGATTGGCAGTGGAGTTTTATGTTGTCGAGTTGCCAGCACGGCACCCAACCTTACACAGAAGGCATACACAAGCACACACTCACACCTAGGGCCAATTTAGAGTGTCCAATTCACCTACTGCATGTCTTTGGGATGTGGGAGGAAACTGGAGCACCCGGAGGAAACCCACGCGACCACAGGGAGGACATGCAGACTCTGCACAGAAGGCACCCCAGCTGAGAATCGAACTGGAGAACCTCTTGCTGTGAGGCGGCAATGCTACCCGCTGCACCACAGTGGCCACCCTATATGAGTAGCAGTATCCTGCTACCCTATTTCTAGCAGTCTACCAAACCTCAGAGCTCCTATCCATGCCTGTCTGTGGGTGTGATGGACCAATCACCCTAGAGTGCAGGGACTGCCTTTCAGACACACAGACAAAACTTTTCAGTTTTCTAGAACCACAGTAAGAATGATCTCTGAGAAGATTGCTTCTTTCTCTGGATTTTCAGCTGTTGAGCTCAGATAAGAAACCCTTTTGGGTTTTATTTCCTTCCACTGCCTTTTTCTGTCAGTGCTTGAGTAGTGTATTCTGCTGTGTTGAAATTTTTTTTTAATTAGAAATTGTGTATATGCTTCTGTTTTTACTTTGCCTACCACAGTAAGGCCTGTGTTGTTGATTAAAAGCTTAACTTAATTTGGATGTTTTGACAGAGAACTTTGCTGGTATTGTTTTATTTATTTAATTATTTTTCCTTTGGGGTTATTATTATTTGAGGTGACTAAGCAGTATTTTCAACACTTTTTGTTTAAACCATGATTATGGAATCATTTTTTATGTTAAACATTTTTGACAGGAATTTTCCATCAGTTTATGATGTATTTCCTATCTGATATTGCTGTATCTATTCATTTTGACTAAAATTCACCTTTTTAGTTATAAAATTAGAAAACTTTTGTGTATGTATTTTGTGCCTCAAACTGTGTTACTGAAACTGTATATTCTTCAGTGCAGTATTTAGAATAGTAACCCCTGCAGAGATAGACTTCAGATTGTTTTAGCACAATTTTGTATGTGAGACATTTCTGACATTAATTTTTCATCAGTTTATAATTTATTTCTTGTTTAGTAGTATTGTAGGGTGTTTTAATCATTTGGTGCTGAAACTAGCCTTTATTTTGTTAAAATTGGGGAGATTTTCTGCAATGAATTGTGTTACTGAAAATACTGACCTTTTCACAGTGCAGTGTTCCAAAGAGTATCCCTACAGAAATAGTCTTTAGATTGCTATTTAGAGGGACAGTAGTGGGATTTGTCCATTGTTTTACTGGGATTACCATGCAGCCATATTTGGTATTGTGCCGGATAGTTTCTTGTTCCTGACTTGATGGATTCAAATACTGTGCCCCTCCACACCTTCACCATCTACCTCTTGTGCACCTAAAAAACAGAAATAAGTCAAGAAATAGACTTCAGTCTACAGCATGTGACTCAACAGTAGCCTTAAACAGGCTATCAGACTGCTTGCCTTCTCTTGCCTCTAGGACTGCTGGTGTGGTGTTAGTACTACAATTGTGCATGACACGAGGGTCAGACACATCCTCCGGGGTTGTACAAGTGCATGGTTCAGGTATGGGAGAACCAAATTCTTTAGGGTGCAGTGTAAATCAGACAATCAGTTACCAGTGTTGATATGCCTCATTCTGGGGATTCTCCCACTAGTGTAATGCATTTAAAAAAGAGACAGAAGACCCACCACATTGCAGGGCAACAGTCTCTGACTGGGTTTCTACATGAGGTGGTGGCTATGGCTAGAGCCATTGTTCAGGCATGATTACAGGGTGTAAACCTGGGTTATGAGTAACACAGGGGCATACACCCCTGTTCAACCATCCAGTGATCCCAATTTTAAAAGGGACTTGGAATCTGATGTTTTAGAAGTGTCATAGTCAGATCAGTCCTCTTCCACTGAGGATGAACAGATGCAGAAACCAAACAGATTTTTTTCCCAATTGCTAGTTAGATTTAGGGATGTATTCAATAGGGAGCAATATTCAGCTGCTCCCAAGGTCAGCAGGATGTATGATCTTCTGGAGGATAAGGCCCTGGACATAGCAACCTTCCCCCCATGTTTTAAGAAAGCTCCTAATACTCCTCTATTGAGTGAGTCTTTGCCTAAAAAATGTGTTTAAGAAATTCAGGGTGTGCTTGACCATGTCTGGTCTCTAAGCCCGCTTGTCTGCAGACCCTGCTGCTGTATTTCCAGCAACATCTTCCAACAAAAAGACTGTCTTTGTCAAACCCAGTCCCTTCAGATAAGCTATGCAAGTGGCTATAATCTACAAGGAATGAAGCTGGCACTGTCCAATTCGAAACCTTAAGGTGTTTCAGTGTTTTATATGGAAACTTGAGTTGAAGTCTGTGCATAGTTTAGATAAACTTGCTGCATCCTTGCCTGCTGAGGAACAAGTCTCTGTCAAAAATATTGTATCCTATGTTTTTAATGTGTCTAAACATGCTTTAAAGAGTGCCTTGGAAGGGGGCAATGCTATTTCTAGAAATCTGGTGATATCTGATAAGGAGGTATGCCAGGTTGCACAGTAAAAACTTTTCTGATGAATTAAAAAATGAGATTATGAATACTCCACTTGATTCTGATTGTATATTTGGAACAGCAACTAATCAGATCCTTAAATCCTGGGATGACAAAGGTTAACAGATGCAAGTGGTGTTTAAAATGTTCTGTATTCCCAAGTTTCCCTCCATTAAGCAGGATAATTTTCTTCTGTCCAGCAAACTAAAGTCCCAGCCAAACAAAAGCCAAGGCACCAAAAGAAAATGTCAGGATGAAAATTCTGGCAAACCTAACAAGGAAGGTTCCTTTCCCAAAAAAGGCACCATCTTTTGACGTAGCTTTTCTGCCTTGCTTCATAGGAATCCCCAGTAGTGTGCTCGCATTCCCCTCAGCAAAAGTTTTATCCTGTGTCTTGGTCAACCTCCAGTCAACCCAAGGCTGTCTTGTTGCCCTGCACTTTAAGACCCTGCATCGGTGGAACAATAAAGTGCTTTCACCTACACTAGTTCCCGTCAGCAAAAGTTTCATCCTGTGTCTTGGCCACCCTCCAATCAACCCAAGGCTGCGTCATTGTCCTGCATTGTGAGACTCTGTGTCGGTGGAACACTAAAGTGCTTTCAGCTACACTAGTGTATGGTAGAGTTGTATTTAATCTGTCCTCTAAACTGAAGACTCTTTCACATTTCACTGTATGTGTGCACACTACTGGTCCCCCCCCCCCCATTTTTCTCTTCCTATTGTACTTCTAGGTCAGTTACTTTAAACTACTTTCTCTTGGAAAAAGTTTACCTATGTACCTGCAGCCCATACATCAATTGTTTTTCCCTGTAGAAGTGGTCCTTTTCACCACACTGTACTAGATTAGTAGCGTAAGATTTGTAGTTATTAGAAAGATACTGCACTAACACTGCCCTGGGATTGGCTTAGCTTAGTTTCCTGTTTAGCAGCTGGCCTAGCCCAGTTTTTCTGACTCACAACCTTGTATTAGTGTCTACCCCACCTTGAACCTGCACACCTCCCTCCCACTCTTGCTTAATTACAGAGGTAACAAAAAACCTGATGTAGAAAGGCACCATCTTTTGACTTTTCTGCCTTGCTTCATAGGAATCCCCAGTAGTGTGTTCACATGTAAGTACTACCTAATATTGTTTTTATTTGTGATTCTTATTGCTATTTTTGTAAAGTTCATCCTAAGGGGATCCAGCAGTGCTTCTGTAACCACTCTGCCTTCCCAAGAACTAACTTTAAATGTGTATGTACCTTATTGTAAAATAAAAATATATCCTATACCTACCACTGTTGTATATTAACCCTGTGTGCATTTGCTAGCAGTCTACCATGGATTTTATCTGTGTTTACTCTCCTAGGCTTTTTCCCACTTCTCTGAGTGCTCGTAGCTTACCACTGTACTTACTCAGTTAGGCCACCAGGTGGCATTGTTCAACCACTACCTATCTTTTAATACAAGCCAAAAGTACTGTAACTGTTCTATTAATTTACCACTTCCCTGTTTTAGCTCTATTAATACTTACTATATTCTACTAAATTGCTACTGCCCTGTTTTCAGCTCCTATCCCATCAACCCTCTGCATCCTTCTAATTTCACACACACAGTGCCTTATGCCAGTGCCTCCTTACTTCTGAGCTAGTTTTCAGCTTTACTGATAACTTTTTGCTGGCTTTCTTCCCTCTTTCTCCTTGGCTTTACCTGCTCCATTCGCCCTGTGGGCTCACTCCTCTCTTCTACCCCCCCCCATTTTCCACCCACCCCACTACTCCTACTTTTATTTCAACCACTCCCCACCCACTCAAAACAACCATCCAGTCAAAGCCTTCCCCTCTTTACCCCTCCACGTTTCACCCACAGTCAACTATCCAGTCAAAGCCTTCCCCTCTTTACCCCTCCTCCTTTCATCCACAGTCAATTATCCAATCAAAGCCTTCCCCTCTTTACCCCTCCTCCTTTCACCCATAGTAATTAAATACATCACTAATTAAGTACATCACTCTTTCATTACCCCCTCTCATCCCACAGCTCTTCTCTCCAACTACAAATCCTCCCATATTAAACTACCTTTTTCTAACCAAGCTTTCCTTACTGTTCCTAACACTCTGAACCCCATCTCCCTCCTTCTACTCCTAACAACTTTATACCATGACATCTCCTATACCTCCAATCAGCTTCCACTCTCTACTCCTTACCATACTCCCACACAAAACCATCTCCTCCCTCATAGAAATAATAATTTCTTTTCCATCTCCTCCTCTCTGTTTCAGCTCATACCTCTGCACCTTTTTAATCCTAAAATTATTTCCACTGCTGCTAAGACACTTACTTTTAAACAAATACTAAAACATCCAGAATACCCTAAATCCAAACCAAAACACATTATAATAACTTCCTTCAATAAACTCATCTTAGCTGGAGACATTCACCCCTACTCTGGCCCTAACCCACCCACAAATAACAATTACCCTCCCCCTTCCTCTAACCTTTTATCCTCCTACAAAACTCTTACATTGTTCACACTCAGTGCCCAGAGTCTCAACAACAAAGCACATCAGTTTCAAGAATGGCTAAGTCATAACCAACCTGACATTGTAGCCATCTCTGAAACTTTGCTCAAACCCCACATCTCTGACTATGAAATCCTACCCTCTGGATTTCACACTCTTAGATGTGACTGCCCAAAGGAAAAAGGCAGAGTCGTTGCATTAATCTATTCCAATCTACTTACCTTAATTCCCCTACCAAACCCCATTCCTAAATTTGCCAAGAACTAACAGTCAGTCTATTAAAAATGAATAATCATAAAAGCCTCTGTGTCATTGCCCTTTATATCCCACCTGGAATTAATGTCTCAACCCTAGAAGACATACTCCAATGGGCCTCCGCTGAAATTAACATTGAAACTTACATACTAGGTGATATAAACATTGACTGGAATAAAATCAAAAGTCCCATACCCTCCCTGTCCATTAACCTCTTTAAATTTACTCAAGTAACCCACTCCATCACCAGACCTAATAAAACAAATCCCCCAGGATCCACTCTTGACTGGATCTTAGTCACCCATCCAAATAAAATTATCAACTCTGGCACCATCCCTGACTCTATTAGTGACCACCTCCCAGCTTTCATTTACAGTGCAACCACCTACCATCCACACCAACATCAATATATTTAGACCAGCAACCTTAGTAAATTTGACCCCAAAACCTTTTCTAACAATCTCAAACAAATTAATTTGAACATTCTAAAAACCCTTCCACTCGATAAAGCCAAAGACTACTTTAATTCTACTTTCTTAGTTGCTCTAAATTCCATAGCTTCACCAAGGAAAAAAAGAATAAAAACTATAACTGCCCCTTGGCTAACCAAAGAAACAAAGCAAATTATGCATCAAAGCGACAAATCCTGGAAACTTTACCAAAATAATAAACTTCCCCCTAAATGGCCCATTACAACACCGGCAGATTGCCAAATTCTGATAATAACGGCCACACAGGTAAAAAACACACTCTCCAAAGCTAAGAATACAGCATCCATGGGACCAGATGACATCCCGGGCTGTGTACTATATGAACTACAAAATGAACTGGCACCTCACCTAAGTGTCATGTTTAATCATATTCTCACCTCAGGCTTTGTACCCACTGAGTGGCACACAGCTATAGTTATCCCACTGCACAAGGGGGGATCCACCTTGGATCCCGGGAACTACCACCCCATCAGTCTGACGAGCCTGATCTGCAAGGCCATGGAACGTATTATCATGGAACTTATAAACAAAAACATTGGTGACCTTAAAACACTGGACCCCACCCAGTTTGGGTTCATGAAGGGCTGATCTTGTCTCTTGACCCTGATTAACTTCTTCGAATCAGTCTCCAGAGCTGTGGATGAGGGTAAGGCAGTCCACACTCTGGAATCATAGATAAACTTACTAAGCTGGGCATTAATCCCTATGTCACTTGATGGGTTGCCAACTGGCTTACTGACAGAACCCACACTGTAACAGTAGCTGACTCCACGTCCAACTCCAGACAAGTGACAAGTGGAGTACCTCAGGCTTCAGTCCTGGGACCTCTCTTGTTTGGCATCTACTTCTCCGAAGTACAGCCCAACACTACGGGACTCTGGCTAACAAAGTTCGCAAATGACTGCAAACTGGGAGCCATTATTGAATCCTCAAATGATGTGGATACTCTACAAAAGGGCCTTACAGAAACAGATGCTTGATGCCAGAGCCATGGGCTCAAGCTCAATGCCAAGAAATGTACAGTTATCCCCTTTGGGAAAAAACATGTACCCATGAATTACCACATAGGTGGCAGTACACTAAACACCGAAAGTGCGATAAGAGACTTAGGGACACAGTTGGACAGTGGTCTCACCTTCAATAACCACATCACCACAACTGTCAGGAAATCCTTCTATGTGGCACACCTCATCACTAAGGGCTTTTCATCCAGAAAAAAGTAAGTCATTGTCCCACTGTACTCATCCCTTGTTAGACCCATTATAGAATACAACGCCCCATTTAGTATGTACCTCTCAAGACATCTGCAACAACTGGAAAGGCCACAGAAATACCTCACTAAAAGAATCACAGGCTTAAAGCAGATGCCCTATGCTGACTGCCTTAAAAAAACTCCAGCTATACTCTGTCACATATCATCTACTCTGAAGCGATCTTTGCTTAACATACAAGGCCATGTCAAGCACAGAGCTGTTGGACATGCTACACTTAAAGAAATCCCAATCCCTCAAAGCCACATGCTCCAGGGATCTAAACTTTGTCAACACAATAAAGAAAACATGCTGGAGGGATAGGTTCCTGACCCAGAGACTCCCCAGACTCTGGAATAGAGTGCCCATACATGTCAAGCAGAGAGCCTCTTTGGCCCTCTTAAAAGGGAACCTTGATGACTGGATGGGAGAAAGAAATTCACCCCGGGGATCACATCAGTCTCCCTGCTAGACAGGGGTCCAGGGAAGTAAATAGTGTGGGAAGAAATAGCCAGGGAATTGTTATGGCTAGGCTTGTATAGGCCCTAGGGCCGATAGCCTAAGCCTAGTACCAACCTATGAACCAAAACCCTGCTCTAATATACACAGCTCTGTAACTTTGCAAAAAAAAACAAATTTAAAGACAAAAAAAACTACTACATTAAGCTCCAGTCCAACCATCCCCAAAACCCTAGGCTTTTTAGGAAGTCCATAAACTCACTCCTCAACCCAGGCTCCAAAAATAACCCCTGTCAGGACCCAAGTAAATCTGACCTTGAATTAGCCTCACTATTCAACTCTTTCTTTACAGAGTCAATATCTGACCTAACGAAAACTTTTCCCAACAACGACCCATCTCTCTTACATTCCACCTCATCTAAGTCCCAAAATAATTTCCCCCTATGTTTGAGCTTAAACCTGACTTCTATCCAAACTTAAACTCTGCTCCAATGCACCTGACAACATCCCCTCTTCCTTTCTCAAGTCTGCTGCCGATGGTATAGCTCTCCCAATTAATATCCTAATTAATAGAACCATAAAGGAAGCCTGTGTCCCTAGCTCTGGCATTCTGCCTTTATTCTTCTTCTCCACAAAGGAGACAAAAACACTAACATTTCAAACTTGCGCCCCATAGCTCTTCTCCCTCCAATCTCCAAAATCCTAGAAAAATGCATCCACCTCCAACTTATGCCTTTTCTAACTAAAAAACAACTTCTTACCCCTACCCAACCTGGCTTCTGACCAGGACATAGCACCATAACAGCTCTACTCTCATTCTTAGAAACTGTCAATTAAGCCCGAGATTCTGGGAACTTAGTATCCACAGTGCTCCTAGATCTCTCTAAAGCATTTGATACTGTTTCCCATAAGCACCTTCTAAGTCACCTCTCAAACCTAAATCTCTCCCAAAACACTCTTTCCTGGTTCTCAAGATATCTGTCAGATAGATCTCAGGCTGTAAAATGGAAAAAAGGCACCTTGCCTTTCTTACCCACCTCTACAGGAGTACCACAGGGGTCCATCCTCAGACCAGTGCTGTTTAATATCTTTATCAATAACTTTCATGCTCCTATTCCTAATGCCAAAGTCATCCACTATGCAGATGACTCTACACTTGTCTGCTTTGCCTCTAACCTCCCTGAGCTCCTATCTAAAACTCAGACTGCCTTCTCAACTACTGAGATCTGGACATGCCAAAATCACCTTTCTCTCGATGCTAACAAATCTAAAATACTACTATTCATACCCTCAAAATCTTTCTCTTTTTATAAAAATTCCTTCCAAGTCCTTAGCCAAAGCAGCTCTCGGATCAAAGTTGTTCCCTTTGCCAAACTACTCGGTATAACTATTGATGAACACCTCAAGTTCGACATCCATATTCAGCAAAGTATAAAGAAAACCCACCAAAAACTAGGTATGCTATACAGGAACAACCATTTCCTCTCTACTACCAGGCATACTCTGGCCTCCTCTTACCTCTTTCCCTCACTTCTGTACAGTGCCCCACTACTAACTAACCTATCTTCTTCCATCACTTCCCAACTGGAAAGTTGTTATAACAAAATTTCTAAATTTGCCACCAATGCCAAACATTCCACTCATCACTGTGTTACCCTCCAATCCCTCAACTGGTTAGAATTCACAGATTACCTGGACTTACTCCAGCTCACTACAGCACATAGACTAATATTTAATCCAACCAAATTCCCCGCTCAAACTAACATCTTTCAGCCATACACCCCAAATAGAACTCTCAGATCTAAACACCAAAACTTAATTACTGTCCACAAACCCAAATGTCCTGCTGGACAACTTCTCCTCTCCTTCTTCTTAGGTAAGAAATGGAACTCTCTCCCTTCCACACTAAGGACAATGTCAAACACAAACAACTTCAAAACTCAGCTTTACACCTACCTCTCCTCCAAACAGAAATGTAACTGCATTCTCCCTACCTGGAACTCTTTAACAAAAGTCCCTGGAAGGGTATCCTCCTGAGTTCCTAAGCACCTTCTAGCTGCTATAACCTTCTATAGCTAATTCCCATACAATCTCTCACACTCTATAAATATTGTAAATAGCTTTTGACTTTAACTGTGTGAATTTGTTAAAATATATCTGCACAATATTTTTCCACTATGGGCAATACTGGTCATGCTTTGTATTATTTGATATGTATTTATACTTGTACTTTTATTTTTATTGGACTGCTATCTTTACTGTAAGCTGTTTCATGGAGCTTTTCTCCCCGGGTCTCCACTGAAAATGGGCTCTCTGGGCCCAGTGGACTTCCCCAGTAATCAAACTCGAAATAAATAATAAATAAATAAATAACCCTCCTTCTAACTTATGACTATGCTAAGGCATGGCACTCATGTTTCCCAAGTACCTGTCTGAATACCCCATCTCAAAAGTTGTTTGCCAATAAGTCCACTTGGCTGTAAGTAGTTTCTGACAAATGGGTGCTCTGCATTGCTGGCAGAGGTTACAGGTGGTAGTGGAAAGAATGTGCACCTCAGTTAAAAGGATGCATATCACTATATCGCCACTGCTCATCACTTCAGGAGATATCTGAGATTTGCCGTTTCTGGTTTGCAGTATCAGCACTCTGCATTGCCCTTTGGGCTATCCACTGCACCTTGACTGTTTACCAAATGCATTGCTCTGGTAAAGACTTACTGCCAGACTCCTTGCATTCACATCTTTCCTTACTTGAATGATTTGCTGATCTGTGCCGAGTCTGTATCCAGGTGTTGGGATTGGTAGAGAAGGTCTCAACCTTACTTTCCCAAATAAAGTTCAAGCTGAATCTTTGGAAGTCATGCCTGACACCCTTGCAAAGACTCATCTTCCTGGAATGCTCAAAAGAAAGAATGTCTTTCCTTCGTGAAGACAAGGTACTGTCTTACCAGATGGTGTTTCAGGAATTCTTCAGGAAGAACTTTCCCTCAGCAAGAGAATTCCTTAAAATTCTAGGACTTATTGGCATCCACTGTTCTCATGATACCAGTGGCCCATCTCCACATGAGAAAAATTCAATTGTATGTCCGTAACTATAACACCCAGCACCTACATTCCCTGGGATCTCTGTTAACTGGCACTGCTCTTTATCAGATGAGAGTTGCCGTGGTAGGGAGCACAGATGAGTATTATTCCAAGACTTCTCTTCCTCCCTCATGTTCTGGTGCACTCTGTTCAGACAGATTTGTCTGACTTCACTCAGGGAGCTGTGTCAATGGAAGTGCATGTGCAGACCAATTGGGGGCCTAAGGATGCATAGAAGCACATCAGTATCAAGGAAATGTTAGCAGCGATCTAGACTTTCGCACCTATGGACTCCTTGTCCTGTTCATTTGGTTACAGACAACACCACAGTGATGTGGTTCCTCAACAAACAAGGGGGTACAAGGTCATATACCATCTGTGCTGGTTTGCAGTGACAGCCTAGGAGCTGTCAGCATTCTGTGACTCCTCAAGTATCATACATGCCATCAGAGCAAAACATTGTGTTAGACAGACGCAATGTTTTTTTCTGATGGCAAAACGTCATGCCAGACAGACTTAGCAGAACCTGGGAAGACCTGTATGAGTGGCAACTTAAGGCAGTGGTGTTCCAGGGCCTAGTTCAGATGTGAAGAATGCCACAAGTAAATCTGTTTGCTTCCTTTCAAAACAGATAACTGCAGAAATGTTCTTCCAGACATACTTGCAGCCATTCTTGGAGAATAGATGCATTCTTGTTCCCGTGAACGGGAATGTTTCTGCATGTGTTTCTACCCTTTCCATTGATTCACAAGATACTTCTGAAGGTTCAGAAAGAAATGCCAAAAATCATTGGAGTGACCCCCTACATGCCCAGGAAATCTTGGTTCTCCCTTCAGCTGGTATTGGCCAAGGGCTATCACCACAAACTTTCTTACACTCTGGATTTTCCCACACAGTCTCAGGGTGACTGGTGCACCCAAATTTGGGGAAACTACAACTACGAATGGATGATTTAATCTTCATAGGATCACAGGAAGTTACTATTCTGTTGGCTCTGGGGCCCTTACAAGCCTAACCAAGAATTAGCCCATGCTCCAACATGTCAGCACCCAATGCCCCTGTCCACCAGGGGCACAGTTGGAATCCCAGGGGCGTATTTTCTGTTCCTCATCCAGTTATCCAGGTTGCATTTAGAAAGGGTTAATGAGGTACTCTGCTTGACGTGGAGAGGGAGTCTGTTACACAGAAGGGGGAGTCTCTGGGACACTACTTCCACATCTTGACTCCGTTTAGGCACTTGTTTCATGAGGATGTACAGCAGGTGTAAAATGAGGCCAGAAACCTGCTACTAGAAAATCTTATATTTACAAATGGATGAGATTTTCTAAGTGGTGCCTAAATGGGAAAAGAGGGTTCCTTGAGGTTAACATCCCCCTGATCTTGAAATATTTGTGTGAGCTACTACAGTATCGCTTATCGTATATGTCTATTAAGGTGCATTTAATGGCAATCTCTTCTTGTCTGCCAATGAACCCCCCTCTTTCTTTTTCTCTACTGGTAAATCAGTTCATGAAAGAAGTATTGCATATGAGAGCACCTTGCAGGCAAATTCCTCCTTTATGGGATTCAACTATATTTTGGACAAATTGATCTTAACATCTTTTGAACCTGATGCTCAAGCTGATATGATGTTCTTGATATGGAAAATTGTTTTGCTTATTGCTTTGACATTTGCATGTTTACTCTATGAGCTGCAACCTCTCATGGTGGGAGAGGGACAACCTTACCTGACTTTCCACAGGGACAGGGTTGTTTTATGCACTAACTTATCTTTCATGCCAAAAGTGGTGTCAGAATTCATCCTCAATCAGTCTATTAACCTCCCTGTGTTCTTCCCAGAACCTATGAATAAGGGAGAGAGGGTACTTTATAACTTGTATATACACTGGCAGCTCATGTACTACCTTGAGAAAACGAAACCCTTCAAGGAAGGCTGACAGGCTTTTAATTTCCTACACTGGGCAAAGAAGGGTCAGCCTGTCCCTAAGCAAACCATTGCACATTAGTTGTCCCCTTGCAGTGTTTTTTGTTACACCCACCATGCCAAGGTGAATCCTGACAAGGTAAAGGCTCATTCCTCCAGGGTCTTTTCCTTCACAGTGGCATATTGGAAAGGAGTGGATTCTAGAAGTATTTCAGATGCAACAACTCAGTCCTCCGTCCCTATCTTTATGAAGCAGTACAAGCTGAATGCCTTTTCTAAATCCAGAGCAGACTTTGCTAGGACCATTCTCCAGGGGCTCCTGGACTCTTATTCTTCCTCCTCACGGGTTGGGTAAACTTTGGGAATCTACTCATATGCCAGTAAGGCAGTGCATAAAGTCCTATTTACTTGTAACAGTAGATGTTCAAACACACTGCCTTACTGTCAGTACCCACCCACCATCCCCCTTTTTGGAATGTACATAGCTTAGTGTTAGTGCTGCTGCTGAGTTATGCTCAGCAGCATTTTTTGTTGTGTGTTTGTGTTTTTAGTTAGAAGCAGTAGGTGTTCACAAGCTTGCATTTTCAACTTCTCTTTCTGTTGGACCTTAGAAAACTGAGAGTTTTGTTTGTGGATTTGTGGTTCTGAAAAACAGTCCCCGCTGTACTCTCAGATGATTGGTCCGTCACACCCACAGAAAGGGGAGGAACTCTGAGCTTTGGCAGACTGCAAGAGATAGGGTAGCAGGGCACTATTACCCATATGCCAATAAGGCAGTATGTTCTACGAATGTATGCTTTTCTGGTAAGTAGGATTTACATGTACTGTACTTTCCTTTTCAAACAGATGCAGTCATAAGAGACCTTGGTACTTATATGGATAATTCTCTCATTCGATCATCATGTTTCCACCATAATCAGGAAATCCTTTTATCTGGCCCAGTAAATTTCTAAGGGAATATCTTCAAGATACAAAGAAGCCATCTTAGTGCTGTGCGCTTCCCTTATTAGACCCATTATCAAATGCAGTACCTCCTTTGGTAGACACAAAGCCAAACATATTGCTCAGCTGGAAAAGCCCCTATGATTTTTAACCAAATAAATAAGGGCCTTAAATTCTTCAACTATCCACATAGATTAACACAACTTTCCTTACACTCAGTAGCCTGCAGGCTGTGCCAAAATGACCTGGGTTTCTCTTTTCGAGCCATGGAAGATCCATCCCTATTTGAACTCATATATTCATCGTTAGATTACTGTTGCAGTACCCTAAGCTAATTGGGTTATATCTTGCCAAGGATATAATGGCTGGCCAGTTTCCAAAGCTTTAGGGCACCATCCATGTACCAAAGCCATTACATAGCTTGAGTAGAGTTATATAAAAGTGGAAGTTTGGGTGTCAGTACCTCAGAACTTCCTTGACATCAGAAGGGAAATCTTGTAGCAAGCTTTAGATAATCAGTGGTCAGATAACAAATTCTCAAGGTTAATCAGATAAGTACCTTTTGGGGACAAAACTTCCACACTATAATTTTCTTATTATGTGTGTAAAAATGACAAAGATAGTCATTTTTGCTGGGAAATTGACTGTCATTAGTTTATTGAAAGCCTCTGTTGCCTTCCTTTCATATGTTTCTGTGGAAAACTTTATTAAAAAGTGTTTTAATAAGTAAGCTTTTATTCTTTTGCTATTTTATTATGGTAGGAGCTGAAATAAGTGATCTGATGTTGTTAATCTTCGTTCTTTCCTTACTGATGAGTTAACGGTTCCATCCTCAGAACCGAGCCGGCCAATATCAAGCTCGCGTCAGCCAAAAACTCTAGAGCCAAGGTCCTACCAAGAATGCTCTGCTCCCTGTTACCTCAGATCTTGTTTGCCACATTGCTGTACAGCCGTGTCAAGCCACTCTCTCAGCTAAGTGTCTAATTTTTGAAAGTTTTATACAGTGTTCTTACTTTAAATATTTTTAATTGTTTATACTAATATTTTTCCTACCCTATCATTTACTTTTTAATTGTTTATACTAATATTTTTCCTACCCTATCATCTACTTTAGACTCTCTCCCTATAGTCTTTTCCCTTTATTACCCTTTTTCCTTACCTTTGAGGTAATTCTTCATTACCATCATTGGTAATCCTTCCTTTCTCTTCTTCCCCTTTTGGGTAGCCTTTCCTCTTCCTTTTGGTACTGTTCGTCTTCTCCACATTATGTCGGATAAGAAAAGTAGCGTTGGTTTCAAGCTGTTTAAGGATTATGGCTGTAAGTTACTGCTTTCCGATGGCCATGATTTATGTGTGTACTGTTTGAATGTCTCCACCTTACTGTGGATCCCCCATGTGGGATTTGTAAAAATTTTTCTACTACGACTCTCAACAAGAGGAAGAATAAGTTGATTTTGAAAGGTCTTCTCAAGTCTCCTTTCTCTGGGGCTTTTTCTGGGATGGAGGGCTCACCCCTCCTGTTAAACCCCGTAAGAGGCATTCTTCCTCTTCTTCATCATAGTTGCTCCCCTCTTCTCCCTCAGAAGATCGTAGGGAGTCAGCTAATAAGAAGGTGAAACTGATTACTACTTTGGCACTGCCACTTGTGATCCTGTTGGCTCCAGGCTCGGCACAGCCACAAATTCTGGCTCCAGTTATGTCTTCTTTACTGATACCAGCACTGGAGTTCCTGGTGCAGACAACTGCAGCTCTGACAGTTCTGTCGCAGTCCTTACCGGCACCGTCAGTGCAGGTACAATCCCCTTTGGCACTGTTGGTATAATCCCCTTTGGCTCTGAGTATGACTCTTCTGTACTCCACAGTGCAGACTTTTTCAGCACTGACATGTGCTTTGGTGCAGTCCTTCTCGGCACCATCCTTATTACCAGTGCAGACACTTTCCTTGACAGCACCGTACCCATCGGGGCAGACATTTGCCTTTATGGTGCAGACACCTTCAACTACTATGGCGCTAATGTCATTGGCACAGACTACTTCCACACCATTTTCTTCGGTGCAGACGTTCTAGGTTCCGGGCTCTGTACCTATTGAATTAGCAAGGACCAAGTATTCTCCTTCATTGGATCCATTTGCTGGCAGTCAATATAGTCCTTTTCTAGAAAGGCCAGAATCGCCATCAGCTTTCTCCATGAGGTCAGCCAAGAGTATCTTTGAACAGGATGTGTTGCGGATTGTTGACAAGTTGCTTGTGATCAGAGGGCTCTCTCAACCATTGAAGTCCACCTTCCCTCCTTCAGGTGAAATTATATCCCCTCAAACCCCAACGTACACTCCTCCTTTGACTTCTACACAAGTTTCGAAGCCTATTACTCCGACAGCAGCTTCCCTTCCTCCGACTCCACTAGTGGATCTCACTTTGGAACAGGAGTCGTCCTTGTGGCCCTCGGTGCACTGGGAATCAGGCTGTTCGTGGCTGTGATGTGGGGGAGGGCATTCCTGGCTCCATGCTGAGTTTTTCTATGGCACCCTCCAGGGATCCTCTCTCTCTCATGGTTCATGGTCCTCTTGAGACTCCTGGTCTGGGGGTGGGCTTGTCGGGGCGGGGTGTGACCCCAGTTCTGAGGTTGTCATGCTCGGTTCCAGGCTCCCATCACTCCTTGGGCAGGCCAGTTTTCCAGGCCATGGAGAGGGCGCTTGCCTCTGATGGCAAATCCCACTTGTTGGAGTCCTCTCCCCCTCTCTGTGCCGCAACTGTCACAAGCCTCAACCACTGGACACCGGGTGCAAGGGCCTCAGGTTTCTCCTCCTCAGCAGACTCCCTCTTTGCAGTCTTCCCCAGAACCTCCCACTGAGGAAGTACCCCACAAAATGTCATGCAAGAGGAAGCACATGGACTCCACTGAGGAGTCATTGACTGAAGAAATGGATTTTGATGACGGGGAAGGGTTCCCACAGTCACCTTCTGATGAGATGTCCTTTGGTGACATCCTCGAGATCCTTAGACAGAGGAGTGACTGGAAGTCCTCTAATCCTTTCTCTGAGGAATCTGTATTCCTGCAGGCTTCTTGTGTCCAGCCCCCTACCTCCTGGGTCACCCTGCCTGCCGATTAGCTCATCCAGCTCATCGTCCAGCACGCATGGAAGGCTCCTGACACCCTGGAAGTGATACCAAGGAGACCAGATAAAATATTATCAACCCCAGCTGAGCACCCACATTGGTCATGTGGTCTTCCAGTAGATGCTATGGCGGTGGTGGGGTGGCTGAAACTAAGAAGGATTTGGCTGAAGAGAGCCAAACTGTCCATCTGCCCAGCAAGGAGTCCCAGGTGATTGACAGATTAGGGAAGCATGGTCTTTGAATTATTTGGCACACTTTACCAGGCTTTAGAGGGATCTTATAAACCAGCTCTCTGAAACCTTGGCAGGAGCTGTTTCTGACGAGGTCCATGACAACGTGGCTTCTCAGATAACTACCCTAGCATCCATTTCCACCTCTTCCATGCATCTTATTTCTCACGCAATGGAAGGGGCGGCCAGAGTGGCACGCATGGGTATAGTCACCAGACGACATGCCTGGATGCGCCTTTGTGACTTTGCAGACTCCTTTAAGGCTTCCTTCTTGAATCCCCCCATTAAGGCCGCTTCTTTGTTTGGCCCTAAATTGAAAGATACGCTGGCAAGGTGCAAACAAGATGGCAAGACTCTGTCTGCTGTTAGTGTCAGACACTCCACTCCTCAGCGATTCTACTTCAGAAATCAGAGGAGCGAGAAGATGTGGCACAGGAAATCACAGGGCTCTTTCCAGGACGCACGTGCTGAGTTCTCCCCTAGAGGCAGAGGGGAAAACTCCAATGGAAGATGCCCCTTTCTGGGCAGAGGATGTTCACGAAACCGGTGTTCCAGAGATTTCTTCTCTGCCCAACCCTATCAGCGCTCCTGAAGTGTTGCCCAACTGCTCACCTCTGGAAGTGGTTGAGGGTCGTTTTTCCTTGTACTCCACTGCCTAGCAAAATATAACCACCAACCCTTGGGTACAGCGGATAATATCCAGAGGCTATCACATCCCCTTCCATCTTTGTCCAATCTCATCCAGAGTATTACCCGACATTCCACCCAGTCAAAATGAAGCAGCAGTACATGAAATCCAAAAGCTGCTACAAAAAAGAGTCAAACAGATGGTCCCCCAGGACCAGATAGGGTCCAGATTTTACTCAAGGGTCTTTTTAGTGCTAAAAACGACAGGGGGACTGGAGACCAATTCTGGATCTCTGCACACTGAACAAATTTGTAAAAACAGAGAAATTTCAGATGGTCACAGTTCAGTCTACCCTTCTTCTTCTGGAAGAGGACAATTGGATGTGCTCTGTAGATCTTCAAGATGCATATTACCACATAAAAAAGGACAAACACTCAAGAAGATACCTCCGCTTCTGCATAGGAGCCAGTCACTACCAGTTTCGAGCTCTGCCCTTTGGTCTCTCTACAGCCCCCAGAGTGTTTACAAAATGCATGGCAGTGGTTATTGCTCATTTGCAACTTCAAGGAGTCCAGGTGTTTCCATATCTAGATGACTGGCTCCTCACCGCCCCCACCAAGTGTTTACTGGAAGAAGCCCTGCACTACACTCTCTTAACAGCTCAAAGCCTGGGAATCACAATAAACTGGGAGAAATCCAACATGACCCCAACTCCGTCTTTGGAATTTATAGGGGTACTGTTAGACACGAGAAATTACACAGCATCCCTTCCAGAACACAGGCTTCACAGAATAAGACAACAGGTTCATCCACTGCCCTGTCACCACAAATCTCCCGCTCGATCTATACTACAGTTCTTGGGGTCAATGGCAGCCTCGATCGCTATTGTTCCTCTAGCCAGATTCCACATGAGGCTCCTTCAGTGGCTACTTCTCACTCAGTGGTACCCTCTACAACATCCTTTGTCTTTTCAGATAAGTGTAACTCAGAGATGCAAGCAAGATTTACTCTGGTGGATGTCTCAAAATCCCCAACAATGGTATTGCCCCTTCAGCCCCCATCAACCGATAGCCACTGTGAAGACGGATGCCTCCCTGATGGGGTGAGGGGGCTATGTCAGGGAAACTTGGTCCAAGGCACCTGGCCGGAGACAGAGGCCCCTTTGCATATCAATGTCCGGGAACTGAGGGCGGTGCTTCTAGCATTGCAAGCATTTAGTTCCATCTTTCCGTCAAGGACTATTGCGATCCAATCAGACAACATGTCAGTGGTCTGGTACATCAACAAACAAGGGGGCACCAGATCTTACCCGTTATGCCGAGAGGACCTGAGAATATGGCAATGGGCGATAGCTTACAACCGCTTTCTAATTGCAATGCACATTCCCGGGAGCTCCAACGTTATAGTGGACAAATTGAGCGGTTACATTCTACAACCTCACGAGTGGTCCCTCAATCCTATGATAGCAGCAAAAATCTTTAACCGCTGGGGCTAGCCTTGCTGCGATCTATTTGCCTCCCCAATAAACTACAAGTGCGGCAACTATTTTGCCCTAATTCCCCCTTGGGGACAGTCACCGAGAGATGCACTAGTCCACGCTTGGCCCTCGGATCTACTTTATGCTTATCCACCTCTTCCCCTCATCTCTCAGTTTCTGAAGAAAGCACAACAGTTGAAGAGCAAAGTGATCCTCATTGCTCCATATTGGCCTCAACAAGTCTGGTTTCCGTTCCTCTGGCCTCACCTGCTAGATCAACCGTGGATCCTCAATCCATCCCCAACATTGATCTCCCATCCACAGGGTCTGATTCACCCCAATCTAACAACCCTGAAGCTGACAGCTTGGGTTCTCCACTTCCAGTGATTGCCAGGTATGAAAACCTCTCATTCCCTGTGTGCAATATTCTTACTGCATCTCATAAATCGTCCACCAGACTAATTTATCTTAACAAATGGAAAAGGTTCTCTCTGTGGGCAGTGAATAAACAACTAGACCTCTTGTCAGCCCCAGTTTCGGTGGTACTGGATTACTTATCACATCTTTTCCACTCTGGGGTGTCTGCTCTACTATTTGTGTGCATTTAGCTGCCATCTCAAATTTCCATAGAAATAAACTTTCAAGACCGGAAAAACAAACTAGCGAAAACCACCGCAAATTCAAAAGCCAAGAACTCGACTCAGGCCAGTCCAAAACGTAAAAATCATGAAAAACAACAAATGTTATTAAGCCACTGTAAAAGCTTTTCGTTAGTACCTTGCACTAACTTCTTCAGACAAGCAAAACATTCACACCATTACAACTGAGTTTAAATACCAGCATTGAAACACTTAACCACGCCCCTTGCTCTCCCTTTAGCTCTTTAAAGGTACAGATCACAGCTAACTAAGGTGCATTTTCAATTCTCTAGTAACATAATAAAACATTCCTACACTGAGACTGTAATAGTAACAGGCTTTGAAACTGAAAGAAAAAAGCCCAATATTTTGATTATTAAACTATATAAAGTAGATAGATATGTAAAATATATAAAATAACATAAAAAATAACAATGTTCAACCTACAGCATAAATACTAATAATGGTAGCTTCCTAATCAAAAATTACCTATACATACATTGTATCTTGCCTGCTTTCGAGTAAAATAACTAATATAATGAATATAATAAATATAATAATTAATGCATACTGTCCTAAGCATCTAAATAACTAGAACAGCTACCCAATAATTATTATATATATTATTATATTTATATAATATTAATCATATCTCATTAAATAATAAAAATAATAAAAATATAGAAATATAGAATATGACATGTAACATATAATATAACATAACATATAATATGACATAACATAAATTTAGGCTACTCAGTATAGGTTTAATACTGTCATTAAATAAAACAGGTCTAAAAATTAGCGTATCTAGACCTAAAATTGCTAAATAATAAAATATGAATCAATAATATATATTGTAAAATAATGATCATAATGTATAATCATAACAATAACTGATAACTGTTAACCCTCCACCACTGTCGACTAATAAAAAGTTATGAAACCATTAATTTGTCGACTCTCATTTTTCATTTTTTGACTCTCATTTTTAAAAAAATGAAGAAGTTAGTGCAAGGTACTAACGAAAAGCTTTTATAGTGTCTTAATAAAATGTGTTGTTTTTCATGTTTTTTACGTTTTGGACTGGCCTGAGTCGAGTTCTTGGCTTTTGAATTTGTGTTGGATCTCAGATTTCCATCTTGGTTTTCAAGATTCCTCACTTATGTCACACAGACTCTGTAAAACTTTCTTGAAAAGAGTTATCCACCCAAAACCTCCCTTTAGAGAACCGGTACAATCTTGGGATTTGGCATTGGTTCTGCAAGCTCTAACAGCTCCCCACTTTGAACCTGCATCTTCATGTGATGTAAAATAGCTCTCTTGGAAAACTTTGTTTCTGATTGCAATCACATCGGCCAGACGCTTGTCAGAACTTCAAGCCTTATGCATCAAATCTCCCTAACTTATCTTCCGTAAGGATAGGGTATCACTGAGAACTAATTCTTCCTTTTTGCAAAAGGTGGTGTCAGAGCGGTCTATCAACCAATCTATTGACCTTCCAGTGTTATTTCCTAACCATTCTAACAAGGGAGAGTATTGCCTGCTCTCCTTGGATGTTCCTAGGCAAATACGATTTTATCTGGACAGAACAAAATCTACCCGTAAATCAGACCGTTTCTGGCTTTTTCTGGACCTAGATGAGGTCATCCTGTATCAAAAGTTACATTGGCTTCATGGTTGAGAAATTGTATTACCTTTATCTACAACAAAAACTATCTCACCTTGCCTCATAGAGTGAAAGCTCATTCTACAAGATCTATGGCATCTTCAGCAGCTTTCCATGCTAAGACTTCCTTCAATGATATTTGCTCAGCTGCAACTTGGGCCAAACCTCATAACTTTATTCTTCATTACAAAGTGGACTTGGCCTTCAGAGGTAGAGCTTCCATTGGTTCCATGGTGCTCAGGAATGTCCTTCCATGAGGGCTACCCAGGGATACAGGTAGCTGGGGACTCTGTCCCATCAGTAAGGAATGAACGAAGATTAACAACATCAGATTAAGAAGTTATGTCCTACCATAACGTTCCATCTGTGTTGATCTTCATTCATTCATTACTTCCCACCCTCCATCCCCCATCTGGAGGTTTCTCGTTGATCTCATGTACTCCTTTATTGTAGGTTCATAGGTTCATAGATTAGCACTAAGCTAACTGCCCTTGCGAGCCATTTTAAGCCTAGCCAATTATCCCTTGTGAGACTCAAACCCTGCACCTTGTGTTTGTAAGGCAAACACCTTAACCCTTAGGCCACCCTCCCAACCCCTGTTATGTCTGTTATGATCCGAGGTAGCCTCTACATTTATCTATCAACTTGCAAACTCGATCTGAAGTAATGGAGCACAGAATTCTGGGTATGACCTTGGCTCGAGAGTTTTTGGCTGACGCGAGCTTGATATTGGCTGGCTCGGTTCCGAAGACGGAACCGATAACCCATCAGTAATGAATGAATGAAGATCAACAACAGAGATAGAATGTTATGGTGAGACATAACTTCTTTTTTTGAGAGGTTGAATTTGTGTAGTCCTTGTGCTAGCTGGATGTATTTCTGTTTTAAACCTTACTAACTTACAAGGCTTTCCTACGATGATTCATGTGCTTTTCTCAGCTGAACTATGGAGCAGGCTGCCAGTTCTTTGGTTCTTCCCTCCACCAGCAACAAGAAAAATTCTAGGGAGCTTTTGTCCTCTAAACAGGCTTCTTCTGTGCCTCAGCTGCTGGTGGGTGACTCTGCTGTGGTCTCTCAGAACAGCTGTGCCTTTGCAGACCATTCATCTTTTTCCCTGGACCCTCTGATGTAGCACCTTCAGTCACTATGAACTGGGGTTTAGACATATCCTCTGTGGCTGTTAGGATGTCTGATGTTAGCATGGGAGAACCACTTTTGTAAGTTCTGGAAGACATGGTAAATGAAAATATACAGTAGAGCCGGGCTTAGATTCGGGATTTCCGGGCTAGTGTTTCTGTGTTTAGTCATTCTTTCTCTGGGATTTCTTCTAGAAAAAGAAACATAAAGTTAAACACTTGTTTTTTCTGTCTATAAGGTACTGGATGAGGAGATATTCTGGATTTACCCAAAGATTTTTTCCAACCCCTTACTTCTTCAAAGCTTGATTCCTCACTAGACAGAAAAAGATTTTCCTCTAGTTTTGACATTAATTTCCAGTCAGAAGAACAGGGGTTGGACTGGAAGAGAATTTCTCCTATTAATGTTCCGCAGACGGAGGAGTCTATTTCTAAAAGAATGACCCTTCAGACTGTAGCTTTTCTGAAACTGTTAATAAAATGAAGGAATTGTTTCAGTGGGAGCACAGTGAAATTCCATTTTCTCAGAAAAAGTTTTATGATTCATTACAACTTGGCGTCCCTCAGCTGCCAGCAGTTCTGCTTGTGTTGTCAGCATTAGAAGATGAATTTTTAACAGCCTGCAGTATGCCGGATGGTCACCATCCAGTCTCTTAAAAAACAGATAGATTTTATAAGTTTCACAGATGTATAAATATATTTTTACTAATCCCTTGTCTGATGCTGCAGTGATTCTTTGACAAAGCAGTGAGCCCTCAAACACTTAATACATAGGTCTCAACCTCTTAAGAAGCCAATGTGGAACACAGACCCTAGCAATGTATGACAAACAGTCAAAATGTGGAACACCCTATTTTCACACTGCAGAAAAATGCACCATTTCCATGGGACCTAGTTGAAATGGGCTTTCTGTCAGAAGTACTAAGTTAGTGAATACTGTACATTTTTAAAAAAATTCAATACAACACACACGTCATTAAAGAATGCAAAGTCAGAAGAAACCATTGATAAAATGCAATATACTCAGTAGCAAATAGCTATGTAACAGTATTCAAGTGCAACTATTTAAAAAAATGCTCTTCGGCTCCTGGTTTTCCAGCCCCTCCACATTTTCTCCCAACTAAATCCATTAACTCAACCAGTCAAGGACAAATCAGAGAAAGGTACTTTTCCATTAAACCCCTACCACTTGGAGCTGGTCTGCTTTTGGCGCTGTAAAAACTTCAGAAGTGTTGATTCATTAGTTGTGATATTCTGCGCACATTAAAGTTATTGTTGCATGTCATTACACAGCATCTCGCCTTTCATCGTGTCACTCACACATTTTGGCCACTACCCATTGTGTCATACATTCTGCTACAAAGTTGAGCGGTATAGCTCCAGCATGTCAGTGTGTGTAGAAAAAAGGGACACAAGCTGTGTATTCAGAACTGTAAAATATGGGTTAGTCAACACATTTAATCCTGTTAATAACCATCTTATCCCATCCTTTCACAGACTGCTTTTCGCTTTGTGCAACACAATCTATGCATGTATCCAGAAGGCTGGCCACGGCTTAATTTTAACAGTGCATACATCACCTGGGCTAAATTTCCAATCTGGAAAGTGGGGTTTCAGCTCCAACATCTGCTGACTCAGTCCTGCAGTTTAACTGTCTGCTGTCACTGTGACAACTCCATTTGTCAGCCGGTTGCAGCAGTAGGGGGCTCTGGGCGAGAATGGGTTATAACGTCTTATCTTTGTTCCCGGAAGCTGCATAGTGCAAAACTGAAAGTAGCATGGACTGGTTATGACTGGGTCACCACCTCCTGAAGGACTGAAAAGGATCATGCTATCTGACATTCACAAGTACAACTACACTTGGCATGTGGATCTACTTTTTTTTTTTTTTTTTTTTTTTTTTTAACCAAAGGGAGAAACATTGTAGGATTACAACCTGTCACACCAAGCCAAGTGGTAGGGGTTTAATGGAAAAGTATCCAGAGCAGAATCAGGGACAAAGAATTAGTCAGGGACATTTTAAAGTATTGCTACCATTAGCTTGAGCATCGACAGAATAAAGGAATGTGAATTATTGAAGTCTGAAACTCAAATGCATGAGCAAATCCTCACACACACACAGACAATGGTCAGTACTGGAGAGGAAGGGTGTATACCTTGGGGAGGTGCCATGGTTATTTTACTAGTAGTCAAGTATAAATTTGGCAAGGTTGCACCACATTTATCATAACTGGATAAGCTGCAACTAACCAACTGGTATTTGTCACAGGAAGTCCATCCTTGCTCTGTTCCTTTTCAATGTGTTTGTGTGACAGGTGAGTTGGTATGTATAAGTATGGAGGTTTGAGGGTAAATGGTGCTTGCCCTCTGTGTAACAACAATAGGATGTTGGGGAAGATCTTAATGGTTGAAGGAGTACTGGGGCTAAAAGAAAAAAAAACTATGGAACACAAAGCTCAGATTACTTGTTCCCATTTCTTTGTGATTGATGCTGCAAATATAAGATATTTACTGATCTGCTTTTCAGAGCTTTATGCATGATTGGGCTGTCTTGTAGGTGAATTTCTAATTTAGTTTTAAATTAAAGTTTAGCTATTTTTTAGCAGTTCAAAGTAATTTTGTGTTATTTTAGTAGTCTATTAAGGGTTATATTCAGATATGTTAATTTTACATAGTTTAATCTTATTTAGATTCAGGTCCTTTTTACCAGGAAAGCTGTTTTCTAATTGGCTAGATTGTTCCTGAGAAGCTTCCATAAAACTGTTGTACATCATATTTCATGCATAACACACTCCAGACCTCACCTATTGTATATTTTGTACACACACATATCTGTCTATGAATATACAATGCCTAGAAGTATACTCATATCAGCAAAATGCAAAAGGCTGACAAAAAATGGTTGATAAAAAAATAAATAAATAAATAAGAAGAAACAGTAAGTTCCCTGCCCCCTACACCCGATGCTTATTATATATACTGACTCTGATATTGCTCTACAGTGGGGAAAGGGTAAACTCCCTGAGATTAGTAAAGTTAGCAGCAGTTTATTCTTCTCAAACATCCCTGAATTTGCAGAATGTCCCTAATTTTGCCTGACACTGCTGCCCTTACCCTTTTACAACTTGTGATTTTCTGGTAAATCAAAGAAGATTTTGGTCAGTGAATAATGCCACGCATAGGTGTTCCCTGTGTCTTATTCTTCAGAAAATGCATAATGATGCAAAATCTGTTAGTCTATTAACTTTCTGCGTGGTGAAAAAAGCTAGTAGCAGTACATGACTGGCTGCATTTTGTTTCTCCTGACTGGCTCCCTTTGCCTCAGGAACAGTTACTTGACTGGCTCTTATGGTGTGATGCCGATTGGCTATAATTGCAATATAAGAGCCAGTCAAAAAGCACAAAGTGGAGCCATCACTGTTCAATGCGGAACAGTGGAACAGTGGGCTAATTCAATCACAGATGCAGAGCATTCTGCACAATCCGGAGCACTTGGCTGCTCAGACATTATAATTGCTAATCTTGTTCCTTCTGATAAGGATGGAAAAGTTGTTGAAAGATTTTGCAAAAATGAATTCCATTGCTACTTTAACCTTCAAAATTCTAAACTTTTAGGCACATATTAACATGTTTACTGGCTTCCTTTGCCAATATGAAGTCAATGGCTAATCTCTTTTCCTCAGAGAATAAGCCACTCTGATCAGCATATTACAGCCAATTGCACCTCCAGGCATTTCTGCAGTTCTCCTACTGACACCTCTGGGCATCAAATATTGTTTGTTCATATTTGCATTGATAATTCTAAATTCATGCTACATACGAGGTATCAGAAGACTTCATCTTAAAGCATACATGATGGTAAACACAATTGTATTGATATTTACCTCTGTCTAATGCAGCTAAAGAGATGTTGAATGTTATTTGCATACTGTCTCTTTTTATTGCAATAATGTTCATATTTCTGTAAGTATCACAACATCCAGATAACATAGAAAGAACAGCATAGCCTCATTTGAAAGCTCGCAGATCTATGAAGAAAATACTGCTAGTGACATGTGTCTTGCTTGAATGGTTACTGAGATATCATAAGCTATTTATACAACATTACAAAACTGATATTCAATGTCTTCATTTTGGCTTATAAAATCCATTTTAAAGCACTGAACTGAATGAATGCTACTAATATAAAGATTAATTTATCCTGAATAGTTTATAGATGTCCTTACATTCACTGCTGCAGTATTCTTAACAGATGGAATTCCCTGTCGTGGAAGCCTGAATGTCCATCCAGTCTACAAAAACTGCTTGTTGCTTTTTAAAAGGTACACCGAATGTCACCCAAATGCTCCTTGTGTAGCATAGGGCATAAAGGTGGCGTTCAGGCCTACCATAATCAGAATTTCTTTGCCATCAGTCTGAACATATCTTTTTACCATTGGTCTGTTTATGTGTGTCTGTTTTCTTCTAGTTGAAAGCATTTTCATTTTCTAGTGACTACCTACACCTGTTTGCTGACTTCTGTTGCAGCTGGAGATAAGTGCCCTGTTGGGGATTTTGTTTTTTCATACTTTTGTGCTCCTTGAGGTTAATGTCATCCATAAAGGGAAATGGCAGTGTGGACGACAGATTCCCCATAGAGACCACCATGATAAGTGTCTTATTTGTCTAGGAGCTTCTTATGACCATATGTCTTGTTCTGTTTGTCAGGTGTTCATTCCGAAAACTCTTCACAGTAGAGTTTCTTCCCTTTCCTTGTATCTTGATAAACAGCATCTTAAGCTTCTCACTAAAGATACAATGGAAGTAATCCCCTACCCTGAGAGGCAGCTGTTAGGGAAGAAGGTGAAAAAAGTATGACTGGAATCTTCCACTGTCCAGCCTGTGCCGGATGTTTCTTCTGAGGTCGTTACAAACCTGGAGACTCACCTGGCTTTGTTGTTAGATTTCTCTGCCTCAGCCATATCGGAGGCCAGTGAGGGTCCAGCTGGCAGTACATCTCAAGAAGCTTTGCAGGCATCCCATCTCAGATGTTTAGGGGGAACGACAACTGACTTTTTCCTGAGAGGCCTAGGGGAGTTTCTCAGTTTTTGGTTGGGGAAGAAGTTCCTACTAAGTTCTTGACTGCTGTCCTGGGTCTGAGCCTTCTCAGCTTTCTGGGGATGTTCCCTTAAAGAAGAAACAAAAAGTTAAACATGTTTCTTCTGCTCTTAGGGATCCACAAAGTGAGTGGCAGGCCTTCACTCAAGGACTGTTTGCTGCTTTAATGTCCTTAAAGCCTCCTCAAGGGGTTTTGGTTCTGGCTTCCCCTTGGTCCTCCACTCCCTTAAAAGGCCCAGAGAACAGGATTCTTCTGAGGATGAGTCAAATTCGGATAATGAATCCCTGACTTAATCTACTCAAATTCCTTCCCTTTAGACTGTGGTGTGGGTCAGAGGAGTAGGACTTTATTAGTCCAGATGTTCCTTTTGAGGAAATTTCCTTTGGGGATACATTTTCCAGGATGATGGATTTTTTTAAGTGAGATTGTGCTCAGGTCTCTTATATATATGAGTTATTGCACTCCACTAAACCTACAGCTATTCCTCCTGTTTTGGCTGCTTTGATGGATACTTTTTCCAATGCCTCTCATATGCCTGATTCTCTGCCTCCTGCTCCCAAGAAGCCTGATAGGTTTTATGGGTTTTATGGGGTGCCTGTGAATTGTTCTTTCCTATATAAATGTCCAGCTGCTGACTGCTCAGTCATGTCTGTAGCCACTGATAAGCCGTCTCAATGGCTTCATTTGCCCAAATTATTGCCTTCTAACAAGGATAGCAGAACTATGGAAAGGTTGGGTAAGAAGGTTTACACTTCTGCTACCCTAGCTTTTAGGGCTATTAATTATCAGACCCATATGTCTAGGTATGTGTTGGCTCTTCTTTCTCAGGCCTGTCAACTTATTTCTGACTTTCCAGACTCCAGGGGTAAAACTTCTGTGATTTCCTTGTTAGGGACTTCCTCTCCAGTCAGTTGCCATTCTGTTAAATGTAGTTATGATGTGGCAGATGCCTCTTCTAGGGCTGCTGTTCTTGGTTCATTGATGAGGTATTCTTGGCTTAGGCTTCAACCTCTACCTGATGATATCAAAGCTAAGTTGATGGATGCTCCTCTAGATTCTAAACTTTTGTTTGGGGAAGCTGCTGGTGATTTAAGTCCTTTCAGGGTAAGGGTAAGGCCTTACAGGAGCGTAAACATGTGTTTGTTTCTCCTGTGCCTAAATTTCAGGGAAACTACCTTGCTAAGCTTGCATTTGTTCGTAGGCAATCCCGCCCTGCTGCTAAAAGTAGGAAGAGTGGTAAACAGGCTCCTCCTGCTAAGGCTTCTCAGTTTTCAAGGACTCTGAAGCTTTCCTTTCCTGGCAAACCAGGTGCTGTATGACTCTCTGTCACTTACCAACCAGATTCCTGTTTCTCTTCGCCTTTTTCTTTCTCTTCCTGTTTGGCCTCAGGTCACTCAGGATTCTTGGGTTCTGTTGATTATTCGTCACGGGTACTTCATGGTGCGGAAATCCTGTGTTGCTTTTATGGGCATTCCTCAGCCTTCTCGGGAACAAATTCCCTTTTTCCAGAGGTTCTTTAAAATCTCTTGGATCAGGGTATTATTCAAGAGGTGCCTGTGTCCTAAAGGGGGAAGGGTTCTACTCCAGACTCTTTCTAGTGCCCAGAAAAGAAGGCACTTGGAGACCTGTTCTAGACCTCTCTCATCTAAACACTTTTCTAAAAGTGCCTTCCTTTTGGATGTTGTCCCTTCTGATTCTGTTTCTTCTCTTGCTCCCTTAGGCCTATATGTTGTCTCTGGATCTCAAGGATCCTTATCTCCATATTCTGATCCATCCTCTTTTCAGGAAGTTTTTGTGTTTCTCAGTTGATTCCTGGTATTTTCAGTTTTCTGCTTTGCCCTTTGGCCTTTCTACTGTCCCATGGATGTTCACCAAATCCCTTGCTCCTGTGATTGCTTTTTGCAGGCTTCAATGGATCCAGGTTTTTACTTACATAGATTACCTGTTGATTTAGGCATCCTCTCCAGAGACCCTTTTGCAAAATCTTCATTTTGTCGTCTCCCTTCTTCAGAGCCTGAGGTTCACTATAAATTTCAAAAAGTCTTCTCTGACTCCTTCTCAGGATTATGTTTTTCTGGGTTGCAGAATTCAGACGGTGCCAATGCTTGCATCCCTGCCCCCTCCAAAGGCCCTAACTCTCATTTCTTATTTTCAGACTCTTCTTCCTCTGGCTTCCATTACCACCAGGGAGTTTCTGTGAACTCTGGGTTTCGTAGCATCCACCGTTCTGATGTTCTGTCCAGCCAAACTTCACATGAGAAAGTTTCAGTGGTTTCTGAAGTCAGTGTGGCTCCAACATGCACATCCTCTAGACTTTGTAGTTCCTCTTCTTCCTTGTCTCAGACAGGAACTTCACTGGTCGATTCAGCAGTGGTCTCTGAATCCAGGGATCCAATTTCATCCCCAGCTTTCCTCTCAGGAATTGTTCACAGTTGCTTCAGACATGAAATGGGAGGGGAGACATATGGTCCCTAAAAGTATAGGGGTATAGTTGCCTTGTCAGCAGAAGAAGCACATCATTGTGAAAGAGATGAGAGCTGGTATGGGATCTTGCTGTCAAATATCAAGTGACTCTTCAGGCAGTTTATATCCCTTCTGGTCAGAATACTGTGGCAGACACCCTGAGCAGGTCCTTAACTCAGTCCCATGAATGGATACTTCACAGTGATATGTTTCTTGATATTATCCACAAGTGGGGTACTCCTCAAGTGGATCTTTTTGCCACCCCTGTGAACAGACAACTTCCTCTGTTTTGTGTCAGAGTCCAAGGTCCCCTAGTGTGGAAGGTGGACACCCTCTCATTTTCATTGAAGGGGATGTTTCTTTATGCATTCTCTCCCCGTCCTCTCATTATGAAAGTCCAGTTTAGGATTCAACAGGATACTCCAAAAATCTTGATGATGACTCCCTTTTGGCTGTGACAGCACTGGTTCCCTCTACTTCTGCATCTAGTCAGGGGCAATCATCACAAGTTGCCCCACAGGGTGGATTTAATCACACAAGACGAGTGATCTCTCATCCATCCCAACCTGTCCACGCTTCATCTGACACTGTGGGTGATCACAGACACCCTTTTTCTGAGGACGTGCTGCAAGTTATGTAGGAGAACGGGAAACCTACTGCTAGGAAATCTACTTATCCAAATGGAAGAGGTTTTCTCTTTGGTGTCTCTCTCGTAACCTGGACCCACTTACAGTGGATATTCCTTTGGTTCTCTTTTATTTGTGTGAGTTGCTCAATGCTGGTTTGGCCTGTTATTCTCTTAAGGCCCACTTGTCAACTATCTCTGCTTGTCTGCCTTTTTCTCCTACTTTAGCTTCTAGATTTGAGGTTAAAGAATTTCTTAAAGGTGATCTTAATATTAGACCTCCCACAAAGCCTCTTCTGCCTCCCTGGGATTTTAATTTTGTTTTGGAGAAGTTGAATCAAGCTCCTTTTGAGTTTGCTGCTTCAGTCTCCTTGCTGCATTGTTCCTGGAAGACTGTTCTTTTGCTAACTCTTACTTCTGCCAGACTGTGGTCTGAGTTGCAGGCCCTTATGGCTTGTCCTCCTTTTTTGGTCTTTCATGAGGACATGGTGTCATTGAGCACTAACACTTCTTTTATGCCTAAGGTGGTTACTGAGCTATCGCTGAATCAGTCTATTAATCTGCCTACTTTTTTCCCCTGTCTGCAATCTGACAATGAGAGGGTGATTTGGATGTGCATAGGCAACTTAGAAAATCTGATCAGTTATTTGATTCTTTTCATCATAGATCTTTGGGACTTGCTGTATCCAAGTAAACTATTTCTTCTTGGATTTCTAAGGCTATTTCCTTTCGTTACACTTTTCATGGCAAGAGTCTTACTTCTTCAGTTAAGGTTCATTGTACTAGAGGTGTGACTTCTTCAGGTGCTTTTTTCAAGGGCTTGGATACTAATTCTATTCTTGAGGCAGCTACTTGGACTTATGTGCATACCTTTACCAAGCACTACAAGTTGAATGATATTTCTAGAGCTAAGGCTGGTTTTGCTAGTGCCATTCTTCATGGCTTTTTAGGGAGCTCTTCTGCACCTTCCCCCTCCCAAGTTTCTTATTGAGCTTTGGTACTGTCCCATCTGGTAAGAATATTGCAGCAGTGAATGTAAGGACATAGTACAGTTGAGTAAAATCTTACCATAACGGTAGATGTCCTTGCCTTCACTACTGAAATATTCTCTCCCTCCCTCCATCCCCCTCTAGTCTTTTGCCTTCCTGGATGTACGGTTACATCTTGGGCTCTTGGACTGTGTTCCTACTGGGGCATTCAATTCTGATTATGGTAGGCCTGAATGTCACCTTTATGCCCTACACTACACAAGGGTTTGGCATACCTTTTAAAAGCAACAAGTAGTCTTTGGTAGACTAGCCAGATGTTCGGGTTTCCTTGACAGGTAATCCCATCTGTTAAGAATACTGAAGCAGTGAAGGCAAGGACATCAACCGTTATAGTAAGATTTTATACAACTGTACTTTTTCTAGTACATTTATGGTTCCAGAGACATGAATATTTGAACTGTAAGGTGATAACATCATTATTTTAAAGGCTCAAGCTGCACCCACTGGGAGTTAATAGTACTCACTCAAAATAGCTTTACTGGAGGGAATTAGTTAATTGCTTCAGTCTTCCAGGTAATCAAACATTTTTTTAATGATTAAATGATTCTGCTGACTGTATCAAGAGCAAGTGCTACTGGTTCATTTATGAGAATATTTGAATGCTTAAACTCACAAAATCTACTTGATGTCAAAGATGAGATTCTTAATTCTTTGCTTGACAAAGAAGTATTCATCTGCAACTGATGTTCAGAAAGGAATTAATGAAAGAGGGAAATTGATTCAGAGGATTGCTCAAATTCTTCAGCTCTCCTATTCAAAGTCTGTTAAGAGCTTTACTTTTAGTTCAAGACTGTTTAATAGGAAATAAAATACAGGCTCACAGATTCCTAAAAAAACTGTGGAAATGTTGTTCATTTAAGACAGGAGGAGCCTACCAGAACCAAGGACATTACAGAAAGTCAGAATGACTATATATTCCTTACATACATCTCCTACCTCCCCTGTCAGTCCTATAAATTGTTCCCAAAATCTGTCCTTTTCTGTTTGCTGTGTGGCATTATATAATCTTAAGCAAATGGGTTTGAAGAATCATCAAACAGTGTTACAAATAGGAAAAAATCTAGTTCTCCTTTTCAGGAGATTTCTTCACTTCCTCCAAATCAGAATCCCCCATTTCCTTGAGTTTTTCAGTATATGCTTTCTGTAGCTGTTATAGAACAAGTGCTTCCAGGTCAAACAAGGACAAGTTTTTATTCAAGAATATTTTTGGTACCAACAATGGAAAGAGCTTTGAGACCATTGACCTTTTCTCAGCCAATATGCAGAGGTTCCAAAGTTCAAAAAGTACTATCTTTTAGTTCCCATCAGTTTTATGGTACCATTAGACGTAAAAGATGTCTATCATCACATTCAAGACCTCACAGAGTTCAGGCACTTTTTAAGATTTCTACATTCAGCTTACATTTTTTTATTCTCTGATTTACACTTTGAATTATTTACAGCCCTGCTAGGATTTCAGTAAGTGCTTCATACCTATAACATCCATTGCAGGTGACAAGGATTTCACATCTTTTCATACTTAGAAGACTGTCTTGTATTTGCAGAGGCCTTTTTAAGATGTCAGAAATCATTTGTTTGGATAAGGGATCTTTTTCACAACTTGGGGTTCCAGATAAATTTCAGAAACTTCTCTCCTTCCTTTGCACAAGATAGTATGTCTGAGATGTCTCTTGGATATGTCCCATCAGTTGTTCCAATCAGTTTGACTTACGCTAGGTAATATCTCTAGGTTTCATAGCACCTATGGTTCTCATGATTCCTTTGGCCATGACTATGCCCCCTAAATTTTTCAGGTTCCTGAGTTGGGTTTTGTAAAATGGGAATTGCATGGTGGAAGTGTCAGATTTCTTCCCTTCTGCAATCCAGCTCCAGTTCAGTCCATTACAATGGATGCCTCAAACTTTACTTGAGGAGCTGTGTCATGGGGATGAAAGTGCAAGGTCTGTCAGACAAATGCAACAAACAATCACATATAAATGTTTAAGAAATGTTGGCAGTAATAAATACTCTCAAGTCTGTGTATCATTTTTGGTCTCCAGGACATCTGCACGTATTACAGACAAAACTCAGTGATGCGGTACATAAACAATGGGGTGGTACCAGTTCCTACAGACTAGCAATGATAGCTTCGGATGTGGCATTGCACCATAACCTCACTCTCCAGGCTTCATACATTCTGTCACAGAAAACGTGGTTGCAGTCAAGCTGGGCAGGACCTGGACAGGCCCTTATAAATGGAAACTAAACAAAGGGGGTTTCCAGGATTTGGTCCAACTGTGGAGAATTACTTAAATAAATCTATTTGCCTTCATTCAAAACAAACAAATAAAAAGATTCTGCTCCAAGATTCCTTGGTATTAGACCTTGAAGACAGATGCTTTTTCATTCCCTTAGATGGGAATGTTCATGTATGCTTTTCCACATTTTCCATTAATAACCACTGTAATTCTGAAATTCAGAAAGACTCCAAAGATAATTGTGGTAACCCCCTTTTGGCCCAGATAACAGTGATCTTATCCATATGCCAAGAAGACATGAGGATGTTGGAATGGGTCATTCAGTCTAACCACTTTCTGATGGCAAATCATACTCCAGATGAAGCCAGTTCTTTAGCAGATGAGCTTAGCCATTGTTTACTGATGCATCCCAAGTGGTCACTCAGTCCCTATGTGGCTTACAATTGCTCTGAATGTAGATTAAGTCTTGCTGTGACATTTGTGCTTCTTTACCACAAAATGCAGCAGCTACTTCTCCCTCATCCCACTTTTCAGAGGATGTCATAGGGATGCTCTGATTCAAAAATGGTCCTCTGTACTCCTCTATGTTTTCCATATTTCCACTGATGATATGGTTCACCCAGAAAGCCAAGCTACACAAGATCAAAGTCATTCTTGTAGTCTGTTTCTGGCCTTGACTGATCTGGTTCTACTACTTCAGCTTGTGTGCTGGAAAAGCACTTTTTGTTGCATCCATTCAGTTGAATCTCTCTTCAGGCTAGCAATACATAGGCATTCACTAACAAACTAAATGGATAACTCTTCCAGTTTCACTAATTACTAGTAGCCCCTCTTTCTTCTCTCCATTGATTCATATTATTTTTTCCTGTCAGAAGCCAAATGTTTATAAAACATATAAAGACAAATGGACCCATTTTTTATTTGGGCCACAGGCAAATCAGTGGACACCTTTTATAGTGCTGTCCATCTTAAATGATCTCAGTTATTCTTCCATCAACGTGCATGTAGCAGTCATTTCTGATTGCCACATGGGCACAGTTTTGCTTTAGCATCACTAAAAATTTGTAAAAAAAACAAAAAACAAAAACAACAATGCTTATATACAGGAACTGGAATCACTCAATATTAAACCTATTACCATTTTCCTAGGTTGCCACTTTCGTGTTAGGACACAAATAAACGAGTCTTTGTGGATTCTGTTCAAGCAGCTTTATTTTATACAAACATGACTATAGAGGCTTACTGACTATAACTTAAGTAATTTGTATATAAACTAACAACTGCGATCATGCATGCTCATTCTCTGACTGCTTCTACAAAATGGCACTAGGGAATTAACATGTCTGGAATTTATACATGCACGTACAGCCTCGCACACTTAAAGATATAGCACGCACACTTTACACTCTGATCTACAGACTATCCAACTATAGAGTTAGAAACCAACACCACCACTAGAGTATAAGCACAGAGATTCATAGACTTTGTCAATACAAATGCCCTGGAGCAATTACTCAGAGTACCCACTGAGGAGAATAACCTCTTGGATCTTGTCCTTACTAATAGGGGAACATGTTGTACTGTTCCTTACATATCGTCACCACTTGTTAGGTCTTAAAATAAAGCAGTCTTCTTCAAAAATAAATTGAAATCAGAGATCCCTTCCACCTACCGGAACATTAGAAATTCCTTTAAGACAAACTTCCTGCTCCTAAGTGATACATTGGCAAGCTGAAATCTCCATCAAGCCCAGTTAACTCCACTGAATCCACAGAAACATACACCACCACCACACTATACCACCATGTAAATATTTGCACAGATGCAGCTGTTCCCCATAGGAGCAAGTGCAGGGCAAACCCCAGAAAAAAACACATATGGTGAAAACATAATATCAACAAGCTTTATAATAAAAGGAAAATAATTTTGACCAAAAGTAAAAAACAGTAATTCCCAGAGTGTTATAGCCCTTTTCACTGAAATAAACAACTCAGGAGTTTAATAAAATCCACCAAAGCCAAGTTTGAGGCTAAAAGAGCTATCCAACCCAAAGACAGTCTCAAGGCATTTTTTAGTTATGATCGAATCTTAAAAGCACAAAACAGCAATTCACTGAGCTGATTGTGAATGGTGTTACCTGCACTGATGCTGAAGATACAGTGAACCTACTGGTCAACAAATTTAGCTCTAACTTTATCCCTCTCTGTTCTTTGTCTGTCGCTCAAGATATACTTGAATCTGGTTTGCTTGCAGCTATTACACAAGACCAAATCCTAAAAGTGATATCAAAAGCTAAAAATTCTGCATCAGTGGGTCCTGACAATATCCCTGGCTGCATCTTAAATAGCATGAAGCATGATTTAGCCACACCTGAAACAACGCTGTTCAGTCTCAGCCTCCATACAGCTTTTGCAACAAGCAAATGGAGAACAGCTGCAGTAATTCTTCTGCATCAAGGAGGACCTTCCATAGACCCAGCCAATTACAAACCCATAAATCTGACCAGCCTCATATGCAAAGCCATGGAAAGAGTTATCATGGATCTAATCAATCAAATATTTATATCTGTCATGGCTTAGTGGTAAATCACATTGTTTATAGTGTGTGGGGTCCTGGGTTTGAGCCTAGCAGAGGCTGTTTATTTGGGTTGGGAGGGTGGCCTAATGGTTAAGCCATTTGCCTTACAAACACAAGGTGCAGGGTTTGAGTCTCACAAGGGATAATTAGCTAGGCTTAAAATGGCTCACAAAGGCAGTTAGCTTAGTACTAACCTAGGAACCTAAGACATAGGGAACCTCCAAATACCGGACTTGTCTCTGTTTGGATTCATGAAGTGCAGGTCATGCTTACTCAACCTGGTGAATTGTTTTTGAAAATGTCACTAAAGCAGTGGATGAATGCAAAATGGTACACACCATGTACCTTGACCTGGCCAAAACTTTTAACACAATTCCACACTCAGGCATAGTAGAAAATCTAAATAAACTGGGAATAAATCCCTATGTCACCTAATGGATTGTCAACTGGCTCACAGATAGGATGCAGGAAATCAAAATAGGGAATGTTACCTCCACAAAGATAGCAGTCACCAGTGGAGTCCCCTAGGGTTCTGAGCTGGGACCTCTCCTATTTGGCATCTACTTTTCTGAAGTAAAAGCCAATACCAGAGTGCTCTGGTTTTCTAGGTTTGCAGATGACTGCAAGCTTGGAGCAGTCATTGAATCCCAAACGACTTGCCATCCTGCAGTTAGGTTTGTCCTAAATAAATAACTGGTGCCAAAAATCATGGACTGAAACTTAAATGCCAAAAAATGCATTATTGTATCCTTTGGGAGGTCATATATCCCAGGAACTACCACATTAACAATATGCCTCTAAGAGTTGACCCATTTGTTCAGGATTTGTGAACTTGTGTGGACAGTGACCTAACTTTTGAACAATATGTGTCCATTGTTGTAAGAAAGCTCTTCTATATTGCACAGCTTATAAACAAAGGGATTATGTATACATCTAGGGATGTCATTGTTCCCCTTCACTCAGCCCTCATTGGGCCAGTTGTTGAATATAATGCTCCCTTTGCATGTATCTGTCCAGACACATGCAACAACTGGAAAGCCCACAGAGATACCTTTCTAAAAGGAGACAAGTCCTAAACAACATGTCCTACATGGGCCAACTCAAAGTTCTGTCACTGTACTTGGTATTTTACAGACTGCTAAGAGGTGACCAGCGTTGCACTGCAAGGCATCCTCTGACCCACTGATGGATTTACTGCACATCAGCAAGTCAGATGCCATTATAAATACCCAGTGTAGGGATCTAAACTTCTTCTCAACATCAACAGAATGGTTTGGAGGGACAGATATATCTTGGAAAGGATACTGCTGGTCTGGAACAGACTCGCCATCCACATAAAACAAAGTTTATCCTTGTCCATATTTAAGCACCACTTGAATCTATAGATGGAAAACAGAACATTTACCCAGGGACTGCCCCCTGTACTACTGCTGGACAAAGGCAGTTCCTAAATGCTTTTTCCATGTATGGGTCACTTCAAATTATCTATACTATGACCTTAGTTATTCTCATTAGGGCTGATATATATATATATATATATATATATATATATATATATATATATATATATATATATATATATACAATTATCGACCATGAGATAAGAAAGGCCAATCTCTAACCAAATGGTATAGGTTCATTTCAGCACAGAAAGGGAAGTTGGCTAGTCTTAAAATGGCCCTCAAGGGCAGTTAGTCCAGTACTTACCTAAGAACCTATAAGGTTTTCTATTTATTTATTTATTTATTTATTTATTTTACATTTCTTTACTAGGATTTCCTTACAGGGTTCTCTGCCACCATGTCACTGACTTTATGATGGAGAGGGTGAATTTACCTCTGATTGAACCTGTAGCTTTTGTTGAGCTGCAGTGCCTTTCTTGGAAAGCATTAATTATCATGGCAGTCACATCTGTCAGGAGAATGTTTGAGATGCAGGTACTATCTGTTGACACCCTATGTCTGGTATTTCATAGAAACAAATGCTTGTTTGCTCTAATCCTCCTTTTATTCCAAAAACTACCGCAGAAACTAACCATACCCAGTGCATCCATCTACCTGTGTTTTTCCCAGCGTATCCTAACCAGGACAGTATTGCTTCCAGTGTATAGACATGCACCATCAACTGAGTTTTTACATTGACAGGACAAAGACTATCAGAAAAAATACCCATTTATTTGTCACCTCCTCCAAAAGAAACCTTGGGCAAAATTTGAGCTCTAATTTGGACCTTGGTATTCCTAAATAACACCTTTTGTTTTTTTTCTGTTTTTATTAGTCATTTTTCTTTGGATTGGTTGTTGCCATTTTTGGTTACTGATTTATATTCATATATAGAGAATTGCTTAATTCATGCTTGATCTAGCAAACTGCTGACTGGCAATGGAACAGCATGATTCTCTTTATTATCTCTCTGTCTGAAGGTTAATTAAAAGAAATCAGATATTCTTCTACCCCAAATGAGATTCGTGTAGGAAAAGCATTGTACACGGTCCAGAAGAAAGTTTTCTTGACCCAGGAAATAACATCAGTGATTTTTCCCTTATTTCACTGTGCTCTACTTTTACTTACTTCAGCTGATACAGTGTTGTTTGCAGTGTTGAATGTTGGCTAGCATAACAGTGCTTCAGAATGACATGATTCATGTAAGGAAATGAGAAAGTTTCAGCAATATCTCAGAAATGTCTTAGATCAAGTGTCAGGATTTGATAGAGATGTGTTTTCAAATGCTACATTCCCCAGTTGAAGAGTTCCAGTGGTAAGCATCTATTTCTACCCAAATCACAGGCATACTATTCATGAATCGATCCCTAGTGAAGAAGCTATTGACCAATGCCTCAGATTAAGGTTTGAAAATTCATCTGTACTCCAAGACATTTCTGTGGACATGGACCCCTGTTCCACTGTATCTCCATATTAGCCTGGTAGAAATGCATATTGTGTTTTTGATGATCAGGATATGTAAGGTTTGTATTTTTACAGGGGACATACAAGTAGCCAGTGACAAAATCACATTTACGTGGTACATAAACAAGCAGGGCAACACAAGGTTGCAATACTCCGCACATTAGCTGCATAATTGTCTCCTGGAAATACTTATGGACCTTCAGTTTGTGTCAGTACATCTATCAAAAAGCAACATAAAGACAAAAAGTAGGTTCAGCACTTCATATAGGTAACAAGTGGTGACTTCATTGGTTCACAGGTTCATAGGAGGTTACAAGGCTAATGGCCCTAGGGCCTTTACAACCCTAGCTGTGTAAAAACCCATGTACCCTAATTCACCATAGTTTGATGGTCATTGTTAGCAGAGCTAATCTATGATCAGCACCAACTACCCCTATCCATGAGGGACGTAGGTGCCACCAACAGGGTGAATTTATGGTCACTAAGAAACACAGCAACCCACTCAGTGACACTTGCTAGATCCAATGAAGGCAGACAGTTCACCAGTTAACACACTAAAGTCTTCTGGATAAAAATGAAGTAGTTTATTCCAGTACAGACACCAAAAATCACAGGTTCCAAAACACAGATTGAGCGCTTTCATTCCTCACAAGGGAACTTCTTCAGAATAACTACTGTTTAACTGCTCTTCACTTTTATACTCTCTAATAGTTTAATTGACAAAATCATTCAATAATCACTTCACTCATGTTTAAAGGGATAGTCTAAAAAACTGCACCAAGTATAAAATACACACACTACATTCTAAAACATTCACAAATTTAAATTGAATTAACCATGTCACAGTAACAAAGCTCTCCCTTTGAGTGCAGGAACTAGTGAAATATATTCATTTAAATCTGGTATATATATTTCACTAGTTCCTGCTCTCAAAATAAGGGTTTAGTGTGTTAACTGGTGAACTGACTGCCTTTATTGGACCCAGCGAGTGTCACTGAGTGGGTTGCTGTGTTTCTTAGTGGCTTCGTTGCTGCTCAGTTCCCTTTTTTGGTTTGTGAATTTATGGGCACCCATCCAGTTGTTAAGGTTGTGCTTAAATAGGGTCACTGAGGAGCTCTGCTTCATGTGAAGTGGGAGCTTACTCCAGAGGAGTGGCAATCTTAGGGAGATATATTTCTATCTCCAACATGTTCTGTTAATATCACAGACTAGGTTGAAATCCATGGAGTGAGTGACTCTTGCCTCCTTTGATTTGCGAATGTGCAGCTTTTCCATTAGGGCAGAGACAGAGACTGCTCTGTAGGCCAGGCATAAGTCGCCTCTCAACAGCCTGTCGATAGAGAGTACAGAGACAGAGCTTTCAGTATTTTCATGTAAGGAGCATTTTGGCGGCCCTGGATTCCCTTGGTTAGAAACCTCTGTGGTCTCTTTCCAGTTGCTCCAGGTGTCCAGTGAGCTATATACAGAAGGGAGCATTGTACTCAATTAATGGTCTGATAAGAGTCAAGTACAGTGGAGTTATAACCTCCTTAGTCTTGGTTGCGATGCCCTTATTTATGAGACATGCAATGTAGAAAGCTTTCCTTACCACTATGGACACATGGTGATTGAAGTTTAGATTGTTATCAACCTGTGTCCCCAAGTCTCACACCTCTCTAAGCTCAATCCCAGTGGTGTGAGACTTGGAAACACAGGTTGATAGCAATCTAATTATATAACTATATCATAATTAGCAGGGGCTGCTACTTTTCCAAAGGAGATAGTGAGGCTTTTTTTTTTTCATTTAGTTTTAGTCTGTGACTTTGGCACCAATCATTTGTCTGAGTCAGCCCCTTCTGTAGTATGTTTACATCATTGAGGGACTCAGTGATTGCACCCAGTTTGCAATCATCTGCAAGCTTGGTAAGCCACAGGCCATCTGCTTTCAAATGGACCTCAGAGAAATAGATTCCAAACAGTAGAGGTCCCAGCACAGATCCTTGTGGTACCCCACTGGTATCTGGTTTACTGGTGGAGGTGGACTCCCCAACTTTGACAGTGTGAGTTCTGTCAGTGAACTAGTTGGCTACCCATCTAGTGATGTATGGGTTAATTTCCAGCTGGGAGAGTTTCTCAATGATCCCTGAGTGGGAGATTGTGCCAGAAGCCTTGGCTAAATCAAGGTAGGATGTATGTTCATAGGTTCATAGGTTCATAGGTTTATACTAGGCTATCTGCCCTAAGGCATTTATAAGCCTAGCCCAAAGTTTTGTGGCTTACGCCACCCCTTATGTTAAAAAATACTGTGCCCATTAGTTTGTTGTGCCTCTGTCCAGCAGTGACACAGAGATGATTCCCGGGGTAAACCTACGATCTCCCATCCACCGGTCAAGATTTCTCTTGAACAGAGCCAGCGAGGTGCTCTGCCTCACATGGACCAGGATTTTATTCCACAGCATAGGGAGTCTCTGGGTGACAAATCTATCCCTCCAGCATGTTCTATTTATATCCATGCTAAGGTTTAAGTAGCTTGCTCTAGTGGATCTGGTAGATTTGGATTTTTTGAGGTGGAGCATGTCCATTAATTTCCGGGTTGGACATGGCCTTGTATGTCAGGCACAGGTCACCTCTGAGCAGGCGGTATGCAACTGAATAGAGCTGGAGTTTCTTCAGTCTGGCAGCATATGACAGATTTTGGAGTCCCTTTATCCTTTTGGTGAGGAACTTTTGGGGTCTCTCCAATTGCTGCAGGTGTCGGGTGAGATACATCCCGAATGGGGCATTGTACTCGATCATTGGTCTGATAAGTGAAGAGTACAGGGAACAATGACCTCACTTGATCTGGATGTGAATCCCTTCATGATCAGGTGGGCAATGTAGAAGGTCTTTCTAACCACTTTAGTAATGTGAGTGTCAAAAGAAAGGCCACTGTCAGCCTGGGTCCCCAGGTCCCTGATAACCTCTTCTGTGCTTAATGGATTGCCACCTATATGGTAGCTTGGGGTTACCTTGTTTTTCCCGAAGGGTATGACTATACATTTTTTGGCATTTAACTTCAGGCCATGGCTCTGGCACCAGTTATCAGTTTCCGTGAGACCCCTCTGAAGGATATCTGTGTCTGATGTACTTTCCACTATGGCGCCCAGTTTGCAGTCATCTGCAAACTTTGTCAGCCATAGTCCTCCTATGTTTGCCTGTACTTCTGAGAAGTAGATGCCGAACAACAGGGGGCCAAGGACTGAGCCCTGTGGGACACCACTTGTGACCGGCTTGGAGTCTGACATGGTGCCAGCAACTCTAACCCTGTGGGTTCTGTCCTTTAGCCAGTTTGCAACCCATCTTGTGACATATGGGTTTACATTTAAGCTGGTAAGTTTCTCTATAATACCCGAGTGGGGTATTGTGTCGAAAGCTTTTGCAAGGTCAAGGCTGTTTGGACTGCCTTTCCCTCATCAATGGCCTTGGTGACTGTTTCGAAGAAGTCGACCAAGTTCAAAAGGCATGATCTGCCCTTGACAAAGCCAAACTGGGTCGGGTCCAATGTCTGCAAGTCCCCTATGTCTTTGTTTATGAGTTCCATTATGATCCTCTCCATAGCTTTACAGACCAGGCTTGTTAAGCTTATGGGGCGATAATTACCAGGGTCCGTAGAGGTACCGCCTTTGTGGAGTGGGACCACAGTTGCCGTACGCCACTCCTTGGGCACGTATCCTGTGGTAAGGCTAAGATTAAACAGCTGCCTTATATGCGGGTTTAGTTCCTCGTTGAGTTTGTGTAGCACACAGCCGGGGACACCATCCGGTCCCATTGATGCTGTGTTTTTAGCTTTAGAGAGAGCAGCTTTCACCTGCGCATTTGAGATGTCTGGGAGGCTACCGCTGGGATAGTTATCTCTCCTTTTGGGGGGGAGAGGGGGGTGAAGTTTGCACTGAACCTGTCTGCCAGTATGTTGGCAATGTCTGTGGGTTCAGTGATTTTTGTATAATTTTGGACTAATTCTGCGCATATCTGGGAGTTTCCACCCAGGTTTCTAACATAGCTGAAGAAGGCCTTATGATTGTCTTTTGAATCTATTGCAATTTTTCTCTCAAAGTTGGCTTTGGATGATTTTATGAGTGCTTGTATTTTTTTACTAATAATGATCAAGGGTGTCTTCTCTTTTATGGATTTTGCTCTATCATGTAACAGCTTTCTCCTCTTATTGTAAAGTTTGTTTATGGCTGGGGTCCACCAGACTGGACGTTTGCCCTTGGTGGAAAGAGTCTTGGTTTTATTAGGGATTGCCTGATCCATGCAGTCCTGGAGGTGTTCGTAGAAGGCATTTGTAAGGGCTTCCGCAGCTTGGGTTGTGGTTTCCACTGGCTCGGGGGCCTTGAAGGATACCACACCAGTCTTGAGTAGTGTGAAGTTTGCTTTAGAGAAGTTCTTCACTGTGGTCTTTTTTGTTTGGGGTGGGGGCGGGATGTGGATTTCCAGTGAGATAAGTTTGTGATCTGATCTCACCAATGAGGGATATACTTCCGGTGTGGAGCATTTTGTCCCCATGTTTGTGATGATGAGATCTAGTATATTTTCTCCTCTTGTGGGAACGGTGACTAGTTGTTCCATGGCATTTGAATTTATGAACTCCAGGAACCTTTGGGCTAGAAAGTTGGGGCTTGAGTAATGTTCCCAGTCTATATTCGGGTAGTTGAAGTCACCCAATATAATGGTGTTTGGAGATACATTTATACCCTCCAGTGTCTTCAGGAATGTACTGCTTTGCCCTCATCCAGGGCTTTGGTGACATGCTCAAAGAAGTCCACCAGGTTTAATAAGCAAGATCTACATTTGATGAAACCAAACTGGCTTGGGTCAAGAACTTGAAGGTTGCCTGTGTCCTTGTTGATAAGATCTCTCCCTTTTTTGATTTCTCCAAGTCTTTTGGGTTTGTAATACCTTGACGTGAATGGACTCCATTCCTAAGTCAGAGTACGATTAAAGGTCATGAAATTAGTATTATTTCACTCTTTAATGTTAGCCAAAAGTGCTCTTTGCAGTACCCGCAATGTGCCCAGCAATGGCTCCTTCTGCAATTCATACGGTGTTACATGAATTGGTAACATATCTAAATATGATTGTAAATTCTTTTTTATAAGACCAGTTGCTCCTACTACTATTGGAACTGTCTGGGTATCTTTCTTCCACATGGCTCTCATTTCTGCCTGCAGCTCAAGGTATTTTATGACTTTGTGTCTCTCTGTACACAAGACACTATAGTCACTAGGTGTGGCAAATTCAATGATCAATGCTACTTTTGTCTTCTTTTCTTGGATCACTATGCCTAGTTTTCTAGCATTTATCTTTTGGACTGTTGGTATTGGGTGATCCCATGTGATGTAAACTTCATCATTTTCTGTGATTCTCTGCGGTTCATGTTTCCAATGTTTTTCAGCCACTTCGATACCATAATGTTTGCACAATCTCCAGTGTAACAATCTCGCCACATTATTATGCCTTTCAGTATACAGTCCCTCTGCCATTAGAGCATCGCAACCAGCAATAACGTGTGTACATCCCTTGTTTTCCATTTCCTGTGGGCATTCTATAGAAAGTTCTATAGCATCTTCCTGTTGCACATTCTTTTCAATTTCATCCTGTGTCTTCTGTTGTTCTATCATATGCGAACTCACTGGCCTATCACTCCTCAACATTGACTGCATCAGAGTTTCCACAGTTTCCTGTTTCTTTCCTTGCTGTATAGCTTCAAATGAATGTTTATACTGGTTTCTTTTGGAAGGCTCCAAAATATTTTGATATGGCACCTGACCAGTTACTTCTTGTTCCACTGGTTTCCCCTTAATTTGGATATCCATTGCTCTATCCTGTTTTGGTGCTTTCTACATTTGATTTTCTACACTGAATCCTTCTCTTTGCAGCTGTTCTATTACTTCAATTTCTATTTCTTTGACTTCTCCATTACTCATCTCTTTTTCTACTTTTCCTCTTAGTCTTCTTATTTTGTTATTGTAAAGTTTTCCATATCCAGCTTCCTTTGCCTATCTATTTTTTTCAAATATCTTTTGTGCTGCTCTTTTTGTATTAATTTATTTTGCTTTCTCCTTTGCATAAATATTACACCATATTAATTATCTTTTCCTTCCCCTGTCCATATTTCTTCTTCACATGTCTCCTGGTCTTCTTGCTTTTCCTTATTCTTGGGACATACTCCAGCATACTGTGATGTAGTCTGTCTTAGACCTTCTACATTAAATCCTTCACTTTGCAGGCACTCCATAACTTCAGCTTCTATTTCTTTAACCTTTACTTTACTAATTGTCTTTTCTACAATATGTTTTTGTGTTATTAATCTTTTTATTGTGAAATTTTCCATATCTGGATGCCTTTGCCTGTATTTCTCTTCAAATACTTTTGAGACTGCCTTCACTATATTAGTTAACTTAGCTTTCTCCTTTGCATAAATATTGCACCATATCAAATCTCTCTTTCTTTCCCATGTCCATATCTCTTTTTTAGCTTTTTCAAATATCTCCAAGTTTTGTTGTTTATATTTTTCCACTTCCTCAAAGGCTTCTTTTTCTAAAGAGATCAAAGTCTCTTGATCTATATACTGTTTTTCAAAAATCTGTTGTATTAATGAATGCAAAATTTTATCTGAAGCTTCTGACAGTTGTTCATGCGGAAGTATTTTTCTTTCCTCTAATTTCTTTCTTAATCGTTTTGTATATTTTGTATCCGGAAATTCTGGGTTTCTTGCATAATAACAATACATAATTTCTTTCTTATCCTCAATAGTCCACTGTGTCATCTTTATGGCTCTTTTTTGGCCAATCAATTTTTGTCCTTTTCGTGGACTGCTGCTTCCTTCTATAACAGAGGGGGACAACCTCCTCCTGAGCCTGGCCTGGCCCCATTGTAGGAATATTTCCGCATTTTGAGGATTCTACACTGTCATTTTTTCCAGTCCTGGCACCAGTGCACCTACCAGGATTGGGCACTTTTTGATCCTGGGTCTTGTGCCCCCAGTTATCTTTTTTCATTTTTGATTTACTTCTGTCCATGATGTATGCTATATAAATACAGTCCATATATCAGTATCGCCTTGGCGAGATTTTGTGAAAAACAGGGTCCACCTCGCGAAGGTACTCACCAAGACTTGAGGATGAATTTAATTTCAGCACAACTACACTCCTTTACTTGCTGACTTTTCATCTCTCCATCAGGATCCCTAAGGTCCATGGTGATTTTTTCCATGGCCTTGCAGATAAGGCTGGTTAAGCTTAGGGTCGATAGTTTCCTGAGCTGAATGATGGACTCCCCCTTTATGCAAGGGGATTACTGTTGCTGTTCTCCACTCTGCCGGAACAAAGCCAGTGGTCAGACTGTAGTTAAAGAAAGTGCCAAGTGGTTCTGCTAGGTCTTGTTTTAGACTGTTTGGTAAGCAACCTGGGAAGTTATGTGGTCCCATAGGGGCCATGTTTTTGTCCTTGGCGAGTGCTTGTATAACTTGTTCTTTGGGGATACTTGGAAGTGGACTGGTGTCAGGAATGCTTTGGGGTGAGGCTAAGGGGGGTGAAGTTATTCCAAAATCTGTTAGATAACAGCTTGGCAATTTCCTCATGATAAATGTGTGTGGTACTGTCCACTATAAGTTCAGCACACAGCTGGGCATTCCCTTTTAGATTTCGGATGTAGCTAAAGAATGCTTTACAGTTCTCTTTAGCTATGGGATGCTAATTTAGTCTCATAGCTAGCCTTAGAGGACTTTACAAGCTATCTGATTTGCATGTTCAAGCCGTGGAGTGTATTCTTCCTCTGTTGAGTAAGTTCCCTCTTGTTCTTAGACATCACTGCCTTTCTTTTGTTATATAACTTATTTATACTTACAGTCCACCAGGGTGGCTTGTTTTTTCGGGAGGACCTGGTTTTAGACCTGTTAGGTATATCTGAGTCAATGCATTTGTTTAAGTGGATTATATGGCATTTGTATACTCTTCTGCATATGAGTCATTGTTGGAATATTTCATACCATTGCTTAGTAGGCTGTAGTTTGCTTTGGAGAAAATTTTCAGTCTTTTTGGTCCTGGTGGGAATCAGGTCTGGTCTTTACTTCAAATGAGACTGATTTATGGTCTGACCTTACCAGGGAGGGCAACATACAGGGGGGTAGTGCATTGACCCCCCCCATCATGGTAAGCACTAGGTCTAGGACATTTGAGCCTCTTGTCTGTGTGCAGATCAACTGTTCCAGGGCATTTGAATTAACAAAGTCCAGGAACCTCAGAGCAATCATGTTTGTGCTCATATAAGTCACACAGTTGATGAAAAGATAGTTGAAATCTTCCATGACCAAGGTGTTCAGCTGTATACCGAGTGACTTTAGCAAGTCCAGGTAGGCACTGTGCTTCTCCTGGTTCATGGTGGGGGACCTGTAACTAGTGATGATGTGATTGGGCATTTTGCCTATGGTTATCTAGACCTGGAGTAGCTCAAGAGAGTCATACATGCTGTTTTACCAGTCTTGAGGTGTATTTGGATTTAATGAAGATGGATACATCTCTGCCTTTGATTCTTTCATGCTTGTTTTGAGGTCTGAATGTGTAAAAGGCATTGTAGCTTTGTATGGCCAGGGTGCTGTCTGTGGCATTGAACCAAGTCTCAGTGACTGCACAGATGTTAGCATCTTCCAAGGTGAGGAGTGCTTCCAGGGAAGGCAGTTTACTAGTTAGGCTGCTAGCATTAAACAGCATGACCTTGAGTTTGTCTCTAGTGAATTTCTTTATGTCAGAAGTTTTGTTGTTTTGACATTGCCTAAAAAAGGCACTATGGGAGAGAGAAGCATCTTTGCCAGTATCCAAAAGCCTTGAGGAGACAGTTGAAGGCCATCTCTGGCAAAGCAGTGTGGTCTGTTGACCATGTTTTCCCAGACTGTCAGATACTGGATTCCCCTGGAGTGACTCAAGAAGCTAAGCCAATTATTGAAATCAATTATTTTTTGCCTGTATTGTGGCATCATCCTAGGTGAAGGTAGAATGCTGCTTAGGGCTAAGGACATATCTGCCTGGAACACATAATCTGATAGTTCAGTCATGTCTCTCTTCATATAATCCAGAGAGGTACATCTCAAGTAATTCAATCCAATGTGTACTATGACAGAGTTGTTGTCTTTCGGCTTTTCCCGGTTAGGGGTCGCCACAGCGGAACTCCGGTCCACTAATGATTGGCAGTAGATTTTCAAGGTGCCAAGTTGCCAGCTAGACGCCCAACCTTCAACGAAGGCATGCCCATTCATGCATGTCTTTCGGAATGTCACTCAACCCGCAGGGAGGACATGCAGACTCCACACAGAAGGCACTCCCTGCACACTAGCTGATAATCGAAAGGGAGAACCTCTTGCTGTGAGGCAACAACACTACCGCTGCACCACCGCGGATTACTGTACTATGACAGAGTCATAACATTAATTGTTGCTGAGTGACTGACTGCATGTGTGATTTGATGCATCCTGGCACCTGACAGGCAGCTGACCGTGGCCTTCTCCTTGTCCAACCTGGTAAGGGGTCATCTGTGTGTCTCATTAATGAGTCATCTGTGACTAGGACATTAGGTTTTGGGGAGTTTTGCCTTAGGAGCTTAATTGTTGAGACACTGATATGTTTGTTAGGTTTTGAGGTATTTTGCCTTAGGGGCATGATTGTTGAGACACTGATATGTGTGTTGTTATGTGTAGTGGTGGATTCTTTTTGTGTATCAATATGTCTAGGTGGTTTGCGCTTGGGAGGTCTCCGGGCCTTTTGGTAGACTCTTAGTGACCACCTCTGCCTATGTGGGTTTGTGTGTCTTGACCTTATTTTGTGTAAGTGGAGAGGTGTGGAGGTGTGTGTGCAGACAACCTGTTTGATGTCTTTTTTATTGTTTAATGAGAGGCCTAATTCTAGTTTCATGGTGTAGTTACATCTCTCACATTCTGTATGTTTTCGCTTTAGGAGCAAGTGGTTGTGAATCAGACTGGCTGAAGAAATGTTGGAAAACTGACTGCCCATAGTAGCAGGTAATTGTTAAGTACAAATTTCTGAGAGGGCAAATTAGACAACTATTGCTCTGGGATTAACAAGGGGACATATTCTATAGAAGATCAGGGATGGAAAGTGGAGTGACACAGCTCAGTGCTCAGCTGAGTTGCCTGCAGTCCAGAAGTGTGCAGTTGCGTTGCCCACAGAAGAGCTGCTCAGTTTATTCAGGAATTCACTTTTAGGAAGAAGCCAGGATTGTGATCTCTTTCCATAGCAAGACAGTCTATCAAGATACTCTGATGAGAGTATAAAAATGATTTTTTTTATATTAATGCCACTGCATTAATACATACTTTTAAAGGAAAAAAAAGAAAAATTCCAGTGATTTTATCATTCTTTACTCTCCATTACAATCATGGTTCACACTTCTTGTGGAGAGGAGGGTCTAAATCTATCACATTTTCTTCCAAAAAAATTTCCATCTGAGCAGGAAGAGCATAGTTTCTAAATGCTACATGGTTAACTGGGGTCATAGGTTTGAAGTTATGAGACTTTTAATTAATGAAAATTGGTTCCATTTCACATGAATTGAACAAGCTTGATGATAGTATTAGAAGAGTTTAATTTGGACTGGTACAACAATATTTTAAGAAATGGATTTTTTAGGAAACATAAGAAATTAGATAGAGACACCAATGACTATTTCAGTGGCACAACATACCCCCTTCCCCTGGGTTATTACACCACAACCAAAGATACCATGAGAATTCGATCCATTTAGGGCATGATATAGTTTGTGATTCAACACCCAGATTTTGAATGATGTTGGTGATGGAAATAACTACATAGTCAATAATGGAAAAAATGAGGGTAATTTTTTATCAACAGGATTTTCAACCTCTGAGGACGTCAGAGAGCTTATTTCAAACCGGCAACCCCCCCCCCCCCCACTACCACTGTTAACCTCTGGGGGACTTGGTGGAGAATTTTGGAAAAAACAATACAACAAGGGGCCTGGGGAGGAAGAGAGGCTCCAGGAGATGAACAAACCCTTGATTTTCACCAGTTTGTGTAGCATAAAATTTATTCACAAGGATTACCACATTTTTAATTATAGTAGCTGGTGTGTTAATTTAAAGCATTTTAATTTGTTCCAAAAGGATTTTACTTTTGGGCATTACAAAGAGGTTGACATTGTAGATTTGTTAACTGAATTTAAATTATTAGGAAGCTAATTTTAGCCTACTTTTTTGGATTCTGATATAAAGAGGTGATTTTTCAGCTACCATCACTTGTGTTTCTAGCCTGTTCAATCTCCCTAACATCCCACAATTTATGCATTTGACAAAATCAGCGAGAGTGAGTTACATATATTTTGTACTAACAGGACTAACAGATTTTATAACCCAACAACTCAGAGTTTTTATTAATAAATTAACTTTCACAGGATAAATCCCTGCATATTATGAAGCCTGATAAGGGAGGAGGTACTGTTTTGATGGACAGTACCATTTAGTTGGGGAAAATGTTGAATTTACTTCACAACAGTACAAAAGATAGTGTAGCATCTATTAATGAGATACACATTGACTTTAAATCGATAGAAATGTTTTTGTATGATGCTTTGATGCAAGGTACCATTTCTTGAAATGAATATAATTCCCTTTTTATTAAAAACCCTAGGGTATCATCGATCTTTGGGATTCCAAAATTTCACAAGGACCCCTAAGATTCCCCTTTGAGACCTACAGTGTCTGCATAAGGATCAATGACCTATTCTAGAGCTGTTTTTCCAGAAAGGTCTTTGAAATTCTTCTTGAGGAAACTTGCTTACATACTCAAGGATTTTTTGGAGTTTTTTGAGAAACATCTGTCTTGATTGCTGGCATAAAGATTTGGCTTTTGCTACCATTGATGTAGTAGACTTATTTGGTAGTATCTCCTATGGATTGGGACTACAATGGTTTAGAGAAGGCCTTATTGTTTGTGATTATTTTTGATTCTAAGAGAATCACTTTACTGGTCCATTTAATGCAACTGGTGCTGACAAATGTTTTTTTTTATTTTCAAGATGAATACTTTAAACAACCAGAAGGTGTAGCTATGTGGACGGCATGTGCCCCCATGTTTGCTAATATGGTTGCGAAAATGGGAAATCTGTTATTTCCTACACTCTGCTTTCTCAAAATATTGGGCTACATATTTTCATTTTTTAGATGATATATGTATTTTTTGGATAGCGGACGGAGTAGTTTTGATTTATTTGTCAAATACATCAGTTGAACTGAGGTTTTTTTTAATTTACTTGTAATCACACAGAAAATGTTATGAATTATTTTGATGTTATGATACACAAAAAACACAGTGGTATGGACTCTAATATTTACAGAAAACCAACATTCTCTAATTTGTATTTACACTACAACAGCAATCACCCTTCAACACATAAAACAATTTGGTTAGAGGACAAATCATCAGACTGTCCAGGATGATTTCAAATTATTTAATGTTTGAAAGAGAAGTGGATGAACTATTTAATATGTTTGTAGATAGAGGATGTCCCCCAGATGATTAATAAAATCAAGAAGGAAGTGACATCAAGTAGAAAGGACAAGTTTTGGCCAATTTTAGGAAGAGTAGAGGAAGACAATTTATCAAATGTAAATAATTGCCAGCCCCTTGGAAGATATTACTAACAATTGGAAATGTTTCAAAATGGAACCAAGATTGGAAGAGTGTTTAGGCAATATGCCTCACTTCACTTATAAAAGGGGTTTTAATATTAAAAATATTCTTGAGAACACTGGTGTTAAAAACACCTGCACTTCCAAGACACCTGGTACATGGGAATGCAGAGTATGCCACTACTGTTATATTTTGGAAGGGGATACTTTTCCAATAAAATATAATGGAAGAAATCTGAGCTCATATGTTTGGGTTAGCTGTTGTACAAAAGATGCTATATACATAGCAGTATATTGTGAGTGTTGGAATTTCTTCATTGATAAAACTGAACTTTTTTGTAAAAGAGGACTTACAAACACTTATACTATATTAGAAAGAAAGATATCAATAATGTTCTTTACAAACATGCTTTAATGTTTTCACTTAATGATGGAACTAAATTTAAATTTGGTGTGATTGGTAGGGTTGAAGTTTCACTGAGGGGTGGATGTCTAGAAACCCTGTTGGAACATAAAGAATTGACTTGGCAGTTGTGCTTGAACGCAACCCAGAGGCCAGGGTTGAATGAACAGATTTAGATCTGTAGCATCTTAAAAATCAGGGCTGCTCAATTTCATTAATGATTTTTTTTAACTTTTTAGGTATGGTTTTCAATGTTTCAGAAAGTCTTGTGATGTGTTCTTTTGTGTTCTTTGGGAGCTTTTGCTGTTAATTATTCTTATTTAAGATCAAGTGTTTAATTATTTAACTGTTTATTTCTTTAAGTAATTTTAAAAATTAGCATAATTTGCTTCTGGTGGTTTGACTGGTTAAAGTGTATTGAAAAAGATGCTTAGTTTCATTTTGCACCCCATGCTCTGATGAAGTCTGTAGTGTGTCAGACAAAAGCGCTTAGCAAAGATGTTCTTCTAACAACAATAAAAAGACCAGTGTTTTCTTATTTGGACTTCTCTTCATTTAAGCTCAAATTTGGACATTGGAATTCCTAAACAGCACCCTTTTTTGGGTGGAGGTGCAGCGGTAGCATTGTCACCTCACAGCAAGTGGTTCTGCAGTTCGATTCTCGGCTGGAGTGCCTTCTGTGTGGAGTGTGCAAGTCCTCCCTACATTCGTGTGGGTTTTCTCCAGGTACTCTGGTTTCCTCCCATGTTCTAAAGACATGCATCTGGAGTGTTTCTCCCCGGGCCTCCGCTGAAAATTGGCTTTGTTCCAAGTCAGACTTTCCCGGTAAACAAATGTTAAATATATAAAATAAAAATAAATCTCTTTCACTCAGAAAACTGATATAGCCAGTACTGGGCCTTAAAAACCATCACTGGAAGAACTGCTTGGCCAAAACTAATAAGTATATGGTTGAACTGGTGATTTTCCAGCTGAAAGACACTGTGAGGATGACAAATCAAAGTATATCACTAAACATCCTTCAGAACAATTGTGGTTGTCCAGTACCCCAAATCAACAGATATAAGGTGGTATAAAGATGCACCATTTAGAAGTTTCAGACTTCAAGATTATTTTTTTATTTTTTTTTAATTACTCATGCCGAGAATAGTAGAATATTCCATAACAGACCCTCCTATTTTGGCTTAATGCGAACCTAGAATAAAGTCCTGTAAACTTGTAAGAAGAGGGGACACTTTCTTTAACCACCTTCCAAAACCCTTTGGGTAACATTGTTCACAATTTACTTACAGTGGACTTAGATACATGGACATTTCCAGAACAGGCTAACGGGGATTGTTAAAAGAACTCACTCTTGCAGCCGGTCTCCAAAACATATGCTCTCAGTATATGGAAATTTGTTTCTAGGTGTTATAATGCTAATATTTCAGACTCTAGTAAAAGGGTTTTTAGGGTAGAAAGCAAAGAACACCATATAGATTTTATGGAGGCAGAAAAATCTCCACATAGCAGCTGAGTGAACATAAGCTGTAATCATCTAGAAAAATTCTTTCACTCTACAACAGGAGCAGGTTGATTAAAAAAATATGCCCCTAGGATGCTTTGCTGCTAGAATAAAAGTTAACTAAACTTGCATGACCCCTGCAGGAAGAACATTAATCAATGACATTCGTCCTAAAACTACACACTTTCTCTCCCTGCTTTCCCCCTTTCTCCTTCCTTATTTCTGTTTCTCTCCCACTCTTTCTCTCCCTCTTTCTGTTCCTCCCCATCACACTCTCCATGCCCCTCACTCTCTATCTCTCTTCCCCATCTCCCTCCATGTCTCTTCTCCTATCTCTCTTTTCCTCTTCTCTCTCTCCTTCTCTTCCATTTCTCTCTCTCTCTCTCCCTCCCTTCTCTCTGCCTCCCTGTTTGTCTCCCTCCCTCTCCCCATTTGTCTGTCTCTCTCTTTCTCCCTCCTTTTCTGTCTCCACCTCCTGCTGTCTCTCTCCCTCTACTTTACTTCTCTCTCTTCTTCTCTTTCTCTATTCCCTCTTCCTATCTCTCTCTCCTCATCTTCCTATGTGTCTTTGCTTCTTTATTTCCCACTCCCCCTCTAGCTCTTTTCCAATCCCTCCCACTCACTCCCTCCATCTCTCCTGCTCCCTCTCACCTTTCCCGCATGTCCCTCTCACCACCCTCTCCCTCTTCGTGTTTTGTCTCTCTTGCCTCACCACACACACACACAGACGCGCACACTAAATAATAAAAAGATTGGGAGCTTTCAGCTAAACAGCAGTAGGAAAAAATTGTGCATGGCTAACATATCACAGAAGTACAATACTATTATGAAATGACAACACTGGAAGATTCAAAGGTTATACAAAGAATATTGTGAAGATTATTTTTCAGTATACAAATAAACCAGATTAGGTACTGGCAGAATCACACTGCGTATCCCCTCACAACAGCGACAGTACTGAAAAACAGAAAGCCAGCCACAATGTTTTCTCCTTTTTGTCAGAAACAGGCAGCAGTTAAAGTTAACTCCATTTTTTTTATGAAACTGTACATATTAGCACAACTGAAGGTATCAAGCCAGCAAGTTCGAAATGATACAGGCAATGATTTCTGAAATGCAATTGTACCATAGCTATTCAATTCCAAATTTGCAAGACCTGCACCACCTCAAACGTATTAAGCCCACTGACATACATCAGAAAAACACAACTGCCTTGGAAATTGAACCATGACTATATTTACAAACATCTACAGATGAGTGCTTTCCAGGACCTGAAACGCAAACATATTTATAAAAAAATGCACAGAAAGTGGTTTGTAGAATTAATGTACATGTAGTTGCGTTTCACTTCCTAGAAAGTGCTTACTTTCATGCCTGACACACTTGTGGCTCTGTTTATAAATGCAATAGACAGTCTGGTGGAAAATGACACACCTATCCAAGTGATGTAACTGTTACATCCCTATCAAAAAGACAGAAAATCAATAAATTATCTGCTGTTTAGAATAATGCACAAAAACACCAAAATGAAAGAGAAGGGGAAACTGGAACAGACTATACTAAGAAAGTGTCTATGGACTCCTTAAAGTGTTGTGAAGTAGAATGTCAGTCTCACCTTAAATTAAGAGAACAAAAGCAAGATTGTTTATGATTCCTGCTCACTTGAGTAAATGTTAGCCAGCATATTCAGAAACTTGGCATCTTGGTGTTCCACTGCTTTGCTGTGTGCAAGTTTTCTACTATAGAATGTTTGTGTGTGTGTGTGTGTGTGTGTGTGTGTGTGTGTGTGTGTGTGTGTGTGTGTGTGTGTGTGTGTGTGTGTGTGTGTTGTGCTTGATGAAGTAACAACAGGATAAGAAAGACCACACATAGCAAATAGTACTAACAGTCTACTGCTTCTGATTGCTGCAAGTATTGTAAGAAACAACAACTTGCAGACCAACAGCAAAAAAATCAAACATTTTATTAAATAAAATCTCTTTGCAGTCGTGTAAAAAAAAGAAAAAAGAAAAAAAAAAGCACAAACATATCAAATAAACACTTGTTTCAGGAATTTACTATTTGCAACAGTCAAAATGGGCATAAAATAGGAGGAAATGAATAGGAGAATCTTGTGTTCACATGGAGGGGGCTATAAAAAGAGCTGGAGATTAGGGGTAGGTTGCCAATGTCATAGAAACAGTGGGTGGGATGAAATGTCTAACTTCCTCAGTCCAAATTTGTAGCTGTTGGATTGTCTCTTTAAGTGATTTGTGACAGACTACATACTGAGGCAATGCCAATATTCTATGCTCAAAGTGGGGCGCCTTCCACTCAGAAAATATTCAATAAATATTTTGCTGTATTTTTTTGTTTTCTGTAGAATACTGACAGTTCTTTAATAGCAGAAATGTCATCATGGAAATGATCAACAAGACACTGGCAACCTACAGAGACTGGCTTTAAAGGAAGGCCTTGTGTACTTAACATGGAAGGCTTCTTCCAGAGGGTCACCATTGCTATGGATGAGGAGAAAATGGTGCATACTGCCTACCTTGATCTGGCCAAGCCATTCAGTACAATACCCCACTCAAGTGTTGTTGACAGGCTCTCAGAAGTAGGCATAAATACCTACATAACTCACTGGATTGTCATCTGGCTCACAGATAGGACCCAAGAAGTCAGGATTGGTGAGATCACCTCTCCAGACTCTCCCCCCTCCACCAAGAGACCCATCAGCAGCAGCAGAGTACCCCAGTACTCCATGTTGGTTCTGCTCCTCTTTGGCATCTACTTCTTGGAAGTCAAGGCTAATGTTAAGGTGTCTGCTACACCAAGGTTGCAGATGACTAGATTGGAAGCTCTCATAGATTCTGCCCCCCCTCCCACAACACCAACATCTTACAAGAGGGTCTAACACAATCAAAAGAATGGTGCAAAAGCCAGGGATTAAATTTCAGTGCAAAGAAATGCATTCTTGTGCCCTTTGGGAAATCATCTACCCAAGCTAATAACTTCATTGATAAAACATCCCTAAGAGTTGACAAAATAGATAGGGATCTGGGAACATATGTAGACAGTAATTTAGTGTTCAACCAGCACATAGCCAAGATAGTAAGAAAGTCGTTCTATGTCACCCAACTCATAAGCAAAGGTATGGCATCCAAGTCCAAAGAAGTAATAGTGCCACTCTACTCAGTCCTTATCAGATTTACCTAACCAGGCACTTGCAACAGCTGAAACACCCTCAAAGGTTCTTCATCAGGAGAATCCAAGGTATGACTGCTCTATCCTACACAGACTGCCTTAAGATTCTATGTCTGTACGCAAGTCTCCTACAGGTTACTGAAAGGTGATATATGCCTAGCATATCCTCAAATCCAGCCCTGATGGATCTCATTCACATCTGCAAGACAACCACAGATAATACAGCATCACTCCGCACCAATGCCAAAACCAGAAATGTAAAAAGTAACATCAGCTGCTCTGATGGATGTACAAAATCCACTCTTTTATTAATTGTACAAATACTAAAACACTAAAAATAAAACAAAAAAAACAAACAATCACTTTGCTGTGTTTAAAATCAAGTGCTTTCATCTATTGCATTGGACTTCTTCAGAATCATTCAAACCAACACATCTCCACCCTTTTGTACCAATTTGTGGGTTCATTTAAACTAATAAAAGAGTGGATTTTTGTACATCCATCAGAGCTGTTGGTGTTACTTTTTACATTTCTGGTTTTGACATCTGTAAGACAAACAACACCAGAAACACTAGATCCAACGATATGAATTATGTGGTATAAATAGAACCTGCTGAAGGGACTGATGTGTGTCTCAAAGGATCCCAGTGCTATAAAATAAACTTCCCATCTACATGACCCTAATCTAAAGAAACATTGATTTTTGGATGGAAAATCACAAATTCACATGTGGTCTGGCCCCCATTTCTTTGGACAATGGTTGAAAGTAAGTAAATTAATTCCCAGCTAACATACCCCCAACATAACCATTAGTTACATCTTGCTAACATATCCCACCATATAGGCATCCAAGAAACTCTGGGATAAAACTAGGTTTTGGTTGCATGGCCAGGCTTATAAAGAACACGGTGGCCATTAGCCTAGTGTAAACCTATAAGCCTATCATTGTCTTTTTCCCTCTCCTATCACTGTTGGGGCCCATCTAACAATTAATAAAATTATTTCCCTTTTTCTTTGTCCCTGATATTTTGCTGAATATTCATCCTGAAATTGTTTGTCAAATTCACATGCTCATTTCTTTCCAATTTATTTTCTCCTGCAGCACTGCTATTTGTACTCTGCATTTCTTAATATAATTCAATACTCTTTCCCTTTTGTCTATACTTGTAAGAGCATTTATGTTGCAAGGTAATATGGATAGCATAGCTGTTATGATAAAAGGCTATTGTTCCCATCTATTATACATGAAAGTTTTTTATTGTGTTTCCAACTTTTGTGTTACATGCTATCAATGTGCAATAACTAATGTTGGAGAAGCAGAACATTTGTACAGTTGTTTCTTCTCATCTCCATTTGAACCTATGTTACATTTTCAAGGCTTTTTATTTTAATGAAAACACTCAAACAAAACAAAAAAAGAACTTTATACATCTTCAGAACATTACATCCCCTATTGACTTAGAAAAAAATAAAAATAAAAGTATGCACAGCTTCAAAAAATGAAGTTAACCTTCCATATAGGAACAATTACCCCAAATTGACAGCTGCACAGATGATCATTACCTAACCTAATACTAAGGTTACCTATGCTAAAGTGCATGCTACAGGCTGTGTTTCCACTTACATTGTTTGCTGTTTGTACTTTTTTTTATCTACAATCCCCTAACAGATGTGAAAAATAGCTTGTGTGGATTCACAAAACATTAACTTTTTAGCCCTCACAAAATGTACACCAATGAGCTTTATAATCAAACTAAATTGTACACTGTTCTATTAAATACATTAAATTATTAAGGCTGCTGTCTCTTATTCAGTTCCAAAATTTTAAACATTATTTTTCACTGAACTGCTTGCCATTGCACCTTTAAATGTTGCACTTCCCTCAGAAAATAATGTTCAGAACTCTCAAAATTAATTACATGCACCTGCAGACAGCTCATCTCCATGGAAAATACTCAACAATGAATCTTTGTAAATTTCACTCATAACAGAACAGAATGTACACCTACCTTCAGCTGTAGACTTCTTGACTCCCACTGAACATTTGCTAATGGAAAAAATGAGCTCAGAAACTTACCATTTTTCATGACTTTCATTTTATTTTATTTTTAAAGCCTTCTTGCTTGCAATAATGCTTGTTTATAACTTAAGCCAAAAACAATCTAGACATTCACCCTTGTAAAAATAAAATAAAGTATTTGAATTCTACATATAATATAATCAGTATACTTTTACACCCCACCCTGACTCCAGCACCCCAAGATCGCAGCATATCAATATTAAACTTGCTTTTGTTCAGCCTTTCTTCTCTTGTACTGTAAAGCCTATATTTCTTACAACTTAAAAAATACTTGTTTACTTTAATATTAACACATACAATAGTCACTAAGACTCCCCCACACATTTCAAATACCCCTAACTACACACTACTGAAAACTTCTTTACTTTATATATATATATATATATATATATATATATATATATATATATATATAGCATGCAGTTTATACCACAATGTGTTTTTAGAAATACAGATAAGATAAAAAAATGATTTTATGTGCAGTTAGTTTTTCCCCATTAGTGTTCTTCTAAACATTAGTGACATAACATGGTGTATATGCTTTATAGTCCACCCACAAGTTTAACAAAGTCAAAAAAAGTCCAATCTTTTTCAGCTACTTTTTACCAAGCCGTATGTCACAAATTGATTGATGCTTTATAGGTCTCCCATTTATTCTCTAATTTCAGTGTTGCTGGTCTTCTTTCTGTTTTGTTTGTTTATTTCTTTATTGACATTTGATTACTGGGAAAGTCCAACTGGGTAGAAGCCCATTTTCAGTGAAGGCCCAGGGAGAAAAGCTTCAATTTTTTTGCAAAACATTTTAAGAGCAATAATTTTAAAATCTTCCAAAAATATGCAGTTTAAATAGTAATAATAACTTGGACATAATGTAAAAACATTGGTTAAGAATCAGTACAAATTATATGACAAACATTTAATATTTAGAGAAATTTTAGACAGTGTATAGAGAAATTAAAATTAAATTAGTCTAATACAAACAGGAGTTGTAATATGAAGTGAGGGAAAAACATGCATATGGTATATTTAAAGAGAACGTCAGGAAAGAGAATTTGATAGAAGCAAGGAAGTAAGTGAAGAAGGGAAAGTAAGGAGGTATAATGAATGAAAAGGTACTTGTTCACATTAAGGGATATAGTTTATCCTGGTTTTGAGCAAGAACAGAGCCAGAGTGTTTTTGAAAGATGGGAGGGAGGTTATTGACCTGATTGATACAGGTAAGGAGTTCTAGGCCTTATCAACCTTGTATGAGTACAGACAATGTCCAGTAGATTTGATAGGTTTATAGACAATAATTTTTGGTCATTGGATCACAATGACTGACTGGAAATATAGTTGTGTAGAAGATTTTTTGGTGCTGGACAGGCAGATGGATGTTGGATAATTTTATAGGTGATAAGAAGCTGTGTAGATGTTAGTTGATGAGGCAGTTCTAACCAATTTAAGCTTTTACATGCTATATAGTGGTGGTTATAAAAGGGGTATTTGCTGCAAATGTAGCAACTTTGTTACAGCATTGTTTAAGTTTTACTTTTTTGAAGCCTGGAGATTAGTAAGGATAGGAATACCATAAAGAATTGTAGGGAGGAGATAAGTAGTGGCAAGTGTAGTTTTAGTTGTGCAGGTCAGAACGCTTTTGGCTCTGTAAAGCATCCCTAGTTTTTGATTTTTTTCTTATGCAGTTTTATATATGCAGGTTGAATACTATGATCTGATATTACTCCTAATAATGTGCTATGAGAAGTGACTTCAGTGGTTCTATTATAGAGAGAGGAGTTGACAAATGTTTTTCATGAAAGAGAGATGGGGGGAGTAGTAGTTGTGAGTTATGAAGCCATATTTCAGTGGCTGTTAAAGCTTCCTAAGCATTTTTTTTTAAGTGTACTATGTTGTCAGATGTGCAGATGAGAGTGGAATCATCTGCGTACTGTATTAGGGTGGCTTTTTTGGTGGATATATAGAAGGTGTTGATGAAAATGCTAAAGAGGAGGGGACCAAGGATAGGGCCTTGTGGTACACTGGTGGTGACTGGGATGTAAGAAAGTGTGGAGTACCATTTTACTGATACCTATTGGACAGGTAGCTTTTGAACCACAGAAGGACTGGCTGCAAGAGACCTATTGAGGACATCTGAAGTAGACGTTTGCTGTGACAATCTGCACTGAAAGCTTTAGACATGGCTGGAAATAGCTCTAGATTTATTGACAGTATCTATTTAGTTTCTAAGAGCAGTGCTAGTACCATGGGAAAGACAGATGCCATGTTGTGTAGGAGATAGGCATTCTTCCTGCAGGAGATAATAATTTTTGAATATGTTTTCCAAGTATTTTGGCAAGGGGAGATAAGATTACTATGGGTCTAAAGTTATTAATGTCTGTTGAATTTCCTCCGTCCTGCAGAAGGATAATGTGTGACTTTTTCCAGAGAGAGGGAATGTGGGGTTCTTGTACTGACCTATTTATAAGGATTCTCTGTCACCCAGTACAAGACTATGGTTCATATCCAAGGTACTCCTGATTTTCTAGTCAACTGCTATGTTTTTTTTCTGTCTCTCATGCATTTTCATTTGGAATATTGGAAAAACCTTTACTGGCAAAGTCATCTCTATGAACCTTACTGTTAGAAGAATAAGAAGCAGAGTCCCCTTCTGCTTGCTCTCTCACTTTTTATTGGATAAGCCTTTTTTTTATTTCCTCCTCTGCTTGTTCTGCATCAAAACATGACTTTGATCCTCCATGAAAAAATACTCTAAAGACAGATAGATATTGCAGCTTGAATCTCACACCTGTCTCTCAATATTCCCTGATTGCTGGGATATAGTTGCTGCTGTTCTGCCTGGTGTACAGTGAATAATCATTTTCTAGACATACTCTGCTGTATCCTCTTTTTAATCTTTTGTCTTTGTGCCACAGTTGTGTCAGGATCAACTCTTTTTCCAGATACGATTATGCCTTTACTAATATAGCTGTTGGCTGCTGTCACATGACCAGGTTTGGAGCATAAGCTCAATATGCCCCTTCATTTAGCAAACCTTGGTTTGGACACCAGTTCAGTTGCTAATTTGTGCATTCACAAAATTTATGCATTCTGTTCCTTCAAGTTTCTCTGGTAAAGCAGAAAATCTTATGTTTTCTCTGCATGCTCTGTCTTCTAACTATTTTTTTAAATAGTTCTTCTTGAGAAGCCTCCTACTCAGACAGCTTTTTCTGCATTTAAACCTCTGATTTTGACACTTTTATAAGTTCATCTGTACAACTAGTTAAAGCTTCTTTTATTTTTCCAGCCTTTGTTAATTAAATTGATATATTGCTTTAATGTTTCATTTATTATAATCCCCCGAGTATCTTTGATTTACTTCTCCCTCTAAATTACTGTAAGCCATCTCCTTAACCAAAGCTGAAGCATGAACTGCTTTTTGCTGAATGGCTGCAGAATTATTTTTTTTCCACAATGTTTTTATTCATTTTATAACACAATAACTTAACAGTATAGTAACAAGTAAAAACAAACTATATACAATGTCTATAACAACTAAAAAAGCAATATACATAGGAGGACACTTAATATTTTTCTAACAGATTAGAAAATTTTGTCCAAGCAACTAAATGATGAGTTGTATTGTTAGTCCTTGCTTTTACAGTAGCAATCTCATTCTTACAAATGTATTTCAGAAGATAATAAACTCAACTTTAAAGACAGGAATAGATTGGGATTTCCAATTATAAGTAACAATTTTCCTTTCTATAGAGAGGAAAAAACATATTAAAAATGTTTGTTTTTTAGGAATGACTTCAGGAACATTGAAAAAGGATAAGGGAGTCAGAAATTATACAGTTGTCATTCCATACAGCTTTACAAATATATTAAAGTCTAACCAAAATGGGGAAATTATTTTGCAATTAACAACCATATGTATCCAGTCAGCATTAGGGTGTCCACATCTCTGGAATTTCATTTCATCTTTCTTGAAAATTATTGCTAGTCTATGTGGAGTAAAAAAACATCTATGTAAAAATTTCCGTGTGTATACATGTCAGAACAGGGAAGATATAGATTCCTTCACTGACTGTAAACAAAGTTTTTCTTTTTGTGAGAATACTTGTCTATTAACTTTACTTTACAAAAAGAAACATCTGTTTTGCTAAAATCATTTCTGAGAAGTTTGTAAATAACAGATATGTATAAAGTGTTCTTGGGTGAGCTATTTATAATTGTTGAGATAAAATCCAAGATTTTTAAGTTACTTTTATTGTATGCCTCTAATGAGGGTAGGAGCTTAGTATGTATAAAATCCTTTCAAGTTTGGATGTCCAGCCAATTGCAATTTTGCAAACTGTATCTCCTGATCAAATAGTCTGCAGAACGTATTTTATTAGCTAAGAGAACTTGATTCCAATATAATAGGTCACCCTTCTTAAATTCTAACATTTTCTGAGTATCAAAAGATATCAAACATTCATTTGTATAAGCAATAGCAAACATAATTATTAATAGTCTTAACTGGTTAGAAAACATAAGCTTTTTAAACAACAGCAACATTTGGTTTATAAGAGGTGTGAGAACAAGTTTTGACCTTTCACTTTGAATATATATTTTTAAAATCCACATAAAGATGTTTGTATGTGTTTGAGTATATGGTCCAAGCAATGTCCTATTACTATTAAGAAGTAAGGTTTCATGTACTGGTTTCCAATATGATGTATAAGAAGTATTATTCCAAAGTAACACTATGTTAATAAATGCGGAGTTTAAATAAAAATCAATATTTGGAAACCCTATACCTTCTTCATCCCAGCTTGTGGTGTGCCAGAGAAGAGAAATTATTGTTTTTTTTAGGATATCAAAGGAAGATGAGTAATAAGTTATTAATTTTCATTTTAATTTTGACAGGTGGGGGAATTATTAGAGCTTGGCCGATGAATAACATTTTAGATAACAGTATCATTTTGATTAAAGTTAGTCTGTCTTCAAATGTGAAGAAGAGTCTGTTCTAACTATTAGACTACTAATTGAATTTATAAGTTGTTGGCAATTAGATGTGAGCGATTTTTTTTACAATTAGATTCAATAAAGATGCTTAGATATTTAATATGAATGCCCTCCCAGTTTGTTTCTTTTTGAATTAAGTTTCACAGTAATATTTTTATTCACAAGAAGTACCTGAGTTTTACTGTGATTGAATTTTAGACCAGAGATGTTTGCAAAGAAGTCTAGATTATGAAATAGGTGATCTATTGAATTTTCAGTATCATTAGAAGTTATTAGTAGGTAATCAGCAAACAGCTGTATCTTGGGGGATAATTTGTCTAACACGTTATATCCTTTAATGCTGTCATTATTTCTAACATAACTTGCAAGAGGCTCAATAGCCATGGCAAAAAGTAATGGGGAGAGGGGGCACTCCTGTTTAGTACCTCTTAATATTTCAAATGTGCAAGATATATAAGATCCAATCTTTACATAGGCTATGGACTTTTCATATAATTTTTTTTAATTAATCCTATAAAGTTTGGGGAGAAATTGTATTTTGAGGAGGTTTAAACAGATATGGCCAACTTAAATTATCGAAAGTTTTATCTATATCAAGGCTTAAAATAGAAAGCTCTTTTTTTGCTTGTTTGCTAAGTCTATTAAGGACAGTAATCTAATTACATTGTCTTGTACACTTATGTTTTTGATAAACCCAGTTTGGTCTTCATGAATTAACACTGAAAGAATATTAGTTAATCTGTCTGCTAAGATAGACATGAATATCTTGTAATCAATGTTAAGCAAAGAAATCGGCCTATATGATGTGTAAAGGTTGGGCTCTTTATTTGGTTTTAAGATTTGAGAGATGATAGAATATTTCCATGAGGGAGGGATGTTTGCTATAGTTTTAACTTCTTGGAATGCATTGAGTAAGATTTTCAAGATATTATCAGGTTAGAGTTTGTAAAATTCCAGAATTAGACCATCCAGCCCTGGTGCCTTTTTTGTTTTAAGATTTTTTATTTGTTCTTTTAATACTTTAAAGGAAAAAAGGTTTATCTATGTTATTAATATTGTGTTTGGATAGCTTACTTTGAATATTATTAGCAAGCAAGTTGTCTATACTTTCATCACTTATAGATGAGTTATTCTTATTAATATTCTTGTAATGGTTTTTAAAACATAATAAGATACTTTTTAGATCTGTAACTTTGATAGTCCAATTATTTCTAGTGTATATTATTTCTTTTATGTGACTTTTTTCATTCAAATATTTAGATCAAATCGCAATCCTGTGCATACGCTTGGGATTAATTGAGTACGATTGTAATCTGATTTTTTTTCCATATTTATTGATATTTATGATGCATGATATCCTCATATTTCTTGTTCACTTTACATGTCAGCTAATGCAGATTTGTCATTTGATGTAAGTTTTAGTTTTATTTTATCAATTTTTTTTTTGTATGTCTACAAGTTTTTTATCCCACTCTTTCCTTTTATTTATATACCAACATTTGACTTTACCATGTAAGACTACTTTTAAAGTGTCCCATAGGATAATACCTGAAACCTCTCCATTATTATTGGCGTCTAGGTAAAGCTTTATTTCATCTAGAAACCATTCTTTAAATTATTGTACTGTTACTAGATAGGCAGGTAGTCTTTGGCCGAAGTTCAAGGGGTTAGTATTAAGTGTTACACTGAAAGTGATACTATTGTGGTCAGACATAGGGCATGATGGCAGCATTACATCATCCATTTTGGCCAGTAAAGAACTTGTTACAAAGACTTTGTCTATGTTGGTCTGTGTGCCAAATCTGTAAGAGTAGTGAGAATACTTCAGGGAGGATAATATTTTTATACCATCCATGTCAATTAGGTTTCTGTCTTTTATGCAATTGTTCAAGTGCTTGGCAACAGGGGACATCTTGAAGGGCTTAGAGCTTGTGGTATCAGTGGAGGACAAGATGCAGTTAAAATCACCTGCCAGTAGTAACTCACCTTTAGACTTTAATGTTATGGTGTCTAAATGTTTTTTCACAGTTTTAGTCCCAATCCAGTAGGTGTTTGCAAAATTGTACATCTTTTTATCTAGTTTTAGTATGACTAAAGCAAGCATACCATCATTGCATATGAGTCTATTATTTCTGGAATTCTCATTGATTTTTGTTTGTGTAAAATTAGGACACCTCTTCTTTTGTGGTTGTAGTTTGAACTTACCAAAATCTTATAATCCTTAAAGGTTAATTTGTTTAGATCTTCTGTTACTAAGTGGGATTCCTGAATGAATGCAAAATCTGCTTTATTTAGCATTAAATATTTGTTAACACTACACCTTTTCATGGGGTTGTTCAAACCATTGACATTAATAGATATAATGATAAACATTAACATTTGATTGAGACTGTTATTATAAGTAAAAATGAAAAGTGCTTTCCTTGATTCATTATGACAAGTACATTTTTAAAACTGTTATGGACAATTTAAAAACTCTAAATTTGAAAATAAAATTGTATACTTTAATAACCTTCTGCATGTATAAAGTATATCCAAGCTTACTATATCTCTCATAGAAGCCACAAACTAACCCTCTCATTACATCTATTGTGAATTCCTAGCTACTGCAGGTTAATAGCAAACAGAAGGGAAACTGCATGTACATTAAGAACATACAAAAGGAAAAATTCAGTTTAATATACTATGTATGGATGAACTAAGAACATGAAGCTGTATAAAATTTCTTACATTATTTTATCTAAGACTAAGATAAATTGATTAATCCTAATAATTATTTGTCGCTATGAGTAAATACAGGAAAGACTGTAATATCATTAAAGCAGACAGGAAAAAAGATGCATTTAAAACTGTCACTGTCAGAAACATATTTGTAATTCTTATTTAAATATAAATGTAATTCAGATTAAATGAATCACTGTTTTCAGTAAAATATATGCTTATAAGACTTTTTACATAAAACAAATGCTAAATGAATGAAAACACAGTTCAGACGATCATTTTTTAATCTGACTGGCTTTTAGAGTTCAGTGAAGAGAAACAGGTTTAGAGGACACACCTACCTCCTGGAAGACAGCACAAATTGTTTCTCATGAGTATATGAGCTAACTGAAGCCTTTACAAGCTTGAGCTTGTCATAAAAGTTGTCAAAATTATATCAAAACAGTAAGTAGGCAATCATTTTCTAGTGAAGTAAAGCTTTTAAGTATAACAAGTAAAATGATGACTATTTAAAATAAAGGCTCCAAATTACCAACTATATACACCTATAAGATATAACAGCTAAATGGGGCACATTGCAGAAATTCATTTAAGTAGTAAATGTATATATAATAATAATAAAATGTCACCACTTTCTTTTTAATTACTTAACAGTAACACAGTCAGTAAGCATTTCTCTCTCCTGCTGTGATTAAATACTATGACACTAGGACTAAAACAGAAAAGAAAGGCACATACAGGAAGAAATAAGTATAGGATATAAAAGAAATATATATAAATATATGGAATGAGTAAGCGATTTTATACCATTTCAGTAGTGCTATGCAATATATATAGAGATAAAAGTATAAAATAGTAGTTTTCAGTTGAATAAGATTTTGATTTACTTGAATTTTGAGTAATATATGTTATTTATAAAGTTAGCATTGCTGTGGGAAAGATAATAGGAGAGGAAAAAAGTTACATTACCTTCTGTGTATGAGTCCACATTATTTAGAAGGGAGAAAACAAAAAAAATTGCACAAAATGTGAAGTTATGTATAATTTGTCTCTGGATTTATTTTTTCTTTAATAGTCCACTCATTTTTGAAGTTTGACTTTTTTAAGTTTATTAAAGAATCCATGGGTTCAGGTTGACTTAAAAGGTTCCTTTTTTGGACAAATGTGGATGCTTTTTCAAGAGTGTCAAAAGTTTTCTTTCCTTCTGGCAGGTCTAGTCTTACTCTTGCTGGAAATATGAGTTGTGCTTCGACTCCTTCCTTTTTAAATGATTTTTTTTTAAATGACACATGCTCTTCTTTTGTACATTACAAGGGGTGAAAAGTCATTGTCAAACCTGATAGTTTGGTCACCAATTTTTAATGGAGCAAGGGACCAGGCAGTTCTTAAAAAAGGTCTTTATCTTGAGTGGAGATAAATCTTACAATAATAAAAATTGGATGGCTGTTTTTACTGGATACAGAAGTTGTAGTTAAAGACCTGTGTGCCTTTTCTATCCCGAACGATAGTGCTTCAAGTAGGTTTAAGACTTTAGGAATCCAAGAAGTCAGGAAATGAATCATATTGTCCCCCTCCATCTGCTCCGGGATGCCCTAGATTCTTATGTTGTTTCACCTGGTTCTATTCTCAGTGTCATCTATCTTTTCAATGAGTCTGGTGTTTTCTTGAAGAAGAAAGTCTATGTTATTCTCTCTTTCTGTTAATATATAGTCTATATCTGTTACACCATCTTTCAAAGCAACAATCTCAGCAGTTTGTTGTTTAAAGACTTCATTTAATAAGGTTATTTGTTTGGTGGAATCTTTTTTATATTCTCTAATTTTAAGTTTAATTTGTATATTTTACCCACCAAGTCTTGAACTTTAGTAAGGATGGCCTATATTTCTTTCTTCATTGGAGTTTCTTGCTGGGAAAATTTGGAGCTGCCCATCTTCCTTTGTGAATGTGGTTTCAGTGTCCCTTCTATTTGAAAGTTTGACAGGAAAATATGAAAATTTTAGCTTAAAAAATACACCAACTTATAGATTACGACTTCCAAAATCTGATTTTAGTAGTTTCAGGTTTTTGTTGGTGAAATTAAATAACATATCCTGTCAGAAAAAAAAATGAAGACTGCAGAGCTCAATAACTCTGCTGTTTTCTGCTTGCCATCCAAGCCACGCCCTCAGAATTCTTCCCAGTGTTTTCTCTTCACCTTTTCTGATTGATTTTCCTTCAGGTTTCCCAAATTTCTTCTTTGCTGGTATCCAGGCAGTGTACTTACCAGCCAGTAACTGAATTTTATCAAAAAACAGTTTCTTTAGCACTCCTTTTTCTCAGTTTCTGTTATCTTCATTTCTTGGAGGGACTGTGTGATGAAGTGTAAGTGTGTGTGTGTGTGTGTGTGTGCGTGTGTATGTGTTTGCACGTGTGTGTGTGTGTGTGTGTGTGTGTGTGTGTGTGTGTGTGTGTGTGTGTGTGTGTGTGTCTGTGTACGCAAGCTCATTGCTTTTGAACACTTGCCTGACAATTTATCTTTCTGCCACCTCTTTCCAGCACTGCTTACTGGCAATCAGGATTCAGCTTGGATTCTTATACCCGTTTTGCTGTTTTTTTCTCCCTCTGTTCCTAAAAGAAAAAAAAAACTGAATAGTAGCCCTTGCTTACATTGCAGGCTCACACAATGACTTAGCCACTGATCCATGATTCTGTAGTGGAAATTTGTTGTTCCTCAGGCCAGTAACCGGTTAGTATCTTCCACCAGCATGGACAGGGGGTTTGCCACATGCCCGGAAGCTGTTGCTGTGTCCAGTTTGGGCATGGGAGAACCATCTTCTTTGGTCTGGGAGTTTCCCTGTGAGATCTCCTGCATGGGATGAAGTGTCTTTTCTCAGTTGGTATCATTCCATGGAGGTCCCTATAAAAAAAGAAACAAAAGGTTACATATTGCTCATCTAAAGACATGTTGTGTGTCCATAAAGATGATTTTCTAGCCAGGAGTTTTTGGAGCCTTTTTTATCATTGAGAGCAGAAATCCATACCAGAATACTAACTAGGTCAATATATTCCCAAGGAAAATATGTCAGGGATTCTGACAGAGACAGTATTTTTTATTGGTCTAATATCCAAGCCCAAGACTCTGATTCAGAGGAAAGTTTGTCCCCTCCAACTCCATGTATAAGACTAGTTCTAGGAAGAGTGATGTCTTTTTTTGGGAAAAAAGTGGATGTTCCCCCTAAATTGACATTATGATATGCTGCATGTGGATTTCCCATTCCTCCATTTAAGCCAGCCTTGAGTATGTGTTAAATGCTGCCTGCAAAAACTCTGACCCTCAGCTTTCAGTCCCTAAAAAAGGCAGAATACTTACTAATACCAATCCTTCTCTTATGTACTTGAAAGTAAGGTATTAGATTTCATAAGAGAGAATTTCCTTCTTTCAGTTTATCCTGTCAGCTGTTGACATCTTGGATTGTTCTGCAACACTTCCTTCAGGAGGTAGGTCCTGTCTGAATCCTACAATTTCTAACCTGTGTCAGGTGTCTAAACATGATTTGAAGAATGTGTATGACTGTGCAAATATGGTAACTAGGGCCACTGCTACTGCTACTGTTTGCAGAGGATATACCTGTGTACATAGTCAAGTTTTCTGATGAAGTAAAGCCTGAGATGTTAAACTTTAGTTTATAAGAGGAGGCTTTGTTTCGCTCTGCTGCTATTCAGGATCTTTAACAGTTTGATGATAGAAAACAATTAATTTAGGGAAGTACTAATTTTTTTCAAGCCTCACATTACATATATTACAAACCTTTTTTAAAAGACAAAATAATCTGTCCCTGCCATCTCCTGGCAAAGAGGGGAAAAATCAGTAGTAAAAGGGGAACGATAAAAATCACCAATCCTTTCAAAAAAAGGGGGGAGTCAGACTACATCTTCAAAATGACTATGCTAGTATTCCCCCTCCTGTCCATACAGTTCTATGGATAGAGGCATGACTCAGATGGAATAGGTTCCCCCAATACCACCATCTTCACAGATACCCTTGACTACCAGCACACCTCAGAGGTCCAACGAAAGGTAGGGTTACCGAGATCAGAACCAGACCCAAAATTACAGAATGGACCAGAACTGTCAAAGAGAGCTATATTAGAGGAAACCTGAACCAGAAACAACACCAGATCCAGAACCGACAGGGCAGTCAAGGCCAGAGATAGCACAGCTACTAGGAGCAGCATTTGGACCACAGGCCCACACCACCAAGAGGAACAGTACCATGAGTACAGACATCAACCACAACACCAACAATAGGACCAGTACCAATGTCATTACCAAGGCCAATGTCAGAGCTACAGAGGAGGACAATACTGTCAGAGTCACCAGGAAGACTACCACCACAATCCCTGGGTCAACAGAGGGCACAAGAGGAGTTTCAACGATCCTCAACCCCAGCCAGATCTCCTTCAGTAGACCAGAGAACCAGGCAATAGACAGGAGTGAGGGAAAATAAATACTTGGGGGAACCCAACTACACCACAGGACCCAAAACCAGACAGAGAAACCAGCTACACTATTAACTTACCCTGTTGTCTGGAATCACTCCAAAAAAGAACTTACTGACATTGAGATTAATGTGCTTTCAAAGGGATTAACTTTTGTTCCCAACTGCAGGTCTGACACAACACAGGTATTGGTTGATTTAAAGTCCTGTGTCAAAAATTGAATCTGATAGTTCTGTACCATGGCAAATCTGATACCAGTAAGAAAAAAAACTATGGAACAAACAATAAAAATACAAAGTAATTACTGCCCTCCCTTACACCAAACTTTAGCAGGCGTTGTGGTCAAATGTGAGATGGACATCAGGAAGGTACTGCAAAAAACAGTGGGGAGAAAGTTCTACAACCTTAACAAAGGTGAGAGAAAAGCATTGTTAGAGTTGGGCAGAAATATGTCTGAATGGGTTATGAAGGCTGACAAGGGAGAGGGTATTGTTGTTACTGATAGCAGCAGCTATAACCACAGGACAGAAGAAATGCTGAGTGACACAAACTATTGAGTCTTTAACTTTGGAAGAGATTAAGGCATCATACAACAACTGGTACACAGCCTTGACTGCATATTATGATGATGGTTTGTTAACAGATAACCTGTTTGACTATCTAAAGATATATTCCTTCTTGTTGCCTACATTTTTTGGAATCCCAAAGCCACACAGAAATAGAGAAAACCCTCCTTATAGCCCAGTGGTTGCAAGCAGGGGGTTCCCTGACCGAAGCTGCTGCCATTTACCTGGATTTTTTTTTTGTTACAACCTCTGACTAAGAAGAAAACTGCACACATAAAAGACTCCCAATGATTTTTTAAGGAAAATAAAAATGTTACAATTGATGCTGAGAGCATTTTTATTAACAATACAGTGGCTATAGAAAGTTTACACACCCTTGTTAAAACACCAGGTTTTTGTGATATAAAAAAACAATACCACAATAAATAATTTCAAAGCTTTTCCCACCTTTAATGTGACCTATAACCTGTACAATTCAATTGAAAAACAAAAAAATATATAAAAAATAAAACATGTACAATAAGCTGGCTGCATAAGTGTGCACACCCTTAAACCAATACTTTGTTGAAGCACCTTTTGATTTAATTACAGCATTCAGTATTCTTGGGTACACACCTGACATCAATTAAAGAGACTGATTAACCCCAAGTAAAGTTCAGCTGCCCTAGTGGTATTTTCCTGACATTTACTCAATTGCCTGCTTCAGCAAAAGCCATGGTTCACAGACAGCCTACAGAGCATTAAAGGGATCTCATTGTTGAAAGGTATCAGTCAGGAGAAGGGTACAAAAAAATGTCCACAGCACTGGATATACCATGGAACACAATGATGACAGTCATGAAAAAGTGGAAAAAATATGGGACAGCAGTTACGTTGCAAAGAAGTGGACGTCCCTCCAAAATTGATGAAAAGACCAGACAAAAACTGGTTGTGGAGGCTGCCAAGAGACCTACAACAACACTGAAGGAGCTGCAGGAATTTCTGGCAAGTATTGGTTGTGTACTACATGTGACAACAATCTCACGTGTTCTCCATATGTCTGGGCTATGGGGTGGGGTTGCAAGACGGAAGTCTTTTCTTACACAGAAAAACATCCAGGCCCAGCTAAAATTTGCAAAACAATGCATCATCTCCCAAAAACAGGTGGGAATTTGTGTTATGGTCTGATGAGACCAAGGTTGAACTTTTTGGCCACAATTCCAAAAAGTGTGTTTGGCACAAAAACAACACTTCGCATCACCAAAAGAACACCATCCCAACGGTGATGTATGGTGGTGGCAGTATCATGCTTTTCTTCAGCTGAAACTGGGGCTTTAGTCAAGGTGGAGGGAATTATGAACAGTTCCAAATACCAGTCACTTTTGGTCCAAAACCTTCAGGCGTCTCCTAGAAAACTAAAGATGAAGAGGAATTTCACCTTTCAACACAACCTAGGGTTGCCACCTTTTCAGATGGCCAAAGTGGGACAATTGTGGTACAAACATCAGATTTTGCAGGCCAAAACATACACACAGCCAGTAGAAGGGACAGAAGTTCACTTTTTTGCCTAAATAAAAGCTTATTCTTGTAGCATTTTAGCTGCTTATTCTGTTTCTTATAACATTTAGGTGTTTCAGATACAGAATAACTGTTTTATGCAACTATTACATAAAATATAGGAAATAATTTTGCCCTAACATTTCAGGACAGTTGCCATACTTACAATATTTTTTCAAGACACAACTGCCCAAAGAGGGACTGTCCCTCGCAAAGTGGGACAGGTGGTAACCCTACAATGACCCCAAGCATACATCCAAATCAACAAAATAATGGCTTCACCAGAAGAAAATTAAAGTTTTGGAATGGGCCATCCAGAGCCCAGACCTAAATCCAATAGAAAATCTGTGGGGTGACCTGAAGAGGGCTGTGCACAAGAGATGCCCTCGCAATCTGACAGATTTGGATAGCTTTTGCAAGGAAGAATGGGCAAATATTGCCAAGTCAAGATGTGCCATGCCGATAGACTACTACCCAAGAAGACTGAATGCTGTAATTAAATCAAAAGGTGCTTCAACAAAATTTTAGTTTAAGGGTATGCACACTTATGCAACCAGCTTATTGTACATTTTTTATATTTTTCCCGTAACAGTTTGTTTTTCAATTGAATTGCACAGGTTATAGGTCACATTAAAGGTGGGAAAAGCTTTGAAATTATTTATTGTCTCATTTTTTTTTATATCATGAACAAAGACTTAACAAAATCACCATGGCTTCCAGTGCGATAAAAATCCAATTTATTGCATAAGACAAGCACTTTCACGTAGACACTCTACGCTTCTTCAGATCCTTAAAATAATGGCTCAATACAAAACATTTTATAGCAGCAAAATCACAGTCCAAGATCAAATAAATAATTAAACAATTAAATAATAGAACAACTGACATTAATTATCCTCCTTATAAAAGGCTAAAATAATTTACTTAAAGCGCCGTGCATCCAACTCTGGTTTAATACAAATACTACTGCTCAAACCAGGATAGATGTGTGCTTGTAGCTTAAAAATCCATTTCAGTTCCATGTGTTCAATAAAATTATTATTATCACCACCTCTCTTATTCATTGCAACAGTTTGCAAAACCCTAAAACTAAATGTATGAAGTGAAAATTCTACTATGTGCTTGGCTAGAGCACTGTATAAATTCCCAGGCTTAATATCATATACATGGTGATGAAAAAATTGAAGTCAAACCACCACGTATAGATCCACACTTTTATTGTTACAACGAAATGAGCGCTTTCGCGTGCATCCAGAAAAGCACGCTTCTTCAGATTCATTATACAAGTGCTCTTAACATCCTTTTATATCAATCCCAATCAAATTAAAACCTTTAATTATTCAATTAATTCAGATAAAAAACAATTAAATAGTTTAATTAAATCAGCAGCATACCATAGCATTAACTACTCATAATGAATTGTAAACTGTTTTACCAAAACATTTCGTATAATTGTTTCTGTTTGAAATGCAATATCATTGCAATGACATGGATTAATTTTTAGTTGAAAACATAAATGTACATAATAATAATATACTCATATGTTGATAATGCAATTTTCATGACATTTAGCTGACAGATTCTATGTCTCACTGACCCACAAATACATAAGTTGTATTTATACTGTGGTGTATATATCTTAGCTATATTAGTCAAAAATCTATGTTGCAAATGTAAAAATGTATATCAGGTATAAAAGTGGTAGAGATAAAGATGTCTGTATATTATACCAATGAAATTAATAAAATTATAATATAGTTTCATAAATTAATATAATGAACGAATAGAAATCAGATCAATTGTATAAAACATATATATTATAATATATGAATAATACATATATAAAAATGTATATAAATAATTAAATAAATAAATATATCAATATGTATGTAATAAATAATATGAATCCATGTATAAATATAAAACTTTTAAAATATCTTATATTTCATTTATATTTCCGTTTCTTTAAAATAGATCTGATACTAATGTATGTATTTAAGCCTGGATGATATTGAGCTCTAAATTTTAGTATCCAGCTTAATTCTAAACTTTCTAAATCATTAAAATTGTCCCCTTTTCTCATATTTAGCTCCCTTTTTTGTAATATCCTGAAACTGAAAATGTGTTCAGGATTCTCTAATATATGTTTAGCAAGGGCATTTTTGGGGTCTGCCTTCTTAATGGCATATATATGTTCCTGTATTCTGTCTCTTAGTCTCCTCGTAGTCATACCTATGTAAAATACTGAACATAATTCACAGTTTGCGAGATAGATGACATTCATATCCTCACAAGAGGCTGTGAATCTGGGTTTGAATTTATAAAGTAATTCAGGATGTATAAATGATGTTTCTTTTGATATCCATTGACAGGAGTTGCATCATATACATGGTGATACATTCTATCCCTAAGACATTTCGTGGTTTTGCCAACATAAAAACAGCTGCACCCATCACATGTAGCCAGGTAAATGAAGTTAGTAGTATTGCAGGAGGCACGAAACTCGGTTCAAATTCATAACATAGAGTTGGATGCTTAACTTTTGAACTCGTGTCATGCTACTACACATCTTTCACTCCTTACAGGGGAAAGTACCATGTTCTCCCTCTTGAGTTAAAGTGCAAGTTCTGTTACCAAATAATATCTGTTTCATATTCTGATTGTTCTTATCTATAAACATAGGCTGTTCTCCAACCAATTTCATAGTATCCCTATGCGCCATACGAAAATGCCAATTTCTAGTAATTTCATGTACCCTCTTATTATCTATAGTATATCTAGTTACTAAATGAGTTCGATATTTTCCTTCACATCGTGTGGTTCCTCTATGTGGTAAGTTGTCACTGTCAGGGAAACTCACCCTCTCATTGATAATCTCATCCCTTAACCTAGAAAAATCAGACCCTCTGTAGCCTCTATCTAAAAATAACTGTTCCAAGTTATTTACTTTCTGTTGCAGAACAGATCTCCACAAAGCCTCTTCACCCTATTCAATTGACCCTTCATAATGTTAGGGAAAATGTGTTTAGGATGCATGCTGCTATGATCCAACAAGCTATTACACCAACATTCCTTACGGAACAAGCCTGTAGCTATTTTCCCCAGATTATCCTTATACAATTTTGCATCCAAAAATTCCAGGGTTTCAAATGAATACATAGCTACAAACTTCAAAAAATCTGTTGTATTTCCCAAATGCGTAAAAATTCATTAAGTAGGGGTACCCCCCCCATCCCACAGCATAAAAATATCAACCACGAAATGTCTATAAAATTTTATGTAGGTACAAAAATCACTAGTAAACAAACATTGTGTCTCCCAAAAGTGTACCACCAAATTTGCATAGGAATTAGTGCAAGGGGTGCCCATAGCGACACCCCATTACTGCAAATAAATTTCTTCTTCATACATCAATACATTGTTCAAAAGAATCAGCTCAAGCAAAGTACATATCAAAATAACCTCATTACTGTCAAGCATACTATGCATACTTAAAAGTGCTCTTATGGCTTCCATGCCATACTCATTTGGTATGGAAGTAAATAAACTTTGTACGGCCATGGTCACCATCAATATATCCACTGTATCCGCATTCTCGCCATATTTATTCAAATCATCAATAAACTGTGTTGTATCCTTTAGGATGTTGGAAATCTCTCTCACTAAGGGCCCCAGTTTACCTTTCACATAAATAGAAAGATGTTCCATGCACCATCTCCCTCCATCCACTATGGGTCTCATTAGGGGGTTCTATATCGACTTGTGAATCTTAGGCAACCCTTTGATGCAGGGAATTAATGGATATTCCACATGTAAAAAAGAATATAAAGTATCATCAATTTGTCTACACATAAGTAGATCATAAAGCGTATCATTTACATTACTCACAATTTTACAATATTCAGTGTTATTTAACCTTGTATATGTGTTTAGGTCACTCAATAAACAGTGCATAGCTGCATCATAATCCCCTCTGTTCATTAGGACTATCACCCCTCCTTTGTAGCTGGTCTGATAGATAATGCAGGATTGTTCTGCAGCAAATAAAGTACTTGCCTCTGAGCTACATCTAAATTATAAAATTCACCCCTGTGTTTATGACATAAGGTGTCATACATATCCCTCTCACAGGATCTAATGAAAGCTTCAACATGAGACGGTGGTAGGGGAGTGAAAGAACTCTTCCTCATATACACTTTACCATTTACATTAGATTGATCTGAACCATCTTTAAAAAACTATTTTAAAGTAATGTTACGCCCAAAAAGTCTTAAATCAGTCAGAAATTCACTTATATTAGCAGTAGAAGAAGGAATAAATGTCATACCTTTATTCCGAACAGAGAGCTCCACTTTGGTGAGCTCATGGTCTGACAAATTCACCACAATGTTATTTAATATTTATTTCTTCTGTCCGAAGCTTGGTTTTCTTTGGAATTCTTCCTCTTCCGTCTTCCCCGACTCATTGATCTCGATTGCTGTCAACCCTCCCGTTCTTTTACTGGGAGGGGTAAAAAACTATCCAAAGTACGTGGAGTGAGCTGTTTTGGTCTCGTTCCCATGGACACAAAAGTAAGGGCCTGCGGGTTAGGTGGAGGGGTATAGTCAAGTACAACTGATGGTGAAGGTGTAATAGATATTTCCCCTCCAGCCCTCTATGTGCCCATTACCAAAGCACTCACTTCCATATTATTCAGGAATGGGCTAGGTGCTGGCTCAGAATTTAAAGTGGCTTGTTGTGGCTCAAGTTGTGAAGTCATCTGTGCTGAAATGTTCCACTATGCAAATACATTCCCTGAAGTAAAATCAATAAAATCCCTCTGCAATTTCCGTTGCTTCATTTGTTGCAACTTCTTCTCATACAGGGAAATATTCACATACATATTGGTCAATGCATTATCAAACTGTTCCCCCTTAAATTTTTTGAGAATTTTACCATGTGAACGTTGTATTTCCTCTAACAATTTTTGCTCATTGGGTCGAAAAAAGTCAATGATAAGTCTCATATATTTGTAACTTAAATCAAGATTTAATTGCTGCCATTGTTTGAGTAGCAACGGATGTGTGTCACCATACAAGGGCATGCATAGCACTCTCACGCCCCTCGGGATCACCTGAAAATGTAGCCAGGCTTCCAGATGCTGTCTCTGCCAAACAACATTTGAGCTTATACAAGTCATTCTCCATGTCCCTTAACATGGCAGAAAATTGTTGAAAATTCTCAATTTTGTCCGGTACTTTACCTTCAGTATTTCCTTCAAAATTCATAACCAACAGAGGGTTATCACACTGTAATAAAACATTTTCCCAAGTCAACTGCTCCCTGTCAACAGGCAGAACAGAATTCCTTTCAGGCAAGGTAGTATCAGCCATGTGGAAGTGTGGATGTAAAACAACCAGAAAAGCAAAAAATAACACCACGACCACCCAAAGGTCTTGTTGAAGAAGACAAATTGTAAATGAACAAAGACTTAACAAAACCACCACAGCTTCCAGTGTGATAAAAATCCAATTTATTGTATAAGACAAGCTCTTTCACTAAACACTCTACACTTCTTCAGATCATTAAAATAATGCCCCAATACAAAACATTTTATAGCAGCAAAATCACAGTCCAAGTATCAATTAAATAATTAAACAATTAAATAATATAACAACTGTACCCTCCAAATAAAAGGCTAAAACCATTTACTTAATCGCCATGCATCCAACTCTGGTTTAATACAAATACTACTGTTCAAACCAGGATAGATGTGTGCTTGTAGCTTAAAAATCCATTCCAGTTCCATGCGTTCAATAAAATTATTATTATCACCACCTCTGTTATTCAGTGCAACAGTTTGTAAAACCCTAAAACTAAACGTATGAAGTGAAAATTCTACTATGTGCTTGGCTGGAGCATTGCATAAAGTCCCATGCTTAATATCATATAAATGGTGGTACACTCTATCCCTAAGACGTTTTGTGGTTTTGCCAACATAAAAACAGCTGCACCCATCACATGTAGCCAGGTAAATGAGGTTAGTAGTATTGCAGGAGGCATGAAATCTCTGTTTACAAACTGTTGCAATGAATAAGAGAGGTGGTGATAAAAATAATTTTATTGAACGCATGAAACTGAAATGGACTTTTAAGCTACAAGCACACATCTATCTTGGTTTGAACAGTAGTATTTGCATTAAACCAGAGTTGGATGCATGGCACTTTAAGTAAATGGCTTTAGCCTTTTATATGGAGGGTAATAAATGTCAGTTGTTCTATTATTTGTTTAATTATTTAATTGATACTTGGACTGTGATTTTGCTGCTATAAAATGTTTTGTATTGGGGCATTATTTTAAAGATATGAAGAAGCGTAGAGTGTCTATGTGAAAGCACTTGTCTTATGCAATAAACTGGATTTTTATCGTACTGGAAGCCGTGGTAGTTTTGTTAAGTCTTTGTTCATTTACAATTTGTCTTCTTCAACAAGACCTTTGGGTGGTCGTGGTGTTATTTTTTGCTTTTTGATTTTTTTATATCAGAAAAACCTGGCATTTTAACATGGGTGTGTAAACTTTTTATATCTACTGTAGGTGTTGAATCATATACTGTACTTCCACATATTTATTATTTTGAATCAGTGATTGATTTGTAAAGGAAAAACAAACACGGCACACGAGCGCAACATGAAAGAACAGGTAAACTTTTAGATATGGTGCTTATTACACTTTTTTATGTTTAATGGAAATTACTATAAATAAAAGACTGGCATAGCCATAGAGGCAGCTATGGCCCCTAGCCTAGCCAACATAGTCCTAGGCAAGTGGGAGGAAGATTATGTTTTTAACAGAGAATATATGCAATGTATCACAGTGTATCTGCACTTTATTTTATGACATTCTTATTGTGTGGAAAGGAGACAATGCTAAATTAGAAAATGTTATCAACTACCTGAATCAAACCATCAGCTTTTTGCATTTTAGCTCTTCCCACAGCCTCACTTCGGCAGTCTTCTTAGATATGCAGATTACTAAACACTTGGACCAAGGTAAAATGGACACAGATCTTTACAGAAAATCTACCAGAGTAAACCTCCTGCTACATCAGAATCGCCATTCCACCAAGACAAAATATAATGTTAAGTCCCAGGGCTACAGGTTGGCTAGGATCACCATGAAAATGGAACCTTTCCTTAAGAACCTAAATGATCTTCAAAATTATTTTTTGGTGAAGGGATATGAAAACAATATATTAAGAAGCATTTTGGAACCTGTAATTGACCTACAAAGTACAAATGCACCACCACTTAATACTCCTTATAGGAGGGTGTTAAAGAAATCTATGGACAGCAAATCTAAAGACAGTTGTATCTTGACTTTACTGTTGACTATCACAGCATCATTAATATTATTAGAGACAATTGAGCCATGGTTACTGAAGGCTCATATTTCATGGACATCCTTGGAGAAGCTCCTTCCTTTGTGTATAGGAAAGCCAGATACATCAGGAGTTGGGTTGAAGGTAGGCCCAGATGATTAGATACATCCACCAGTAAGTGGCGCTAACTGTGTCTTTTATCAGCACATAGAGGAGGGAGACGTTTTTCTGTCCTTATTTAAAGAAACTGATTAAAACCAACACAGGAGGTGACTGTAACTTAATGCAGGTGGTTTACATGGCAATCTGCAATGACTGTGAAGCATTTTATGTGAGGAAAATGCTCAACAGACTTAAAAGAAGGATTTCTGGACATCTTTCCAAAATTAGAGCTAAGTGCAAGAATAGTGCACTGGCTCAGCACCTGCAGCTTCACAAAAGACACACTGGTTTTAAATTTCAAATTATTGATCATCTGGACCTTTTGGATTGGAAGGAGACATCCCTAATCTTTTAGAAAAATGTGACCTATTGTGGCAGCTGAAACTGAACTCTTTTAGAAAATTAGGGCTTAATTATTATTGCTCCATCAAAAGCATACTAGAACTCAGAAAACAGCCCCACTGTTTAAAAGACTATTAAAAGTCTGATATGGCACTGATAAATGATGACATTACATGCTAATATTGTTAAAAGCAAATATCAAACATTGCAAATATTTTACAGTGAAAATAACTGATATTGGTGCTGTTTTCTGATATTCTTGAGTGCACTTTTACTCATTCAAACTAAGTGCTTTCTTAGTTACATAGATGGCACACTTGAACAGATCTCCAAGGTCTTAATGCTTTATTTTTATTTTTAACATTTTCACTGTATTTCCACCTTAGCAATTACAGCTATGGTTTTCAGCCTACTTAGATGTTCACTTGTAGATTTATACACATGTTCATTCATATTATGATATGTTTTTACACACAAACCTGATGAAGTATTTATTTTGTAAGAAAGCAATCTTTGTTAAAAGTGTTTTAGTTTAAATATATTAATATTTATTCTGATAGATGCCTAGTGGTAGATCTTTTTGTTAGCTAATTAGTCATTTTGTTAGAAAGTTAGTTTCTTAATTAATAAAGTTTGGATTAGTAGATTAGCCTAGGGCAGCCACGGTGGTGTAGCGGTTAGCGTTGCCACCTCAAAGCAAGAAGTTCTCTGGTTCGATCCTCGGCTGGGGTGCCTTTTGTGCGGAGTCTGCATGTCCTTCCTGTGGCCGCTTGGGTTTCCTCTGGGTGCTTCGTTTTCCTCCCACATCCCAAATACATGCTGTAGCTGGATTGGACACTCTAAATTGGCCCTAGGTGTGAGTGTGTGTGTGTGTGCCTTCTGTGGAAGGCTGGGTGTGGTGTTGGCAACTCGACACTGTAACACTCCACTGCCAATCATGAGCGGACAGGTGATCTGCTGTTGTGACCCCTAACCGGGAAAAGCCGAAAGAAGAAGAAGGATTAGTAGATTAGCCTATATAAAGTGTTAATTGGTGTTATTATATATTTTAATTTGTCTGTAGCTTTTTAATTTCAGTTGTAAGGTAGCACAGTCTGTTTACAGTATTGTGAGAAGGGGAAAGGGGGACTTGGTTAAAGAAATGAGCTAATGCTTTTATTGCTGTTAACAGAACCACCCTCTGTAACCACTCCCTTGCTCCAAATAACCTGATTATATATAATTAATAAATGTTTTTGATGATTTTCATTATACTCAGCTAGGATCACTTTTTTGTGTGATTCCATTTTTAACTAGTGTGGACTACCTACTATTTTATATTTTATTCTTTTGCAGTACGTATTTTACAGTTCAGCTTTTATTCGTGAACTAGGTACATAACATAATTCAAGGAGTGAACTTCACACCCTCCACACTGCAAAGTTTCTTCTTGAAATACCCATACCTCCTTTCAGGGGACTTCCTCCCTACCCTCTGAACTAGAGTTTTTTTTCCTTGGGTTCTTGAACACATGCTTACCATAGCAGCATACAAGCTGTGCCTTTAGAACATTATTGGTTTTAAATAGCAAGCTTTCCTGAACACCAGTTCTAGATCTTTCCCTTTTCATTCAGTTTGGGAAAGTACCAAAATTTAAAATGTCCTGGTAGTCTGTTACCATTCATTTCTCTATGGGGTTTTATGGTAATATTCAACCTAAAAGAAGCTTATCATCACATTCCCATAGCTACAGACTTAAGATTTCTCAGATTCCATGTCTGGATCACATTATAAGTTCTCTGCCATACATTTTAAAATAGCTGTAGCTCCTAGGTCCAGGAATAACCCATTACAGACTGCAAGGCCTTCACATTTTTCCTATTTGGATGACTTACTGATCTTTTCAGAGATTTTTAGCTTCTGTCAGAAGTCCTTAACATGGATTTATTGACACCTTACAAATCTGGACATCCAGATAAATATTCAAAATCATCCATTACTCTTTCATACAGGATTGTGCGTTTAGACTGTCTTCTATATAGGTTTCTCCAAAGGCATTCCTAACACAACAAAAAGGTGAGTCTGCATCTGGAAACTTTCCTGATCTTTTCCAGTCAGTCGAAACTTTGGCCAGAAAATATCTCAGGATTCTTATCCCCTAGGATTTTCAGATTCCAGTGTTGGGCTTTATCAAGAAAGAACTGCATTGGTAGAGGCAATAAGATGTCTCAGTTTTTGCTTGGGGAGCAATTTCTATGGTGAATAAAGATATGAGGCCTGCAAGACAGTTCAGACAGACCAAAGCACAAACATGTTATGGAGATGGTACCTGTGACCCATGCTATAGAATCTGTTCATGATCTGTGGTCCCTGGGACCATTACAGGTGATTACAGACAATATCACAGTGAAGTGGTACATAAACAAGGGGACAACAGGTTTCAAACCCTGTATAGGGTGAGTATGATGGCTTGGCAATAGCACTATAGCATTGCATAATTTTCCAAGCATCTTGCATACAATCAGAGAAAAGTTTAGTGGCAGACAAGCTGAGAAGGACTAAGAAAGACCCTCAAAAATGGAAATTGAGTGATGGATTTTCCAGAATTTTTTTCTAGTTGTGTGGAATACATTAAATAAATCTCTTTGCCTCCTTTCAAACACTACAACTCCTTGCAGGCAGGTCTGGAAACAGATGCATTTTCATTCCTAAAGCATGGAATTTCCTGTATGCATTTCCATCCTTTCTGCTGATGTTCAGGGTCACTCTAAAGATTCAGAAGGTCTCTCTAAAAAGTACTGTGGTAGTTCCCCTCTGGCCAAGGCAACATTGGTTCACTGTTCTTATGAAATTAGATAGGGACAATTACAGCAAGCTTCCTCACAGATTGGATCACAGAGGGAGTTTGATATAACCCAATGTCAAGAAACTGCAGTTGTTTGCCTGTATGATTCAATTGTAATACCTTGTAGTTACATTTTGCAGGAGGATGTGCAACAAGTATTAAAAGAGGCAAAAAATCCTACTACTAGGAAATCTTATGTTAACCACTGAATGAGATTTTCTAGTTGGTACGTCACGTGTAACCAAGGCCCTTTCCATATTATTACCTCTGGTTCTCAGACATTTGTTTGCATTACTTATCCTGTTGGCAAGTTGTATTTATCAGCTATTTCAGCGTGTCTACCCATGGATTCTCCACTTCATGCCAGACTTTGCTGAAAATGTTCTGCAAAGAGGTTTATTTGGTTATTCTGTAAGATCTCCTATTACTCAGGTGACACTTAATTGTGATCTTTACTTTTTTCTGGCTGTTTGTGGTTCATTTTTCTGATAGACTTACTGATTTATTGTTTATTGTACTGATATCTGCAAGAAAGTATCTGGGAAGCAACCATTCATGATAGACTCACCCTTTTGGTTTTCCATGCATAAAGGGTTATCTACAGAAAAAACAATCCCTTATGTATGCCCTTACTACTCTGAGTGTACCTTGACTCTAGCTATCTGTTTCCATCATTTGTTTCAGAATTTGAATGACAAGGAGTATAAATATATTCTGGTCATGCTTTTGCAACTTGGTTATTATCATGTCAATGCAAAATCCGTTAGGAATGCTGTACAGCTTTGGAATTCCTGTACAGTTGTGGAATACCTAATATGGGAATGGAAAAGGACAACCTATGTCAATTCAGACAATTCCAGTTGGTTGCTCTTCCTTATTACATCTTTTGTTGCTATTCCCACCATGGCAGAATATTTCAAGGCAAGATTAAGCACATTCTAATTGAGCCTTGTTTTCTTCTCTGTACATGTGTTTCCAAAACATTACATACTGGATTCTGTTTGCAGGTCCAGGACTGGCTTGGGAAGACCATTCTCTGGGGGTTCTTGGCTTCTTATCCTTCCCCCTCCCAGGTTGGATAGGCTTTGACAATCAACCCATATAGCCAAAATGCTACTGCAGCAGTGACAGTGTTGAACATAATACAGTTGTGTAAATTGCTCTTTGTATACCAGTAGATGTTCAAATTCCTGTCACTTCTGAAGTAGCTGCACCCACTCACCACCACCCTTATTTCTGTTTATAGTTAATTGTTGGGATATAAAGTTATTTATCATTATATCTTTTAGAGGATCATGATGAGTATACTCTTTCTGTATGGTCAAGGAAGTCCTGAAGATTTTTTTCACTCTAATGATTTCCCTCCTCTGGACTGTCTAATCAGCAGTCAGGTTGAAGGTGTTGGATGAAGACAGAGCTTTGTAAAGCTATCCAGTTGTTTCCTTGGCAGGGAAAAATCCATATATCCAAAAAGCCATACTGCAGTAGTGAGGAATTCAAACATCTACTATTATGGTAAGTGCAACTCATACACATGTACTTTTTTATGATACGTTGTTTAACTAGTTAAGCCTGAAGTTATCAAGTTAAAATTCATTTTTTTTCTGGACTAGGATGCTAAATCTGAAAGATGTTTATCTAGTATGCTAATTAAAGATGGAGAGGCAGTATATAGTTTGCTAGCATTTCTTAAATTTATGAAATCATTAAGTTTGAGCATTGTCATCTGGTGTAGAAATGCTGATTATTAGAGTTGCTTTTATCATTTTTTCAGGGCTATGCTTCACTGTATGTGGATCATAGTCTGTCATTTCGGAATATTTGGAATGAGGAAGAAATGTTGCAACCTCTTCTGCCATCCATCTATTGATTGTAGTGTGTGCAGAGTAACACAGTAGTTTTCTAGTAATTATTTGACAGCATGTTTTATTATATTACTGTCATATTTGATGCAATAATTGCATATTTTTACTCTGTAGATATTGCAGCTGGAAGAGGAAATGGTGGAGAGTCAATTTATGGACCAGTATTTGAAGGTACTATAAGACCACTGAAAAGTGAATTGCTAATTTTGCAGCTTTTGATGTTGCCTTTTGTAAGACTTTTCAATTCTTATTCAAGTTTCTGCCACACATGATCTATTTAGCAGTCCTCATTGAAGGATCAGGTAGGTTTCATGTTGTCACAGCCTTTGTCATAACTACATAGAACTGGTTAAATTGCTTCTTTGTATATTGATTTATATTATACACTTGTGCAGCAGTTGGCATTGCTAATTTCTACAGCTTGTTTCTGCAGTTCATTTCCTTATTGGGGTGCCTTCTAAGCAAAGTCTTCATAATTCTGCATGGGTTTATGCTGGGTGCTTCTGTCCTGCCATTTGACAGAGATTTTCTGTGGGTAAATTAGTGATTCTGCAAATTGCCCATAAGTGTACATACAGTGTGTGTGTGCACGCATTTATTTGTTTATTCATCATGAGATGGACTAGGATCCCATCAGAAAATATTTTTTGGGTGTGTGTGGCCATGATGCTGATAGGTTGATGGCACTTTTTCTCAGCTCTCTTATCTAAGTTATATTTCGGACAGAAATTTTTAAAAACTGAGACTCCTAAACTTCTTAAACTTAACCAGTAACTTCTAGTACAGTCTTCGGTAGCCTACATTATATTGTTTTGTTTAAATTATATGAATTTTGACAGAAAAGGCTCAGATTTCTTCACAGAATGAGTTTTCAAAAGAACACTTTCCATGGCCAGACAATGAAAAAGGAACTACAAACTTTATCTACCATAAAGAATATATCTTTGAAGTTTGACAAAATGGACAGAGAACTTGACGCTTTTAAAGTAAAATGCACAAAACATATGCAGCAGTATTACAATAATTAATAATGCAACACAAGACTCAGATTGCTGATGTAGAAGAAACATTAAATGACATGGAACACAGACTCATGGAACAAGAACATCAACTTGAGTCTCGCTCAAAACGAAAAACTTTTCTAAAAAAACTAATTATTTGACCTAGAAAATCGGTCAAGGAGAAACAACTTCCATATTTACAGACTACCAGAAAAGACCAAAGGAAACAATATGGTAATTTTTCTTACATGCTTGCTTCCATATGTTCTGAATTTACCCGAGTCTTTTTCTTATGGAACTGAAAGAGCTCATAGGTCACTGGCAGTTCCTTCATCTTCCAGCAAAGGAAATAAAAGTCCAAGATTAATAATAGTAAGAATTATATCTTTTCAGGGCAAGGAACTGATAAAAACTGTGTGGTCAAACTCTCCTGTCAAATACCAAGAAAATATAATAAGATTTGGCAATGATTACTCATTAGAGGTAAACTCTAAAAGAAAGGAATGTTTACCTTTAATAAAAGAATTGAAGAAGAGGCAATTCAAGGTTAATTTACTGTTTCCTGCAAGACTTAACATCTTTTTTTTGGAAGGAGCAAAAACTTTTGACACCTTGGATGCAGCTATGCCTTTTTTAACATCTAACAAAGCTTGAATCAAACAGAAGAAATGGATTGGACTGGTTCTACCCTAAAACACCAAGCAGAAAGGAATAAATGGAAAAAAGCAGACAAAAAGAAGATGAGGCTAAATGAAAAGTAACTTTAAATTTACATATTTTTCCTTTTATATCACACACAAATTATCTAAAGTGAACAATACTTTGTTTAGATGGCAAATCTACAAAGTTCCCTAAAATGTACAACAAAAATAATGCCTTTTAACTAAAACACTGCAATCCGAAAAGGAAAAAAAAGGTAAAAATATTTGATTCTTTATTAACAGCTTGGTAATGCTTGAACAAATCTGCATAAAACTAATATCTCTCAGAGTATAGTAAATAACAACAGCATAATACATAAAACAAAACAATCCTTTATCTGCTTTACCTGTTGTTAGTGGGTTTTAGTGTCATAGTCTCAGACAAGTTGCTTTTAAAAAAGAAGGGGGGGGGATCTTAAAGAAAATTAAATCTTTTAAGTACCACATCATACTCCATGTATTTCTGTGCATTGTAGACATAGAGAGTTATTTACAGCTTAAAAAAGCACTTAAGTAAATATTTAAAAATGTTCATTTAAACATACAGTTTAAATATAGAATGTGTTGTTGTTCTATCTCGCCTTCATTCTTACCAGGATGGGTTTGGATCTGATCCTCTGATCCGACTCGGCCTTATATACAAGCTCGAGGTCTTCTGCTACCTTGTGGCTAAATCATATCCCAGCATGCACTAGGAAAGCTCCCCAGATTTCATTTGCCGCTAAACAAGATCGGGTTCTCCTTCTACTGGCTCTGGCTAAGTATACCATTGATTATTACCAATATTGTTTATTGTTGGAAATTATTTCTTCTTAATTATTCTTACTTTAGATAACTAGTTTGGTGTTAGTTTTGGTTATTTCTACTTTGTTCTGTTGATTTTTCTATTGGCCATCGTTTTCTGCTAGGCCTTTTTTCCCCTGTCCCGGCCTCTTTTGATTGCCTGTTTTAGTTAGAGGGCTCTTCTTACCTTTGTTTTTTCTCTAAACTGTTTAAAGTTAGTTTGCTTAAGTTAGAGAAAGTACAGTTGTGTACACTTACCATACATGTAGCTGTTCGAGTGTATTCACTGTTGCACTCATCACACTTGGGTTATCTGCCTGCAGGTAGCCCTTAGTCGGCCCGAATACCAGACACTTAGTATTTCTGCGTCAGATGCTGTCACTTCTTCCATGACGTCAGGTCATCGGGGGTATAACAACAGGTAGCTGACATCATTACATCAGTTTTTCTTGCCCCAAATGTCAGGAGCCCCCAAATAGGGAGCTAGGAAATGGTGTGGAAAACACTACCAGTGAAAAGTAAATACCCATACCAGTAGGAATAGCCATAGAGAGGAGAGACAAAGAGATAGAGAAAACCAGGGGCTGGAGGGTGGGTAACCAGGACTGCAACACTGAATACACTTGAACATCTACATTTATGGTAAGTGTACACAACTGTACTATGTTCTTTGTGTTTCACTGTTGCAGTCATCACACTTGGGTTGATTCCCAAAGCCGGGGAAGGGTGGTGGCAGTCAAGAAGAGTTAAGGTTGGCTAGTAGGCCTTGTAAGACTGCTGTAGCAAATCCTGCCCTGGGTTTGAAAAAGATAGGCAGGTGGTAATGCTTGGTGAAGGTGTGTACAGAACTCCAGGTAGCAGCTTCCAGTATGTCCCTGGTAGGGACAACCCTGAGAAATGCTGTAGATGTACATGTAGCCCTAGTGGAATGTGTTCTGACCCCCTGAGGGGTTGGTTTTTCATGGTGCTTGTAGCAGAAATGGATGCAGTGCGCTATCCATTTGGAAATGGTTTGTTTTGAAATGGCCTTGCCCTCTGCCCCTACTGCAAAGCTGACTAGCAGCTGATCAGAGTTTCTGAAAGGCTTAGTCCTATCAAGGTAGAACCTGAGATGTCCTTTCCCCTTTATTCTGAGGATTAGGGAAGAAGGTAGGAAAATGGATGGATTGGTTGAGAGACACACTGGACACCATTTTAGGCATAAAGGAAGGGTTAGTCCAAAAGGAAACCCTATCAGCATGGAAAATAATGAAGAGTTCCACAGCCATCAGTGCTTGTAACTCAAACACTCTTCTAGCTGAAGTGATGGCTATAAGTAAGGCTGTTTTCCAAGAGAGGAATTTTAACTCTGCTGAAGCAGCAGGTTCAAAATGGGGAAGCGTAGTTTTTTCCAGTTCAAAGTTAAGGTTCAAAGGAGGGGTCGGTGCTCTTCTTGGTGGCTTTAAGTTGTTTGCCCCTCTCAGGAACTGTTTGATGAGAGGGTGAAATAATAGAGGTGGCTCAGTATTGTAATGAGCCAAGATGGCAGAGGCATGGATTTTAATGCAGGAGAAGGATAGGCCTCTGTGGAGTAGTTCTGCTAGGTAATCCAGGACTAGAGGTAAGGAGGGCAGAGCTGTGTCCTTTCCTTTAGACTGAATCCAAGAACAATACCTTTTCCAATTTTCAGCATAGGATTTCTTAGTACTGGGCCTTCTGACTTCAAGGATGACATCCAGCACCTGTTTGCTTAGGGTTGCTGGTGGAGTATTTAAGGAATAAGCCAAACTGCAAAATTTAGGGTTTGCAATTGTGGATGCAAAATCTGTCCCTCCTGCTGGAAAAGCAGGGTTGGGGTCTGGTGTAGGTGCCAGGGTGGCACCATTGTTACTGCACAGGAGTGGGTATCAGTGCTGGCATGGCCAGACTGGGGAAATCAGAATTGTCCTTGGCCTCTCTTGTCTTGCCTTGAGTAAAACTCTTGAGAGAAGGGCTAGAGGGGGAAGCCATAGATTGAGAGGTTTTCCCATTGAAAGGATAGTGCATCCAACTTCCAGGCCCTGCTGTGCGGGTTCCTGGTGCAGAATTTGCTTAACTGGTGGTTGTGGGGGGAGGCAAAGAGATCCACCTCTGGGGTCCCCCATTTCTCGATCAGAAGGTTGAAGGTCCTGGGCTCCAATTTCCACTCATGTGGGTCTAGGAGATTTCTGCTTAAGTCATCTTCCAGTGAGTTTTGTTTGTCAGGCAGGAATTGAGCTTGTAGATGGATTTGGTTGTCCAAGGCCATGTTCCACAGGGCCATGGCTAACCTGCAGAGTGGGTAAGAATGGGTTCCCCCTGCTTGTTGATGTACCACATAACTGTGGTGTTGTCTGTTTTAATCAGCAGTTGTCCTGGAAAGAGTAGGTGTCTGAAAGCTGTCCGGGCATTCTGTACAGCTAGCATCTCTTTTTGGTTGATGTGCAGGAGAATTTGATGGGCTCCAGTGGCCCTGAATACATTTGCCTGTCATGTGAGCCCCCCATGCATAGTCTGATGCATCTGTGGTCAAGGTCTGGGCGGTGTGGGGTAGAGTAAAAGGCAGTCCCTTGTTGTGGTTGCATGCTTCTGCCCACCAAAGGAACTCTGTCTTTAGACAAGGTATGATAGGAATGACTGTTCCCAGGTCCTGAGAATGTTGGTACCAAAGACTTTTAAAGTACCACTGAGATTTCCTCATATGCAGTCTTGCATATGGAATTTGCAGATTACATGAGAATACATGAGGCCATGAACCCTTGGGCTTGCAGTATGTTTCTTGCAGATAGCTGGGTTCTGGTGGCCATTTGTTTGAAGTAATCTGTCAGAAAGACCTGTTATTCTGAAGTGAGGAATGCCATCTGGGAAGTTGTGTCCAAGCTTACTCCCGGGAATGCAATCCTTTGACTGGGTACCAGTTGAGATTTCTTTTCATTGATGGTGTACCCCAATGAAGTGAGTAGGATTTTTACAAATGCCAGGTGCTGAAGCAGCAATTCCTGACTGTCCGCCTGAATCAGGCAGTCATCCAAGTAGAGGTAAATTTGGAATTTTCTCTGCCTGCAGTGTGCAATAGCTGGAGCCAGGCTTTTTTGTGAATATCCTGGCTGCAGTAGATAAGCCAAAGGGAAGTGTAGAGAACTGATAATGCATAGACCCTGCTCTGAAATGTAGATACTTCTTGCATGACTCCCTTATGGGGATGTGCAGATAGACTTCCTTTAAGTCTAGGCTGACTAACCAGGCATCTTTGGTTAACATAAGAAGAAGCTGGTGCAGGGTAAGCATCTTGAATTTTGGTACCACCAGGAAGGTGTTGAGAATTGAAAGATCCAGGATTGGGCACCAAGAGCCCTCTTTCCTGGGTACCAGGAAAAGTCTGGTGTATAATCCTTGGCCCCTCTGTTCTACTGAAACAGGCTGAATAGCTCTGATATTGAGCAGGGAAAGTACTTGGTTTTGAGCCTCTGCCCAGTGGTTTTGAAGAAAGGTCTGGAAACCCGCTTGGGGTTGGCAGTGAATGGAAATAAAATGTGTACCCCTGGGATACAGTGTTGAGGACCCATCAGTCCTGAGTAATGGGCATCCAGTTTTTTGCATGAAGGAAAAGTTTTCTTCCTAGGGGCACAAGCAATTGGGCAGGGCTGGGAAGTAGAGTTGAGAAGTCATTGTGAGCTTTTCCATATGGAGGTGGCTTTCCACTCCCTGTTTTAGGTGTGGGGGCACTCCATTGCTTAGATCTCTGCATACCCTGAGATTGTAGTCTAGGTAGTCTGTTTCCCCTGGGTCTTGTTTGGGAAGGCCTGGAGGGTGCTGGAAAGAACCAGTGTTTTGAAGGGCAATGCTTACTGAATCTAGGTGGTTGCACTTGTAGGAACTCTTTAACAGTTTGCATAGATTTAGCCTTTTCTTCCATCTTTTTAAGAACTTATTCTGCTTTGGTGCCAAACAAACAGCCTTATTCAAAGGAGCATCTAGTTATTTAAATTTGACATGATCTAGCAAGGTTTGCTCCTTCAGCCAATCATGTCTTCTTAGTACAGAGCCAGTGAGTGCTGCCCACAAGATGCTTCTAGGGCATCAAAGCCACACTGCAAAGTATGCTTACTAACTTGGTTTGCAGAGTGCATAAGCTCCTGGAATTCTTTATTTTCTGCACAATCTGGAAAGGTTACCACTTTTTGTTTAATAAGTTCCATAATATGATGCTGGTATTTCAGCATATGAAACTGGCAATTCAATGCCCTGATAGCAAGAGTTGCAGAGATATATACCTTCTTACCCCAGCTGTCCAAATTTCTGGAACCCCTGTCTGAAGGGGCAGGATTTTTGGCTGTAGTAGCCTTAATATCTTTAGGTCCTGGGAAATGATCTCTGGATCAGCAGTAGAATTCTTGAAAAGAAACTTGTGAGAATCAGGTACTCTGTAGTACCTGTCTGGTTTCCTAGGGGCCGGAGGTAAAGTGTCTGGAGTAAGACTGGATTCCATAAAAACATCATCCACAACATCCAGGACAGGGGGTATAGCTAAGGGCCTGTGCTGAGGCAACTCTAAAAATTCTCTGAGTCTCTTTTTGGACTGAGGATGGTCTTGGCATTCCCAATGGAAATGCTCTCTTAAGGTATGTAAGGTTTCACCAAAAGAAAAATCCTCTGGAGGGGAGGCAGAGGGAAATGGATTCCTCTACATCTGAATCCTCATATGCGGATAAGAGCATGTCTTCATAATCAGAAAGAACAGAATCATTGGATTCCTGGTCTGTAGAATCTGTAGGGGACTGAGTTCTAGGTCTCTTAGCAGGGGAAGGCTGGCTTCCCCTAATCCACATAATAAGGTATTCAGCTATTTTAAGCAGTTGTTTTTGTGGCCTCGGTGCCTGAGCATGCACTTTGGTCATCGGTTTTCTAGGCGTAGTGTGTACTCTGGACCTAAGAAACTCAGTAGTTGTGGTCAAAAAAGAAGTCGTTGCTTTAATTCAAACATTGGTAGGATGAAAAACTCCCTCAGAAGCCGGTGCCTGCACAGCAGCTCTGGACTCGTCTAAGGTAGAGACATCTGCTGGTTCCATAGTTGAAGAAGCACTGGCGGTATACCAAACTCTGAATGAGTCTCAGCAGAGGCCTGTAAATCCATAGAAGCGGGCATCAGGGGCTGCAGAAGCACCTCACTGAGTACCGGCGGACTGGCGACTAGCTTAACAGAAGCGTCGTTGGCAGTTTTGGACCTATGTGGTCTGTCTCTGTCTTTATCCTTGTGTTTTTTCAGAATATCAATACTCAAATGGCTTACCAAAGCCATTTCAGAATACGGTGATCAAGAGCGAAAGAATTTAGTGACAAAGATAGCCTGATGATGAATGGTTCAGGCATTAAACAAGGCACAAAACTGACAGTGAGGGACGTCGTGGTCTGGGCCTAAACAGGTGATGCAGTAAGAATGAAAATCTCTGTGAGGTATTAGCTTTCCCCAGGCAAGACAATTGTTAACTTGTTCTGACATCGGTTTAGAGCAAGAAAAAAGGATCCCCAATGGGATACTTAGCTTTAAAAGACTTCAGGATTATTCACTCAAAAATGAAAAATTCGGGTAGTGGATGACCGGCACTTGTGAACTGCTTCTGCTTCAGGCTCCTCCTCAGCAAGAAAGACTGATGTAATAGCATCGGCTGCCTGTTTTTATACCCTTGATGACCTAACATCATGGAAGAAGCAACAGCATCCGAAGCAGAAATACTAAGTCTCTGGTATTCGGGCTGACTGAAGGCTACCTGCAGGCAGATAACCCAAGTGTGATGACTGCAACAGTGAAACACAAAGAACATATGCTTTACCCTTAGCTCATTTAAGTTAGAGGGCTTCCCCTTCTTTCACTCCTCTGGGCATAGCCCATTTAAGTTAGAGGGCTGTGCCATCCCCTCTTTCTTTTCCTTACAAGTGATAGTTGTTTGACTATAGTTGTGGTTACTGTTGTTGCTGTTGCTGTAGTTGTTAAAAAAAATCTGTTCTAACCCTTTTTCATTTTACTATTTCTTTTTGACAATGTCCTTTATAGATTTCAAACACTCTGGGTTCAAAAAATGTGAGAAATTTCAACAGAAAATGTCCCTCACTGATAAATACACTATTTGTGTGTATTGCCTAGGTGTTGTCCACCACCAGGAGTCTCGTTCAGTTTGTCACTCCTTCAATCATAGGGCTCTCCTGGAGAGAAAAAAACAAATTAATACTAACAGGTCTCTTAAATCCTCCTCCCTTCTCAGAAGCAATACAAGAAGGTCCAGGTTCTTCAAAGTCTGAACAGTCTCCTTCCTCGATATCGGATACGGCTGGGAAGAGATCTTCCTCTTCCAGTGCTCCAACAGAGTCTTCTAAAAAGATTACAAAAGTTTCCACTCTGGATCCTAAGGCCATCGGATCCAAGAGAGCTACTGCTCTGGCACAATCAGTCTCGGTGCCAGTGGAGTTGGAGTTGTGGAGCTGGTTCCCCCGTCTTGAACCATTCTCCATTATTCTTAGATCACCTTTGCTCCAGCCTTCCAAAGTCTCCAGCCCCCTTCACTTGGTCTTCCAGGAGCCTGTCCGATGATGACGTGAATCTAGTAGTACAGAGGCATGTTAAGGACTCTGGTGCTGGCAAAGCTATCGGATCCAACTCTGAGGGATTTGGATCTAACCATATCCTCCACTTCTGCATTGATTCCTCCTCCAATCAGACCTCAGAGTCGGAATGTCCAGAGCTGATATTGGTGGAACTATTGGAACTGGGACCTATTATGGGATCTTTAGATCTGATCATTGCTCTGACGTCTTTGGCTCCATTGGAGCTCAAGGAGTCTAGGAGCTGAGGCTCTCTAGTCAGGTCCTGGGAGGTGAGTTGGATCAGACAGTTGTCGGATCCAAACTTGCCTCTTGGGGCATCAGCTCAGGTGAGCTCTGCTCCTACCTCAGCCTCAGAGCCATTCTCCTTCATTCCAGGCATTCCCTCTCTGGACGTTCTTCCCCCAAAGGCACCAGTGTCTGCCTCTATACCCTTGCATCCACAGGGACGTGGAGATCCTAGGCCTCAGGATGCCCCACAGGGTTCCCCCACTCTTCTGAAACCTCTCCAGAATACCCCTCTGAAGAAGTTATTGAAGAGTAAGCATTTAGACTCCCCAGAAGTGTCCATCACTTCAGATATGGACCTCAATGAAGCCGAAGGGTCCCCACTGGAACCTCCTGATGATGTCTCCTTTGCAGACATCTTAGAAATACTTAGAGAGGCAGCTGGAAGTCCACCAACCTTTCAGCAGAGGAGTCCATGTACCTGGGTGTCTCTGCCTTTCAATGAACTTCTGGATTAGTTTGTAGAAAGGCGTGGGAGTCTCCAAATTCAGTGGAACCTGTTGCTTGGAGGCCAGATAAGTTCATCACCTCCCCCTCAGACAAAAACTTTTCAACTAAGGAAGTCCCAGTAGATGCTATGGTGGTGGCTGCAGCCACCAAGAAGGAACTCTCAGAGACATATTCTTCTATCCATCCACTGAACAAGGAGTCTCGCATGCTGGACAGATATGGAAAGTGCATTTTTTCTTCAGCGACGTTTGCTCTTAGATTGCTGAATTACTTGACCCACTTTACTATATTACAGAGAGATCTCCTGAAGGAGTTAGGAGATACTCTCCAAAGTTCAGTAGCTGAAGGGGTGTCAGAGAAAGTTTCCTCTCAGCTCTCTACCTTAAATGAGGCTGATTTCTTATGCAGCGGATGGAGCAAGTAGAGCAGCAGGTTCAGGAATTTCCCTAAGGAGACATTCTTGGATGCACTTGTGGGACTTTGTGGAGCCCTTTAAATCTTCCTTTGTGAATGCCCCATTCGATGGCTCTCTCTGCCATAGCCCTACCTACCAGACCATATCCCAAAGGTCAGAAAGGAAGTGGAAAAATGTGGTTTCGAAAATCCCAAAGAGCTTTCCAGGGCACACGTGGTGAATCTTCCCCCAGGGGCAGAGGGGGAAGTAGTAATGGAAGACGCTGATCATGTGGCAGAGGAGGTCTGCAGAATCAGGGCAACAGAGAATCTTTCTATGGTAAGCTCTTTCAGTGCTCCTCAAGGGAGGCCCGCCTGTCCATCACTGGAGGCAGTCGGGGGCTGCTTATCTTTATACCCAAAAGCCTGGCTAGCAATAACAAAAGACAAGTGGGTACAAAGCATCATATCCAGAGGCTACTCCATATCCTTTTCCTTCCCCATCCCAAAAATAAAAAACATCCCAGACATTCCACCAGTCAAAGGGAACAGGCAATATTAAGATTCAAAAGTTGCTAGACAAATGAGTCATCCAGACAGTCCGTGCAGACCCACTAGGATTTGGAACTTACTCAAGATTATTTTTAGTTCCAAAGGAAACGAGACTGGAGACCAATTCTGTATCTCAGCAACTTAAACAAATCTGTACGAAAGTCCAAGTTCTGGATGGTAACACTGCAGTCAATACTCCCTTTTCTTGGACAAGATGATTGGATGTGCTTGACAGACCTCCGGGATGCACACTACCACATAACAATGGACAGGTGATTCAGGAGACACCTACACTTTTGACTGGGAGCCTGTCACTATCAGTTTTGAGCTCTGCCCTTTGGCCTCACAACAGCCCCCAGAGTGTTCACCAAATATATGGCAGTATTTGCGGCTCACTTGAGGTGCCTAGAATTCTGGGTATTTCCATATTTAGACAACTGGCTCCTGATTGCCACTACCACCGAGCATCTACTAATAAAAGTGAGAAACACCTCCTTGCAGACTTTTTGTGTGAAGAAGTCTTGCCTCAAGACGAAAGCGCTAATTTTTGTGTTTATATAAATGTTTATATAAAAGTTTCTTGCCTTTATTGGTGGCCTGGACCATTTTTATTTTATTCTCTTTATGGGCCTCTCATAATCATATTGACCCATTTTCTGCCCCAGTAAATTCCATACTAGAATTCTTGGCAAAACTGTTTAGTGAAGGTGCAGCCACAGTTACCATTACAGTTCAGCTAGCAGCAATATCCAATTTTCATTTAGGTGAATCAGGCCTCAATATTATGTCTCACAGACTTTGCAAAGCCTTTCATAAAGGTACCTTATTATTAAGACCACCTATTAAAGACCCTCCAGCACCATGGGACTTGAATTGTTGTCTTATCTCATTTAATTTTTCCCCTGTTTGAGCCAGCATCATCTTGCAAACTCAAATTTTTGACATGGAAAACTATTCTCTTGGTAGCAATTAATTCTGTTAGAAGAGTGTCAGAGCTGCAAGCCTTATCAGTTAAGCCCCCCTACTTGCTATTCCACAGAGACAGGGTCTCCTTATGAACAAACATTTCCTTTTTACCCAAAGTATGTTCAGAATTGAATTTGAACCAATCCATAGAGCTGCCAGTCTTTTATCCAAATTACAAGAATAAGGCAGCATACATGTTACACCAACTGGATGTGCACAGACAATTACACTTCTATTTACATAGAAATAAGGACTTCAGAAAATATGACCAACTATTTATATCTTGTTCACAGTCAAAAAAGGAGCTCCAGTCTAGACACTTTCAAAATGGCTTTCAGATTCCATAACCTTTGTTTATAAATCTCAAAACAGAGATCTTCTCCATGGAGTTAAAGCCCACTCTACAATAGCCATTGTCATCTCTTCTGCCTTTCTGGATAGACTGCCAATTGATACCATTTGTGCTGTGGCAACATGGGCAAGACCACATACCTTTATCACTCATTACAAAGTCGATTTGGCCTCCAGGAACAGGGCCTCCTTTGGTTCCACGATTCTGAAGAATAGTCTCCCTTGAGCCACACAAGAAAGATGCTGCTAGGGATGCTGTCCCATCCTGGTAAGAATGAAGGCAAGATAGGACAACAACACATAAAAAAGTTATGTACTCACCATAACGTTCCATGTGTGTTGACCATCTTCGCCTTCATTCTTACATCCCACCCTCCCCCCCAGTCTTTTTACTCCTGGAAGACCGAGTTGGTGCAATTGGATATTATTAATCTCAGACTTTTTGTATTGCTCTCTAAGGTATTAATTGCCTTTAATTTGTATTCTTTTATTATAACTGCAAACAATATCTGGGGAGCTTTCCTAGTGCATGCTGGGATAGGGTTTAGCCACGAGCTAGTGGAAGACCACAAGGTTGTATATAAGGCCAAATCGGATCCAAGGATTGGATCTGAACCCATTCTGGTAAGAATGAAGGTGAAGATGGACAATCCACATGGAACGTTATGGTGAGTACATAACTTCTTTTTTCTTAAGTTCTAAACTTTAAGAAACAGAATATAGGTGTCTGTTTAAACATTTGTGTATGAATGTTTCATGGCTTAACTGATTTTTGATTAATACATGCTTAAACAGGAAAATAAATGTTTTTTCTTTTTTTTCATATGGAATGAACATGGCTTATTACAATTAAAATAAAACTTGTCTCAGGTAAATGTAAACTTGATTCTAACTACAGATATATATTTGGGCTTTACAAACAGCCATTTGGAAGGAGGGAAAGTTTTCAAGCACTCCTTGAACATGTGGCATGCTTAAAAGTACTCAAATTGTTTACTTGTTTCTTGGCTTCCCTCCAAAATTGCAAGCTGAATAGCTTGTTTTCTTGGTCCCAAGATGTGTTTTTCCATTATTACCATATTTAGAAGCTGAAAATCCCTTTGTGACCATGTGAGTGCTTGAAAATGAAAGTAAAAGGCTCAGGCATGACGTAAGTACTTGGGTTAAAGGTTAACAATGAGCTGTTTGAATTTCTCAGCCTCTTCAAGGGATATTTACCTAGTAACATGCAAACCTGTACAATTTAATAAAAGCAAAGAATTTTATTAGCAAGTAATTTAGTGATCTTATAAAAGAGATACAGTATATTTCACTTTAATGCAAATAGACAGGAACTTGTAATTAGATCATATATAATAAAATGATTGATTTGAAGAGACAGTGCTACTACACAATATAATAACAGCAGCTTTACTGGGTTTACTTAGAGTTATGGAACCTTGTTATGTAATTTTATAAATCTGAACTGTTATGCTGATTAGTTAGATTACACTGAATAACAAATATTAATCCATTCTTAACAAAAGGAATTTAATGGACAACTGTTGTATATTATAAGCAAACACAAAAAGTTGTAACTCATATTATTTTAATAATATAGTAATATGGTTATGTTAAATGTTTTTTTCTTGGATTTAAAATCAAAATTTATGAAAAATGTTGTATATGAATAGAATATAAGACAAAGCAAGCTTCTTTCTGTTAGACAAAAATGTTCAGATAATTGAGTTGAGAAATTATTCTTGGAGGGGGTTGTTAGAGGGTACACTTGAATGGTTAGTCTATTCAACGCTGGGGTTTGTTTATTCATAGGAGGGTTAGTTTGTTTTTGCCTCAGTCTTTAAGGTTTTATTGTTTAATTCTTTTTTATTGGATTTGTGAGTTATAACTACTTTGCTACATCAGATAAAAATAATTCATTCTCTTTAGTTAAATCTTTTTTTATTAGTTAAAATATATACTCATGACTAGCAGTTTAAGTGGTAATAATTTTATACACATGACTAGCAGTTTGAGTGGTAATAATGTAAGTAGGACACGTATTTCCATTAATCTAAATGGTCTGAATAATAATTGTAAAAGGGGAAGTCTCTTAAAATACTGATGTTTAATGCACAGATTATTTTTTGCAAGAAACACACATTATACAAGCAGACATAAATAAAATCGACACAAATAACTATACGGTTTTAGTAAGTTCACATTTTCAACAAAAAAGAGAGAAGTAGCAGTCTTATGGAAAAACTCAATCTTAATGCCAAACATTTTAAATACATATTAAGACAAAACAGGGGTGTTCTGTACAGTAATGATATCCATAAATGGGAAGATATATATTCTAACAAACATTTATTGGATACCTGGATTAAGTGTCAGAATCACCAGGCAGCATCTGGAAGATGCTGTACACCATGTTAAAGGAGAAATAATCATAGCAGGAGACTTTAATTGTATAATGAATGATACGGACACTGATGCTATAAAAAAATGAAAGAAGACAGCAGTTTCTAAAGTGCTATCTGATTTTATTGAAACTTTTAATATCATAGACATTAATGAATACGCTGATCTTAATATATTATTTTTTACACGTTACTCTCATCAACATGGCACACATTCAAGAATAGATACAGTGTACATATCAAGAGATCTAACTACAAAGTTGGATAAGGTCAAAGTAGTCACATGCCCATTGTCAGACCATAATGTAATTACTTTTGATTTAAATTTAAATACAAAACAAAGGCAATGAATAAAAAATATTCAGAGATCCTACATCATAAGACAATGATAAATTTAGAGAAGATCAAACTATGTTCTTATTCGATGAACCCCAGAAATTAGAAAAGAATAGCAAATAGAACTAAAAAGATCATAAAAGCTAATGAAATAAAGGAAATATACATTCCAGATACTAGAAAGAAAGTATAAGACTTAGAAAGGATACTAGAAGCATTTAAATTGTACTTTCATAAAGTTAATACCCAAAAGGAAATAATATATGACCTCCAAACATATTAAAGTCTTTCATCAGAAAACACATCAAAACCAAACTAACAGATGATCATATAAAATTAATAGACCAATAGCTATAATTGAACTTAAATCTCAAATTAAAAATATAAAACCAGACAAAGCACCTGGCATAAATTATGTTATCCCAGAAATGTTCACATTATTAACCAAAAGACGCACTGGCATTACTATTAAAAGTGTTTACGTTAATAAAGGAAAGCAGAAATATGCTTCCTTGTTGAAAATATATCACCAATTCTGAAACTGGATAAAAATGCAAAGAAATGTTCATCTTACAGACCTATAGCTTTACTAAATGTTGACTATAAAATGTGTGTGGCAGTACATGCAGCTAGGGTCAAACAAGTACTTCCATTATTAGTAGACAAAGATCAAATTGACCTTGTAAAAGACAGAAATGCATATGATAACATTAAAAGAATTATATCTTTGATTACATTAATCATACAAACAATAACATGAATATAGTCAGTTTAGACATAAATAGTGCCTTTTATTTTGTCCACTGGGATTATCTATGGTACGTCCTAGAAGAATATGGATTTTCTCAAAAATTCACACTATTAATTAAATCACATTATGAAAACATCCTTAGCATAATGGATCAAGCTTTTCTAAATCTTTAGAAATTACTAAATGTACAAAACAGAGATGCCTCTTGTCTCCATTATAATTTGCCTTAGTCATTGAACTTTTTGCAAATTATATTCAAATGGATAAGAACATTCATTAAGGGTATACAAACTGACAATAGTTTGGAAATGAAGGTTCAGTTGTTTGCAAATGACATTTTGTTAAACTTAAAGGATGATAACACCTCTCTAAAAACTCTATTAAATTTAATTGAACACTTTCAGAAATTCACGGATCTTAAATTTAATGAAAATAAGACACATATATTACTTACAAATTCTGATAAGAAAGGCATAGATAAGGGTTTTTTTAAATATATAGCTGCTGACAATAAAATAAAATGCTTAGGGGTTACATTAACAGATGAACTAGATAAGACAATAATAATAAACTAATATAATATTCTAAATAACATTAAAACACTCATTCAAAAATAACATTTTTTTACAGTGGAGAATAGACATTAAACACTCATTCAAAAATTGAATATTTTTACAGTGGAGAACAGGCATTATATAATTAAAATGATTATTTTCCCAAAATATTATACTTCATACAAGCCTCTTCTATACATCCTCCTAAATCTTATATAAAAAAATTTAACAAACTAATGCTAAACATCTTATGGTATCCCAATAAACCCAGAATAGCTCTGAGTCATCACTTAAATGACTGGGAAGCAGAAGGAATCAGTCTTTCAGATATAAAAATATATGCATTGACATCTAATATAAAAACAATATCATTATGTGTAAATAATGCTTATTCTACCAGATGGAAACACATGAAAAGATATGTCTAAAATCAGGTCTTATTACCATCACAATATACTGAGTTTTATCAAATAATTTTCTTTGGATGATGAGAGAACATTTTACAGAAAACAAACAGAAGCATATAAGTTCTAAGTTTATAAAAAACATATTAAAAGGATGGAAAACCCTTACAAATAGGAATCTGAACATAAAAGCTTGGTTATTCTTGCTATATCCTATTGCATGCACAAAAAATAACATTAAAACTTCTGATATAAATATAATCAAGACTCTTAGCATGAACTTATTGGCATCAGTTACTAGACTCTGGAAAAGTTTTAACAATGGAACACATAAGAAACAACTTAGGTAATGATCTATGGCTAACCATATGGGCTATAAGACAGTATATTTTAAACAAAGTAGAGACAATGCAATTAACAATCAGACAAAAATATACCTAAATTTATAGAACACTTGGTCTTTTCAATAACACAAGCTGTTCATGGAAAAGGTTACTTATCAAACATCTATAAAATAGTTAAGAAAGTGAAATTATATCACACAGAGAATCTTTGGGACTACTATAAAACAATAAATAATCAAATGCCAAATGAAAATGACAGGACATTAATACTTCTGTCCACAAAGCAAACATCTCTTTCATTGTAACAGAAACTGTTCACATAGAAATGTATTCATAGGGCCTTCATAACATCACATAAGATGGAAATAATGTTTAAGTAAACTATAGGATGTTGGAGATGTAAAATGAACTTGAGAGCAGATTGGAGGCATATGATTTGTGATTGTCATTTACTTAAACCATTTTGGGATACAGTTATTTTTTTCTTTCATACAGTTTTTAATGATAATTATCATTTGTCTAAATCTTTGATTTTGTTTAATGCTCCTGTACCCCAATGTGTTGCTAGGTTACAGTTTTCACTTTTATGGACACTACTGGCTACAGCATGCAAACCATTACTACAAATTGGAAAAGTGAGACTTCGCCCGCATTTAAAGAATACAGAAATATTGTACATCACAAGATGGGTTGCCAACTGGCTCAGTGACAGAACCTACACTGTAAAAGTTGCAGACTCCAAATCGGACCTCAAGGCAGTGACAAGTGGAGTGCCACAGGGTTCAGTCCTGGGACCTCTCCTATTTGGTATCTACTTCTCTGAAGTACAGGCTAACACAGAAGGCCTCTGGCTGATGAAGTTCGCAGATGACTGCAAACTAGGAGCCATAGTCAAGTCCTCAAATGATGTGGACATCCTACAGAGGGTCCTCACTGAGACAGATGCCTGGTGTCAGAGCCATGGCCTCAAGCTCAATGCCAAAATGTTCAGTGTCAACCCCTTTGGTAAAAACTCTGTACCCATGAACTACCACATAGGCAGCAATCTACTTAACACCGAATGCAGGATAAGAGACCTTGGGACCCAAGTGGACAGTAGTCTCTCCTTTGATAGTCACATTGCCACAGTAGTCCGGAACTCCTTCTACGTGGCACACCTCATCATAAAAGGGTTCTCATCCAGGAAAAAAGAGGTCATCGTTCCCCTCTACTCGATGCTCATTAGACCCATTATAGAGTACAACCCCCCTTTTGGAATGTACCTCACAAGACATCTGCAGCAGCTGGAAAGGCCACAGAAGTACCTCACAAAGAGGATTACTAGCCTCAAACAAATGCCCTACACTGACCGCCTCAAAAAACTCCCGCTTTACTCCGTAGCATATCGCATACTCCGAGGTGATCTCTGCCTAACATATAAAGCTATGTCAAACCCAGAGCTGTTGGACATGCTACACCTAAAGAAATCCCAATCCCTCCAAGCTACACGCTCTAGGGACCTAAACCTTGTCACCACAATAAACAGAACACGCTGGAGGGATAGATTCCTTTCCCAGAGACTTCCTATACTCTGGAACAAGCTACCCATCTATGTCAAGCAAAGTTCTTCATTAGCACTCTTCAAGAAAAATCTTGGTGAGTGGATGGGAAACAGGAAATACACCCTGGGGATCACTTCTGTGTCTCTGCTGGACAGTGGCACAGGAAAATAACTTTCTTGGGTGGCGTAAGCTATGGTACCTTGCTGGCTAGGCTTACTTAAGCCCTTGGGCCGATAGCCTAGTACCTAACTATTAACCTATGAATGCATCATGAATGGAAATGAGAACGGTTAGAATGAGAACAGAAAGAACCACATCTTATTACAGTTTACAAAAGAAAGTGAACAAAATAATGGAGAGATGACTGTAATACCTCATGAAATGAAGTTTTAAATGTAAAAATGTGTAATATATTTTAAACTTAGAGACCTTTGTAAACAGTTTTAGATTTTATAGTTGTTGACTGTATATAGTTGTTAATCTGTGTAAATTATGTTTTATATTGCAAAGTTATGAAATTACATTTGTTTTGTAAAATCAATAAAAACATTTAAGCAAAAAAAAGAAAAGAAAAAGGACTCTGACACATGTCTGAAACACTGTAGCTTTATTGCACAGTGGAAAATTCCTCTTCTGCATTTCTTTGCTGTGTCCCACAGCTTAAACAAGAAATTTGAGATCACTGAATCTTCTTTTATTTTGACATCATGTAAGCTACTTTCAAAAAGTATGTTAAATGGCAAAGTAAGGGGCATAGCACAGAACTGATGCTGATTCGTCAGAATCTTTATTTCTGCTCCCATACAGTGACACATACATATCCCATTACTAATACCTCACCTATTTTAATACAGTTATTTTTTAATTTTTTTTATAAGAATCCCTGATGCAGCTTTCTCATTTTCTGATATATGTATGTCTCTATATATATATTTATATATATATATATATATATAGATATATATATATATATATATATATATATATATATATATATATATATGGGTCCTACGGTTGATTGAAAACTCACTTGATTGAAAATGAAATTACTAGGACCACTTCACTGAAAGCTCACTTCACTGAAAACTCATTTAATTGAAACTCATTTCGATGAAAGTTATAACTGGCCTTTTCACCACTGTAGTGCGATCCTGGAATTAGTATATAAAATAAGGGGGGGGGCAAAGCTCCCCACATTGGGGGTGTGAGGGGTGTAGCCCCCCACATATTATAAACATTTTAAACTATACACAGTGATACTTACAAGTGCAATGAATAACTGTTTCCAAAAGAGAATATATAACCAAGATATGTTGGGGGCTTCACCCCCTACACCCCCAATGTGGGGGTTGTGCCACCCACACACACCCTTACTTTATATACTAACTCCAGGATCGCACTACAGTGGGGAAAAGGCCATTTATAACTTTCAACGAAATGAGTTTCAGTCAGCTGAGTTTTCAGTGAAGTGAGCTTTCAGTGAAGTGGTTCTAGTAATTTCATTTTCAATCAAGTGAGTTTTCAATCAACTGTAGTAGACCCATATATAAATATATATATATATATATATATATATATATATATATATATATATATATATATAGATATATATATACATATATATATATATATATATATATATATATATATATATATATATATATAGGTTCATAGGTTTGTACTAGGCTAGCATGTTTTGTTATTATGATGACAAGGTTTAGATCCCTGGAGCATGTGGCTCTGAGGGATTGGGATTTCATTAAGTGTAGCATGTCCAACAGCTCTGGGTTTGACATGGCCTTGTATGTTAAGCAAAGATTGCCACTGAGTAGACGATATGTGACAGAGTATAGCTGGAATTTTTTAAGGCGGTCAACATAGGGCATCTGCTTTAGGCCTGTGATTCTTTTAGTGAGGTATTTCTGCGGCCTTTCCAGTTGTTGCAGATGTTTTGAGAGGTACATACCAAATGGCGCATTGTATTCTATAATGGGTCTAATGAGGGATGAGTACAGTGGGACAATGACCTTTTTTCTTGCTACATAGAAGGATTTCCTGACTGTTGTGGCAATGTGGTTATTGAAGGTGAGACCACTGTTCACCTGTGTCCATAAGTCTCTTATCACACTTTTGGTGTTTAGTGTACTGCCACTTATGTGGTAATTCACAGGTACATGTGTATGTATGTATATATATATATATATATATATATATATATATATATGTATATATATTTAGACAGAGAGAGGGGGGTGTAGCTGTAGATCAGGTAGGAATTGAAGATATATTTATACCAGTAGTTTAGGAATATGTGGTGCAGAGATCTTAATAAGGCATAGTTACAGCTCATTGCATCTGCAGTTGCCTGACTGTGGTGTTTCATCATACAAGAAGGCAATATTGTCCAGATGCAAAAACAATCTGTAGGTCATTAGCTTCCCTGATTTGGGGTGTATTACTACCTGAATGTTGATGCATTTTACTTTTAAGCCATTTGCAGTATCCTGGATCTTTAGAGTATCTGTAGGAAAGGGTGTTAATTATGTTTACTTGTGAATGTCAGGAGACATGGGGATTTCCTGTTAGATATGCTTGTTTTATCTGATATAAACACCTTTGTGTCTTCCTGTGGTATTTCTTTTTTTACAGAATTTTTTTATTAATTTAACATATTTACAATATGTACACAGGAAAGAAAGAAATTCAATATCACATACTGTTATACATTGTTAGGAATACATTGAATCATCAAGGTAATCTTACACAAGTAACACTTAAGAGAGTCTTGGTATTTCAATAGCAGCATTTCAAGACTATCCTAACCACTAAAAGTCTGTTTATAGATCTTATTATGACTTTTTTCAGTTGTGCATAGTATTGATGTTATATTTAAAAACTCTTTGAACAAAGGAACTGAATTAGATTTCCAATTTTTTTTTTTTTGTAATAACTTTTCTAGCAACTGCCAAAAGACTCAAAAATATATATTTTTTTTGTTTGGCTTTTACAGTTACAGGAAGTGGAACATTCATTAGTATTCCTGATCTGGTTAAAAAAAAATTATCAGACCATAATCCCTTAAAAGCATACTTATTTTTCCCAATATAGATTGTTTTTCACAATCCATAAATGTGTGCAATCAAATTTTACATCTTTACTACATCTCCAATAAACTGAAAGTCATTTTACTAAACTCAAGATTTTATAAGGAGTAACAAACATTCTGTGTATATATTTCCATATAAAAACTTTCCAGTATAAACCCGTGAATCATAGTACATTCCACATTTAAATTCTCCACCAAAAAAATCACATTACTAAAACCACACTTAACTGGTTAATTAATGAATGTTTACGTTGGAAAGACTAAAAGAAAATTCAGACAGCGCATTTGTAAACACATCTTGAATATTAGGAAAGGTAATACTAACAATGCATTGTCCAAGCATGTTTCTGGTAACCGTAACCATCATAATGGGTTTGTAGGTATTGACACTGTTATTAAGAATGTTAGGGGTGGTCCTTGGAATGATTTGGTTGAGTTGAAAGAACTCAGATGACAGATCAAACTTTTATGTGTTAAAAAAATTTACATACACAATTAGTTCATTGACTTTTCTTATTTTTTAAGAATTTAGCATGCTTGTTTTTAGGGTGTGTGTCTTAAAGGCATTCATTAATTAACCAATTAAGTGTGGTGTTAGTTATGTGATTTTTTGGTGGGGTATTTAAATGTGGAAGAAGTCTGTGGATACATTCTGATGAAAGCACTAAAACTGTCTCAATAAACTGGACTGGTTTGGTCTTCTGTGACTGCCTCTGCTCCTTTGCTGATTGTTTTGTTTCTTGGTTTGTGGATATGCCTACCTTAGCTACTGGTTCTGGAGTTGGGGCTGTTTCACAAAGCCCAGACTAAGTGAAAGCCCTTACTGGACAAGTTGGGCTATTAACACAGTTGGTACAGCAGCTTACCCACCAGGTTGCTGGATTGGCTGCACAGATGGATAAAGCGCGCTGTTGACCCCCAAATTGTGGATATTCCTGCAGGACAAATTCATAACAGGGTCACCTCTATTACATCAGTTACTGACTTTACTGTTACACCTGAAGCCTTAAGACCGGTATTGTGTGAGCGACTGGTCAAGTTATCTGAGTGGTTTCAAAAGAATATTGGTTTCCAACATGATGTTCCGGGGGATAACCTTACTTTGTGTGAATCTACTGAAATTTTAAAAGACAAACTACATAAAATTAGAAAGTTACAGGTTGAAAATGGTTATTTTATGGAAAGCATCAAGGTGCAGAGAATTTCTAAGGGAAATAACCTAATGGTCTTGTGTTGAACTCTCCTCTACACACAGAATTAATCGAATTATTTGATTGTCAGGGTTGTGAATTTTTGGAGGTTATAATTAAACACAACCAGAAGATGATTGACATATTAATTCATGAGGCTACGGACTTGTAGAAAATTATCCATTGAGACTTACTCTTTGAACAGTATAAGGAGAATTTTGTCAGCATTTTTTCTTCTGTTGACAAAATCACTGGGGATGTTCAACTTCAGAAGGCAAAGAAATTTGAGCATGACCGGCTTGGCTATCTGAAAGGATTGGGTTATCCCAAAGCTACCATGGTAACACCCAATGAAGGCGCAGATAGTTCCAGCCATGATGACAATGACGTTGCACACACTGGTCTGGCCCCTTTAAGTCCAAATCTCCCCAGACGCTCGGAGAGGATCCGGAATCGGTACATCAACAGAATGTATTGAGGAGAGACATGAACAGGAATGGGGGCCGTTTACATCAAGAATTGGAGGAGAACGGATCAGAATTATGTCTGCTAAATGTGGATTTCAATGTTGAAAACTGTTTTTCACCTGTTTCTAATGATGACAACCTTGATGGCTTAAACTTTATATAAAGTATGCAAGGTGACTTTATTTTTAACTATATAAGCTATGTTTTTGGTTCTGACATTGCAAACTTGTTATGTAAGGGTTTTAATTTTGTCCCTAAGTCACACACTAGAATAGATGACTTGATTATTGATTTGAAGTTATTTTTATGAAAGGTTAACTTCAAAGTGTTATTTAAAGACAAGTTTGTTGCCAATGTTATGGATGATTTTAAAAGAAGTAGTATATTCAACCCACCCCTTCCCCTCCCTCTGCTTATCTTTGAGAAGTTATATGACTTTGATTTTAGGTCACTGTTGTGCAAAAACAACACACAGTTGGTTGGGAACCTTTCAAAAGTTGAAGTTGATATTTTGAAGCAGTTGTGTAAGAACAGGACTATTCAGGTAATGAAACCTGATTGGGGGGGGGGTTGTTATTATGAATGTTGACGATTATTTAAACAAAATGTTTTTATTCTTGTGTGACAATGTTTTTTTATGAAGAGACTTTGCTGCATATGGTGAATATAGCATACGCCAGAATAGATTGATTGCTTCAGGACATGTTGGACCAAGGTCAGATTGACTTGAGCACTTGGCTTTTTTTAGAGGTTAAATTCCCAATTATTCCCTCTATTTTTGGTCTACCTAAGACACATAAAGGTTTGTGAGACCCTCTTTGAGACCAGTAGTTAATGCCTCCAAGTCCAAAACTCATCCTTTGGCTAAATATGTGAATTTGAAACTCAGAAATGTGTTGAATGGTTATTCACACATACACAAAGATTCATGGGATTTTTTAAGTAAGGTATCACAATTGAATTATGATGATGAATGTTTTTTGTTCCATTCATGTTGTTAACTTGTTAAAAGTCATCCCTCATGACATTGGACTTGAATGGTTCCACAATTTCTTAGTTGAGCTGAGGGTATTTTCCAACAATGAAATAAATGTTTTGGACTTCTTTATGGAATTGGTCATGAAAAATAACTTTGCCTTCATTGATGGGCACTACTTCCTTCAAAGGAAAGGTGTAGCGATGGGGGCAGCATGTGCCCCCATCTTTGCTAACATCATAATGCTTCAATGGGAGAGGGAATTTGTATTAAACAATTTTGGGAACACTCCCCCTTGGGCATTTTACATGCATTTCCTTGAAGACATAATATTTTTTTGGAGAGATTTTGAAGTTAATTTACAACTTTTTATTGAACTTTTGAACCAGACTACTGATTTTGTCACCTTTACATATACATACAGTAAAACTTATATTTCATATTTGGATGTTAAGCTATCCAAAGATGTTGTCAACAAAAGATTTGTTAACAACATTTATAGAAAACCTACACACTCTATCTGTTTTCTGCATTATGACAGCTGCCATCCCTTACACCAGAAAAAGGGAATTGTTAAGGCCCAGTTTGTACATTTAACTAGGATGACTACTGAGGATGAATCTTTTTTGGTGGAAGCAAAACTCTTACTGACATGTTTCTCAGCAGAGGTTACCCTAAAGAACTGGTTGAGGCAGTCTTTTTGAAATTAAACAGAAAGGGGTAGTGGTTTTTATAGACCTTTACTTTTTGCTGTCGGTGATAATTGTCCTACAACAGGTACAGCTGAAATGGGTGTTACACCAGTTAAAGCCAACTATTCTTTGTAATTTATCACAAAATATACTCCTGAGTATAGGTACATCCATCAGATTTTAAATACACATTGGCAAATACTAACTTATTTAAGAATGTATTTCAATGTGGTATAAAATGGTGTATAGGAAAGGAATGAGTTTTAAAGAGATCTTGGAATTTCCTGACAACTGTTATAATTTGGTCTCTTCCAAAAAGAAGGGTACCCACAAATGTGGACATTGTAACTATTGCAAATATCTTATTGAACTTAACAAGGTATATGTGAATGGTATTTGTATCAGGACACAGTTCCATTGTAATTGTAACATTGTGTGTATAGTTTATTTGGCTCTCTGCCAACAATGCAACTGTTTTTACATTGGAAAGACTAAAAGAAAATTTAGAGAGTGCATTTGTGAACACATCTTGGCTATTAGGAAAGGTAATACTAACAATGCATTGTCCAATCATGTTTCTGGTAACCCTAACCATCAGTTTGGGTTTGTAGGCATTGACACTGTTATTAAGAATGTCAGGGGTGGTCCTTGGAATGATTTGGTTGAGTTGAAAGAACTCAGATGGTAGATCAAGCTTAATGCTTGTGTCTAATCTGGGTTAAATGATTATGCCTAGTGTGCTCAAACTTTGTTCTTATGTTTTATAAGTTTTTTATATCTGTTATTTTTTTTTTTTACATATACAATTAGTTCATTGACTTTTCTTATTTTTTTAAGAATTTAGCATGCTTGTTTTTAGGTTGTGTGTCTTAAAGGCATTCATTAGTTAACCAATTAAGTGTGGTGTTAGTCATGTGATTTTTTGGTGGGGTATTTAAATGTGGAATGTGCTATGATTCACTTGTTTCTGAAGAAATCTTTGGATACAGTCTGATAAAAGTGCTAAAATTGTCTCAATAAATTGGATTGGTTTGGTTTTCTGTGTACTGGCTCTGCTCCTTCACTGATTGTTTTGTTTCTTGGTTTGTGGATATATCATTACCACAATCAACAGAACAGAGGGATAGGTTCATAAGCCAGAGACTGCCCATGCTATGGAATAGACTTTCCATACATGTCAAGCAGAGCACCTCATTGGCCCTCTTCAAGAGAAATCCTGATGAGTGGATGGGAAATAGAAAATTCACCCCAAGGTCACTTCAGTGGCTCTACTTGACAGAGCCACTAGGAACTAAGGTCGGGTAGCACGATGCCAGGGTAATCCTATGGGCTAGGCTTGTAAAGGCTCCAGGGCCATTAGCCTAGTACACACCTATTTACCTATGAAGAATTGCTTTTTTATATGCAGAAGCTGAAGACTGAAATTAATTTTCTTTCTAAGGTAAATTTTATTAACCAAACTAAAGGATTGTTACATATTTCTAAATTTTCGCATTTGATAAACTTGTAAGAATTTAGGATAATCTGTTCCTGAATGGTTTTCCATTGACTAGTGTAAGTAGCCTATCCATAGTTTAATACAGTTAAAATAAAATTTGCAGTGATAAAATAAGATTATGCATCTGGGAAGCCAGTACCATCATGCTCCCGTAATCTTATATAATTTCTATACGCAGTTTTTGGCTTTTAGAATACCATAAGAATGAAGTTAACATATTTTCCATTTTCTTTAAAAGTATTTTTGTTAGGTATTAAAGCTATGAAATGTGTATGTATATACATACATATATATATATATATATATATATATATATAAAAAATCTTGGGTATTTAGTAAGTACTAACCTATACTCAAAAGTAAAAAAAAAATTCCATTTTTAACACCTCTTCAAATGTTTTTTTCAAAATTATTATTAATAATCTTACTCACATCTTGATATATTTTTATTCCTAAATATTTTTTTTCCTTCCCAATTATATTTATATTTAAAATCTAGTAATTGATTTAACACTAAAGTTTCATTTGTATTATTAATAAATTTCAGCAGCGATACTTGTTGAAACTTTTCAATCAAAGAAATAGATGAGAAAATCGAATAATTTAAATCTCCTATAGTTAGTAAAATATTATCTGCAAAAAGCTGTACTTTAGATTGACAGTCCTTGTTACTTGAGAATCCATCATTGTTTCTTATACTGTTAGCAGAGGGATCGTTACTTAATGACCACCAAGACAGAAAAACACTACTTTCTTAAAACCCAATAATCTGAAAAAATAGTAGAGCAATTGTCCATGATGATATAGGGCCAGGAATGTGTATGGTTGTTTGGAAATTCCACTATGAGCAGGGTACATAATACTGTGATTGTTCTGATGAAGTCCTATTTAACTACATATGGATGAAAGTGATAAATGTTTTATATATTGTGATGTGTTGTGGTTAAAATAAACATTTTTTTAAGTTATTTCAGATGTGCTAGCTCATTGGTCCAGTGGACACTATCATACATTCAGAGGTGTATGTTTTTTGATGATCAACCCTATATCACTGTGAACAATTACGCTACTATTTTTACAGGTTATTCGATAACTAATGCAAATAGTAGAGGGGGCAAGGGACACCCTTCCTTTGTGCCTTTGTTTAAAGCGAATCCTTGAGAAATGTAGGATCCAATTTTAACATATACTTTGTAATCTGTATGTCCTGTTCGATTCTCAGCTAGAGCATCCTCTGTGTGGAGACATGCGTGAATGGGTGTACCTTCGTTGAAGGTTGTGCATTAGAGCTGGCAACTCGGCACGTAAAAATCTACTGCCAATCATTAGAGGACCGGAGTTCCGCTGTGGCGACCCCTAACTGGGAAAAGCTGAAAGACACAATAACAACAACTTTGTAATCTGTATACATGTTTTTTAATATTCCAATAAATTGTTCTGGAAATGCAGATGATTCTACAGTTTTAAACAAGTAGTTCCAATCTACAGAAACAAAAGCTCTCTCGATATCTAAGCTAATTAGGGCTAATTTCTTTTTAATTCCTTTTGCTAAAATCTAAGATAGTTGCTACCCTTTTTATATTACTGTACTTTAATCTACTGGTTATAAAGCCTGTTTGATCTGTATTAAGTAACTTATCTACTGTATCTCTTAATCTTGTAGCAAAGATAGAAGTAAATGTTTTATAGTTACATTTAATAATAAAATAGATCTGTATGAGTTAAGCAACTTATTATCCTTTCCTTAAATATAGGTGAGAATACAGAAAATTTCCATGAGGGAGGAATTATTTTCTCACTCTGAATTATCCTGAAAACATCACTCTGTAATTCTAAAATATTTAATTGAAGTACACTACATAATTCCATACTTAAACCATCTCACCCTGGTGCTTTACCATTTTTTCCCTTTTTTTTAAAGCTTCTTTAACTTCTGTTAGGGTAATAGGCTTATTCAACAGAGATATTTGTTGGTTATTAAATGTATCTTTAAATACTTGTCAATTTTGTAATCATCAGGATTATTATTTTATCTTTATTAAAATCCTCACAGACGTTTTTAAAAATATATTAAGCATTTCCTATATGTCTGAAGTAAACACATTAGTGTGAGGATGTTGAATATTATTGATTTATTCCTTTTTGCTTAGCATCTTTCTTCTATTAGCTAATCTGTGTAGATTTTTTGAAATCATCTCATCTAACTGTAATGTTATTTTTTCTAACACTATCAACACTTCATACATTAAAACTGTTTGATATTTTGTCATTCATTTTTAATTACTTCGGTATTATCTAATTTCATTGTCTGTTGTTCAAACCTTGCTTTATATATTTCGTCTTGTATTTCTAATGACTCTTTATCCCACTATTTCCTATTTCATTTTATTACTATCCCATCTTCCCATTGTATCTTTAATATGCATTTAAGGAGTCTCATAATATGATTTTACTAACCTGATCATTATCATTCAAAGATAAGAAAATTCTCAATGTCCTTGTATTCATTAATATATTAATACTTAATGCATTATGATCAGATAAAGGACCAGGAAGAATTTTTAAATAATTTGCTTTATTAAATAATTCTGTAGAGGCATAAATCCTATCAATTTTTGTTTGCATTCTCTGTGCATAAGAATAAAGAGTGAAGAGAAATGACTTAAATTCTGCTTTTACTATTAAATCAAATAAATTATTATTATTAGTCTATCTGTTAGTGCTTTAGCCAATGCCCACATTTTAACTTTTTTCTGTTCACTTGTATTTTCTATACTAGATTTGCAGTTAAAATCCCCTGCTAAAATTAAACTACCCTTCCAATGACTTTGTCATAAGTTTAAGTGATCTTTAGCCACTCTTGCACCTATTCCAGGGGTCCATTAAACTTTAGCCAGTGTATAGAATGTGCCATTATACTTAATTATTACAAATATATACATTCCTTTGAAATCATTAATGGATTCCATGACCTTAGACATTACATTAGATTTTTTTTTCAAAGTATAGCAGTTTCTGTACTCTTTTTGCTAAGAGAAGCAGATGATAATATTTTGCAACCTAAGTTATTTACATATTGTATATCTTTAATTATCAAGTGAATCTTTTGCAAAAATATAATGTCTACTCTATTTAATTTTAGTTATCTCATTAATGATTCCCTTTAGTTGCCATTAATCCAGTTAAATTAATAGATAATAAATTAAAACTACGCACACTGTGTGTTGAGCTTAAACAAATTTCTTTTAAAAGGGAATATGAAACATTTATCCACCATAATAACTGAATTGTATATAAGACTCAAATGCATTCAACCAACACTATCTTAACATTCCACATTTTTTGAATTCTTCCTTTCTATAAACTAAAACACTAAAACTCATAAATAAAAACAGAAACAAATCTGCAACTATAACTGTATGTATTACTAATAAAACACAACCTACCATGGATACCAAAGTTTCTAGTTTGCCTACTGAACAGACAAACTACTATGCTATCTGTCTGTCTACCAGTACCTAAAATTCATAAAACATAATGTTATAGTGATTCTTTGTAAGTTAAAAATAATAAGAGACTATTAGTTTAGTTATGCATTTTGCCATTTAAAACTATTCCCCCATTACTACATATAAAAGTTTAATATTCTCCTTCTATTCATCACAAATATTAAATAATCCAACAAACAGCGTCCTATATACATATTTATGTAATAGTAATATAAATTATGCATTAAATATTCCTAAAGTATTTGCTCATTCAACTTTATTATAACTAAATCTCTAAGTAAGGAAAACAGAGTGGGACCTGAAAAGATAAGACTACTTGTCACCTATAAGTTTACAGGTATCTTTATCATACTAAATTATTATACAAAAAGAAAAGCAATGTGCATATATATCATACCATACTAAAATATATATAAATATTTTATAGATATAACAATGCTCTGAATTAATTTTAAAAGTACAAGTGTCTATATCTTAAAATTGTGTAAAGCTCTTAATATAACACAATATTTAAAAAATCATTTAGCTTATTAAATTAATTCATAAAAATATGTATATTACTGAGGTTAAAGAGAATGTCTTGCTACTTCTATGGAGTCAAATAAATTGCTGTCTAGATTGTACTCAGAAGTTACAATGTGCATAATTCAAATCCCATTCTCCCTTACCAGGTAAGTAGTTTCATAGGTGTCTACTAGGCTAATGGCCCTTGAGCCTTTACAAGTGTAGCCCATAGGATTACCCTGGCATTGTGCCACCCAACTTTAGTTGCCAGTGCCTCTGTCAAGTAGAGCCACTGGAGTGATCCCCGGGGTGAATTTTCTATTTCCCATCCACTCAAGATTTCTCTTGAAGAGGGCCAGTGAGGTGCTCTGTTTGACATGTATGAGAAGTCTATACCATAGCATGGGCAGTCTCTGGGTTATGAACCTGTCCCTGCAGCATGTTCTGCTGATTGTGGTAATGAGGTTGAGGTCGCTGGAGAGTGTGGTGCAGAAAGATTGGGATTTCTTTAGATGTAGCATTTCTAACAGAGCTGGGTCAGACATGGCTTTGTAAGTCAAGCAGAGATTGCCTCTAAGTAGGCGATATGAGACAGAGAATAGTTTTTTGACTCTGTCCATATAGACAAGTGTTTAAGGCCTATGATCCTCTTTGTGAGGTACTTTTGTGGTCTCTCCAGTTGTTGCAGGTATCTAGTGAGGTACATGCCAAATGTGGCATTGTACTCAATGACTGGCCTAATGAGGGAAGAGTAGAGGGAGACAATGACCTCTTTCTTCCTGGATGCAAAACCCTTAGTAATGAGATGTGCAACACAGAAGGACTTTCTGACCACAGTGGCAATGTGATGGTCAAAGAGAGGTTGCTGTCAACCTGTGTTCCCAGATCTATTATAACGCCTTCTGTGGACTACCATCAATGTGGTAATTCATAGGAACTGGGTTTTTCCCAAAGGGGATGACAACATATTTTTTGACATTGAGCTTAAGGCAGTGGTTCTGACACTGGTCATTGGTCTCAGTGAGGCCTTTCTGTAGGATGTCAACATCACTTGGTGAGTTAATAATGGCTCCCAGCATGCAATCGTCTGTGAACTTTGTCAGCCAGAGTCCCTTCATGTTGGCCTGGACTACTGAGAAGTACATTCCAAAAAGGAGAGGACCCAGGACCGATCCCTGTGGGATTCTGCTCATGACTGGTCGGCAGTCTGACTTGGACTCAGTTACTTTCACACTGTGGGTTCTATCTGTGAGCCAGTTTGCAACTCACCTAGTGATATAGGGGTTGGCCTTGGTCTCAGTGAGGCCTTTCTGTAGGATGTCAACATCACTTGGGGAGTTAATAATGGCTCCCAACATGCAATCGTCTGTGAACTTTGTCAGCCAGAGTCCCTTCGTGTTGGCCTGGACTACTGAGAAGTACATTCCAAAAAGGAGAGGACCCAGGACCGATCCCTGTGGGACTCTGCTCGTGACTGGTCAGCAGTCTGACTTGGAGTCAGCTACTTTCACACTGTGGGTTCTATCTGTGAGCCAGTTTGCAACCCACCTAGTGATATAGGGGTTAATTCGTAGCTTAGTGAGTTTTTGTATGATTCCTGAGTGGGGAATGGTATTATAAGCCTTGGCCAGATCAAGGTAGGCTGTATGAACCACCTTGCCTTCATCCACAGTTCTGGTGACTGACTCAAAGAAGTCGAACAAGTTGAGCAGGCATGATCTACCCTTCACAAAACCAAACTGTGGGGTATCCAGAGTTTGGAGATTCTCTATATCCTTGTTTATTAGGTCCATGATGATGTGTTCCATAACTTTGCATATCAGACTTGTCAGGCTAATGGGACGATAGTTCCCAGGGTCTGTAGTCACTCCTTCTTTGTGGAGAAGGATGACTATAGCAGTGCACCATTTGGTATGGACAAAGCCTGAGGTGAGGCTGTGATTGAACAGGGCACAGAGGAGATGTGCTAGTTCACTCTGTAGTTCATGCAGAACACAGCCAGGGATATTGTCAGGTCCCATAGAAGCTGTATTCTTGGCCTCGGACAGTGCTGTTTTAACCTGTGCTGCAGTAATACTGGGTGCCTGGCAATCTACTTGCATTGTGACTGGTACTTTGGAGGGAAGAGAGGGGTAAAGTTGGCACTAAATCTGTTGGCCAGTACATTGGCAATATCTGTTGGTTTGGTATAGGAGATACCATTATGCAGTAGTTCAGAGCAACTCTGGGTATTGCCGTGGAGATTCCTTACATAACTATAGAAGGCCTTGTGGTTGTCTTTACTATCTGCTGCAATTCTGTTTTCATAGCTAGCTTTAGAGGATTTGATGAGGGATCACAACTTTTTCTTAAGGCTGATAAGGGAGTTTTTCCAGTCTTGGGACTTCACCTTATTCTACATCAGTTTCCTCCTTCTGTTGTAGAGTTTGTTTATGGCAGGGGACCACCAGATTGGCTTCCTTTTTTTGGAGGAGAGCATCTTGGTTCTATTGGGTATGGCGAGATCCATGCTTTTGTGTACGTGTTCGTTCAGTGCATTGGTGTATGATTCAGTAGTCATGCAACCATTTACATGGGCGCCATGAAGTTAGCCACCTCTGTTTTTAGGAGCCCAAAGTTAGCTTTGGAGAAGTTTTTCATGGTGGTTACCTTTGTGGGGGGTGGGAGGGATGTGGATTTCCAAGGTGATTAGTTTGTGGTTGGACCTAACCGGGGAGGAACTGACTATTGTAGAGCAATGGTCACTCATGTTAGCAATGACCAGGTCAAGGATATTGCTACCTCTAGTGGGGGTAAGAACAAGCTGGTCCAGGTCATTGGCATTAATGAATTCCAGGAAATATTGGGCAAGTGTATTGGTACATGAATAGTTTTTCCAGTTAATGGAGGGGAAGTTGAAGTCATCCAGTATGAGAGTGTTAGGTTGGACCCTAATATTCTCCAAGGTGCTTAGGAATGTGGAGTGTGAGTCTTGGGACATGGTTGGGGACCTGTAACAGGCTACGACCTGAATCGCTGTCGTACCCAATGTTAGCTGCACCTGAAGTATCTCTGATGCGTTATGTTGGGCTACTAGTATGGAGGTGTGCACATCCTTTATGAATATGGAAATACCACTGCCTTTGGAGCTTCGGTCCAAGTTCTGGGGCCTAAAGGAGTGGAATGAGTTATAGCCTGGTAGTGCACGGGTGCTTTCTGCTGCCTTGAACCAGGTCTCAGTTACAGCACAAATGTCGATGTTTTCCATTTTAAGGAGTGCTTTGAGCAAGTGCATTTTGAGAATTAGACTTCTAGTGATCAGCAGCATGATTCTCAGATTGCATTTGTTTGTAGCTGTTACATTGTTAATTTGGTCTTTGGAACATCGCCTAAAAAAGGCACTATAGGGGTGGCAAGAGCCTTGGCCAGTATCCAGAAGCCCAGGGGTGACAGATGCAGACCATCTCTGGCAAAGCATTGAGGTCTGACAATCATGTCATCCCAGGCAGACAGATACTGGATCCCCTTGGAATGACACCAGAAACTTAGCCAGTTGTTGAAATCAATCATTTTCTGCTTGTACTGTGGCATTATTCTGGGAGATGGTAGGATGCTGCTCAGGGCTAGGGTCATACCCACCTGGGCTACATAATCTGAGAGCTCCTCCATATCTCTTTTCATGTAGTCCAGGGAGGTACATCTCAGGTCATTCACACCCACATGTACAATGATAGAGTCATATTTGTATCTGTTGTTGAGGGACCTGAGTGTGTGCATTATTTGGCAGATCCTGGCACCTGACAGGCGGCGGACTGTTACTTTCTCCTTATTCAACCTAGTGAGGGGGACATCAGTGTACCTCACTATCGAGTCACCTATGACTAGTGTGCTGAGCATGCTGTTTTGCCTTAGGGGCTTTGGTTGAGTGGCACACTATTTAGGAGAGTTATGTGTCTCAAGATTAGTGTTGTGTTGTGGTGGTCAAGTGCGTTTCTGCCTTGGAGGTCTCTAATGTTTGGGTAGATTTTTATTGAGAGCCTCCATGAAGGTGGGTGTGTGGTTTGTATTTTTATGCAAAGGCAGTGCTGGTGTGTGTTCTGGAGGGCTATGTGTTCCATGTGGTGTGGTGCAAGTGTTGATCTTCTCCTCTTGACCAGCTATTCTGGTCTTGGCTGGAGAGTGCGTGACTTCCAATTTGGATATATAAGTGCATCTCTCGCATGTCTGAGTGTTGGGAGGTAAGAAGAGAGGGCTGTCAGTGTACATGAAGCAGTTGCTACATTGCCTCAGGATGCCCAAGTTCACCAAGTTAATAGGAGAAAGTACAGGGAACTGACCTTTAGATATGCCTGGAGGGGTGGGCATTAAGAATAATTACTAGAGCTGCTTCCTTGTAGAATGTTTAGTGCTGGTAGCACTTTTGTGTGCTACAATAATTGCTACAAGAAGTCTGTTGTGGTAAAGTACTAGACTAATAAGCTAGTAAAAGTGCAGGAGATGAGAGAACTAGCAGATCTAAGAGAAAAATTGAAGAGCAGACATTAGCACCTCTCAGAAGCTTATAAACAGTCCTGGATACAGCAAATCTGTATCTGGACTAGACTAGTTACAGGAAAGGTGGGAAACAAGGGCAAATGCAGTCTTTTTAAACATCAAACATATTGAAAAATCTACTTTCCTTTCTATCAGATTGGATGCACCGATTCAGCAATATAACACTCAAGTTTCAGCTCTGATTTATGAAATGAGTTATTTCAGGTAGTCTTAATGAGTCTAATAGCATGCAATATGCAAAATGATTCAAAGTTTACATGACCAAGCGTCAAAATTCATCTTTCAGGATATTTTCAAATAGTTTAAATGATTTTTTAATGTAAATTAAACATTTATTCTATATGCAGGTATATGTAACACACATATTTCTTATAAACAGGTTTTTATTTAAATATATTGTTTTCTGTCTTATTTACCCATTAATATTCTGCCTTATTCTACATAACTTGTATTTCCATCAGAGAGCTACTTAATCATCAGCTCTCTATTAGAGACTACAGTATGATTACATATTCCTTAAATTACTGATACTGTTCTTCCATTAGTCTAGATAGTAGATTTTTCATTCCTTGTGTATTTGCATATTATTCTTAATATTTTTACTCCTTATTAATTCTGGTATTAAAATCAATATTGACTATATATAAAATAATTCCTGCTTTAATTTGAGTGTGTGTTTTAGTAATTGTGAACTGCTGTTCTGATCTAAGCTTCACATCCTGGCATTAGAATTTGATTACAGCTTCTGGAAATGCCAACTTGCATCACAGGGCAGCTGTGAATTTCCTCTGTAAGTTTTCTTTCTTAATTCTTTTAAACTGTTCTATTCAGCAAAAAACATATAACTTTACTTCTTTCCATTAATATTTACAGTTGGAGTTATAACACTAAAGCATAAGCTGTGAACGTTCAGCAAAATGTAAGCAAATTACATGTCAGTAACAGCTCAATATAAAATATTACTATAATTTTTGTTTTACCACTTCTTCACTTCTAAATATTTTTTTTTAGAAAAAGGGATGTTATTTTTAATAGATTTCTCACATATATACTTGAAAAAAGTCCTTCCTGTTTTCACAGACATCAGTAATGAACTTTGACCTAGATTTTCTTCAAAACAGCTCAAGATGGGAAGCAAGGCAGGCAAGAATCAAGCATTTTCACATAACTGGCACATTATTTTGCTCTCAAGCTTTTTAAAGTGTTAATTGATTTATAAATGACCTGTGAAGAAAATGTGTTACACAGGAACAAAGAAGGCAAAATCAACAACACTTTTACACTTCTAATTAGCATATTACATAGATCTGACATTCAGTTAACCCAGCAATGTACATACTAAGCAAAGTTAAACAAATAAAATTTTTAACTTATATATTTCTTACCAATTGTATTGAATTTCTAATTTAATGACATTCTCTTACAGGAAGTATTTGTTCAACATTTAGAAATACATTTATAAGTTTAGTTAAATGAAGTATATTAAGTCTTTCACTATAAATATAGTAAAACAGTAAAGCTAACAATTTATATTCCTTAGCATGAAAAATGTTTTAGCTTAAAATATAAATGTCTACTTATGTTCTGAAGCTCAAAGTCCAATATAAACCTTTTACTTAAAGAGTAAATCAGTCGTTTCAGAAAACAAAAGTCCTGAAATCAGAGAATAAAAATCACTTGTTTTTAAGCTTTTTAATTTTAGAAGCAGTTTTCTAGGAGTTTGTCTCAATCTATCTCTTGAAAAATATGTTGATGTTATGTGATCCTATCTCGCCTACATTCTGACTGATGGGTTCGGAGCCGATCCCTCGGCTCTGACTCGGCACGCTTATGCTATAGAGCGAGGCCTCTTATTGGCTGAGCTATCTTTATCCCAGGATGCACCACCACTAATCCCCCAGATCTCGTTTGCTGCTTACAGAGCTTGGACGTGGTCTCAACATTGGCTGGGCTAAGTACTATATTAATAGTATCTTTTCCTGTCAGTAGTTCTCTCTTTTCAACCCAAAAGCTGTTTTAACTGCTATTTTTTGTGTATGAGTGTGTCTCTTGTTGTTTTATTGAATTTTACTGTATTTTTCCTGTCAGAGAAGGTTCCGTTTCAGTTAGAGGGGCCTTCCCCTGTACTAACTACTTTAGTGGTTGTGTGTTGGTCAAGTACCCGTTTGAGTTAGAGGGTCTTGACCCTCCTTGTTTTCTTCCCTTTTCTTTGCTGTGTGTAAAAAAAAAAAAAAAAAAATTTTTTTGTTTCACTTTATAATTTTCTGAGTACACCAAAACTGTTTAAAGTTTACTGTGGTTTTCTGTTTTTTCAACTATGTCTAAGGAACATAAACCATCCGGTTTTAAAAAGTGGACGAGGTGTGGGTTTAAAATGTCCATAACGGATGACCACTCCTCGTGCGTCTATTGTCTTGGTGCCAAACATCTCCAAGAATCCTGCAGTGTGTGCCATGCGTTTTCCTCCCGAGTCCTCCAGGAGAGGAAAAACAAATTAATCCTTAAGGGATTAATCAAGCCTTCTTTCGAGGAGGCTTTATCTTCCTCTCCGTCTCCTTCTAAGAAGAGGAAAGCGCTGGCTCCGACCAGTCAGTCGGAACCGACGGCTAAAAAAGGTAAGCAGACTTCTCCATCGGCTCCATGGACTTCGGAGCCGAGGTCGGAACGGTCTGCCTCGATGCCTCCTACTTCGACTCCTCTGGTTTCGGAGCCGAGGTCTGGAGCATCGAGAGGCGGGTCACCCTCATTGACTCCACTGATATTGGAGCCGATAAGGGTCATCGGCTCAGACACTTCCCCCTCGGAGCCGAAGTCCTTATCGGCGCCGAGGGAAATTTCCTTGAAGGTTTCCTCGGAGCCGATAATTGTGGAGTCCTTTCGGAGCTGGTCCCCGAGCCCTTCGGAGCCGATGGAGAAATCGGTTCGGGCCCGATCGGTATCCTCGAGATCTTCCAGGATGTCTGATTCGGACATCGACAGGGTACTCCTTCGACTTTTCCAGTCTCCGGTGTTCCAAAAGATGGTTTCGGCTCCAACCCATTTGGCTTCGGAGCCGATAGTCCACTCCCTTACAGTACTTCCTCCTCCAACAGCTTCGGCACCATTGGAGCAGGTGTTGGTGGAACCAGTGGAGGTGTTAGGGTCAGGCCCGACCCTTGCTCCGACTCCGGCTCCTGGGTCGGAGTTCAGTGCACGGACTTCTTCCTTCGGCCCTGGGGGGGAGGCTTCGGGATTGATACCTTCGGTCCCAAGTCTCCCTCTTGGTGCGTCGGCGGCGGGAGTACCGTCCACTGTCGTGGCCACGGAGGGGGGACCTTCCCAGGATTCTGGTGGTCCCGCCTTCAGGGCTATGAGGAGTGCTCTAGCCAAATCTTCATTGGCTACCTCCACAGTTTCCCCAGCTCCTTCCCTACATTTGGAGACTGGGTCATTGGCAGTTCCCCTGTCAGCAGACAGCAGAGCCCCTGGGCCTCAGGTTACCCCCGCTGGGGTTTCTCCCCCTCCTGGAGGTCCTTCTGAAGCCTCTTCGAAGAACCTCCCAGGAAGAAAACGTGCAAGAGGAAGCACGTTGACTCCCCTGACGAGTCTTTGACATCTGACACCGATCTCGATGATGCAGAGGGGTCCCCCAAGTCGTCCTCGGATGATGTCTCCTTTGCAGACATCCTAGAAGCCCTAAAACAACGAGGCGGCTGGCAGTCCAAACCTCCCTCTGCTGATGAGTCGGTGTTCCTGAAGGCCTTCGGGGCTCAGCCCTCCACCTCCTGGGTGTCTCCGCCCTTCGACAAGCTCTTGGATTTGATCTGTCGAAGGGCGTGGGAACACCCGGACTCTGTGGAACCGGTGCCCGCTCGTCCAAACAAATTTCTTTCAGCACCCCCAGATAGAGAGTTCCTCACGAAAGGTGTGGCTGTGGATGCTATGGTGGTGGCATCTGCTACGCAGCAGGATGTAGCAGAGGCTTCTACGTCCGTCCATCCTCCTAATAAGGAGTCTAGGAGCATGGATCGGTACGGCAAGTGCACCCTAAGTTCAGCGGCCTTTACCTTGAGGTCTCTGAACTACCTAACGCACTTTATGAGATTCCAGAGGGATCTGATTAAGGAGTTGTCCGATACCCTCTTAGGTAACCTGCCTGAGGAGCTGGCCCAGACGGTTGGATCTCAGCTGGCTACAATGTCATCCATTTCAAACTCGTCCATGAGGCTCATCTCGTATGCGGCCGAAGGGGCGAGTAGAGCGGCGGGTACAGGCATTGCTCTATGGAGACAAGCCTGGCTCCGCCTGTGTCATTTCGCGGATGCCTTCAAGTCTTCATTCGCCGACGCCCCCTTTGATGGGTCCTCCCTGTTTGGGCCCAAGGTGAAAGACACACTTACCCGCTGTGAACAGGAGGGTAAGACTCTGACTGCCGTAGGGGCATGATTTTCCACTCCCTTTCGGCCTTATCCCAAGGCTAAAAGAGGAGGGAAGATGTGGTTCCGGAGATCGCAGAAGTCTTACCCCTCTCAGCAGGAAGGTTCCCCCTCCAGAGGCAGAGGAGGGGGAAATTCATCAGGAAGACGCCGTCCCAGAGGCGGCAGAGGCCCCCGCAATACTGGAGACCGCGAGTCCTTTTGTGGCTCTTCAACCTTTCATAGTCCCTGAGGGATTGCCCGACTATGCTGCTCCGGAGCAAGTCGGGGGTCATTTTTCGAAGCACCTAAAGGCCTGGGAAGGGATCACTCAGGACCGATGGGTGCTTCGAATTATCACCGGAGGTTACTCCATCCCATTCTGTTGTCCCCCTCCTCATTCCAAAAGAATCCCGGACCCACCACCCAGTCAACGGGATACCGCAGCTATAGAGATTTCAAAACTGCTGCAAAAAGGAGCCATCCAACCGGTCCCCGCAGACCAGATCGGATTAGGGACTTACTCAAGGTTCTTTTTAGTGCCAAAAAAGACCAGGGACTTGAGGCCCATTTTGGACCTAAGCAACCTAAACCGTTCAGTCAAGAAGTCCAAGTTCCGAATGGTCACTTTACAAACCATTCTTCCGTTGTTGGAGAAAGGTGTTTGGATGTGCTCCATAGACCTCAAGGACGCGTATTACCATATCAAAATACATCAAACGTCCAGGAGACACTTGCGCTTCAGCCTAGGAAGCAGTCATTTACAGTTCCGCGCTGCCCTTTGGTCTCACCACAGCCCCAGGGTGTTCACCAAATGCTTGGCAGTAGTGACTGCTCACTTGAGGAGTCTAGGATTCCAGGTGTTTCCGTACCTAGACGACTGGCTTCTAAGTGCCACCTCCAAGCATCTACTTCTACGGAGCCTGCAAGCCACAACATCACTGGGCAATTCCCTCGGAATCACCTTCAATTGGCCAAAGTCTGTGTTACGGCCATCTCAAAGAATAAGATTCATAGGGGCAGAGATAGATTCAAACCAGATGCGGGTCTATCTACCTGCAGACAGAATTCAGATCATACAAAATCAGGTTCGAGCCTTAGTCCCCAGGTCCAAAGCCCCAGCCAGAATGGTCATGCAACTATTGGGATCGATGTCTGCCACAGTTCTGCTAGTTCCCTTGGCAAGGTTACACATGAGAATCCTCCAGTGGCTTCTCTCAACTCAGTGGTCCTTTCAGGAACTCCCTCTCAATCATCTAATATGGATCACAGAATCTTGCAGACGGGACCTTCGCTGGTGGCTAGTGTCTTCCAATTTGGATCAGGGACGACCCTTTGTTCTTCCTCCTCTGGCGGCCACTTTGACCACGGACACCTCCCAGACGGGGTGGGGGGGGCATTCCCTGGGCAGGTCAGTCCAGGGCAAATGGCATCCGGAAGAGACCTCTCTCCACATCAACATCCTAGAGATGAGAGCAGTACTCCTGTCCCTTCAAGCCCTTCACTGTTATCTCCCTCAGGGCGTAATTGCTGTTCACTCGGACAACATGTCAGTTGTCTGGTACCTGAACAAGCAGGGAGGGACCAGATCCTATCCTCTTTGCAGAGAAGCGATGAGGGTCTGGGAATGGGCAATCTCAACCAAACGCTTCCTAGTGGCTACTCACATACCGGGCAAATCCAATGTCGTAGCCGACAGGTTGAGCAGGACCATCCTCTCTCCTCACGTGTGGTCTCTGAACATGACTATTACAAGACAGATTTTCAGCGAATGGGGAGTTTTGTGCTGCGACCTCTTCACGACTCCTCTGAATGCGAAGTGCAAAGAATTTTTCTCCCTAACCCCGGCTCCGGGGAAGAGCCCTATGGACGCGTTAGTCCATCCTTAGCCCACCGGCCTGCTTTATGCCTTCCCTCCAGTTCCTCTCCTACCCAAGGTAATTCAGAAGGCTTCTCTCTTAGGGAGCAAGATGATCTTAATTGCTCCTTACTGGCCTCGTCAAGTCTGGTTTTCCTATCTTCGGAAACATGCTCTGGAAGGTCCATGGTTCCTGGACCAGGTCCCAGACCTACTGCCTCATCAGTCGGGACTACTACACCAGTCCCTACACACATTAAAATTGACGGCCTGGCTCCTCCTCTTCCAACCATAGTCAGGAGACATGCACTAGACCCAGATGTAGTGCACATATTGTCTTCAGCCCACAAGTCGACTACGAAGAAACTTTATTCTAGCAAATGGAAAAGGTTTGCTATATGGGCTCAACTCCGGGGCCTGGACCCCATTTCAACCCCCGTAGCAGAAGTACTCAAGTTCCTAACCTCTCTTTTCAACCAAGGCTCTTCTGTTTCTACCATCAAAGTACAATTGGCAGCAATTTCTAACTTTCATGAATCCATAGACCCACCTTTAATGAGCAACAGGTTGTGTAAGACCTTCTTGAAAGGTGCTGCTCTATTAAGACCTCCAGTTTCTCATCCTGCACCTCCATGGGATCTCGATATAGTATTACGTGCCTTGACTTCTTCCCCCTTTGAACCGGCAGCTACCTGTGATTTAAAGTTTCTATCATGGAAGACAGCCTTCCTAGTGGCAATTACTTCAGCCAGAAGGGTTTCAGAACTTCAAGCTTTGTCAGTAAAACCTCCGTACTTGGTTTTTCATACAGACAGAGTTTCCCTCAGACCAAATCCTTCTTTTGTTCCTAAAGTCTGCTCTACTTTATGCTTGCAACAGTCATTAGAGCTCCCAGTTTTTTTCCCAAAATACTCCAATAAAGCGGAATTTATTTTCCACACACTAGATGTCCACAGGCAGTTATGTTTTTATTTGGATAGGACCAAACAATCGAGGAATACAGATCAGTTGTTTGTGTCCTTTGCAGAAAACAAATTGGGCAACGCAGTCACAAAGGTCATTATTGCCAAATGGATCAGGGACTGTATTACTCAAGCTTATGTCTTTTCTAACAAGGAGCTTTCCACCTCTGTCAAGGCTCATTCTACAAGGGCTATGGCTACTTCGGTAGCATTTCATTCTAAGCTTGCTATTAGTGACATTTGTGCTGCGGCTACATGGTCTTCCCCGCATACCTTCATTTCTCACTACAAATTAGATGTGGCATCTAGAGGACGAGCTTCATTTGGTTCCACAGTGCTCAGGAGTGTTTTCCAATGAGCCACCCGGGATTTAGGTGCTAGGGACGCTGTCCCATCAGTCAGAATGTAGGCGAGATAGGATCACATAACATCTTTTAGTTATGTACTCACCATAACTTCAGATGTTTGGGATCCATCTCGCCTACATTCCTAATAACCCACCCTCCTTCCCCCTTCCTGGGAGATCAGAGGATATCAGAAGGTCCGAATCCTGTTGTTTCATCTTGAAACATCTAACAATGTTATATAATCGAGTTATGCATGTGTGCATGAATGCGGACAAACAAGATCTGGGGGATTAGTGGTGGTGCATCCTGGGATAAAGATAGCTCAGCCAATAAGAGGCCTCGCTCTATAGCATAAGCGTGCCGAGTCGGAGCCGAGGGATCGGCTCCGAACCCATCAGTCAGAATGTAGGCGAGATGGATCCCAAACATCTGAAGTTATGGTGAGTACATAACTAAAAGTTCCAATTCATTTATTCAGTATTATTAAGGATTTTATTTTTGTTAACAAAAGTGGATGCCTCCTCCAGTGTGTCAAATATTCTACTTCCCTCAGAAAGAAACAGTTTGATCTTTGCAGGAAACACCAATGTGGCTTTAATATTGTTCTTTTTTTCCTTAGTAGTAAGCAGGGTTTTCTTTTACTCACTACTTTACTGACACAATCATTACCAAATCTGTCTACATGTTCACCTATTTTAATAAGCAAGCTGGACCATGCTTTGTTTTAAATATTTGATCTTTTTCTAAGCTGGACGTAAACTTAACTATAATTTAACATGGTGATGAGTTTTCCTACTTTTTGAAAGTGCTTTGCGGGATCTATGTACCCTTTCAATTCCAGAAGATAAAGTTTCAGGTAGAATTGTTTTATGTAGCCAGGATGTTAAGACATTTATTAAGCTGTCTCATACTTTCAGGTATACCATACATTCTAATGTTATCTCATCTCAGTCTCTTTTCTAAATCATCAACTTTATCTATGAGCCAGTTATTTTGTTTTTAAAGAAATTCAGTCTGAGACTCACCTTCAGTTATTTTCCATTCATAATCATTATAAGCTTCTTCCATACTGTTGATTTCTTCACTTTGTTGTTTCATAAGAATCTCCAAATGTTCTATCTTCTTTCTGGACTCTTCTATGAAACTTTATATTTCAACATCTATTTTTGTCCATTTAAATAATAAATCCTGAGTACTAGATATTACTGACTGGATTTATTTTGGAACATGTTGTTGTCTTTCGGCTTTTCCCGGTTAGGGGTTGCCACAGCGGAACTCCGGTCCACTAATGATTGGCAGTAGATTTTCACAAACGTCGAGGTGCCAGCTCGACGTCCAACCTTCAACAAAGGCATGTGCATTTACGCATGTCTTTTGAACACCACCCAACCATGTGGAGGACATACAGACTCCACACAGAAGGCACTCCACGCACTCCAGCCGAGAATCGAACGGGAGAACCTCTTGCTGTGAGGCAACAATGCTACCTCTGCACAAGAATCTTAAGTATTGTTTATTGAGTGGCTGATGTTGAAGTCTCTTCTCTCTTAACTAGGCAGTTGAAATTCTGACAGTAAAATTATAGCTTTTGAAGTCTTTCCTCTGACTACTGGTGAATAAAATTAGCTAACAAGTATCTCCAAATTTTAATTTTTTGATTATATTTTCTGTCAGAGAAAAGTTTTCAGTCACACAGCTTTCACTATTTGCTGCTCTCAGCCATCTTGGCCATGCCCCTTCTTGTAGTATTTCTGCTGTCATTTCTCAACCTAAGGCAACATTCTATTTTGGAATTAAATGGACATTGTTTCCAGTTTGACCATGTGACAGTCATCATTCTTAATAAGGGGCATGGTTCTTGGAATATTCAGAGCTACTTTTCACTGCATCCACTTCTAGTAAGCTGAGAGAGAAAACTCTTGTAGAGGAAACAATTATGTTAATTAGTACAGCAGCAGAGCTGGCAGCTATTTTGCCCTTGTAAACAGTTTCTTAACAAAGATTCTATGGTTTGGCACATAATGCATAACTGTTTGGAATGTTTTCATGGAAGCAATGTATCTTTGGTAATAGGATAACTGTTTATTCCTTTGTTAGTCTTGTAATGGGTGTCTTGAGTAGAATCAAAATTAGGGGCAAAATCTGTGTACATTTACCCTAATTGCTTTGTTGGTGCTTAGGCAGTCTAACAGTAACTGTTTTCCTGCTAAAAAGCTTGAGTCCCATACAGCATAAGAACCCAAGCAGCTTAATTATTTAGCAAAGTACAATTAGATTAAACTACAAATAAAGTCAGCAGTACACTGCAATTCCCTGGATTGTTTTCATAATGTAAATTAAGCTTTCACTGTAGAGACTTCATCACACAAAAGTTGAACAAAATCCATTTTTATAACAAGCTCATTTAAAACAACTGACATAGACATATAACTCAAAGTTACCATTTCTTAATGTGGTTTAAAGCAATTTAATTCATCCCAAAACAAAAAAAAATTGTATTGAATTAATATATTCACAAAAAATTGTGAATGCATCTAAAATCAAATCTAATAAATATATTCTAATTTGTGTACTGTAGGACGAAAGGCCACATGGATAAAATGAAATTTACAAGTTACAGACTTTCTCTTAGTTATACACTATCTTTTGCAGTCGGATCATACCACATTGCAGACACATTCATCAACAGATTCATATTACAGTAATAGAATCAGATATGTCCTTATTTGAAATTATGTAGAAACTTATGTGAGATTCATGTTTTGTCTGCCATTTCTTAAGACACACATAGCAGAAACTACACTAAAAATGTGTGAGTCACTTGCTAGTAAAGCAACTGTGCATGTATTGAACATGAATTTTAATGAGTGCAGTAGTTTATTTTTCCTTTCCCTTTTGTAGAAGTTTTTTTTTACATTGTCTTATCATCTGTTCTGTCAACGGCTTGTATTGTTTTGTAATTATTTTATTTTGTTTGAATAAATTAATGCACTTAAGTTAATGGGAATAGTAAAGGGGACATTTGTTTTCTGCTATCGGTATACCAATACTCAATTCTTTGTTAGAAGTTTTCTTTTTCCTGAGTTGGTCTGCCAGTTGAGAACTGTAGCAGGTGGCTGTTAGTCTAACTGAGTCAGTTTCTTCTTCAGTGACAATGTCTCTAAGTTGTCAGACCTTGGAAAGCACACTTGTCAGGCACATTACATAGTTTGGTGAGATTGGTTGTGTAAATCTTCCTGCTGCTCTGATTCTTTGTGTTCTATAGTTCCAACATAACACTTTCATGCAGATTTGCATCACCCAAGTCTTGCTGATGTCCTAGCAGAAACTGCTCAAAATCTTTTGTTGTCGCACAGAATAATTCAGGAGTGAAGCAAGATGTTTATGCTCACTCAGCCACAGCATGACCCTGTGCATGAGTATGTATTTTGAGGAAACTGATATTTGTCAGCTGATGAGCCTTCTGTAGCATTAAGAATAAGATATGGCAGTCAAACTTTTAAAAACGCAAACACAAATTCAGCAAGCTAGAAATCCACCCAAGTAGTAGAACGAAACTTTACATCCACTTGTATCGTGAAGTCAAACTGTTAGAAGACTCACAAAAGGCAACAAAGGATGAAGTCCACAGGTTTAATAAACCTGTGGACTTCGTCTTTTGTTGCCTTTTGTGAGTCTTCTAACAGTTTGACTTCACGATACGAGTGGATGTAAAGTTTCGTTCTACTACTTGGGTGGATTTCTAGCTTGCTGAATTTGTGTTTGTCCTTCTGTAGCATTACCAGACCATATATTCTTCCATGCTTTACAGAAGGTGAAACAGTGTACTTCTAACCATGCTGCTATAGTATTGTACACACGCGCACACACGCGCACACACACACACACACACACACACACACACACACACACACACACACACACACACACACACACACACACACACACACACACACACACACACACACACACACACACACACACACACACACCATCCTTCACAGAGTAGAGTAACCCAAAGGTCTTCAATAAAATAAAGTCCAGTAGTAGTAATAAAGTACAGTAATGCCTTTCTAGTGCACAAATATTTTGCCCACATAATAAGCCCTTGATCAAGTGGTTGTATGGAGGAAGTTATGAGCATCATTGCAACACTGTCAATTAACTCATCATTGTGCGAATTGATTTTCTCAGGCAAGAAAATGGCAACAATAGAGAGATTTTTCAGCACAAGCACTTTTTTCCATCTCATACACAAACTGATATTTAAACCATTATATGAACATATCTGATACCATCCATGCATTACTGTTATGATGGCAAAAAAGAGCATTTTATTTTTTTGCTATTTTTACCCACAATCAGTGGCTTAATAAGTTGTCTTTCAGGGGTTCCTGTGATCGATAGCATTTTGTCCTCCTCTTCCTGTTTTCTACCAATCCTCTGCAAAATGCCTTACCTCCCTCCATCCCAAACTGGCAGCATGCTTGGTGTTGTATGGATGTAGAGTTATCTGTACAGTCTTGGTTACTAGTTGCATTCCTGCCTGTATATTATCACATTATCCTTCTGTTTATGCCTAGTCTTTTACTTCATTCATATTATGCTTCTGTTTTCGTATTGCCTTTGTCTCCTGTTCATTCCATTGCCTTTTCCTTTGAAGAGCTCTCGTGTCTTTCTAAATGCCCATTAAACTGTGTCTCTCTGTTTTATACAGTTTTACATGTTTTTGATAGCTCTTCCTTATCATGATTTTGTCCACTTTCAGCCAACCATGCTGACCTTTGTCTCTCCCTAGTAGAGCTTCTTTTTGCATTTCCTCCAGTCACACTAGAATACCATCTCCTGTCTCATTACTTATCACCTCCCTGGTGCTTTACACACCACTCGTCACTCATCTTTTCATCTCATGACTTTACTTTTATCTTGTACTCCTGTCTCACCCCTTCTCCATCTCATTCCCTCATGTCATTACATACTTCTGTGTAAGATTATAAAATAATACTGTCTTCATTCTTCCTTTCACTTTTATACCTTTTCATAAATGACAATCTCCATCACAGTAATCCTTATTTTAAGTCTCCTGACACTGGTGTCATTAAACACATTATGGTATAAAGACTTAAATTAAAACTAACAAGCACACAGGCAAAGTCAGGCATTGTCCAAGGACTGTGATGACAATTCTGAATGAGTCAGTGGTTTAGTAGTACTGTCCTGCCCCCACCCCGCCCCATATTTTTCACTAATCTGTGTCAGACATTGTCCAACTTACCACAGTCCTAGGAATAAACAGTTTCATTTTGTCCATTGTTCCCCCTCACCAGTTTCCTCAGAATCTGAATTGTACAGTTGCTTAATCTTAAAGCATTGGTACTTGTATGGTGTGTGCAGGCCTTCTGGCATCCAGACCTGATGTGTGGCAGTGTATCATTATAGGCTTCCAGCAGTTCACTACATACTTTACATCATGTCATGCACTCCTTACCTCAGATCAATGTGTATCATTTAAGTATGGAGATGGAATAGAACATTTATTATTTACTTTCTTAAGCAGTATCAGAATCTGTCACCACATTCATAGGTTATCATATTACTGGCAGTCTGTTTGTAAGTTCTTGGTTTAACAATTTCTTCACCGCTACTTCTTAGTTAGTGGACACTAAGGATGTATGTGTTCTCTAGTTTTGCATCCTTCTTGTTTTCAGCTGGAGAAATCCGGCCTGAGGGTTTTCTTCTGCACTTCTCTGCAGTAGCTGACATCCTCCTGTTGCTCTTTGCCATAGGCCATTGTTAATTCTCTTCTGCTTACTATTTCTCAACTACATAAGCCCATTTTCTAGGAGACTGGTCCTTATGGCTTCTTCTTTTGCCACAGTGTTTTCTGCAGCCACCCCTCTCTCTCACTGAAGTCTTGGCTCTCACCTTTCTATGACATTCACTTTCTTGACCTAACAGGATCTTGACAGGTGCTCCTAGCAGTCCTCTTTGGTTCCTCCTAATCTAGTCATCTGTATTGATTCTGTATGTATTTCATATATTATCCTGCTTCAGATCCATATAATAACATTGTTGGATATTAAAATAGTTGGCATTTCTTCATTACTGGTCCAAATTTAGAGCTTCTGCATCTTAAATACATTTCACCAGCCCCCCCCCCCCCCCCCGCTCTGACTTTGAATTTAGCTCTGTCTTAACTTGTTCAAGCACTTCTGCTGACACATTTTATAGTGTTGAGAGACAACCTTACAAGACTATCTGCAAATATATAGAGCTGAGTATATTTTTCTGTATTATTCTGTATTATAGAGCTAAATTGTTGCTTAGATATCTTTTGTCTTAGTGTTCTGTAAATATACAGAGATCAGTATATATTTTTCTGGTTTTATAATTTGCACTCTGATTCCTCACATCTCTGTTGAAACTCCCCCCCCCCCATTTTGGTTTCTATTGCTTGTGTGTTGTTAACTCAAGGTTCCCTTAATTTGAACTGTTAATAGATGTGTTGTTAACTCAAGGTTCCCTTAATTTGAACTGTTAATAGAAGCAGTCTGCATTTAAAGTGTTGAGAGACAGCCTTACAAGACTATCTGCAAATATATAGAGCTGAGTTTATTTTTCTGTATTATTCTGTATTATAGAGCTAAATTGTTGCTTAGATATCTGTTGTCTTAGTGTTCTGCAAATATACAAAGATCAGTATATATATTTTGGTTTTATAATTTGCACTCTGATTCCTCACATCTCTGTTGAAACTTTCTTGAGCATTAATCCAGGCATTCTTTAAAGTATTCGACTGTATTTATTACTGCTTGGTAGTAATTTGATTAAAGTGTAGCTATCATTCTAAGTCTTTTGGATTAAGCAATTAGGAAGGTTTGTGGCCTGCACTGTGGTGGCAGGACAGGTAGCTTACATCCTTCTAACTTGTGAACTGCTGATTGAGGGCTCAGTGTCTGTTATTCTAAAAGTGCATTAGTTCTGGTTTAAGCACTTGGACTTCAGGACAGTTATTTTACATTAAGAAGGTTCGTGGTCTGCACTCTTGTGGAAGGAGAGGCTGGACTCTGCCCTTCTGAGCTGGGAATTTCTGGTTAAAGGCTTATAGTGCCTGCATATTTGAACTGTTTCTTACTGAAATTGGTACACCTTGTTTGCTGTAGCATAGACTAGATCCAGACCTGCTGAATCTAGCTTTATTTGTATGCTTGTTGTTTGTTTGCTTGTTATTTCCCTGAAATGCTAATTCCACCTAAAACGTGGCTTTTCAGTGCTTCTGTGGATCCCTAGTGATATCTGCATTGCTTACTGTACTTATTTCCTTGTTTCACTTGAAAGAAAGTTACTGTTTGTCGTTTTTGCATTTAAGTTACCTGGCACTTGCTCACTAAAGCAATTATATAAGTCAGCACTAAAATATTAAAAGCACTACACCCTCACAAACTCCCCTTGAGTACCTCGTTCCCCATTGGCCCTTTTTTCAATTATAAAGGAATTCCCAATACTATTCTAGCATGTCCAAAGGTCAGTTGTCAATCTCCTCTCCGGTCCAGCTGGTGAATCTGGGAATCTTGAGGCAATGTTACAACTGCCTCATGTACACAGGCAACCCTCTCCTCCTCCCAACAAATTCCAACACATGTGAGAGATGCAACCATATAGCCATACTGGAGGCTAAGCTCTCTCAACTCAGTACTGGCGAAACCAGTCAGGAGGAGAAGGATACCACACTCACTACAATTCCAGTCTCACATAGACCTACCACAACAGCAAACCAAATACATAAACACACAAAAACATACTCTGAGGCTCTAAATAAAAATCTGCCTAAGCAGCAGAGACCTCCAAAGCAGACACCCAAGCAACCGCTACCCCAAAACAAAACACGTGCAACACATAGCTCACAAAGCCAGTGTGCCGAACAGTCACAGCCCTTAAGGCTGAATAACACACCTGATATACTTGTAATAGGTGACTCTATCGTCAGGCACACTGACGTCCCGCTCACCAGGCTGAAAAAGGAGAAGGTCACGGTGAGCAGCCTGTCGGGCGCTAGGATCCGCCACATAAAACAAGCACTCAGGTCACTCCAAGGCAAGTACAAATATGACTCAGTCATTGTCCATGCTGGTGTGAATGACCTGAGATGTACCTCCCTGGACTACATGAAAAGAGACATAGAGGAGCCCTCTGAGCATGTAGCCCAGGCCGGTATGACCCTGACTTTGAGTAGCATCTTACCCTCACCAAGAATGATGCCACAATATGAAGACAAGATGATAAATTTCAACAACTGGCTTAAGTATTGGTGTCATTCAAAGGGGATCCAGTGCCTGTCAGCCTGGGATGACATGCTCGACAAGCCACGATGCTTTGCTAGGGATGGCTTGCACCTGTCACCCCTGGGCTTTCGGATATTGGCAAAGGCTCTTGCTACCCCCATAGTGCTATTTTTAGGCAAGGCTCAAAAGACAAACGCACCTCCATAGGTATCACAAGGGATAAGAAACTAAGAGTAATGCTACTCAACGCCAGAAGTCTAAACCTCAAGATGCATGCACTCAAAACTGTCCTTAGCATGGAGAACATCGATATCTGTGCAGTAACAGAAACCTGGTTCAAGGCTCCCGAGAGCACCCCAGCACTACCAGGTTATACCTCATACCATGCTTTTCGGCCCCATAACTTGGACCGAACCACAAAAGGAGGGGGAGTATCAATATTCACCAAAGATACCCACACCTCCAGGTTGGTGGCACAGCACGAAGCATCAGAGACTATCCATGTGCAACTAACAGTGGGTAAAACTGCCTTCCAGTTTATAGCCTGCTACAGACCACCCTCCCAAACCCAGGAACCCCACTCGGCCTTCCTGAGAACACTGGAAAATATGAAGGTCTCTCCAAACACCATTATATTGGGCGACTTCAACTACCCAAACATAGACTGGGAGCATTACTCTAGCTCCAACACCCTAGCCCAAAGGTTCCTACAATTTATAAACTCAAATGCTATGGAACAACTTGTTACCACTCCCACAAGAGGTGAAAACATACTGGACCTGATCATCACCAACATGGGGACTCTATGCTCCAGACCAGAAGTGTATCCCTCACTGGTAAGATCAGACCATAAACTAATCTCACTGGATATTCACATCCCGACTCCACCCCCTGCCCTGAAAACCACAGTGAAAAACTTCTCTAAAGCAAATTTCACACTCCTCAAAACCGAGGTGGAATCCTTCAAAGCCCCCGGCCTGTAGAAAATACGGCCCAGACCGCAGAATCCTTTATAAACGCATTCTATGAACACCTTCAGGAATGCATGGATCATGCATTCCCAAATAAAACCAAGACCCAATCCTCCAAAGGCAGACGTCCTGTCTGGTGGACCCCAGCCATAAACAAACTATACAATAGAAGGAGGAAGCTACTACATGATAGAGCAAAATCCCAAAAAGGGAAGGCATCTCTGATCAGTATTAGCAAAAAACTATGGGCACTCATAAAATCGTCTAAGGCCAGCTTCGAGAGAAAAATTGCACAGGACACTAAGGATAATCACAAGGCTTTCTTTAGTTATGTTAGGAACCTGGGTGGGAATTCCCAGATATGCTCTGAATTAGTCCAAAATGACAAAAAATACACCAAACCCACAGACATTGCCAACATCCTAGCTGACTGGTTCAGCAAACTTCTCCCACCAAAAGGGCAAATATCTATCCCAGCAGAGTGCTGCCCCCCTGACATCTCAGATGCTCAGGTAAGAGCTGCCCTCTACAAAGCAAAAAACACAGCATCAATGGGACCAGATGGTGTCCCAGGCTGCATCCTACATGAACTCCAAGAAGAGCTAAACCCAAACATAAAACTACTGTTCAATCTCAGCCTTACTACAGGATATGTACCCAAAGAGTGGCATACAGCAACAGTGGTCCCTCTCCACAAAGGTGGTGCCTCAACGGATCCTGGAAACTATTGCCCCATAAGCCTGACTAGCTTGGTCTGCAAAGCTATGGAAAGGATCATCATGGACCTCATAAATAAAGATATTGGGGACCTACAGACACTGGATCCTACCCAGTTCGGCTTTGTTAAGGGCAGATCCTGCATCTTAAACCTGGTTGATTTCTTTGAAACAGTCACCAAGGCCATTGACGAGGGGAAGGTGGTCCACACAGCCTACCTGGACCTAGCAAAAGCCTTCAATACAATACCCCACTCGGGCATTATAGATAAGCTCACCAGCTTAAATATAAACCCCTATATCACTAGATGGGTTGCAAACTGGCTCAAGAATAGAACCCACATGGTTAGAATTGCTGGAGCCATGTCAGACTCCAAACCAGTTACAAGTGGCATCCCACAAGGCTCAGTCCTGGGACCTCTCTTGTTCGGTATATATTTCTCGGAGGTACAGGCAAATATGGAAGGACTGTGGCTGACCAAGTTCGCAGATGACTGCAAACTGGGTGCCATAATTGACTCTCCAGCCGACACAAGCATCCTCCAAAAGGGCCTCATAGAAACAGACAACTGGTGCCAGAGCCATGGCCTCAAGCTAAACGCCAAAAAGTGTACAGTCATCCCCTTTGGCAAAAACAAAGTGCCCACAAATTACCACATAGGTGATAATCCATTAAGTACAGAAGAAGTAATTAGGGACCTGGGGACCCAAGTTGATAGCAATCTCTCATTTGACAACCACGTGGCCAAAGTGGTTAGAAAAACATTTTATATAGCCCACCTAATCATGAAGGGATTCACATCTAGATCAGAGGAGGTCATCGTGCCTCTTTACTCATCCCTCATCAGGCCCATAATTAAGTACAATGCCCCTTTTGGGATGTACGTTACCAGACACCTGCAGCAACTGGAAAGACCCCAAAAGTACCTCACCAAGAGGATCAAAGGGCTCAAACAGATGCCATATGCTGCCCGTTTAAAGAAACTCCAGCTCTACTCAGTGGCATAGCACCTGTTCAGAGGCGATCTGTGCCTGATGTATAAAGCCATGTCCAACCCGGAATTAATGGGCATGCTGCACCTCAGAAAATCCAAATCCCATCGAGCTACGCGCTCGAGAGACTTGAACCTCAGCACTGAAATAAATAGGACATGCTGGAGGGACAGATTCATAACCCAGAGGCTCCCTTCACTCTGGAATAAAATCCCAGTCCAGGTTAGTCAGAGTCCCTCATTGACTCTCTTCAAGAGGAATCTTGATGAGTGGATGGGAGATCGTAGGTTTACCCCAGGTATCACTTCTGTGTCACTGTTAGACAGAGGCACAGTATACTAACCTCGAAAAAGGGCACAGCAAAATTAATTTAAAATAGGTGGCGAAAGCCAAACACACTGTGGCTAGGCTTATAAATGCCCTAGGGCAGATAGCCTAGTATGAACTTATGAATCTATGAACCTATGAACATGGTTTCTAGCAACAAACCTGGTAGATTTCAGTTACTCGGCTTTTTAAGTCCTTTTAAATAAAAAAAAAAGTTTTGATTAACAACTATTTGTTGAATGCTATATTAAAATTGCAGAGTATTGTGGTGTAGAGCAATACAGCCTTGGCTGCAACCCAGATGAAAGGGTTTCAGGTTGTGGGCCCCTGCATTGGGGGAAACAGGTAGGAAGGGAAAAGACTGAAGAGAAATTGGCTGTTTGCCTCTCCTGGGAGGTGGAGGGAGTGTGGGTTTTGCATGCACTTTGAGGCATATAAGACAGTGCAATCTCCCTGGTGGACACCAGAGAGACTACCACTCATGCCTGAAGGGGAGGGGAGGGACAGGGCTATATGGAAGTAACTCCTTGTAGAGGTGAAGAGACATCTTCCACAGCCCATTGTACATCCTTAATCAGTACCTCAGAAGGTACATGCAAGGATAGGGATGGGACGCAAATTGAAAACTTGTGAATCACGCCTGATGGCTGGCGGATGATGGCCCCTCTTAGTCAGCTCTTGCCCAGTAAGGAACAAATGGACTGATTGACTGAGAGAGTCCAGTGGTTTGCAAGCAGTGGAAACAAAAGGTTGCAAAAAATAAGTAAAAATAGCAGAGTATTTGCATGGGTCTCTGCTGAAGGTTGTGTAGTGGTCTTAATGCATCAGTACTAATTAGACTATTCTAGGCTTTGTAAAAAAATCTAAAGTAGACAGACATTTTTTTTCTTTATAAAGAATCACTAAACGAAGTCAAACGATGAAAACCAACAGGAACGTAGTTCAGCCACCAAGTTTATTCGAAACATCTGCACAACAGGCTCACCAATAACCTAGGTTTCGTCAAGACAATGACTTCCTCAGATTGGCATAGCCTTATATATAGTGCATTCAATTAACAGATAATTAAATTCCACAATAAGTTAAAATTAGACAATTAACTAATACATTTAGTATATACCTCTAATGTATAAGTCAATCTAAAACAAAAATATACTATATTTAATTATGTAAAAATTGTATATATGTGAAACACAATCGTAGACACCATTTACTAATAATATGAATGACATGAAAACAATAATATATGTAAACAATGTATTAACTCCATTTAATACTGGTCCCATGTGCATAAATATATATTAAAACCTATTACCTAATTGAACATGTTGTATATATATGTAAATTTATATGTTAAGAATGCAATCAATAATATATGAATATTTAATATAATGTTAAAAGGTAATGTTATAATAATTAATTGATATAATAAACGATGCTAATGTAATTATGTTGTTGTCCATATTTATAAATCGTAATGATAAAATTGAATTAAAAATAGTTAAAAAATGTTAATTTTTGTGTCAGCCCTCAATGTGTCTAAGCCTGAGGCAAGGTTTTATTGAAGTGAATTCATTAATTCCTGGGTAATTATGAGCATTTAAACGTAACTGCCATCTAAGTTCACACAAATCCAGATGGTATTGTGTTATCCTACCTTGTGGGTCAATATTAAGTTGCTGGATAATACAGAACTTAAAATGGTGATTATCAAATTCAGCCACATGTCTTGCTAGTGCATTGACAGATTTTTTATGTTTTATGTCCAAAAGATGCTCCTTAATTCTATCTCTGAATTTTCTGCAGGTTTTACCCACATAGAATACCTTACACTCTTGACATTTCGCGAGATAGACCACATTCCTAGTGTGACAATCAAAATGTCCTAAAATGTTAATATTGCAAAAATTAACTGATAACCTCTCATCTGTGGTGTAAATATAACAACAGGTAGAACATCTGCCACACTTAAAATTGCCCTTTGTCCTGTTGGTAAGTTGTTTTTGAGCATAAGAACTTCTTTCAAAAATGTCCTTGAATGACCTGTCCTTTTTGTAAACAAATTTAAGTTTATTGCTAAAAATCCTACTACACTCATTATTGTTTTGAAATACCTCCCAGTTATTCAAAATAAACCTCTGGATGACTTCTATGTCTCTGTTATAGGTGACAATAAATAAATGGGACTCATTAATCAGGTTCACTGTAGGCTCCTCATTACAGTTAATACCAAACTTGTCTATTTCTGACAATAAAATTGCTTGCATAACACCATTATTTCTTTTAACTAAAATCTCTTCCTTAACTTCCATACATAACTTATCTGAATATCCTCTATTTAAGAATAATGACACAATAAAATCCAGTTCTATCACTAAATCTGTTAACCTACTTGTCATACGTACTGCCCTAACCATCTGCCCTTTAATGATGGCCTTCTTTTGATGGCTAGGGTGACAACTGTTATTATGTAAGTACGAATTTGAAAACGTAGGTTTCCTATATATGTTGGAATTAATAACACCTTCTAGAATATCATACTCCAGAGTGATATCTAAATAATTAATTTGCTTGTCGTTAAAGTCATGTGTAAACTGTAAAAACCACACTGTATTGTTGATATACTGTAAAAAGTCGTCCAGCATTAATTGATCACCTGTCCATACTATAAAAATATCATCCAGAAAACGTAAATATAACTTAATGTATGGTTTAAACTCACTATTCATGACATACTGCTCCTCCCAATAAGCCATGACATAATTAGCATAAATGGGAGCACAAGAGGCTCCCATAGCAACCCCAGTTTTTTGCTTAAAGTAATGTCCTTCAAAATATATAAAATTATTACAAATGACAAGTTCCATGAGTCTGACATATAAATTAATTTGTTCCTGTTCATATATACCTGAGGCACACAATTGTTCTTCCAACCAAACTAAACCCACATGGTGAGGTATTACAGAGAACAAATTACAGACATCTATGGTAACAAACAAAATCTTGGTGTTCTTACATATGTCCAAATGCTTAATTCTTTCCAAAAAATGCCATGAATCTTTTAAAATATGGGTAAATTGCCTTAAACCAATTTTCATGTGGTGATCCAAATATTTGCTGATAAAATGAATTTTACTTCGCTTTCCATCAACTATGGGTCTAAATTTGACATTATCTAGACCCTTATAAATTTTTGGTATCCCAAATATATTACTGATAACCGGAAATTTGTTTGATAAATATTCATGGTCTTCTTCATTGATCTCGCCCTGCATAAGCATGTCTTCTAAGGAAGCATCCACTTTCCTAAAAGCTATATTAATCTCGTTCAAACTCATTTCAATGTAGCTGTCTTCCCAAAGCATGGCCATTAAAATACTAATATAATCTTGCTTATTGGTTATTACAACACCATTACCCTTATCCGGTTTCATAATTCTAATGTTACCCATATTGCTTATTTCATGGAGTATTTCATATTCTCTATCTGTCATATTGTGATATGACTTATTCCATTCATTATTCTTGTAATAATTCCTTATATTCTGTTCACATAATCTTTCAAATAAGGTTATGGTGGGATTCATTACAGGATTAAATATACTTGGTTTTGACAAACTATTTCGTTGACGTGAACATGTAAGGTCACTACCACTGAAATGTTGTTCAAGATTTATTTTCCGTGTAAAAAGTTTTAAATCCACCAATAGGTCAACCATGTTACCTTTTCTGGATGGAATAAAGTTAAACCCTTTGGAAAAAAATTCTGCATGTTCACTATCAAATTGAATGTTGGAATAATTATAAATTTTGAAGTCACTAACATTATTGGACAAAATAATTGGGTTACTTAAAATACCACACTCTTTGAAACCTAATGTTACATTAGTACATCTCATATCTATACATAAACTGTCTGATTGATTCACATTATTTTCCATAAATTCTGTAGTAACTAAGTCTGCATTTGGTACCATAGACACATTAAGCAAATTACCATCTTCATTAAACACATTAGCAGGCATATATACACTTAAATTCAATAAAGGATCCACGTCCGTTAATGCACTATTAACTTGAGCAGATTCTTGATCGAGTGTTTCCAAATTCAAACTACTAGTATGACAAAAATTAACATTTGTGGTCGTGAGTTCACTGAAACCCACGTAATCTTCGAAACAAATTGATTCACTAACAATGTTTAACTTAGTAAAACATGCTTCACTTATACATACATCATGGTTGTTTACTGTTTTTTGTAAACTAAACTGTTCATCTTGTGTAATTTCTGAAAATGAGGCGATAATGTTACTGACATCTTCTACTTGCCTTGAGCAACTGAACGTGTCCAAGTCAGGACAACCTAATAATTCACATGTATTTCTAGTCCGGTTATGTAAAATAGTCTCACATTCACATTCGTTGCACTCAAACTGTTCCTTAGGCAAAGTGTTCCTTCCTTCATTTGAATCGTAAACATCCCCAAAGTCAGAAACCACTACATATTTGTTCGCATGAAACCGTTTAGAAATGGAGACTGTTAATTCTGTAGTATACAGTGAAAAGTCAAAAGTCTTACCCCTTAGGTGATTGAATTGAGTATTTACGAATTCTTTTGTGCCTTCCCCAAGCCTCGCTGTTGGCCGAAACCGTGATTTCTTGTTTTCGACCGTGCTCCCGACCATACCACGTCGTCCTCTTCGTCCTGTTGACCCTGGTTCCTTAGTCTCTCTGTGCGTCGCACACCTTCCCCTAAAGGGCCGCTTCCAGATGAATTAGGACTGATGTACCCTCCTTTGTCTTCCGGTGGATCAACGTCACAATTTTCTCGTCTCCGATAGGTTTTCTCTTTGTGGGTGGGATTAAAATGGTTCTCCGGTTCTGCTAATGAATAAACATTGCCCCTTTCATACACTTGAATATCACGTTTCAATTTGCTTAATTTTTTGTTGAAAATATTTTCACAGCTCCGGTCAACGTCACTAATGATATTCACATAATTAGTATAATACTGATCAAAAAGCAAGTCATGTGTTATTTTACCATTAATGTCCTCTATTTCCCCCACAAGCTTGTCAATGTTAATGTTGTTATACTTGACCATCAGCTCCATAATGTGAATTCCCGTGGAGTTAAATAGGCAATGTAGCTCATCAATCATTTCTTTACTTTTTCCACATCCGTTTGGATATCTCCAAACACGTAAACCTTTGGGTACCAGACCCAGTTCAATATTCCTATTCAAGTAACTATTTTCCAACTGTGTCTTTTTTAACTTAAATAGTTTAAGCTCAAATAATTTAAGCAATTCTGTCAAGGACTGGTTCGATTTAAAATTGTTACGCTGAATCGGGGCACAATCTTTTGAAAAGTTGAAACCGTTATTTTTCCAAGCAGCACATTGTTTGGCCAGTATGTCCTTATCAGGCAACCCATCTCTGTGACTAACCGTTTCCACACGGACTCTATGACTAGTGTCTGTAGATGGTGCAGGAGATGAATTAGAAGCCACAGGGGTTGCCTGAGTGAGTGGCAGACCCAAACTGCCATATAGCCCATCATAACGTGCTCCGTTTGCATGCCCCAACAAAGTTTGTATTTGAGCAGAGTGCTCCTCCAATTTAGCATGGATGGCTTGCAGCAGTTCCGTGACACTCGCTGGTGAACTCCCGTTCTCCATGTCATAAAAACCAAGAATCACAAAACGAAGTCAAACGATGAAAACCAACAGGAACGTAGTTCAGCCACCAAGTTTATTCGAAACAACTGCACAACAGGCTCACCAATAACCTAGGTTTCGTCAAGACAATGACTTCCTCAGATTGGCATAGCCTTATATATAGTGCATTCAATTAACAGATAATTAAATTCCACAATAAGTTAAAATTAGACAATTAATTAATACATTAGTAATATTTTTGGTATCCCAAATATATTACTGATAACCGGAAATTTGTTTGATAAATATTCATGGTCTTCTTCATTGATCTCGCCCTGCATAAGCATGTCTTCTAAGGAAGCATCCACTTTCCTAAAAGCTATATTAATCTCGTTCAAACTCATTTCAATGTAGCTGTCTTCCCAAAGCATGGCCATTAAAATACTAATATAATCTTGCTTATTGGTTATTACAATTCAATTTTATCATTACGATTTATAAATATGGACAACAACATAATTACATTAGCATCGTTTATTATATCAATTAATTATTATAACATTACCTTTTAACATTATATTAAATATTCATATATTATTGATTGCATTCTTAACATATAAATTTACATATATATACAACATGTTCAATTAGGTAATAGGTTTTAATATATATTTATACACATGGGACCAGTATTAAATGGAGTTAATACATTGTTTACATATATTATTGTTTTCATGTCATTCATATTATTAGTAAATGGTGTCTACGATTGTGTTTCACATATATACAATTTTTACATAATTAAATATAGTATATTTTTGTTTTAGATTGACTTATACATTAGAGGTATATACTAAATGTATTAATTAATTGTCTAATTTTAACTTATTGTTGAATTTAATTATCTGTTAATTGAATGCACTATATATAAGGCTATGCCAATCTGAGGAAGTCATTGTCTTGACGAAACCTAGGTTATTGGTGAGCCTGTTGTGCAGTTGTTTTGAATAAACTTGGTGGCTGAACTACGTTCCTGTTGGTTTTCATTTTTTTTCTTTATAAAGTCTTCTAGTTCCTTTATTTTCAAATATTCAGGACCTCTTAGAGTAAGAGTATCCCAAATCAAATAATTTATTCTTTTCTCTTGTTCTACTGTTAGAACATCTTGTTTGTCGGTGTAGTCTTGATGCTTCAGTCTTTCAGGTGAGAACCCCGGGTTCCTATTACCTGATCGAACGTTTAGGTTAGCGAATACCTAAACATCGAACTTGTAATAGCGAAAGCAGAAAACTGCAAACGGACGATTTAACACAGGGAAAGCATTCCCTTGACCGTTATGTGGATTTTGCCCCTTTCTCCACTGTAGAGTGATCTCGGAGTTGGTATATTTAGTTAGGCGGGTTGTGGGGGGCACGGCTCCCCACTTCATTTTGGTTTAAAATTTTTTTTTGCGGTCGAGGGAATTCATTCTCTACTTTAAATTGCCCATTCGCTGTTTTAATTTTTTGATATTCCCAGGTCGACATTTAGTTATTCGCTAACCTAAATTTTCAACCGGGTAATATAGACCCGAGAACCCCAGTCTTCTCCTCTTATTGTGCCAGATAGACTGCAGTCTCTCGGTCTCCCTGGCACCACCATCTTGTGTCATTGCTATTTTCTTCATAGTCAGATGTCTCCTGATGCCCTTTCCCCTTCTTTAGCCATGTTTTACTTAATATTTTTTTGCTTACTGGACATCAACTAACACAACACTGAAAAGAACAAAACAAAGATTAACCTTCCAGCTTGAGCTCCAAACCATATACCTTCTGCTTCTGACAGTTTTGGCACCTTTTATACAAATGACATCGACTGGGGTTCCAAGACCAGTGTATAACCTAGAGAGATAGTAGATAAATATATACATGGACAGACAGACAACTAGGTCGGTAGTAGATAGACCGATAGATTTAGAGACAGATGACCATACACAGAGATAAGAATATGTAAATGTGTTTCTGCTGCACTTGCATGTTCAATTTACCCTCACTTTTTCTAACCCACATATAACTTTGTACTTACAAAGTTGTTTGGCAAAATAGACATCCTTCCATGTCACTGTTGCAGTACTCATAACATACATTCTATACTCCAGGAGCTCTGCTACAAGGCTGAACTCTAGAACGTTTTCACTGAGAATATTATCATTGTGTAATAGCCTGTGGTTACTACATCCATTCCTGACCCAGACTCTGCAGGAGCTCTGCCATAAGGCCCAACTCACAAATAGCTTTATATCATGTTTATCAGTGTAGTGCTACTTTCTGAAATTTTGTATAGCTCTGTACACTGTATTACTGTGGTTCTTTATCAGTTTACCTCCTGCTAAACCTGTTTTGACCTTGCATGTAGAACTTTCTTACCAGCTGTCTACTCTTACAATCAACCATATTCTCTTACTCTGAATCACCATGGTTCTTCCTCCATCTCTAGGAATAAGTATTAACTTTATTGCCTACATATAATATTACAGTTTGGTAGAATCCTTTTATTTACTCTCAGAGCCTGTGGTCACTACATCCATTACTGATCCCAATACTGCAGGAGCTCTGACACAAGGCCCAACTCTTGAAAGTTTTCACTGAAAATACTGTCATTATGCAATGTAAGCAAGTTTAACATGAAGATCCTTGCTGTGTATTAACATTGAGTGCTGCTGCTGAAATGTTTAAGTCTCTTCAAGAAAAGGGTAAAGTCTTGCAGGACCTTAAACATATTTTTGTTTCTCCTATCCCTAAGTTCCAGAGGAATTATTCTACTAGGTCTGATTTGTTCACAGGCAGCCTCATCAGGCATCTAAAGGCAGGAAGAGTGGTAGGTGAGCTCCTGTTGTGGCATAGAAGCCTCCTTTATCTGACAAGCCTACTTTTCTTTGACATTTTGCCCCCCCCCCCCCCCCAGCCCTCAACCACGTTCCCTTGTCCCTTTGGCTGCCCCTGTGTCTTCCAAATTGGCATTTCATCATCTCAGATTCCTGGGTTATACCCATCATTTTTTTTTAATTTCTCCAAATCTTTTGGGTTTCTAATACCATGACAGGAATGGACCCCATTCCCAAGTCAAAGTATGATTAAAGTTCATGAAATTAGTATTGTTTCAATCTTTGATGTTAGCCAGAAGTGCTCTTCACAGCAGCCGCAATGTACCCAGTAATGACTCCTGCAATTCATATGGAGCTACATGTATCAGTAACATATCTAAGTATGATTGTAAATTTTTTTTTATAAGACCCATTGCTCCTACTACTATTTGAACTGTCTGGATACCCTTTTCTACATTACCCTCATTTCTGTCTGCAAGTCCTGGTATTTTATGACTTTGTGTCTCTCTGTATGTAAGACACTGTAGTCACTGGGTGTAGCAATTTCAATGATCAAGGCTACTTTTGTCTTCTTTTCATGGACTACTATATCTGGTTTTCTTGTGTCTATTTTTTGAACTATTCATAATTGGTGATCCTATGTGATATAAACATCATTTTCTAGATATAATGTTTTGTGGCTCATGTTTCCAGTGTTTTTCAGCAACTTCAATATTATAAAATTTGCATAATCCCCAATGCAACAATTTTTTCACATTATTATGCCTTTCAGTATACAGTCCTTCTGCCATTAGTATATCACAACCAGCAACAACATGTGTGACTACTTCTGATTCTGTTTTACAAAACCTACATTCATCTGTTTCTCCCACATATCCAATGGACTTTGTAAACCGCCATGTATGTAGTCCATTGTCTTGGGCCACCAATATTAACCTTTCATCTTTTGGTTTAAATTCACCGGTCCTTAACCATTCCTGCGTTTTTTGATCCTGCTCAACATGAGGTTGTTTCAAGAGTTTTCTATACATACAACTATAATTATGCACTTTCCACATTTCTTGCCCTCTCATTTGATCCTTCACCTTATATTCTTTCCTTTGTTTTTGGCACATTCAGTTGCTGCCTGATTTCTGACTACTTCTGGTTTGATTTCCATTCCCAATTGACTCTGATATGCTTCTGCTAAACTAAGCAGGGAAGTCATCTTAGACTTATTTTCCTCATGTTTCAAAAATGTTTGGTTCTTGTGAGGTCAGCAGATATGTATGCAGTATACATGTGATCAGTTTCGAGGAGGCCCATACCTTCTTCAGAACGGGGAATATATAGTCTTGGAATGCACTGATTACTATAAATCATTTGATGAGCATGAAGGATCCTTCCTTTTTTCTGATCCAACCCATCTAAAACATTTTGGGGCCAGGAAATCACTCCAAAATTGTAAGTTAGTACAGGGAGAGCAAATTGGTTTATAGCCTGAACATTGTTCTTAGATATCAGTGCTGTTTTCAGTTTTAAGTCTTCTAAAAATATTGCTTAATATGTTTTATTCGCATTTGTTCATGTAAAGACCAAATGACAATCTTATATCATCTGAAAATGTTTTGACCACTTGTAATTGTGCTTTCAGTTTCTTATCTGATTAACTAGACAATTTTAAATCATTTACCAAAAGAAGATGAGATGTTTTTGCCCTTTGCTGTTTTCTGGGAGCCAAATTGCAGCCATGACCTAATCTGTTAAGTAGACAACTTAATGGGTTAAGGGCAAGACAAAAGAACAGCGGTGACAGAGTCACCCTGGAATATCCCCCTTTTAATTTTTATCACTGGAATAATAATTTAGCCTTTATCTTGGCTTAACTGCAAAATGGTCTGCCACTCTTTCATGGTTGCTGTAATGTAATCGATCAGTGTAGGGTGTATTCATGGAATACTGGCAGATGCTTTTTTGTAGTCTATCCATGCCATACTTTGATTCTTCTCCTTTTTACAGTTCTCCATTATGACTTTATTTTACAAGAAATGATCCTTTGTTCCATATGACTGACTTTTATTACCCCTTTGTTCTATTACCATGATTGAGTTTTCTTCTAAATGGTTGTAAACTCTGTCAGCATCAATTTCAGTGTATAGTTTATATGTCATCAGATGGCAAGTTATTGGTCTATATTTTTAGGATAGCTTGTAGGTTCACTCTTAAGTAGGAGTATTGTTTTTCCCGTTGTTAACCAGGCTGGTGTCTGTTCAGGGTGTGCATAAAAACAGTTCTTACTTATGGCTAAATCTTCATGTAAAGATATTAATACTTTTACTTTTAGCCAGAAGTTAGGTACTGCATTTGGGTCTGGGGTTTTCCAGGTCAGAGCTTTTCTTTGTTTCAGTCTCCCTGCCTGTTACATCATCCCATTTCATATCATGTACAGTTGAACTTCTTATTTTTTCTTTTACTCTTTCTATTCATTTAGCATCTATGTTATGTTCCACAGGATCTTCATAGATATTTCTCCAAAATGTATCCATTTCTTTTTTTTTTTTGTAGTGTTTCAATTCCTTTTGCCTTGTTTCCCAGTTCTCTATAAAACATTTTTGGGTCATCAATATATTGCTTATTTTGTACTTTTCCTTTATATTTATCTGCATATCTTCAAAGTTTCTTCTGCCTGCGGTGCTATTTTCAGTTTATTTGCAATAGTGCATGATAGATCCTGATCTGTTCTGATAATGCACATTGTTTTTATCACGTCTTTCTGAGTATTTTTGTTGATCTGTGCTCTCTCTCTTCTATACTCTTCTGACAGTGACACTTGTCTTAATTGTTTTATAGTTTTCTCTAATCGATACTTCCATGATGGCATTCAGTTTCTCCCCTTCCTTTACTTTCCTTTAGTTTTTTTGATAAGACTTTATTATTAATTTAGCTGCACAGTAATATATCCTCTATACTTCTGCTATATTGCATGAATCTCTATGGACAGTCCTAATTACATGTTTTTATTTGTTTTATTAAACTTCTAACTTTTTGGGTTTTATTGACTTTCTGTAGTTTATTTCTTTCATTGAGTTGAACAAGTCTGTCCATCTGTATTAAATCTTAGATGATTTTCTGCTAAACTGAGGGCACATTCTTTGTTCTCCATTTCCTGCAGGTATTCTGTAGAAAGTTCCAGATCATCTTCCTGTGCCACATTCTCTTCAGTTTCATATTGTGTCAACCGTTGCTCTTTCATATGGGAACACACTGGCCTGTCACTCCACAACATTGACTGCATCGGAGTTGCCATAGTTACCTGTTCCTTCCCTTGCTGTGTGTTTATACTGGTTTCCTATGGAAGGCTCCAAAGTATCTTCATATGGTAACTAATCAGATGTTTCCCACTCCACTGTTTCTTCTTAATTTAGGGATCCATTGCTCTATCCTGTGGTGTTATTAGAGTTGGATTTTCTACACTAAATCCTCCACTTCATAGGCAATCCATAACCTTAGATGTGATAGTGTTCAATCTCGCCGTTTGTTCTTACACATGGGTTCGGAGCCGATCCTCGGCTCCGTGCCGGCCTCTTGCAAGCTCTGCATCGAGAAGAAGCTCGAGACAATCTAATACCCACAACCCCCCTCTGCCTTTACCTCAGATCTAGTTTGCCGCTGCTGCATACGCATCGTTGGGAGCTAGCTCGAGAGTTTCTAAGCTAAGATATAACTTTTTTTGTTGTATTTTATCAAGAAATATATTCTAGTTGATATTATCTGTATTAACAAGTGTGATTGTGTTGTGGTTCCATAATTCCTTGGTACCGTTAACCTTATTTTCGGTATTTTTGTATCGGGGCCTACTCCCTTCACATCTACCATATTAGACAATTTAACCGGACTCGGTGCCTCGGCACGGATCGATTCGGCTCCGTCCTCGGGGTCGATGCCTTCGGTGCCCGTGTCGGGGATTCTTCCCATTTCTTCGGAACCGGGGGACTCTTCGATGCGGGACCCGGGAGCGTTCGACCTGATGAGGAAGGTGTTGTCTACCCAGACAACCACGTCAGTGGAAGCAGTTTCTCCTCCCCATAAAGGGCCTTTGTCTTCATCTGCACCCACGGCCACATCCAAGCGTCGGGCACCAGTGTCTCAGCCACCCCTGGAGGGTGCCCCCTCTTCCTCCGAGGCTTCTTCGGATGCTCCCCACGAGGAAGTCCCTAGGAAGAGACTGTGTAAGAGGAGACACTTGGATTCTCCACAGGAATCCATTACATCTGATACTGACTTAGATGAGTCAGAGGGGTCCCCTAAGTCACCTTCAGAAGATGTCTCTTTTTCAGACATTTTGGAGATCCTGAAACAGAGAGGTGACTGGCAGTCCCTTCCCCCTTCTGAGGATGAGTCAGTTCTGCTGAAGGCATTTGGTGCTCACCCTTCCTCCTCCTGGGTCACTCCGCCCTTCTAACTAATGGAACTTATTGCTCAAGGGCGTGGGAGGCTCCTGACACAGTGGAACCTGTTCCAAGGAAACCGAACAAGTACATCACAGCACCTCAGGATAAGTCCTACCTTACAAAAGGAGTTCCAGTAGACGCTATGGTGGTGGCTGCAGCCACGAAAAGGAGATGTCGGAGTCTTCTTCGCCTGTCCATCCGCCTAATAAAGATTCTAGGACGATGGATAGATATGGGAAGCGCATTTTTAGTTCAGCGGCTTTTTCCATGCGGTCCCTGAACTATTTGACCCATTTTACACGCCTGCAGAGGGATCTAGTCAAAGAGTTGGGAGATACCCTCCAGGGTACTACAGATGCAGCTGTCTCAGAGAAAGTGACAGCGCAACTTAATACCCTAACATCGATTGTTAACTCGTCCATGAGGCTGATTTCTTACGCAGCCGAAGGTTCGAGTAGGGCAGCAGCTTCAGCGATTGCTCTCCGTAGACAATCCTGGATGCGCCTATGCTCCTTTGCGGAAGCCTTCAAGTCTTCCTTTACAAACGCCCCATTTGACGGTGCCACTCTTTTTGGCCCCAAGGTAAAGGAGACCCTTACCCGGTGTGAACAAGAGGGAAAGACTCTGTCTGCTGTCGGAGTCCGTTTTCCACCCCAACTAGACCGCACCCCAAAGGGCAACGCGGTGGGAAAATGTGGTTTCAAAACCCCAAGGGTCTTTCTCAGGCACACAGGGTGATGCCCCTCTAGAGGCAGAGGAGGGGCAGAGGTGGAAGACGCCGCCCTGGCGGCAGAGGGGTCCGCAACATCAAGGTGACAGGGATACACTCCTGGTAAACCTTTCCAGCACTCCTGAGAGGAGGCCCGACTGTCCTGCTCTGGAGGCAGTCGGGGTCGCTTAGCTTTATACCCTCAGGCCTGGCAAGGTATAACTACAGACAAGTGGGTAAAAGCGTAGTTACCAGAGGTTACTCCATACCCTTCCTATCCTATCCCATTCCAAAGAAAAGACTCCCAGATGTACCGCCCCATCTGCGAGAGCCAGCAGCTTTAGAAATTTCAAAGCTGCTAGAAAAAGAGTCATCCAGCCAGTCCCAGCGGACCAGCAAGGATTCGGGACTTACTCAAGGTTCTTTTTAGTTCCAAAGAAAACGGGACTGGAGGCCCATTCTAGACCTAAGCTACCTCAATACTTTCATCAAGAAAGAAAAGTTCCGAATGGTCACGCTTCAATCGATCCTTCCATTCTTACAGAAGGACGAGTGGATGTGCTCAATAGATCTAGAGGATGCATACTACCACATCAAAATGGCCAGGGCATCCAGAGATCATTTGCGCTTCCGGCTGGGAGCCAGTCACTTTCAATTTCGAGCCCTGCCCTTTGGTCTGACCTCAGCCCCCAGGATCTTCACCAAATGTATGGCAGTGGTAGCGTCTCACTTGAGACGTCAGGGATTCCAGGTGTTTCCGTGATCTGGACGACTGGGTCCTTTCGCCACCACCGCGTCAACTACTGCAGGCCAGAGACTATGTTCTTCAACTGTGTGTTCACCTAGGGATCTCCGTAAATTTGAAAATCCTTACTTCAGCCATCACAAAATATCTTGTTCATAGGAGCAGAGTTAAACACACGTCAATTAATTCTGAAGCTCCCCCCAGAAAGGATATTATCACTGCAGACTCACATACGTCTTCTACTCTTGTCAAGGAAATCTCCTGCAAAACTAGTTCTGAAGGTGTTGGGCCTCATGTCAGCCTCCCTTATTGCAATTCCCCTGGGAAGGCTGCACATGAGAGTCCTACAATGGCTACTGTTTGCTCAATGGTCATTTCAACAACTACCTCTAACACACGAGATTCTTATAACAAAGACTTGCAAAACAGATCTAAACTGGTGGCTTCAAACGTGCAACCTTTCCCAGGGGAGGCCGTTTGTGCTACCCACGCCCACAGTTACGGTGACCACGGACGCTTCCCTGATAGGGTGGGGGGGCATCTTTCAGGGACAGACAGTCCAAGGCGAATGGACCAATTTGGAGTACAATCTGCACATCAATGTTCTAGAGTTGAGGGCAGTGTTTCTAGCGTTGCAACACTTTGCTCCCTCCTTCCTCTAGGGACTATTGCAGTTCAGACGGACAACATGTCGGTAGTCTGGTACATAAACAAACAAGGGGAACCAAGTCCTATCAACTATGCAGAGAGGCCATGAGAATTTGGCAGTGGGCGGAGTCCACGGGTCGCTTTCTAATAGCAACGCACATCCCGGGTGCAACCAACGTCATAGCCGACAGGCAGAGCAGAGCACTACTGTAACGGCACGAGTGGTGCCTAAAACAGTCAGTGGCGGAAAGGATTTTTCGCGTGGGGCCAGCCTTCCTGCATCCTGTTTGCGTCTCCAATGAATGCCAAATGCAGGAGCTACTTTGCCCTATTACCCCCTCCAGGGGAAGTCCCCAGGGACGCACTGGTTTACGATTGGCCCCCGGGACTCCTATATGCATTTCCCCCATTGCCTCTGATATCGAAGTTTCTCCAGAAAGCCAGGAACCTACACAGGACGATAATCCTCATTGCTCCATTCTGGCCTCGTCAAATTTGGTTTCCCTTCCTGAAAATACACTGCATTCGGGGACCCTGCATTCTGGACCCAGAGCCAGATCTATTGACTCACTCGTCAGGGGTTCCCCATCCCGCGCTCCTATCACTCCATCTAGCAGCTTGGCTGCTCCAATTCCCAATTTAGCCAGGTCTGATCTTTTGTCACCAGCAGTCCAGGATATATTAGTGGCTTCGCATAAAGCTTCCACTACGAAAACATATACTAGCAAATGGAAACGGTTTGTATGCTGGGCGAAGACACACCATGTGGATCCCTTTATAGCTCCTTTGAATAAGATCTTGGAGTTCTTAACAGACTTATTTCATCAGGGTGCTTCTCCTGCTACTCTAAAAGTTCAATTGGCTGCCATTTCGAATTTCCATGTAGAAGAATGTGGAGCTCCTGTTATGGCTCACAGACTTTGTAAAGCCTTTTTAAAAGGAGTTTTTCATATTAGACCACCGGTCAGATCTGCTCCGCCACCTTGGAGTCTAAACTTGTTGCTATCTAAATTAATGTTGCCCCCTTTTGAACCTGCCTCTTCTTGCCCATTAAAATTTTTGTCCTGGAAAACTCTCTTTCTGGTAGCCATAACTTCTGCTAGACGAGTGTCTGAACTTCAGGCTCTCTCCATCAAGCACCCTTATTTGATCTTTCACTCTGACAGAGTTTCTCTTCGAACCAATTCATCCTTCCTCCCTAAAGTATGTTCCATTAACAATATTAATCAGTCCATTGAATTACCCACTTTCTTCAAAAACCACTCCAACAAAATGGAGTATATGTTACACAAATTAGATGTTCACAGACAGCTAAGGTTTTATTTGGATAGAACAAAAGATCACAGGAAAACAGATCAACTCTTTGTGGCTTTTGCTGATAGCAGGAAAGGACTGGCAGTTACCAAAAGAACTCTTTCTAAATGGTTAACAGATTGTATAATCTATGTCTACCATTCTGCACATCAACCCCTTTTACACAAACCCAAAGGACATTCCACAAGATCGGTATCTACGTCTTTGGCTCATGCAGCTCGCCTACCTCTGGATGCTATTTGTGCGGCTGCTACCTGGTCTGAGCCACATACATTTATTTCTCATTATAAAGTAGACAAGGTTTCTAGGGACAGGGCAACCTTTGGTTCCACTGTGCTCAAGAACGTCCTCCCGTGAGTTCCTCAGGATCAAGGAGCTAGGGACGCTACCCATGTGTAAGAACAAACGGCGAGATTGAACACTATCACATATAGAAGTTATGTCCTTACCATAACGTTCCATGTGGAGTGTTCATCTCGCCTTTGTTCTTACAGTCCCACCCTCCCACCCTTAGGAAGAACGTTCTTTGATGCCTGGCCAGAAGCATTTTTTGCTACTGCTATTATTCTGTGTACATAGTTGGTATACACATATATGTTTATATGTGTCTGTTTAGATATGTTATGTGTGTAAGCATGAATGTGCTTTTATATAGATTGGTTTGCTTGCAAACTAGATCTGAGGTAAAGGCAGAGGGGGATTGTGGGTATTAGATTGTCTCGAGCTTCTTCTCGATGCAGAGCTTGCAAGAGGCCGGCACGGAGCCGAGGATCGGCTCCGAACCCATGTGTAAGAACAAAGGCGAGATGAACACTCCACATGGAACGTTATGGTAAGGACATAACTTCTATTTTCTAGTTCTTTAACTTCTTCAACTTCATTACTAATCTTTTCTACTTTTCCTTTTTGTTTTCTTATTTTTTCTATTGTAAAATTTTCCATGTCTGGATGCCTTTGCCTGTATTTCTCTTTAAATATATTTGGTTCTGCTCTTTTTCTATTATTTAGTTTTGCTTTCTCCTTTGCATAGATATTGCACCATATTAAATTTATTTTTCTTTCCCATGTCCATATTTCCTCTTCTGATGTCTCCTGTTCCTCTTGTTTTTCTTACTTTGGAGACTCGTTCCATCATGCTGTGATATAACCTGTTAGGCTTTCTACACTAAATCCTTTACTTTGCAAGAATTCCGTAACTTCAACTTTTTTTTTAACTTCTACTTTACTAATCTTATGATTACTTTCCCTGTTTGTGATCTTATTTTTTTTATTGTGAAATGTTCCCTATCTGTGTGCCTATGCATGTATTTCTCTTTGAATATCTTTGGAACTGCCTTTTTTATGTTGATTAATTAGGCTTTTTCTTTTGCATAAATATTGCACCATAGCAGATCTCCCTTTCTTTTTTATATCCATATTTTTTTTTATACGTTTCAAAAGTCTCTAGATTTTGTTCTTATATTTTTGCACTTCCTGAGTTGCTTCTTTTTCCAAACAGCCCAAGATGTCCTTGTCTGTATAATATTTTTCAAAAATCTGTTGTATTAATGAACACACATTTTTATTTGAAGCCTCTGACAGCTCTTCTTGTGGAAGTACTTTTTTTCATCTAATTTCTCTCTTAATCTTTTTGTGTGTTTTCTGTCTGGAAATTCTGGACTTCTTGCATAATGGGAACAATATATCATTTCTTTCGTATCCTCAATAGTCCACTCTATCGTTATTATGGCTCTTTTTTGGCCTATCAGTTTTTGTGATTTTTGTGAACTGCCACTTCCTTCTACAATGGGGCCTGGCCTAGCTTCATTTAGGAACATTTCCATGTCTTGAGGACTCTACACTGTAATTTTTTCCAGTTCTCACACCAATATGCCTACCAGGATTGGGCACTTTTTTTATCCTGGGTCTTGTGCACCCAGCTATCATTTTTATTTTTTAACCTACTTTTGTCCATAATATATGATATATAAAATATAGTCTATATATCAGTGTCATCTTGGTGAGATTTTGTAAAAAACAGGGTCCACATCATGAAGCTACTCACCAAGACTTCAGGATGAATTCAATTCCATCACTATTACACTCCTTTGCTTGCTGACTTCTCTCTCCATTCGGACCCATCTAGGTTACTTCATGGTATGAAAGTCTCTCACTCCTTTTTCAGGGATTTCTTAACTTTTTTGGGAGCAACTTCCTCATTTCTCAGAGGTTCTTGGGCCCCTGGTGGACCAAGAAGCTATTCGACCTGTCCTTCCTTCCCAAGTAGGAAAGGGAATTTACTCCAGGATGTTCCTGCTTATGTGAAAGGAGGGTACTTGAAGACCTATTCTGGATCTCTCCTTGCTGAATACCTGTCTAAAAATTCCTTCTCTTTAGATGCTTACTCTTCAACCCGTTTCCTCTTTTACTTCTCCTCACTTTTTTAGTGTCTTTGGATCTAAAGAATATTTACCTTCACATTCCTATTCACCCTTTTTTCAGGAATCTTTTAACATTTCTCTGTTTCTTCCTCTCATTTTTAGCTCTCTGCTTTGCCCTTTGACCTCTCTACTGCCCCAAGGGTATTCACAAAATGCCTAGCTCCTGCGATTGCTTTTTGCAGGCTCAAAGGCATTCAGATTTTTCCTTGTTTAAATGACCTGTTGCTTCAGTCACCTTCTCCCAGTTGCATGTTACAGGATCTGGAGTTCACCATTTCTCTCCTTCAGAGTCTGGGGTTCACTATCAACTTCCAAAAGTCTGTTCTGACACCCTCTCTGGATCATGTGTATCTGGGTTGCAGGATTCAGACAGTGCCAATGTTGACTTCTCCTCTACCTCCAAAAGTCCTGTCTTGGACAGCTTTCTTTAAGTCTCTTTTTCCTCCCCTGCCTGCTATTCCATCCAGAGAGTTTCTTTGAGCCCTGGGATTCATTGTCTCTTTTATTCCAATGCTTTCTCTTGCCAGACTGCACGTGGAAGCTTCAATGGTACCTTAAGTCAGTTCACCTTTGGCATTACCACCCTGTGGATTTCAGAGACCCTCTCCTCCCTTGTCAAAAAAAGGGAATTAGAGTGATGGATTCAACAACTTACTCTCAACCCAGGCCTATCCTTTCAGCCTCTGGTTCCATCTCAATAACTGATCTCTAATCCCTCAGATATGGGGGCTTCCTGTGGTCACCTGAAACTTCAAAGTCTCTCCCTTCCATCAGTAGTCAGATCATATTAACAGGAAAGAGATGAGAGCTCTGATTCTGGGCCTTTCAGGGTTTTCACCCCATGCTTTCTCCAGGCCCTCTGAAGATTTACACAGACAGCACCACAGTGATGTGGTATGTCAGAAGCATGGGGCACAAAGTCTTACCTTTTTGGCCTGTGATCTGGCTCTCAGTTATCAGTTGACTCTTCAGGCAGTATATATTCATTCAGAGCACAATCTAATGGCAGACTCTTTGAGCAGTTCCAAAACTCAGGCTCAGAAATGGATGCTTCACAAAGCTGTGTTTCTGGACATAGTCCATCAGTGGGGTATTCCTCAGCTAGATCTCTTTATCTCCCCTCTGAGCAGGCAGCTGCCTCATTTCTGTTCCAGAGTGCCATGCCATCTAGCACGGAAGACACACGTGCCCCTTTTCCTTGGGAGGGGATGTTTCTCTATGCCTTTTCTCCCCTTCCTCTACTTCCATATTCAGCTAAACTCCACCAAAATCTGATGACTCCCTTTTGGTCAAGACAACACTGGTTCCCCCTCTTAATGCATATGTACAGGGGAGATCATCACAAGTTACCTCACTGGTTAGACCTCCTCACACAGGACAAGGGATAACGCATCCATCCTCTCTTGTCCACTTTTCAGCTGACACTGTGGGTGATAGGGTTTTGATCTCTTTTAGGCACTTTTGAGGATGTGCTTGGGGTTTTAAAGGAAGCAAAAAAATCTGCAGCAGAAAGTCTTGTATGTCCAAGTGAAAGAGGTTTTCTGTCTGGTGCCATGCTCATAACCAGAATCCTTTTTTAATGGGGCCCCTCTGTTTCTCTCCTATTTGTGTGAGTTGCTTCAGTCTGACTTGGTCTTTTCTTCTCTAAAGGCCCATTTGTCAGCTCTTTTTGACTGTCTGCCCTTAAATTCTCCTTTGGCTTCTCACTTTGACATCAAACAGTTTCTTAAAGGTGTCCTACATCTTAGGCCTCCAAGGAAGCCTATTCCTCCTCAATGGGACCTTAATTTGTTTAGAAAAATTGACCAGGCTCCTTTTGAACCTGCAGGTTCAGCTGGAAGACTGTCTTATTGCTTTCCCTTACTTCTGTTCTGAAGGTTTCTGAGCTTCAGGCCCCTTATGGCCGTCCCTTCTTTTTTGGTTTTTCACAGGGACAGGGTGTCCCTTTGAACTAATCCTTCCTTTATATCCAACGTTATTAAAAAGTTGTCTTTGAATCAGGCAGCACAACTTATTTCCTTGTTTCTTCCCCTCAGTCTGTTAGTGAGAGGGTCCTGCATACCTTGGATTTGCACAGACAGCTCAGATGCTATTTGGATAAAACTAAGGCCATTCATAGTCATAGAAATAAACTGCTCCAATGTCAAGCAAAAACTTTATTAAAGCAAAGCTTTCGGGTAACAACCCTTTCTCAGTGCTAATACCATTACACAGAATAATCACCATTTAAATAAGAGCAAACAAGTATCACATGACCACAGCCAGCATATCACAACACTGCATATATTTTTTTTAAAAATACATTAAATATTTTGTTGTTGTATTCTTACTAAAACATGTGTAATACTTACAGTATTAAGGCCAGGTTCAAACTCTGCACATAATTTAATAATCCATTCATACTCTCTATTTTCAAGAACATTTTTAAATCCCCCCCCCCCGGTTCCTTTCACTTCTATGTCTATTACCCTAAACTTAAAACAATGGTCCTCACCCTTGTTCATGATATGTCTACTTAGAGCATTCTTGTTATTTCTCCATCTTATATCTGACTTATGCTCAATAATTCGCTTCCTCAGCCTTCTGGTGGTTTTTCCCACATAAAATGAAAAACATTTTACACAAGTTGTGAGGTACACCACATAGCTGGTATTGCAACTGGCTGTGAGGGAAAATGTATATTGCCTGTTGGTCACAGGATGTGTGAACACATTATTATTACCTGTAAAAATATCATTACAACTACAATTCATACACTTAAAAGTGCCTTGCTTCATAACTGTTGCTTGGCATATACTTTAAAATCTTTATAACATAGCCTTCTGTTTACGTTTCTAGTGTTCCTATAAGAAAAATAAGGCTTTTCATTCAGAATTGTCTGCAGCTCAGGCAGAGCCAACAAAATAATCCAATTATTTTGTATAATTCTTCTAAAATCACCTTTCCTTACATTAAAAGTAGTTACAAACCTAATTTTAGTACATTGAACTCCCTTTTGTACCACTTATTTTGCCCCCTTAGAAAATATGGGTTTCAGAGAGGTTTGTCTGTCCTTTTTTACCCCATCACAAATTCTAAGATGTTCTGTTTGTTTATAACCACTATTTACAAATTCATCAACCATCTCTTCTAGCTGCTGATTAAATTTCTTGTCATCAATATTTAACTTATTGACCCTGCCCAACTGAGCCTTCATTATTCCTGAAAGCACATGAGGTGCATGCATACTTTGCTTATGCACATAACGGCAAGCATGAACTCCTTTTTTGTGAATGCTGGTTTCTATTCTTTCTATTTTTTTCTCCAAACATATATCCAAGAACAATATCTCTTTGTCAGAATGTTCCATTTTAAATTTAAGAAAACTTGTTGCGCCATGTAAATAAGAAATATATTCATGCAGCTCATCAAAACTCCCTTTCCATACAAAAAAAAAATCATCCACAAATCTTTGATAACATTCAACTTTACTATTCAAAACATGCCTGTCACTATATATAAACTTTTTTTTCCCGCTGATACAATACAATATTTTCATATGTGTTGGCCACTGATGTCCCCATGACCACTCTTGCCTGTTGCAAATAAGGTTCATCATCAAAGAGAAACACATTTTTTGTTAACACTAGTTCCAGAAGTAAGCAAATATTCTCTGTCTCATTTGCTGGCATAGACACTTCATTATTTAAAAATTCTCGTTTGGCTTCAAGCCCATAATCATTTGGAATTTCCGTGAACAGGGAAGTTATATCCATTGTCACAAGTAAATAACCAAAGTCTCCTTCTGGATTCCTTTTAACATGCCACTCATTAAGTTTTCTCAAGAAGTCAGAAATGTCTTTAACCACACTAGGGCACATATGTAAATACTGACTTAGCCTTTTCTGCAGGTATACAGGCAATGGTTCACTCACCCAAACCCTTCTGAGACAATAGGTCTTAGTGGTGGATTGGTGAGCGACTTATGAATTTTAGGTATACCATACAACTGAGGAATTCTGGAAAAGGGTTAAAGTAAATGACACAGTAGCCAGGTGCGAGCAGGATGGAAAGACCTTGTCTGCTGTTGGCCTACGTTTCTCCAGGCCTCAACCTTCTTTTTCCAGGAACCAGAGGAGTGGGAAAATATAGCACAAAAAAATCTCAAGGTCCTTTACGCAACGCATGTGGTGAGGATTCCGCTAGAGGCAGAGGGGGTTCCAATGGTGGAAGATGCCTCTTTAGGGGCAGAGGGGATCCCCAAAATCAAGACTCCAGGGATTCTTTCTCTGGGCGGTCTTATCAATGCTCCTGAACCGTTGCCCGATTGCTTTTCTCTGGAAGCAGTCTGGGCTCATTTTTCTCTACACCAAACTGTCTGGCACTCAATTACAAACAATTGGTGGGTGCAGAGAATAATCTCCAGAGGCTATTACATCCCATTAACATCACACCCAAACCCTACAAGAAACCTTCCCGATGTTCCATACATTCAAAGGGAAGAAGCGGATTCAGAAATAAGAAAGCTGTGTCAAAAAAGAGTCATCCTACCAGTCCCCCCAGACCAATGCAGATCTGGTTTTTACTCAAGATGCTTTTTGGTGCCAAAAAAGACTGGGGACTGGAGACCCATTTTGGATCTCAGCCATCTAAACAAGTCAGTGGTTCAAACCAAATTCCACATGGTCACTATACAATCCATTTTACTTTTTTTATGGGAGGATGTTTGGTGTGCTCAATAGACCTCCAGGATGTGTATTACTACATCAAAATGGACAAATGCTCCAGGAGTCTCTTTTGCTTCCAGCTAGGAGCCAATCATTACCAGTTCAGAGCCCTGCCATTCAGTCTCTCAATGACCCCCAGAGTGTTCATGAAATGCCTAGCAGTGGTGACAGCTCATCTGAGACTTCAGGGATTCCAGGTGTTTCCATATTTAGATGATTGGCTCCTCTCTGCCCCCACCAAGCATCTTCTGACCATAGCCCTCCACTACACTCTCTCACTGGCGGAGTTGCAGGCACTACATCTGCTCCTTCCATCAGGATTGATTGCGATTCAGTCAAACAATATGTCAGTAGTCTGGTACATAAACAAACAAGGAGGGACCAAATCCTACCCCCTATGTAGAGAGGCTATGAGAATTTGGCACTGGGCAATAGCTTCCAACCACTTTCTTATAGCAACACATATCCCGGGGAGCTCCAACATGATTGTGGACAGGCTGAACAAATGCATCCTCCTTCCACATGAGTGGTCTCACAACCTGAACATGACAGCAGAAATTTTCAGCTGTTGGGGCCAGCCTTGCTGTGAATTCTTTGCTTCCCCTTCAAACAACAAATGCAGAAGCTTCTTTGCCCTTTTTCTCCCAGAAGGGCAGTCACCGAGAAATGCTCTGACTCATGATTGGCCCACGGGTCTCTTCTATGCTTATCCTCCAATTCCCTAGATACCCCTATTTTTGAAGAAAGCAATTAAGTTGAGATGCAAGGTGATCCTCATTGCTCCATTCTGGCCTTGACAAGTGTGGTTCCCCTTTCTTTGGCCTCATCTATTGAAACCTCCATGGATCCTGGACACTCATCAGGACCTCATCTTTCACCCCCAAGGGTTGACTCCCCCAAATCTGTCCACTCTCAAACTGACAGCTTGGTTTCTCCACTTCCGTTAGTTGTCAGGCAGGAAATCCTCTCAACACCTGTTCATGATATTATTCTGGCCTCTCATAAGCCATCCACCAGAAAACTCTACAGAGATAAGTGGAAAAGGTTCACTCTCTGGAATAAAGAACAGATGTTAGACCCCTTCTCAGCTCCTGTATCTGTTATACTTCAATACCTTTCTGAGTTTTTTGAGAATGGAGCATCAGCTTCTACTATTTGAGTCCACTTGGCAGCTATCTCCAATTTTCATAATGGTCTAGAAGGCGTTCCACTTATCTCCACCCGCATTTACAAGACCTTTCTCAAAGGAGTTTCCATAGCAGACCCCCAATCAGGTGGCCTGTAGAGACATGGAATCTCTCTCTGGTATTACAGTCTCTCTCTTTACCCCCTTTTGAGCCTGCTAAAAAATGTGACCTTAAATTTCTATCATGGAAATCTCTATTTTTGGTGGCGGTCAAATCAGATAGATGGATATTGGAATTTCAAGCCATATGCATCAAGAGTCCGTATTTAATCTTTTATAAAGACAGAGTATATCTTCGTACTAATCCATCTTTTCTCCCCAAAGTGATTTCTGATTTCTCTGTCAACCAGTCCATTGCGCTCCCAGTGTTTTTTCCAAATTATTCCAATAAAGGAGAATACTGTCTACACTCATTGGAACTACATAGACAATTACATTTTACTTGGTTAGGACTAAATCTTTCCGCAAGTCGGATCAACTTTTCATCTCCTTCTCTGAACCAAAAATGGGATGTGCCATATCAAAAATCACTTTATCAAAATGGCTCAGAGACTTTCATACTCACAAGCAAATGAACCTAAACCTGTCAATATCAAAGCACATTCAACGAGAGCCATAGCAACTTCTGTTGCTTTTCACTCCAGAGCTTCTATGGATGACATTTGCGCAGCAGCCATTTGGGCTAAACCCCATACTTTCATTAAACATTACAAATTGGACATGGTCTCCAGGGGAAGAGCAGCCTTTGGCTCAATGGTACTCAGGAACGTTCTTCTATAAGGGCCAACCAGGTTTTCAAGTAGTTTGGGAATCTGTCCCATCAGTGATGAATGGGAAGAAGATTAGCAACATCAGATAAAGAAGTTATGTCTTACCATAACGTTCCATCTGTGTTGTTGATCTTATTCCATTCATCACATCCCACCCTCCGTTCCCCATCAAAGGCTCCTAGTGGATCTTATGGGTTCTTGTCGTGTTTCAGGGTTTCTGTGCAGAAATGGCCTCTGCTTTTACTTCTATATGTTGCATGCAAACTCAATCTGCGGTAACTGGGAGAAGAGCATTGTGGGTAGCAGCTTAGCTCAAGAGTTTTTGGTGTACGCGAGCTTGGTATTAGGCCAACTCAGTTCTGAGGGCTGGGAACTGAACCCATCAGTGATGAATGGAAGAAGATCAACAACACACATGGAACATTATGGTAAGACATCATTTCTTTTTTTTTAAGGGGGCAGAAGAAGTGGTACAAAAGGGAGTTCAATGTAGTAAAATTAGGTATGTAATGACTTTTAATGTAAGGACAGGTGATCTTAAAAGAATTATACAAAATAATTGGATTATTTTGTTGGCTCTACATGAGCTGCAACAATTCTGAATGAAAAGCCTTATTTTTCTTATAGGAACACTAGAAACTTAAAAAGAAGGCTATGTTATAAAGAGTTTAAAGTATATGCCAAACAACAAACAGTTACAAAGCAAGGCACTTTTAAGTGTATGAATTGTAGTTGTAATGATATTTTAACAGGTAATAATAATGTGTTCTCACATCCTTTGACCAACAGGCAATATACTTTTTCCCTCACAGCCAGTTGCAATACCAGCTATGAGGTGTACCTCACTACTTGTGTAAAATGTTTTTCATTTTATGTGGGGAAAACCACCAGAAGGCTGAGGGAGCGAATTATTGAGCATAAGTTGGATATAAGAAGGAGAAATGACAAGAATGCTCTAAGCAGACATATCATGAACAAATGTGAGGACCATTATTTTAAGATTAGGGTAACAGACACAGTAGTGAAAGGAACGGGGTGGGGGGGGTGGTTTAACAATTTTCTTGAAGATAAAGAGTTTGAATGGATTATTAGATTATGTGCTGAGTTTGAACCTGGTCTTAACAATACTGTAAGTATTAAACCTGTTTTAGTAAGAATACAACAACAAAATAATGTATTTTTTAAAAAAATGTATGCAGTGTCATGTGATATGCTGGCTGTGGTCATGTGATACTCATTTGCTCTTATTTAAATGGTGATTATTCTGTGTAATGGTATTAGCATTGAGAAAGGGCTGTTACTCGAAAGCTTTGCTTTAATAAAGTTTTTGCTTGACATTGGAGCAGTTTACTTCTGAGTCTGTCGTTATTTTTCCAGTTACCACAGCATCAGCCTTACTACCAGCAATTCATGATCATCTCAGGACATTGCGCTTGGGTGTGTCTATGCAAACCATCCCCTCCTGGATTTCTAAAGCCATTTACTCTTGTTATTCCCTTCATGAAAAGTGTAGTACAGTTGTGTACAATTGCCATAAATGTAGATGTTCAAGTGTATTCACTGTTGCAGTCATCACATTTGGGTTATCCCTGCCAGGATAGCCCTTGGCCAGCCCGAATACCGGAGACTTAATATTTCTGCATCAGCTACTGTCGCTTGAGGACTGACATCAGATCGTCAGTAGTATAAAGTAAGGGAACCGACACCATTACATCAGTTTTTCTTGCCCTAACCTGTCAGGAGCCCCCAAAGTAGGAGGCCAGGTTCTGGTGGAAGAACTCCACCAGTGGAAAATAAATACCAACATGTCCCTTATAAGGAAAGGAGAACAACAAAGAAGAATATTAATAAAAGAAGAAAGATAATAAAGGGGGGTGGAGGGGGGGAAACCAAGACTGCAACAGTGAATACATTCGAACATCTACAGTTATGGTAAGTGTACACAACTGTACTATGTTCTTCATGTTTCACTGTTGCAGTCATCACATTTGGGTAGATTCCCAAAGCTGAGGAAATGGGTGGAGGCAGTCAAGGAAACTAGGGGCTGGCTAGGATGCCCTGGAAGACTGCAGAGGAAAACCCTGCCCTGAATTTGGATGAGAGGCAGGTGGTAATGCTTGGTAAAACTGTGAACAGATGTCCAGGTGGCAGCCTCCAGGATGTCCTTGGTGGGGACTCCTCTGAGGAAAGCTGCAGAGGGGGAGGCTGCTCTGGTGGAGTGTGTCCTGACCCCCTTAGAGGGAGGCTTTACATGCTGTTTGTAGCAGAAATAGATGCAGTGTGCTATCCATTTGGAAATGGTTTACTTGGAGATGGCCTTGCCTTCTGCTCTTGTAACAAAGCTAACCAGCAATTGATCAGACTTTCTGAAGGATTTAGTCCTGTCCAGATAGAATCTGAGCTGTCTGTGCACATCTAGAGAGTGAAGAATCCTTTCTCCCCTTGTTCTGGGGATTAGGAAAGAAGGTGGGCAAATGAATGGATTGGTTGAGAGCCACACTGGACACCACCTTGGGTATGAAGGATGGTTTAGTTCTGAGGAATACCCTGTCTGCATGGAAGATGATGAAGGCTTCCACAGCCATGAGTGCTTGCAGCTCAAAGACTCTTCTGGCTGAAGTGATGGCTAGAAGGAATGCTGTCTTCCAGGAGAGAAACTGTAGCTCTGCAGAAGAAGCTGGTTCGAAAGGGGCAGGGCAAGCTTTTCAAAGACAAAGTTAAGGTCCCAAGCTGGTGTTGGTGCCCTTCTGGGGGGCTTCAAGTTGCTAGCCCCTCTAAGGAACTGTGAGAAAAGGAACTGCTCAGTGGGAAAATGAGCAGAAATAGCAGAGGCATGCATTTTTATAGAGGAGGAGAGACCACTATGTAGTAGGTCAGCTAAGTGCCGTATTGGCTCCCTTAGCCTGGATCCAGGTGCAGAACCTTTTCCATTTATCTGCATAAGACTTTCTGGTGCTAGGATGTCTGGCCTCATGGATAAAATCCAGAACCTGTTTACTGAGGATGGCAGATTGGTTCGGGGTTAGGGAATAAGCCAAGCTGCCAAATGGAGTGTGTGCAATTGGGGATGCATGAATTCTCCTTCCCTCTGGGTCAGGAAGTTTGAAATCTGAGGAAAATGCCATGGAGACAGCAGGGACAGGCTGCTCAGCAAGGGGTACCAGTGTTGTCGGGGCCAGTCTGGAGCTATAAGAATGGTCATTGTTTTTTTTCTCCCTTATTTTGAGCAGTACCCTGGGGATGAGAGGTAGGGGAGAAAAATCATAGACTGATAGATTGTCCCAGGGGAAGGACAGGGTATCCACTTTCCAAGCTATGCAGTGATGCTCCCTGGTGCAGAATTTGCTGAGCTGATGGTTGGTGTAGGAGGCAAAGAGGTCAACCTTAGGGGTTCCCCATTTCTGAGTTATTAGGGTGAGTTGCCACTCATGTGGATCCAGAAGGTTTCTGCTTGACTGGTCTGCCAGAGAGTTGAGAGAGCCTGGTAGGAATTGTGCTAACAGGTGTAGTTGCATGGGAGAGGCTGTGAGCCAAAGGGTCATGGCCAGCCTGCAGGAGGGTAGGAGTGAGTCCCTCCCTGCTTGTTGGTGTACCAGATCACAGTTGTGTTATCTGTTTTGATCAGGAGAACCCCTGGAGAGAGAAGGGGTTTGAAATCCATCAAAGTGTGCTGCACAGCCATCATCTCTCTTTGGATGATGTGCAGAGGGATTTGCTGTGGGCTCCATTGGCCGTGTATGCACCTGCCTTCCAGGTGTGCACCCCAAGCATAGTCTGATGCATCTGTGGTGAGGGTCTTCAAGGCGGGGGGTGGGGAGAAGAGCAGTCCCTTGTTGTGGGAGCACGCTGTTGCCCACCAAAGAAATTCCTTGCTGAGGCAAGGAATTATAGGTAGAAGAGTTTTAAGGTCTTGAAAGTGTTGACACCAAAGTCTCTTTAGGTACCACTGAAGTTTCCTCATATGCAGTTTGGCATATGGAATGAGTAGTATGCAAGATGTCACGAACCCCAGAACTTGCAGGATCTTCCTTGCGGATAGCTGGGGCCTGGTGGCCAGTTGAGAAAAGTAGGCTGTCAGGAAAATTTGTTTCTCTGGTGTAAGTTATGCCATCTGGGATGATGTGTCCAGACTTAATCCCAGGAAGATTATCCTTTGGGTGGGCACCTGTTTGGATTTCTTTTCGTTGATTGTGTACTCTAGGGAGGTTAGTAGGGTCTTTACAAAGGCCAGGTACTTGAGCAGCTTTTCCTGGCTGCCTGCCTGGATAAGGCAATCATCTAATTATGGGTGAATTTGAATATTTCTTTGTCTGAAAAAGGCAATGACCGGAGCCAGACATTTTGTGAAAACTCTGGGAGCAGTAGATAAGCCAAAGGGAAATGCAGAGAACTGAAAGTGTTGAGATCCTACCCTGAAGCGGAGATATTTCCTGCATAATTCCCTGATAGGAATGTGGAGGTAGGCCTCTTTTAGATCTAGGGTGGCTAGCCAAGCGTCCTTGGAGAGCATGGGTAGCAGCTGTTGGGGGGGTGAGCATTTTGAATTTTGGGATCACCAGGAAGGTGTTTAGAATGGGTAGATCGAGGATGGGGTGCCAGGTGCCCTCTTTTCTGGGCACCAGAAAAAAGCCTTGGCCTATCTGTTCTGCAGGAACATGCTATACTGCCCTCATAGAGTGCAGGAGAAGTATTTGCTTTTGAGCCTCTGCCCACTGATTTGGTGGTGGATCTGGGAACCCTTTTGGGGTTGGAAGGGTATAGAAAGAAAATTTGTATCCCTGAGACACAATGTTCAGAACCCATTGGTCCTTGGTAATGGTGGCCCAGGTGCTTGAGTGAAAGGAGAGTTTTCCTCCTAGGGGTAAGTGAAGGTTGGCAGAGGGGGGTGGAGAAGGTGAGTCACTGTGAGTTCTTACCATAAGGGGGTGGCTTAGAACTCCCTGGTTTTGAAGTAGAGGTAGTCCACTGCGTAGATCTCTGCATTCCCTGGGGCTGCTGTCTGGGCGGGGGGGGCTGTTTCCACAGGGCCTAGGCTGAGCCGGTATACTTGGAGCAGGAAAGGACCAGTGCTTGGTGGGACAATGCCTGCTGAACCTAGGGGGCCGGACCTGTAAGAAATTCTTAACTGTTTGCATACATTTTGCTTTTTCTTTCATATTTTTAAGACCTCTTCTGCCTTAGTGCCAAATAAGTTATCTTTGTGCAAGGGGCATCCAACAATTTAGATTCAACATGGTCTGGCAGGGGTTGTTTCTTAAGCCATGCATGCCTTCTAATAACAGATCCCGTGACTGCTGCCCTGTAAGAAGCTTCTAGGGCATCAAAAGTGTGCAAAGTGTATTTAGTTACTTGACTTGCAGAATGCATTAAGTCTTGTAAATTTTTAGATTCTGCCCAAGCAGGAAAGATAGACATTTTTTGTTTAAGGAGTTCCAAGGTATGTTGCTGAAATTTCAGCATATGGAACTGACAATTTAGTGCCCAGATAGCAAGAGTAGCTGAGATGTATACTTTTTTACCCTATCTGTGCAATACTCGGCAATCCCAGTCTGAGGGGGTGGGATTCTTAGCAGAGGTTGCTTTAATCCCTTTTGGCCCTCAGAAATGACCTCAAGGTCAGCTGTTGGAGTTTTAAAAAGATATTTGTGTGAGTCAGGGACTCTATAGTACCTGTCTGGTTTTCTGGGAGCAGGAGGTAGGGCATCAGGAGTCATGCTGGATTCAAGGAAAACATCATCCACAACATCCAGGACTGGGGGGATGGCCAAGGGTCTGTGTTGCAGAAGATCTAGGAATTCCCTGAGTCTCTTTTTAGACTGAGGGTAGTCCTGACTCTCCCATTGTAAATGCTCCCTTAAAGTATGCAGGGTTCCCCCAAAGGAAAAATCCTCTGGGGGAGAAGCTGAAGGAATAGAGTCCTCTGCGTCAGAATCCTCATAAGTGGAGAGGGATTGCATGTCTTCATAGTCAGATGCATCAGATTCATCTAACTCTTGTTCAGACAAAACTACAGGGGACAGATTTATTTCCCTTTTAGAGGGGGTAGCTTGGGTTCCCCTGATTATCATGATAAGGTCTTCCACCATTTTAAGCATTTGAGACTGAGGCAAGGGAGCAGGCACCTGAGAGTGGGTCGTCGGTTTCTTGGGTGTGGTTTGAACCCTGGTCCTAAGAAACTCAGTCATTTTTGAAAGAACGGTAGTCGCAAAAGAAGACGTCGGTTTGTGTTGAGATTTGGTAGTGCGAAGGACTTCCTCGGAAGACAGTGTCTGCTCAGTAGCTTCAGACCCATCCAAGGTACAGACGACCACAGGATCCTTAGTCGAAGAAGAGTTTTGTGGCATACCGGACTCTAAAAGGGTCTCGGTAGTGGCCTGCAAATCAACTGAAGTGGGCATCAGGGGCTGCGAAAGTGCCTCACTGAGTACCGGAGGACTGACGACTACCTTAACAGCGTCATCGGTAGGTTTGGACCTGTGCTGTCTGTCTCCATCTTTATCTTTACGTTTTTTCAGAAGATCTGTTGTCAGGTGGCTTACTGAAGCCATATCAGAATTCGAGGACTGTAAATGAAAATATCTGGCTACAATAAGGGCCCGACGATGGATAGTTCTGGCATTGAACAAAGCAAAAATGTGACAATGGGGGATGTCGTGGTCTGGGCCAAAACAAATGATGCAGTAAGAGTGGAAGTCTTGGTGTGGTATTTGCTCTCCACAGCCGAGACAATTATTAACTTTTTCTGACATCGGTTAGTGCAAGAAAAAAGGATCCCCAATGGGTACTTAGCTTTACAAGACTTCAACTTCAATTCGGAGATGAAAACTCAGGTAGTGGCTGACCTGCACTCATGCAAACTGCTTCTTCTTTGGGCTCCATGCCAAGAAAGACTGATGTAATGGCGTTGGCTGCCTTACACTACTGATGACCTGACGTCAGTCCTCAAGTGACAGCAACCAACGCAGAAATACTAAGTCTCTGGTATTCGGGCCTGCCGAGGGCTACCCTGGCAGGGATAACCCAAATGTGATGACTGCAACAGTGAAACACGAAGAACATCTGCTTCAGTTAGACCTCACTCTTTTGGTACTTTCTTCAAAGGTTTGGACACCAATTCCATCCTTGAAGCTGCTACTTGGTCATAGTTCATATCTTTGCTAAGTACTATAAATTGGATATAGTTTCTAGGGCCAGAGCAGGTTTTGCTAGAGCCATTCTGCATGGGTTTGTTGAAGGTTCTTCCTAGCCTTCCACCTGCCAATCCCTTTACTGAGCTTTTGTACCAGCCCTACTGTGAAGAACACTGGAACAGTCATATAGAACTCCTACCACCAAACACTAATACATGTGAGAGATGCAATTATACAGCCAAACTGGAGGCTAAGCTCTCTCAACTGGATCAGGCAGTCAAGAGGAGAAGGAAAATATTTGCATCACACCACCGGTCTCACATAAACCCATTAAAGCAGCACTGGAAAAAAACACACATAAATTCATGAAAACATACTCGGAGGCTCTAAATAAAAATCTGCAAAACCAACAGAGACCTCCAAAGCAAACATCCAAGCAACCTCCACCCCCGAACACAAACCATGAAACACATACTTCACAAAACCAGTGTGCCATGCAATCACAGCCCTTAAGGCAAAATAACATACCCAACATACTAGTAATAGGTGACTATAGTCAGGCACACTGACATCCCACTCACTAGGCTGAATAAGGAGAAGGCTACTGTTAGCTGCCTGTCGGGCACCAGGACCCACCACATAGCACAATCACTCAGGTCACTACAGAACAAGTACATATATGACTCTGTCATTGGCCATGTTGGTGTGAATGACCTGAGCCGTACCTCTCTGGACTACATGAAAAGAGACATGGAAGAGCTCTCTGATCACATAGCCCAGGCCGGTATGACCCTGACCCTGTGTAGCATACTACCCTCACCAAGAATGATACCATGGTATAAAGAAAAAATTCTCAATTTCAACAATTGGCTAAGTTTCTGGTGTCATTTAAAGGGGATCCAGTGTCTCTCTGCCTGGGATGGCATGCTCGACAAGCCACGCTGCTTCGCTAGAGATGGGTTGCACCTGTCACCCTTAGGCTTTCGAATACTGGCCAAGGCTCTTGCCACCCCCATAGTGCCTTTTTTAGGCAAGGCTCAAAAGACAAACCTACCACTGTAAATAGCACAAGTAACAAAAAACTGAGGGTAGTGCTACTCAATGCCAGAAGTCTGAACCTCAAAATGTACACACTCGAGGCACTCCTCAGCATGGAGAAAATCGATATATGTGCAGTAACAGAAACCTGGTTTAAGGCTCCAGAGAGCACCCCAGCACTACCAGGCTATAACTCATACCATACATTTCGGCCACAGAACCCAAACCGAAATACAAAAGGCGGGGGCATATCCATATTCATCAAGGATGCCCACACCTCCAGGTTAGTGGCACAGCACAATGCTTCAGAGATCATCCACCTGCAAGTAACAATGGGCAAAACTGCAGTTCAAATTGTAGCTTGCCACTGATCACCCACCATGTCCCAGGACCCCCATTCCGCATTCCTGGAAACACTGGGAAACATAAAGGTCCTACCAAACACCCTAACATTGGATGATTTCAATTATCCAAACATTAACTGGGAGAACCACTCCCTTGCCCAACATTTCCTATAATTTATAAACTCAAACGCCCTGGTTCAACTGGTCAACACTCCCACCAGAGGTGACAACATATTGGACCTGGTCATCACCAACATGGGCGACCGGTGTTCCACACTGGAGGTCAACCCCTCGCTGGTTAGATCTGACCATAAGCAAATCACTTTGGATATCCACATTCCGCCCCCACCCCCGGACAAGAAAACCACAGTGAAAAACATTTCAAAAAGCAAACTTCACGTTACTTAAGACCGAGGTGAAAAGTTTCAAAGCCCCCATGCTGAAGGATAATGCTGTCCAAGCTGCAAAATTCTTTACTAATGCATTCTACGGGCACCTACAAGAATGCATGGATCATGCCATCCCAAGCAAAACCAACACTCACTCCTCCAAGGAAAGGAAACCAGTCTGGTGAACTCCTGCCATAAACAAGCTATACAATAGAAGGAGGAAAGTAGTACAGAAAAGAGTAAAATCCCAAGAAGGGAAGACATCCCTGATCAGTATCAGCAAGAAACTACGATCCCTCATAAAATCATCCAAGGTGAGCTTTGAAAGAAAAATTGCCAAGGGCTCCAAAGATAACCACAAGGCATTCTTTAGCTATGTCAAGAATCTAAGTGGCAATCCTCAGATCTGCTCGGAGTTAGTGCAGAATGGCACAAACTACACTGAACCGACGGATATCGCCAACATCCTGGCAGGCAGGTTCAGTGCAAACTTCACCCCCCTCTCACCCCCAAGAGGGCCCATAACCATACCAGAAGAATGTAAAGTCACTGAAATCACAGACACTCAGGTTAAAACAGCCCTCTCCAAAGCCAAAAACACAGCATCAATGGAACCGGACGGTGTCCCAGGCTGCATCCTACACGAGCTCAAAGACGAACTAACCCCTCACCTAAACACTGTTCAAACTCAGCCTCTCCACAGGCTACGTACCCATAGAGTGGTGCACAGCAGCAGTTATTCCACTCCACAAAGGTGGAACCACAACAGACCCCGGGAACTATCACTCTATAAGCCTGACTAGCTTGGTCTGCAAGGCTATGGAGCGCATCATCATGGAACTCATTAACAGAGACATTGGGAACCTCCAAACACTGGACCCTACCCAGTTCAGCTTTAAGGGCAGATCATGCATCCTAAACCTGGTGGACTTCTTTGAGACAGTTACCAAGGCTATAGATGAGGGAAAGGTGGTACACACAGCCTACCTAGACCTCGCAAAGACCTTTGACACCATTCCACATTCTGGTATTATAGACAAGCTCACCAGCATGAACATAAACCCCTACATCAGAAGATGGGTTGCCAACTGGCTCACGGACAGGACTTGCATGGTGAGAGTTTCTGGAGCTAGGTCCGAATCTAAATTGGTTACAAGTGGAGTTCCCCAGGGCTCAATCCTAGGAACCCTTCTGTTCGGCATATACATCTCAGAGGTACAGGCAAGCACAGGAGGATTATGGCTGACCAGGTTCACAGATGACTGCAAACTAGGGGCTATAATTGACTCTCCGGCTAACACAGACATCCTCCAAAAGGGTCTCACTGAGACGGATACCTGGTGTCAAAATCATGGCCTCAAGCTAAATGCCAAAAAGTACATAGTCATCCCCTTTGGAAAAAACAAAGTACCCACAAACTACCACATAGGTGGTAGTCCCCTAAATATGGACGATGTAATAAGGGATCTGGGGACCCAAGTAGATAGTAATCTCACCTTTTATAATCACATTGCCAAAGTGGTTAGAAAATCCTTCTATGTGGCCCACCTAATCACAAAAGGCTACGCATCCAGATCAAAAGAGGTCATTGTGTCCCTCTACTCATCATTCATCAGACCCATCATAGAGTACAATGCCCCATTTGGGATGTACCTTACAAGACACCTGCAACAGCTGGAAAGACCACAGAGGTACCTCACCAAGAGGATCACTGGCCTCAAACAGATGCCCTATGCAGTTCAACTGAAGAAATTACAGCTGTACTCAGTTGCATACCACCTACTCAGAGGTGATCTCTGCCTGACATACAAGGCCATGTCCGACCCAGAATTGATGGACATGCTCCACCTAAAGAAAACCTTATCCCTGCGAGCCACACACTCTAGGGATCTAAACCTCACCACAACAATAAATAGGATGTGCTGGAGGGATAGATTCCTGTCCCAGAGACGTCTCATGCTTTAGAACAAGATCCCAATCTACATTAGGCAGAACTCCTCACTAACACTCTTCAAAAGAAATCTTGACGAGTGGATGGGAAACAGAAAGTTTACCTTGGGGATCACTTCAGTGGCTCTGCTGGACAGAGGCATAGGAAACTAATCTAAGGGGGTGGCGAAAGCCAACACATTCTGGCTAGGCTTATAAATGCCTTCGGGCAGATAGCCTAGTACCTACCTATGAACCTAGAAGGACATAGTACAGTTGTGTAAAATCTTACCATAACAGTAGGGGTCCTTTTCTTCAGTGTTGCAGTATTCACTCCCTCCCTCCCTCCAACCCCCTTTATTCTTTTTGGCTTTGTATTGGTTCCCTTCCTGGTCAAGGGTGTCCCTTTTCTATCTACATTTTCTCCTTCTGGATGTGTATAACTGCTTTGTCCTGTGGAAATTTTCTCTACTGGGGCACTTCATTTCTGGGTAACTGCATCCAGAAGTCACCTTTATGCCCTATGTCCTGTACAAAGAGCATATCTTTGAAGTATGGTGCATACAAGATGTAAAGGCTTTGATATACTAGAGGGATGTTGGGCTATCCTTGGCAGGAGATCCCTACTGCGAAGAATAATGCAACAGTGCAGACAAGGACATCTAGTGTTATGGTAAGATTTTACACAACTGTACTATCCTAAGTGAATGACCAGCACTGGTGGAGTTTTTAGTAGAATATAGAACAGAAGCTGGTCTTAGAAAAGAGATCATTAGTAGGACATATAAAATATTGCATGATAACTATAGGAATCAATCAGATGAGGCTACAAAGGATTGGGAAGCGAGACCGGATAAACAATTCACAAAGAAAGAATGAGGGGATATATGCATGGCTCTCAAATATGCAATAAAGTCTAGATGATTTAGGATTTTTCTTGGAAGGGTTTGTGCATATGTGTTCGTATATCCAAAGCAGACTCCAAAGAATTTTTCCTCGGGGGATTATAAATGTTGGAGGTATGATGGGGAAGAAAGAGCTATTTGGAAACATATTGTTTTGGGAGTGTAATGAGTTGGCAGACTTTAAAAATCCCTGTAGACTACTCTGTCAGAAATACTGGGTGAGCAAACTGGTATAACTAAGGAAATGATTTTTTTGAGCTGTGATACAGAATTGGAATTGCCTAGACAGAGTAAGGCCTTGCTGGGTTTAATTCTGGTGGCTGCCAAAAAAAAGTAATTGTTAGAAAATGAAAATCAAAGTCTAAACCAGTTGTACTAGAAGTAGTGAATATAGTAATAGAGATAAAAGAACTGTAAGTGGGATCTTTAGAGAATTGCAGGAGGAAATTACGTTAAAAAATGGAATTGAGGGAACAATACATGCAAGATTTTTTTGAGGAGGAAAGAAGTTTAAGGGAAGGCAGGAGTTGAGTTGTAATTTTTGAATGACGAGTATATAGAAGATTATATGTGATGCATAATCTTTGCAAGTGAAAATAAGTCAATATGGTTTGTTTTCATTTCTATAAATGTATAATTGCCTGCATCATAAGTGATAATTCAGTAAAAAATATTTCTTGTTTAAAAAAGCTACTTGTCCAGTAGGTGTCAGTCAGTAAAATGGCATTCTACCCTCTCTCTGTAACTCCCAGTCACCACCAGTGTACCATAAGTTTCTATCCTTGATGCCTTTCTCTTTTAACATTGTCACCAACTTCCTCCACACATTCGCACAACAGGCCTGCCTGATACAATACACAGATGACTTTATGCACATCAGACAACCTATCACACTTCCAAAATTCTACTCAGAACAGCCACTGAAACATGGCTTTCTAATTTACAACTCATGCTCAACTCTCCCAGAAAACAAATTAGTACTTTTTTCCCCAAAACTCTCTCTCATGAAAAAAAAAAAAAAATTTTAAATTCTCTTTCGTAAAACCTAATTAAGTAATTTATCATAGCAAATTATTAGGGATGATGGTGGATAATCTTACATTTATGCTGCAGTAACAAAATTGCATTTAAAAAAAAATCACCAAAAATAGGAATGCTTTACAGAACCAAAAAACTTTCTGATCAACACAACTAAAACTGCATTTGCCACTACTTATCTCCTCCCCTCACTACTTTATGGAGTTCGCATTCTAGTCCAAATCTGGCCCTGTTCTTGCTCAACCCCAGGATAAACTATATCCCGAAATATGAACAAGTACCTATTTGTACATTATACCTGTTTACTACCCTTTCTTACCTCCTTACCTCAATCATCTCCCCTGACTCTCTGTCTAAATATGCAATAACTCTGTTTTTTTTCTTTCACTTCATATTGCAATTCGTTTGTATTTGTTTGTATTATAGTAATTTACCTTTAATTTCTCTAAACTACCTAAAATTCTCTAAGTATTAAATCATCATGTAAGCTGTATTTGTTCTTAACTAATGTTTTCACATTATTTAATTTGGTATGATTATTTAAACTGTAGCCTTTTTGCGTTATTTTTGGAAACTAAAATTATTGTTCTTAAAATATTTCTGTAATACGTTGGAGCTTTTCTTCTCTGACTGCTGCTAAAATGGGCACCTACCCATTTGGATTTTTCTCAGTAATTAAATGTCAGTAAATGAATAAATAAATGAACAAGATAAAAAACCTTTTCATTTTAAACGTTTGACTGTTTTGTAGTTTGGAATTCTGTTGTGTTGAGCTGCTGTACATGGCACTCTGTTGCTCTGAGCTGCTGTACATGCTATCTGGGAGAAGGCTACAACAAGCCAGTGGATTCCTACAACGTCCTGGAACAATACTACTGATCACCAAAGAACCAGTAACCGACTTCACAGGTGCTAGTTTGGGATTAGTGCAACTGTTTTACTCATAGAGAAGGAGCAAAGGGACAATGATCCCTAGCTGCACAGAGGTGCACTTAAACCACCACTAGTAGTAGCAATTAGGTTAATCACTACTCTGCCTAATTTTGTCTTACATTTTGTAGTGTGTAGTGCATTGTATCTCTTCTACTGGTGGTTGTGTGTGTGTGTCTGTACACAGCCAAGCACTCATGTTAAATTTCTACTGTACATTACATTGTCTTTTAGTTGAGTGCATTTTACAGGGACAGGTGCCTTGAAATTGCTCCACTGGGTGCACTACTGTGCTACTCAATGTTACTGCTTAGTGACTGCTTGCTTTTAGAGGCTCTTCATGTATCATCTTTTAATTGACTGTATTATTTAGGGACCAGTGTTTAGATCAGCCCTAGTCCTCCATATTCTAGCAGCATAGTCTGCTTTGAGGATGAATTCATTCTTACAGAATGAAGAACAGCAAGCAAGAGAAGATAGGTGATCCTGTATCAAAGTTAACCCAGCGTTTTACTAACAGTCCTGTGTATGTGCTGAGTAAAGGATAAAGTAGGGTAAAACAGTACATTGACGTTATTTTTGGTCCAATACATTAGGTATGACATTGCTGTCATTATCTAGTATTACCTGTGGGAGGCCTATGAGGGAGCCCATGAAGTCTCTGATTGGAGGCTAACACCATGATGTTAGATTTAATTATAATGACTTGTTTATTGGAGTGGATCTAGCTACACAGAGTACTGAAACTTGTTTGTAAATTTTGCTGTAGATGTATTTTTAATGAAGTTGAGCAAAAGAAGGTCATGATTGTTCATGACTATTTTCAGATTTAAGATGTCATTCATTAGGACAGTTCTGAAGAGTGAACACAGTAGAGTACTGAGGAAGGAGCTTGTGGTATAAGTTCATAGGTAAGTACTAAGCTAACTGCCCTTACGAGCCATTTTAAGCCTAGCCAATTATCCCTTGTGAGGCTCAAACCCTGCACCTTGTGTTTGTAAGACAAACACCTAAACCATTAGGCCACCCTCCCAATTGTATCCCATTGTTAAGAGTGCCAGGCTCAGATACTGAGTTGCTGGAATATACTTGGAAGCATCTGTTCTCAAGCCTTGGAACTAGTCCAAAGTATTGCTGCCAAAGTTAAGTTTACACAGTATATTAAATAGCTGTGGGCAATTTACAGTTTCAAAGGGCTTTTGTGTGGTCAATAAAATGAGGTCCAGTAAGAAATGCATCATACCTGTTATTGAATATTGTATCAGTTGCAGTATATAGGGCAATCATGGTACTAAATGAATTACGCAAACCATGCTGTCTGTTAAACAGAAGGCCATATGTGTTCAAAAAGCTGCTTGTAGACAAGTTTTTCAAATATTTTTTGCCATTGGACAAAAGTCTGTTCTGGACCTTTAATCCTTGCAGTCTTTTGGCTTGGAAACCTTTCTGTGGCTGTAAAGAAAAATTTGTGAAAGCCTTAGAGCCCACTGTAAAAGATCTCTGCCCCAGCACAGAAGGTGCTACATCTTGAGTCACATGCACTGCATGCCCAGAAGGCCTATTGAATTTGCTTCCACACATGGCAATGTTTTATTACGGGTGACTCAATAGTTAGGCATCCAGACTCCATACTCATTAGAATGAACAACAGGGTGTAAGCTGTTTTCCTGGTGCCAGATTCCATGATATTACAAGAATCTTAAAGGTCCTTAAATCAGACATATATGATTACAACCTAGGGGTGACCCATGATAGAATGAATGACCTGAGGCAGTCTACACAGACAGACATAAAATAATTAACTGTGCATATGCTAGAGGTAGGAAAGACTCTGTTCTTTAATAGTATCTTGCATTCACCCAGAATGCTGCCTAATAATAAAAAAACAAGATGATTAGTTTTGACAATTAGCTAAGAGAAGATCCAGTATATGTCAGCCTAGGAAGTGTCTGTATGCTGGCTAGCTTAAGCTGCCTCCATAGCCTTTTTTTTTTTTTTAAGGCCGAGTTCCCCAATGGACATTTCAGCATAGCAAACCGTTTTCAAATTCAGACAAAATTGTGACTGCACTGCTCACTACTAGGAATCTAAATAGAAAGATACCTGAACTTGAGCCCTGCCTATAACTCAAACATTCATATTTATGCAATTACTGTGACATAGTTTCACTGCAGCAAGGGCATTCCCTGTACACCAGGGTTTACTGCCTATCATACTTTCAGGTACTCAGGTAGCTGTGAGGGAGTATCAATATTTCTCAAAAACATCTTCACCACATGTCAGATTAACCACAAACTTAACTTGGAGCTCCTAGAGCTCCTTAACAAATTCAACTGTTACTTCATTGCCAGCTATATATTCTTATCTATACTGTCCACCACAGGTCATAGAAATTGCCTTAACATTATTGAGGGATTAAACAGAAAATGAAGTATCTTAGTATTTGTAGATGCCAATTACCCAAACATTGATTGACACACCTAAACCTCAAGAAATGTATATACTCAGCATTTCCTAGACTTTAATGCCAGTGTACTTGAGCAAATTGTAAAACTTGTCTAGAGGCTGTAATGTTTGACCTGGTCCTTACCAATCAAGCTTCTGCCTGTACTCCACCCTGTGTATCATGATCCTTGTTTAAAGCTGAACACAAATCAGTCATCTCCTCTGTCAGGCCCACTGGTACCACCCCAACACCAAATTAAACTGTCTTTAGGGACTTCTCTAGGGCAAACTTGCTTCAACTTGTAGAAGACCTTGGCAAAATTTCCAGCAATCACCAGTAAAAGGATCCAATTGAGGGGGTGCTGCATTCATTTCCAGTTATTTCCAGCAGCTAAACACCTTTTTAGAAGACTTAGTACCTGTCCATTCTAATTGTAAATTCAGGAATAAACCTCTGTGGTGGACTCCTGCATTAATAAACTGTATAACAAGATAATGGAAAGTTTTAAGAAATCCCCATTCCCCTACCTTATGACTGCTCTGACACATGCCAGCAGAGAAATTAAGAGCATTATTAAAAATATATAGTGGAGTACAAATGTAGAACACCAAAACCAGTGTCAGAAGTGCTGAACTCCAATGAATATCCAAAAAGTGCCAGAGGCTGGTTCAAAAGAATTTATTTTTAACGAAGGTAAAATCCACGTATAACACGTTTTCGTCCACACTGTGACTTCTTCAGATAAAACACAAGGTATGATAAGGATCTTATATACTGAATAAGTGAATCAATCAATCAATCAATGAATCAATCATACAATTAACATGTGTAATGACATTTCCAAATTTAAAGAAACATAACATAAAACTCCTGAATGGTCATAAAAGTGTAGTATCGAGATAAATATATACAATACACAAGATATATATAAAATATATTTGAAAAAAACTTTCTTAAAATCATCTTCAGATATATAAAAAATATGTTTTTTGTATATATATATATGTAAACCTCATGATAAAAAACATATAATATTTAACATATGTAGTACAAATGTAGGTTACTACATATATCACAAGGAACTACACATCTTTCTTCAGTTATGTCAGGAAATTATGTAATAATGTCCAACACATGGACTGAGCTCATCTTTAAAACTATCATGTATTTTGATGCCAAGGATACAGCCAGTACGTTAGCAGACAAATTTAGTGCAAACTTTACCACACTATGATGATGCACTGTATGCAGGGAGCATGCACTAACTTGGGTATACTAGCCTGCCTTAGCTCTGACATCCTTCATGTCAGCCCTGCACTTTGCTGTAGCTCTTTTCCTGCCATATGGTAGTGCAGCAGTATTCATCTAATTGCCACTGAACCTGTTTCCTTGTGCAGTCCTCAGTTTGATATTCAGGCACTATACCATACCTGCTATGCTTCTAATTAGCTTTCTGGCACTTTGTGTAGTGACCTTCTCAAATATCAGTGCACAGCATTCAAAATGGATAAGCTGCCCTGTGCAGTGCTGCTTTTTTCTGCATCTCTAAATCAGTATGCCACTTTGGGTTTCTTCCTCTTCATATTCCGTTTGGCTCATTTGCAATCACTTATACATCATTATGCACCCATTAACATGTGCCGAGTACCTACCGCAATATTTTGGCCACCATAAGCCACATACTGTATCTTAGAATCACCCACACCCTGCACAAGGCTGCTGTCCACTCTTATGTTTGCAGTGAACTGCAGTGTCTATGAATCCCAGTCTTAATGGCCTGAAACAGAATCCTAAATCCTATGGTTGGTAGCTTTAAGGAGTCCGGAAGCTATGAAATATTTTTGTTTGGTTAACAGCCCTCTGGACTAAAACTGTCTCTGCAGTTTCAACAGTTTCAAGCTGCATTGCCACAAAAAAATAAATAAATATATATATATATATATATATATATATATATATATATATATATATATATATATATATATATGTGTATATATATATATATATATATATATATATATATATATATATATATATATATATATATATATATATATATATATACACAGTGTAGTGATACTGAAATTACTGACACATGACTTTGCAAATTAATGATGTTATGTGATCCTATCTCGCCTACATTCTGTACTGATGGGCTCGGAGCCGATCCCTTGGCTCCGACTCAGCACGCTATGCTATAGAGCGAGGCCTCTTATTGGCTGAGCTATTTCTTATCCCAGGATGCACCACCACTAATCCCCCAGATCTCGTTTGCCGCTTACAAGCTAAGACGTGGTCTCAACTTGGCTGAGCTAAGTACTAATTTATTTAGGCTTTTCCTGTCAGGAATTTGATTGTTTTGAACCCAAAAGCTGTTTTAACAGCTATTGTTGTGATACGTGTGTGTATTTGGCGAATTTGTTGAGAAATTTGTCTTTTTCGTTAAGGGAAGGTTTCCCGTTTTAGTTAGAGGGGCCTTCCCCTTTTGCTATTTGTTTTCTAGCGTTTATTTGTGGGTCAAGTACCCGTTTAAGTTAGAGGGTCTTGACCCTCTCTTTCTGTGTTTTTTTTGTGCAACTGTTTGTTGTGTCATAAAAAAAAAAAAAAAAACTTTATATTTTTGATCTTAAACTGCTGGTTTTGGTGTTATCTCTCTTTAGATAGGTGTGTTATCTCTCTTTAGACATGTACAAAGAGCATAGACCCTCCGGGTTTATAAAATGCGTGAGGTGTGGTTATAAGATGTCCATAACGGACGACCACTCCTCGTGCGTTTATTGTTTAGGCGCCAAGCACCTACAAGAATCATGTAGCGTGTGTCACGCCTTCTCATCAAGGGTCCTCCAGGAGAGGAAAAACAAATTAATCCTTAAGGGGTTAATTAAGCCATCCTTCGAGGAGGCTTTATCTTCTTCTCCCTCTCCTTCAAAAAAGAAGAAAGCGTCGGCTCCGACCAGTCAGTCGGAACCGACTGCCAAAAATCCTAGGCAGACTTCTCCATCGGCTCCATGGACTTCGGAGCCGAGGGCGGAACGGTCTGCCTCGATGCCTCCAGTCTCGACCCCTCTGGTTTCGGAGCCGAGGACTGGGGCATCGAGAGGCGGGTCACCTTCATCTGCTCCACTGATATTGGAGCCGATGAGGGTTGCCGGCTCAGACTCTTCCCCTTCGGAGCCGAAGTCCTCATCGGCACAGAGGGAAATTGCCTTGAGATCTCCCTCGGAGCTGATAGTTATAGAATCCATTCGGAGCCGGTCCCCTAGTCCTTTGGAGCCGATGGAGAAATCGGTTCGGACCCGATCGGTATCGTCCAGATCATCCAAGATGTCTGATTCGGACATCGACAGGGTGCTCCTAAGACTCTTCCAGTCTCCAGTGTTCCAAAAGTTAGTTTCGGCTCCAGCCCATTCGGCTTCGGAGCCGATGGTCCACCTTGCTACTATGGTTCCTCCTCCAACAGCCTCGGCACCGTTGGAGCCGGTGCTGGTGGAACCGGTGGAGGTTTTAGGGTCGGGCCTGACCCTTACTCCAACTCCGGCTCTTGAGTCGGAGTTCGGTACGCGGACTTCTTCCGTTGGCCCCGGGGGGGATGCTTCGGGATTGATGTTTTCGGTCCCAAGTCTTCCTCTCGGTGCGTCGGCTGCAGGAGTGCCATCTACCATCGTGGCCACGGAGGTGGGACCCTCCCAGGATTCTGGTGGTCCCGCCTTCAGGGCTATGAGGAGTGCGTTAGCCAAATCATCTTTGGCTGTCTCCACGGTTTCCCCAGCTCCTTCCCTGCATACCGAGACTGGGTCTTTGGCAGTCCCCCTGTCCTTAGACAGCGGAGCCCTGGGGCCTGAGGTTACCCCCACTGGGGTTCCCCCCCCTCCTGGAGGTCCTTCTGAAGCTTCTTCGGAAGAACCCCCCCAGGAAAAGATCGTGCAAGAGGAAGCACGTTGACTCCCCTGATGAGTCTCTTACATCAGACACTGATCTCGATGATGCAGAAGGGTCCCCTAAGTCGTCCTCGGATGATGTCTCCTTTGCAGACATCCTGAAAGCCCTTAAACAACGAGGCGGCTGGCAGTCCAAACCCCCTTCTGCTGATGAGTCGGTGTTCCTTAAGGCCTTCGGGGCTCAGCCCTCTGCCTCCTGGGTGTCTCCGCCCTTTGACGAGCTCTTGGATTTGATCTGTCGAAGGGCGTGGGAACACCCAGACTTTGTGGAACCGGTGCCTGCTCGTCCTAATAAGTTCCTCTCGGCACCCCCTGAAAAAGAGTTTCTAACTAAAGGTGTGGCTGTAGATGCTTTGGTGGTGGCATCTGCTACCCAGCAAGATGTAGCAGAGGATTCGACGTCCATCCATCCTCCTAATAAGGAGTCTAGGAGCATGGATTGGTATGGAAAGCGCACCCTAAGTTCAGCGGCCTTTACATTAAGGTCCTTGAACTACCTTACGCACTTTACTAGATTTCAGAGGGATCTGATTAAAGAACTTTCCGATACCCTCTTGGGTAACCTGCCTGAGGAGCTGGCCCAGACGGTTGGCTCTCAGCTGGCTACATTATCGTCCATTTCAAACTCGTCCATGAGGCTCATTTCTTATGCGGCCGAAGGGGCGAGTAGAGCGGCGGGTACAGGCATTGCTCTACGGAGACAAGCCTGGCTCCGCCTGTGTCATTTCGCGGAGGCCTTTAAGTCTTCCTTTGCCGACGCCCCCTTTGATGGGTCCTCCCTGTTTGGACCCAAGGTAAAGGACACACTGACCCGCTGCGAACAGGAGTGTAAGACTCTGACTGCCATAGGGGCACGATTTTCCACTCCCTTTCGGCCTTATCCCAAGGCTAAAAGAGGAGGGAAGATGTGGTTCCGTAGATCTCAGAAGCCTTACCCCTCTCAGCAGGATGATCCCCCTTCCAGAGGCAGGGGAGGGGGAAATTCTTCCGGAAGACGCCGTCCCAGAGGCGGCAGGGGCCCTCGCAACACTGGAGACCGCGAGTCCTTTCGTGGCTCTTCAGCCTTTCACAGTCCCTGAGGGATTGCCCGACTGTGCAGCTCCGGAGCCAGTCGGGGGTTGTTTTTCGAAGCACCTAAAAGCCTGGGAAGGTATCACTCAGGACCGTTGGGTGCTTCGAATTATCGCCGGAGGTTACACCATCCCTTTCTCTCACTCTCCACCTCAGTCCAAAAAAGTCCCGGACCTGCCACCCAGTCAACGGGAAACTGCAGCCTCAGAAGTTTCAAAGCTGCTGCAAAAAGGAGTCATCCAACCGGTCCCCGCAGACCAGATCGGATTAGGGACTTACTCAAGATTCTTTTTGGTGCCAAAAAAGACCGGGGACTTGAGACCCATTTTGGACCTCAGCATTCTAAACCATTCAGTCAGAAAGTCCAAGTTCCGAATGGTCACCCTACAAACGATTCTCCCATTGCTGGAGAAAGGTGTTTGGAAGTGCTCCATAGATCTCAAGGACGCTTATTACCATATCATGGTATATCAAGCGTCCAGGAGACATCTGCGCTTCAGCCTAGGAGGCAGTCATTTTTAGTTCCACGCGCTGCCCTTTGGTCTCACCACAGCCCCCAGGGTGTTCACCACGTGTTTGGCGGTCGTGACTGCTCACCTGAGAAGTCTAGGATTCCAGGTGTTTCCGTATCTAGACGACTGGCTCCTAACTGCCACCTCCAAGCATCTACTACTGCGGAGCCTTCAAGCCACTATATCACTGGGCAATTCCCTTGGAATCACCTTCAATTGGCCAAAGTCTGTGTTGCTGCCATCTCAACGCATAAGATTCATAGGGGTAGAGATAGACTCAAACCGAATGCGGGTCTATCTACCTACAGACAGAATACAAACCATACAGACTCAAGTTCGAGCCTTACTTCCCAGGTCCAAAGCCCCAGACAGAATGGTCCTGCAGCTTTTGGGATCCATGTCCGCCACGGTTCTTCTAGTCCCCTTGGCAAGGTTGCACATGAGAATTCTTCAGTGGCTTCTTTCAGCTCAGTGGTCCTTTCAGGAACTCCCTCTCAGTCACCTCATATGGATCACGGAAACCTGCAAACGGGACCTTCACTGGTGGCTAGTGCCCTCCAATTTGGATCAGGGACGACCCTTTATTCCACCTCCTCCTGCGGCCACTTTGACCACGGACGCCTCCCAGATGGGGGGGGGGGGGCATTCCCTGGGCAGGTCAGTCCAAGGCAAATGGCACCCAGAAGAGACCCTACTTCATATCAACATCCTAGAAATGAGGGCGGTGCTTCTGTCCCTTCAAGCCCTTCATGATTACCTCGCTCAGGGCGTAATTGCCGTTCACTCAGGCAACATGTCAGTTGTCTGGTACCTGAACAAACAGGGAGGGACCAGATCCTATCCTCTTTGCAGAGAGGCCATGAGAGTCTGGGAATGGGCAGTCTCGACCAAACGCTTTCTAGTGGCTACTCATATCCCGGGCAAGTCCAATGTGATAGCCGACAGACTGAGCAGAGCCATCCTCTCTCCTCACGAATGGTCTCTGAACATGACAGTTGCAAGTCAGATTTTCAGCAAATGGGGAGTTCCGTGTTGCGACCTCTTCGCGACTCCACTGAATGCAAAGTGCAAAAAATTCTTCTCCCTAACCCCGGCTCTGGGGAAGAGCCCCATGGACGCACTAGCCCGTCCTTGGCCCACCAGCTTGCTTTATGCCTTCCCACCAGTTCCTCTCCTTCCCAGGGTGATCCAAAAGGCATCTCTCTTGGGGAGCAAAATGATCTTAGTTGCTCCTTACTGGCCTCGTCAAGTATGGTTTCCCTATCTTCGGAAATATGCTCTGGAAGGTCCATGGTTCCTGGATCAGATCCCAGACCTTTTAGTACATCAGTCGGGACTATTCCACCAGTCCCTACACACTTTAAAATTGACAGCTTGGCTCCTCCTCTTCCGACTATAGTCAGGAGTCATACGTTGGATCCAGAGGTTGTACACATCTTATCTTCGGCCCATAAGTCTGCTACAAAGAAAGTGTATTCTAGCAAATGGAAAAGATTTGCTATTTGGGCTCAACTCCAGGGCCTGGATCCCATCACTATTCCCGTATCAGAAGTACTAAAATTTTTAACTTCTCTTTTCAATCAAGGCTCTTCAGTCTCTACCATCAAGGTTCAATTGGCAGCGATTTCCAATTTTCACGAATCTATAAACCCACCTTTAATGAGCAACAGATTGTGTAAGACCTTCTTGAAAGGTGCTGCGCTTTTAAGACCTCCGATTTCTCATCCTGCTCCTCCATGGGATCTCGATGTGGTGTTACGCGCCTTAACTTCCTCCCCCTTCGAACCGGCAGCGACATGCGATCTAAAATTTCTTTCATGGAAGACTGCTTTTCTGGTGGTGATTACTTCTGCCAGAAGAGTTTCAGAGCTTCAAGCTTTGTCTGTAAAACCCCCGTACTTGGTTTTTCACAAAGACAGAGTATCTCTCAGGCCAAATCCTTCCTTTGTTCCTAAAGTTTGTTCCAGTTTCTGCCTACAACAATCATTAGAACTTCCAGTCTTTTTTCCGAAATATTCTAACAAAGCGGAATTCATATTTCACACATTAGATGTCCACAGGCAGTTGCGTTTTTATTTAGACAGGACCAAACAAACAAGGAAAACAGATCAGTTGTTTGTATCCTTTGCAGACAATAAATTGGGCAAAGCTGTCACAAAGGTCACTATTGCCAAATGGATCAGGGACTGTATTACTCAAGCTTATTTTTATTCTAACAAAGAGCTTACCACCTCTGTCAAAGCTCATTCTACAAGGGCTATGGCTACTTCGATAGCATTTCATTCTAAGCTTGCCATTAGTGACATTTGTGCTGCAGCTACATGGTCTTCCCCGCACACTTTCATTTCCCACGACAAATTGGATGTGGCATCTAGAGGACGAGCTTCATTTGGTTCCACAGTGCTCAGGAGTGTTTTCCAATGAGCCACCCAGGATTTAGGTGCTAGGGACGCTGTCCCATCAGTACAGAATGTAGGCGAGATAGGATCACATAACATCTTTTAGTTATGTACTTACCATAACTTTGGATGTTTGGGATCCATCTCGCCTACATTCCCAATAACCCACCCTCCTTCCCCCTTCCTTGGAGATCAGAGGATATCAGAAGGTCCGAATCCTGTTGTTTTCATCTTGAAACATCTAACAATGTTATATAAACAAGTTGTGCATGTGTGCATGAATGCGGACAAACAAGATCTGGGGGATTAGTGGTGGTGCATCCTGGGATAAGAAATAGCTCAGCCAATAAGAGGCCTTGCTCTATAGCATAGCGTGCCGAGTCGGAGCCGAGGGATCGGCTCCGAGCCCATCAGTACAGAATGTAGGCGAGATGGATCCCAAACATCCAAAGTTATGGTAAGTACATAACTAAAAGTTTTGCACCCTTCATTCCTCAGAGAAGTGCCAGGATTTTTTGTCTTTGCAGTGATTTTACAGAAGTAAACGCTAATAATGATTATGCCACTGTAAATAGCTTGAAAAGTTTTACAATGAATTGTCATGCATCGTCCATTTAGCACAGTAAAGTTTAATAACCTGCAACCTGAGGAAAAGAATATAGTTTAATTCCTTTCATAATAGAGCTTCTATTTCCATTGTTGATGTTTGTGTTTACAAATTAAAATGTGTTGTAGAGGTTTGTACTGAGTGGAGCAAGAGAAAGTAGTTGATACATTTTATTGAGTATTATGTACGGTGACTGACACACTGTTTAATATGATAAAATCTGTTTCTAGGTTTAATTCGTAGAGTTCTGAATAGCATCTGTACTGCTACTCCTGCAACATAAATCTTGGTAACCATTAAATCAGGCTGTGCCTGAAACTGTTGTCTTCTGTATACTTGTCCAACTCAGTTCATTCTATCTCCTAAATTATTTTCTAGATGAAAGTTTTGCTGTACCACACAAGAGGAGAGGGGTATTGGGAATGAGTAACAAGGGGCGTCACACAAATGGCTCCCAGTTCTACATAACATTACAGCCTGCTACATGGATGGACACCAAATATGTGGCTTTTGGGTATGTACCTGCATAACGTAGTATATTTTACCTTTTATTCTAGTGTCAATAGTGAAGCACTTACTTTACCAGGTTTTATGCATTTTGAAGTAGAAAACTACATCTTTCTCTTTTAGGTAACCTTACTAAAGACTCGCTTCATATTATAACTCACTTACTAATGTTTTTCACTTACTTTGTAGAAGTCCAATTCACTGATCTGGTCACTCAGTGTTGAAAGATCACTGACTATATCTTTTTTGTTCACCTTCTGCTTTAATCTGTCTAGCTACCCCAGCATCCCCTTCCATCATTGGGTCTGCCAGCCTTTCCTACTGTCCCAAGACTGTCTCCATACTAAGGATGGTGCCATCTCAGAACCTTGAGGGAATCTAGGAGGTTGTGCCATAGACTTGCTTCTACTGGGTGATTTTCTTCAATTATGACCTACCTCTTGGTATTCCACCCTCCTTGCATTTTCCTGTTACATCTGAGAGCTACTCCCACATGCTATTATGATGTGTGGTGTTGCCATTTGCCATAGAGAATAGGGCAGTGCATGTGTAACATATGCCAGCATAGTTAGCTGGAGGTTTGTAAACAATTTTGTGTCATTTGACTAACACACTGACTTGTACAGATGCTTATGTTAAAATGTATTGACAGTGTTATTATAACTGAATAAATGTGTATGTGTCACACTGCCAGCCCAGCTATCTGGAATTTTGTAAATAATCATGTAATTTGTGAATATTAATGTGATTCATATGCTTGTCTTACAAATATAAGAGAACTACATGCTATGTGTAAATTAAACTACTGGTGCAGAAGTATGTGTTGAACTGTATATTATGTACTGAGCTTCAAGAATGTAACCACAGTACACCCTACTGGAAAAGAGCAGAAATGTATACCGACGCAAATGTATGTTTTAATAGTAGAAGTTGGAATATACAGAGTTAACTTGTAAAACTTCAAGAAAATAAGTGGAAATTGTTTTACGGTGTGCTATAAAGTTAGTTAATACAGCAAGAAGGCAGGGTGTCTACAGCTAGAAGTTTTTCCTACTTTCTTGAAACAGAAATAATTACTAGGTTTCAAATGTAAAGTGTTTTTGTTGCACTGTGACTTCTTAGCAGCTGCACACATGAGAGATAAGTATTTTTGAAACAGAGATGTTGGTTTCTGTTACCCTGGGAACTGAAGGCAGGTGACAAAGAGTGATGCCATCCAGCTGACCCAGCAGTAATATTTTCATATTAATTTGGGAACTCTCAGAGACTGTGCATTTTGTATTTGTCTTTGGACCTGGAAACATCCTCTCATCAGCACCTGGCTTGCTAATAGTGAATAACTAGGGAAAAGTGATTTCTTTTAGATATAGATAGGAATATAGTAAAGATTAGTTTAGATGTTTTCTGAATTTATTTGAGACTGTCTTGCACTGGTGTTTTAAAATATGTCCTGTGATTCTGAACTCTGTAGTAGTCACTGTGCTGAGTTATTGAATATTGTCATGTTCTTTTATTATTTATTATTAAATAGATTTTATGCCTTTTAATTGTGGCTGGTTTGTTTAGAGATATTTAAGCTTTTAGGGTACTTGCATATGTATATGGTGACACTGTATGGGCCACTCCAGTATCATTGGCCTTGGTCACATGTACCATTTGGATAATAGTAACATCACGCAGTAGGATTGGTCACCCTTTGGGAAGGGCCTTACAGTATCTGATAAAGAGCTGGTTGGTGGCAGTGATAACTACCTTTTAGTCTGAGCAGAAGGGGCATAGCTAGTAAACCTGTGCCAGCCTTTCCCAGGAGTGTGTGTGTGTGTGTGTGTGTGTGTGTGTGTGTGTGTGTGTGTGTGTGTGTGTGTGTGTGTGTGTTTGTATATAAATCAAATCTCAAAGTGCATATGTCAGCAACCTGGGCAGGGACATGAAGCACTAGTTGGACAGAGAGGGTGCTGGAGGTTTTCGCTAGACTGCTCAGCTGAGATCTTAACCCTATAGCTGTGCCAGTGGGGAGTCTTACTGGGGATCTGGAGAGAAATGGAGAAACCAGCCCTAGACTGACTGTGATCTCTGTGTGCTCTTAAGGGAAATTGTACTTTACTGTGTGAGTACTTGTCAGCCTCCCAATGTGTATGTCCCTCACTGGTGCTAGTGGTCAGGATTGAGGCTCCTTGATTAATGGGCCAGTGCAAGGGTGTCACAGTATGTTTAAACAAAGAATTCTGGAAGAGAAGAACAGAAGTTTTTGAAATTGATCTGTAATTTTCAAATACTGTATCAGATCTTAGAAAAGCTCTGAATGTGTATTATAACAGAGTCAGGTCATCAAATATGATGTCATTCTATAGCCAGTACTGAGACCTGAAACTCTCACAGCAACTTGTTTTGATTTGTTTTCTTTGGAACCTGATATAAAGATATATGACAGTTATCACAGTCAGTTCAGTTGAGTTATTTCAGTTGTTTAGTTCAGTCTGTTAGAAGGTCATTGCCTTGCCTTGTAGAAGTAAGCATCTCAGCATCTAATCTTGTCTTGCTGCATTAAATAAGTTAGCTAGGGAACAGTTACTCTTTATACAGTCAGGAAATACAGTGAGATTAGCTGAGTATTGTTTTTCTGAATCTGTTTGAATATGTCCAACTTTGTTATTTTTATTTCTCCTGTGATTGGAACTCTGGTGTTTATTGCACTTAGATATTTGGTATTCTTATGTTTTCTACTTTATTATTACATATTCTTATACCTTTCATTGTGGCTGGTATTTTAGAGAATACTTTTAACACATTGAGAGTACTTGTGCTTATTTTAGTGATGCCACTCTGAAAAGCCTGGCTGCTTTGGTTACACTCTACCATTTATGTTAGTATTGATTTTAGTCAGTATAATTGGATACCCTTGTAAGAGCTTGACAGTGGTTGACTAGTGGCATTGAAGTTACCTTATAGACTGGGAAGAGGGGGTACATTTGTAAATCTGTACCAGACTTTCCCAGGAGTGTGTGTTTGTGTGAAAATCAAATACCCAGGTGTGGGTGAGTCAGCTACTTGGAAATGGGACACAGTGCTCCAAAGTGAGTCTTGTTTGGGATCTGGACAGACAGATAGTCCAACCCCAGGTCTGGAGATGGTTCCCCTGTGTGCTGTTAGGGGCAACTGTGCTTGATGCAGATGTAGGGAAAAGGTGACATGAGAAGATGGGGGGAGAAAAGGATGAAGTGTAGTTGTACTTCTAAGATTTATCCCGTGAAGTGCTTTGTGCAGGGGTTCAAAAGTTATGGTCAGTTATGGTCAATATATGATGCCTTGGTCGGTAAAGTCTCTATTATTACTAGCTGTATTTTCCATACGCTATAGATGCTGAATTTTAAATACCACCCTGCCACTGTTAAATAATTTAATTGTGTGTAAATCAGTTGAACCAGGCTGTAAATCAAGAAATTTTAGATGCAGCATATTCTGAATAACTTTTAAAAGTATAACATAAAAGTGATTCTAACTTTTTGTCCTCAGTGTAATCATTTAAATAAATACTACTGGGTCTCATATTTTCTCAGAACCTGGTAGTAGTTTCACTGCATCTGGTTTTCAGATAACCTGATTTTTGCTGATTTTTTTAAATGTTCTAAATAAAAATAAAAGATTGCTTCAGAATAGTTTAAGACATTACATTTTGTTTGCTTTTAATGTGCTATTATCAAGAAATAATTAACATTGATCCCAGTCTGATCCCAGACACTACTTCAGGGCTGAACAGAATACAATCTCCTTTCCCATGCTGACCTGTTCAGATCAAATGTATGTTTCTCTGTGACATGAACAATAACATCAGTTGTGCAAATAACAACTTGTGTCTGTGCTAACTGCCGTTTTCTCTCATTTCTGTTCAGAACACTGAAAAAGAGACTGTTATGCTATCTACTCGCTGGATATGTTTTTTAATTCTTTACAGAGACTTCTCACAGATTTCAGAGATATTCCAGGTCAATAGGTATTATGACTATTCATGCTTTGCCAGTATCCTCCATCATGCCACATCTCCTTTCTCCAGGATGCCATACCAGTTAATCCCAGAATAAATTTGTGACTACCCATCCAATCGTCTAGGTTATGTTTAAATGAAGATAGTGATGTGCACTGCTTAACATGCAGGAGCGCTTCCAGAGTTTTGAGAGAAACAGACTTATAAACCTATTCCACCGCCCCATTTTATTTATCTGTTGGTGAAATTTTATATTTTTGATTCTTGTATTGGCAGTGACATTGGACTTGTGGGGACACTGGAGGTAAGTAAGACAGACATCTCAATGCAAAAATGTATAAGACACTGAATAAAGGGATAAAACTTCCAGGCTCTCTTGGTAGCCAGAGACTTTATGCCTGTGATCTTTTTGGTTAGGAACGTTTTTTTCCTAATTGTTTTATATTTTCAGTGAAATACATCCTGAACGGGGCATTGTTCTCAATAATTGGTCTGGATGATATTGAGTATAAGAGAATGATTGCCTCTTTAGACCTTGATTATATTCCTTTGGCAATCGACTGTGATAAATAAAAGGATTTCTTGACAACTGTCACATGACGGCCAAAAGACAAGGAGTTATCAGCCCATGTTCCTGGCTCAGTAACTACATTTTTGATTTGTAGTGGTGTGTTGTCTGTATAGTATGGTGAAGGGAGGGGTTGCCTCAAATGTGTTGATACAGCACTTTTTAGCATTTTGCTTGAGTCATTTTTAATACATCAAGAATTTACTGGTGAGAATTCATTCTGGAGGGTTTGGGTCTCAGACAATAATTCCCAGTCTGTAGTCATCTACAGACTTTTTTAGCCAGACATTGTGTCTCACTGCCTAGAGATCTGAGAAGTAAATGCTGAAAAGGAGAGGTCCTAGCACTGAGCCATGAGGGACACCGCTGGTCACTTTCATACTTTCTGATGATGCACCTGCAAACCTGCACTGTGTGGGTTCTGCCTTTCAGGCAGTTTGCTATCCATCTTACCACATATGGTTCAATTTTTAAAGCAATTAGCTTCTTTATGATGCCAGCACTGGGAATGGTGTCAAAAACATTAGCCAGATCAAGATATGCCATGTGTACTGCATGGCCAATGTCTACAGCCTCATCAACCCTTTCAAAGAAGTTTACTAGATTCAGTAGACAGGATCTACCCTTCACAAAGCAAAACTATTGGCAGTCAAGTCTAATTAGACTCTTAATATCATAGTTTATAAAGTCAATTATAATATATTCCATGGCTTTGCAAATGAGGCTTTTAAGTCTATAATTACCTTGACTGGTTGTAAGGCAACCCTTATGAAGGAACATTACCAATGCAATGGTGCATCAGGGGCAAAAACAGTAGCTAAACTTAAGATAACAGTTTAAAGAGTGTGTGTGCAAGGGTGTATGCTTATTTAACACTAATAATTAAGCAACTAGGTATATTGATAGGTCCTAACATTTTCAGTAAATAATCTTTAAAGATGAGTTGAGGTAGTAGTGGATTCAGATATTTTAGGGTTTTGGATAGAAGTCTCAGGGTGAAATTGGCACTAATTTTGTTTGTAAGGGTGTCTGTTGGGTCAGAATAGGAGGTGTCATTATGAGTAAGTTCGGAATAATGTAGGATATTTCTCTTAAAGATTTATAATCATCTTTGGCTAGAGAGGCCAGCCTGAGGTCATTGGCTCTTCTAGTGGACTTGATAATGTTCTTTAATTTATTGCAATGCTTTTGACATTGTCCTTGAGAAGAGGGGTTTTGGATCTACTAAATCATTTAAGGAAGTTCTTTTCTTCTATAGTTTATTTATGGTGGTTAACTACCAGAGTGGTTTGTTTTTGAATTTCCTGTGATACTTGGTTCTTGTAGAGACTGCTAAGGGTAGTTAAAGTCACCCAAAATAATTATATTTTTGCTACCAGGGAGATTATTTAGAACAGGGGACAAAAAAGGCATTCCATGACAAACTATTAGTTGATAATTAAACCTGTCTAATTTGTAGTTTAGTCAGTTCAACGTGAGGGTCCCTAGGGATCTGCATGCAGGTAATACATTCCTTGACAAATATGGTGGCTCCGCCACAGTTGCCATTGGGTCTCAAGGCATGAAAAGCACAAAACTCTGGTATAAAGAGAATGTTCTCTTAACACTTCAACCATGTTTTAGTTAGTACACATACATGGATGTTTTCTAAATGCAGGAATACCTCAAGATCAGACAGTTTATTGTTTAGACTACTGACATTGACAAGAGCCACTTTAACTTGATTCAATTTCAGGACTGATAAGCTATGTTGGAATGTTCATCAATTGGACTCTGTATTAAGAAGGCAATGGGGGTGGCAAGGGCTTTAGCAGTTTGCAGAAATTTTGGAATGAGAGGTGCATGCTATGCTTAGTAAAGCAAACTGGACTGTCATGCATCTCGTCTCATGATAGCACATACTGGATCCCTGTGGAATGTCACCAGCTATTTTTACTAATTACTGAAGTCAATTATCTTTTCTTTGTATGTAGGCATCATTCAAGATGAAGGAAGTATTTAACTCAGAACTAGTATTTACCTGCATTTATAACATGCTTGGAAAGTTCTAACCAGTGCTGACCTGTCTCTCTGCATGTCCCTCAGGGCTTTATGTCTCAAGTTGTTCACTCCTGCATGTTCCACTACCATATCATTGTCATATTTCTCACAAGTTCAGGTCTTTGGAGCCATTATAACATCAGGGATCTTGGTATTATTGTAACCTTCTCCTTGTCCAGCCTTGTGAGTGACAAGTAAGTGTACCTGACAGAGTCATCTAGTACTTAAACATTTATGTTGCTGCTGCTATGGTTAAAAGTGGTAGATCTGGAGTGCTTTACTCAGGTGACTCTTTATAGGAGGTATGCATCAGGTGCATGAGTGACTAAATTTTTGCTGAGACTTTTTATTTCTATGAGACTTTGGGAGTGATATTTTATAGCCTCAGCAGTAAACAATGCTGGTGTGATTGGTGAAGGATTGTGACAGAGGTGTATAAAACTCATAAGTCAACTTTTAGATGAGAGGAAAGCCTCCATATTAATTAGATATTTATACCTCTTACTGAGGGAATTATTATTGACAATAAGTTCATTATCTGTGTGCTTAAGGCAGTTTCTACCCTGTTTTAGGAGAAATAGTTCTAAACAGCCGGCAACAGAGGTGAAACTTGCAGGCTGACCTTCCATCCTTTCGAGTGCTTAGTTATTTAGAAACATAAAGTAAATGTAGCAGAGGGTGTATGTAATTATGGTAGAATACACAAAATATACAGAAGTCTCTTCAGTAGTTGGTAATCATGTCCCAGATGTTGCAGATTTTAAAGTAAGATGAAAATAGTGGTTAACACATCTAGGTATTGCACTGTGCACCAGGCAAGTAGGAAGATGTTAAAGACAAGAGTATCTCAAGATTTATCAGTCAAAAGGGAGGAGCTTCCCAGTTTGATGATCTGATGCAGCAGATGAGATGAAACTGGGAGGAGCTTCCAGACAACAAATTATAGTACAGGGCAGAGAACACAACAGCCACCAAGTTTAAAAAAGCAACATGACTTGGCTTGTGTGGACACTCTGTATTCTGGATCTATGGAAACAGTGGGAGAGCAAATGCATTTAAATAGGTTAAGGGGGAATAACTTGGTAGACTTCTTTGAGAAGATCACCAAAGCAATGGATGAGCATACCTCTCAAGTGTACCTCATTACGAGGAATGTACCTCATTTGGGGTCTTAAAAAGTTCACGTTCCTTGAAGTTCCTCAAAGTTTCACATTGAAAGATTGTCACACATTCAGTGTTAGGATTTTTTTTAAGTGAAATCCTTTTTGGCATCTACTTCTTAGAAGCCAAGGCCAATGTTAAAGGCCTCTGGCTGACCAAGTTTGCATATGATTGCAAATTAGAAGCAGTCATAAAATCCTCCCAAGATTCTAACATTCTTCAAGAAGAGCTAACACAGACAGTTAACTAGTGCCAGAATCATGGTTTAAAACTCACTACTGCAAAGAAATTTATAATAGTACCCTTTAGAAAGTTGGCTGTCCCAAAAAGCTACCTCACTGACAATACACCTCAAAGAGTACACATAGGAGTCAGGAATTTGGGATGTATGTAGTCAGTAACCTGGCTTTCAACCTACTAAGGTAGTAAATAAATCATTCTGTGTTGCTGAACTTATAAACAAAGATATGGCATCTGGGTCCAACAAAGTCATTATTCCATTATATTCTTCCCTCATCAGACCCATCATTGAGTGCAGTGCCTGCTTCAGTATGTATCTGACCAGGCACATGAAACAGCAAGAACTTCCACAGAGGTTCCTCACAAAAAGAATACAGGGCGTAAAAAACATGTCCTGTGAGGATCGCCTCAAAGCCCTATTCCTATATTCTGTCATCCTACAGACTGTTAGGGTGAGATCTATGCCTGGCATAGAAGCTGTCCTTGGATCTCAATCTGACGGACCTTTTGTGTATCTGCAAAACAAATAACATCAGATTTACCAGTACAGAGACTTAAACCTTGAGTGTGAAATAAATAGGACTTTTTGGAGGGAGAGGTATGTGTCTCAGAGAATACCTTTTCTCTGGAACAGGCTTCCCATCTAGGTAAAGCAGTGCTCTTACCTAACCATATTTAAACGTAAACTGAATCAGTGGGTGGTAAATCAGAAGTTCATCCCTGATATGCCATCTGTGTCTCTACTGAGCAGAGGCAACCTGTAAATGCCTGACCAACCATGCTCTAGCTTAAATATAACCATTAAAATATACCCCTAAATGTACCCTCTGGGGCATTAAAGTGCCTTGTTGGATACATTTGAGAGGTCTGACTAGGCTTGTAAGGACCTTGTGGTCATTAGCCAAGTACATATCCATGAACTTCACAACATGATACTTTTGTGCTTGCTGACAGCAGCCAGTGAAAGAAGAGAAGGAGGTAATTTTGTGATTAAATTAACTTAAGGGGCAAACAACAAGAAATACACTAGATTCAGAATGCAACAAAGATCATTAACTCCTGAACAAGCCTGGTAGAAACTCCTCTCACAAAAAATAAACTAAAGTTTAATTCTAACAGTTAGACACTTAAATGGCAAAATGCAGTATAGCTATTTACTGGATTTACTGACTGTAGACTTAAAAAGCTTAGATAAAATGGATACAGATTGTTAAAAAGAACCTAACAGATAAAAAAAAATGGAAATTCTTGACCACACTGTTGAATTTCCTGGAACTATCTCAAACCATCTTCATTCTGAGATGGACAGACACTAGCAGCCTGTAGAAAGTGTATAAAAGAGGTAATGCCCACAGAAATTAATTTATTTTAATAGTAACACACACACACTCATGCAAAAATATATGTGAATGGAGAACAGCTACAGTTATTTCTCTGCATAAGGGAGGACCTTCCACAAACCAAGACGTCTGACCATCCTCATATGTAAAGTCATAGAAAGACTTACAACTGAATTAATCAGTCAGGACATAGGAAACCTCTAGGTACTAGACCTGTCTCAGTTTAGATTCATCAAAAGCAGGTCATGCTTATTCAACCTGATGGATTTTTTTGAAAAGGTCATACAAGCAATGGCTGATGGTAAAATGGTATACACTGCATAACTTGACCTGGCAAAAGCTTTTCCACAATTCCTCACCCAGGCATACTAGAAAAGCTAAATACAATGGGATTAAACCCCTGTGTTACCTGCTGGATTGCCAACTTGCTCATAGAGAGGATGTAAAGAGACCAGTCACCAGTGGAGTCCCCCTGCATTCTGTGCTGAGGCATCTCCTGTTGGCATCTACTTTCCAGAAGTAAAAGCCAATACTAAGGGGTTTTGGATGACTTTTCCATCTTACATGAAGGTTTGTCTCTAATAAATAACTGGTGTCAAAATCATGGTCTGAAATTGAATAAAAAATGTATATTATTGTATCCTTTGGGAAGTCATCAATCCATGGGAACTATCACATTGACAATATGTCCCTAAGAGTTGACCCAATTGTTTGGGATTTGGGACCTTGCTTGGACAGTGACCTAACTTTTGACCAACATGTGTCTATTGTAAGAAAGTCCTTCTGCATTGCACAGCTTATAAACAAAGGGATTGTACATAGATCTTGGGATGTCATTGCCCCCCTCTACTCAGCCCCCCCTCTACTCAGCCCTCATTAGGCCAGTCATTGCATATAATGTCCCCTTTGGCCTGTATCTTCCCAGACACATACAACAACTGGAATTCCCACATGGACAGTTTAATAAAAGGATACAAGACCTAAACAACATACCCTACATAGACATAATCAAAGCCCTGTCACTACACTTGGTATCCTACAGACTGCTAAGAAGGTGACCTGTATCTGGCATACAGGATATCTTCTGACACATTAATGATATATGTATTGTACATCAGGATGTCAAATGGCATTAGAAATACTCACTCTTGGGATTTAAACCTCTTCTGCAACTTCACTAGTACAGTTCAGAGAGAGGGAGGTATATTTAACAGAGGATAGTGCTGCTATGGAACAGAGTCTCCATCCACATTAAACAAAGTTCGTCACTGTCCATTTTCAAGTGCAACTTAGATCTATGCATGGAAAACAGAAAATTTACCTCAGGACTACCCCTGTACTACTAATGGACAGATGCAGCTCCTAAATGCTTTATCCCACACATGGGTCTTTGTCAGATTATTCATGACATGATCCAGTTATTCTCATTAGGGGTAAAATTATTGACCATTTCATCCAATTAACTGCACCATTGTGGTCTTTTCCCTTGAATGTGGCTGCCTGTGTTATCTTCCCCAAAGGACAAGAATTCCAGTCTCAGGAACCATTAGTTAAAGAATTGCCCAGTGTATGTCATAACAAAATCTTATTGGCCTTTGTGTAAACAATTTGTTTTTCTGTCTAACATTACTGGCATGCACACTACTAGGACCTTCATTTTGTTTTTTTACTTCATTTGTCTTTAGGTTCTCCCCTTTAGTGTTTTCTCTTTGCATTTGGTTTTAGAAAAAGAGACCAAGCCCTTGAAAAGCTAACCACTTTCAACCTTCTTATTTCATAATTTCAATTTTAGTGCTAAGCTGCTAAACAGCTAAGTTACTAGGCCACTAATCTGGGGATAGGTATAGCAACTGATTGTTTTCTCAAGATGACGCTGTTATCTGCCTCATAGGATTGTGTTGAAAGCCTTTGCCAAGTCGAGGTATGCTGTATGCACAGATTTGCAGTCAACAATGGCATTGATCACACTTTCAAAGAAATCTACCACATTTTACAGGCAGAATCTACCCTTCACGAAGCAGAACTGGGTAGGATCCAGATTTATGAGGCCCATAATAAAACGTTCCATGGCATTACAGATGAAGCTGGTCAGGCTTATGGGTCTTTAATTCCTTGGGTCTGTTGTTAGGCCACCTTTGTGGAGGGGAATAACTGTAGCTGTTCTCCATTCTGCAGGAACAAAGCCTGTGGTTAGGCTATGATTGAAAGGGGTACTTAGTGGTGATGCTAGTTCATGTTTTAGCCTGTTTAGAAGACAGCCTGGGATGTCATTTGGTCCCATAGAGGCCATGTTCTTTGCCTTGGCCAGGGCTTTGAGGACCTGTTCTTCAGATATGTAAGGTGAGGGGAAGTTTGGGGGAGGGTATGTTATAAGTTAGACAGGGATAAGGGAGTGAAATTTTTGCCAAACCTGTCCGCTAGCAGGTTCGGTATCTCTGTGGGTCAGTGTGTGTGTGATACCATTAACCACCAGTTCTGCACATGCTTGGATCCTACTCTTTAAGTTATGTACTTATTTGTAAAAGGCCTTATGGTTATCCCTGGCAGTATTTGCTAGGTTTCTCTCAAAGGAGCTCTTGGAGGATTTGACAAGTTGTCTTATTTGCCTGTTATGGCTGAGGAGGGTGTTTTTCCATTATTGGGACCTTGTCTTTGTCTTCTTGAAAAGCAACTTATTGCATTTATTGAAGCGTTTGTTGATGTTAGAAGTCCACCATGGCAACTTGGAGCTGTGGTTTTGATTCTATCTGGTACAGCTGAGTTTATACATGTATGCAAGTGGATTGTACAGAGCATTAGTGTAAGCTTTGGTGTAGTTACCACTTTTACCTTGGGGTGGGACTTGGAATGCATTTATACCTTCACCTAGGAAGGCATAGTTTGTCTTGGTGAAGTTTTTTAGTCTGATTTCACCCTTTGTGAGTGCGAAGGTGAGTGATATGTGGTAAATTTTCACTAATGAGGGTCCAAAAGTTGCAGCAGTGCACCTGTTTGACATGTTGGTGAGGACCAGATCTAGAATGTTTGTTTTTCTTGTTGGAGTATGGACAATTTGCTCCAAGGCATTTGAATTCACAAGGTCAAGGAACTTTTCTACTAGTGAGTTTAGGCTAGAGTAGGTTTCCCAGTTGATGGTGGGATAATTGAAATCTCCCATAACTAGTGTGTTTGGTAAAATTTGGATTGTCTTCAGTTTGGTTATGTAGGCTTCATAGGTGTTGTGACCCATGGAGGGGGATCTGTAACTGGCTAGGACTTGAATGGGGTCTTGCCCACTGTAACCTGGACCTGGAATAACTCTATGGAGTTGTCCAGTCTAACTGGACGGGAGGTGAATTTATCTTTAATATAGATTGAAACACCGCCTGCTTTGGTTTTCACACATTCATTTTTCAGTCTAAAGGTGTGCAGGCATTGTAACCTTGCAGGGCCGGGGTACCCTCTAAGGCCATAAACCAGGTTGCTGTGACTGCACAGACATCTACATCTTCTAGTGACAGAAGTGCTTCCAGGGAGTACAGTTTTTAGTTTAAGCTCTTAACATTTAGCAGCATGACCCTTGTTTTGTTCTGATTAGTTAATTTCATGTTGGTAATTTTGTGTTTGAGACCTTGCCTAAAAAAAGGCACTATGCAGGAGGCAAGAGCCTTTGCCAGCAGCCAAAAGCCTAGGGGTGCCAGGTGCAAACTGTCTCTGGCAAAGTGGCAAAGTTTGTTGACCATGGCTTCCCAGGCAGACAGGAACTGGATCCCTTGGAATGACATCAAAAACTAAGCCAATTACTGAAATCAGTCATTTTTTTGTTTATACTGTGGCATCATTCTAGGTGAGGGTAGTATGCTGCTCAAGGCTAGGGACATACCTGCTGGGACACATACTCAGAGAGCTGGACCATGTCTCTCTTCATACAGTCCAGTGAGGTACATCTCAGGTCATTTACACCAATATAAACTTTGACAGAGTCATTATAGTACTTATTGCTGTGATACCTGAGTGTATGTGTGACTTGGCACATCCTGGCACAGGACAGGCAGCTGACCACAAATTTCTCCTTGTCCATCCTGGTGAGTGAGACATCTGTGTGTTTCACTACTGACTCTCCAATGACAAGTAAACTTGTTTTTTGAGTGTTATGCCTTACGGGCTTGGTGGATGAGACACTAGTGTTGGTATGTGTCATGGGTGCTGTGGAGAGTGTGCTAGCTGTAATTTTGGAGGTCTCTGGTGTTTCCATAAGTTTTTTAAGAGCCCCTTCATGCATGTGGATTTACATGTTTGATGCATACTATGTGTTTGAGTAGAGGTATGTGTTACTGTTTTGAGTGAGAGAAGGCATGGATTCTAGATTCTTGATGTAAAACATCTGTTGTACTCTGTACTAGCTTGTGTTATTAGTAGTGGATTGTCTGCATACGTGAGGTAATTGCTACACTGCCTCAAAAGACCCAAGTCAACAAGGTTGGCAGGAGAAACAAGGACAGTCCACCTGTCCATAATGCTAGATTGAAGACTGTTGTCACTATGGGTGGCTTTATCAGAAACTATTACAGAGCAGCTCAGTGAATGGATATTTCTGCCTGGGTTTTAAGGGAAAATTTGTTGAATTTAATTGTCTGGCTTTGGTGCACAGTGCTGCACAATGCGCAAGCAATCAGAAACTTCCTCAGATGCAGGGCCTATTACCAGAAGCTAAAACTTGAAAAAAAACTCATAACAAAATTCAAAAGGACTAATGAGGATGCTTATTCCAAGCTCTAGACCAGTCTCCCTTTACTAGTCATGTCCCAATCAACACAATTCTCTCACAAAAGTGCAGATAGGCCCCTTCCAATCCAAGATGGCCTAGAAAACATGCTCAGAACAAACAAACCACTACAAATAGTTCTAGAAGCAGCAGGTGTGGATCTGGACTATACTACAGCTACTAGCTACCCTAGTTTCAGTGGGAAACACTAGAGAATGTTTAACACAGCAAAACATAGCAATGAGACACTGAAAAAATGTTTAAACCAGCAGAAAATCAGCCATGAGGCTTTAATTTAAACAGTTAACAGGTCAGTTAATTAAGTACTGCTTGGGAAAACCAAAGCAGGCAAAACAGATAGCTTTAAAACAGTGAAAAAAATACCCGTAAATACTTAACAAACAGTGGAAACAACAACAAAATCTTGCTAAATAGCAAAAACAGCAATAAAATTTGATTTTACAGGCACAATGTGGCAGGCAATTGAAGTATAACAGTGTAGTTTAGTACACAGCAAATACAGTATAAAAGTAGGTGGCAGGCAATAAAAAGTGCAGTAAATAGTATAAATAAGCAAAAAATGCATGCAACTTGTTTTTGGAAACTCTGAAGCCTCTAGTCATCTGGCATCTCAGCTCAGAGTTGTGGCTGGTAGCCCACCTCAGTTCAACTCCGTCCAAAAAACCAGAAACCTGCTTAGGTGCAGGGCCAATATACCAGAAGTTAAAACCTGAAAAAAAAAAACTCTAACAAAATTCAAAAGGACCAATAAGAATGCTTATTCCAAGCCCTAGGCTGGCCTCACTTTACTAGTCAAGTCCCAACCAACACAGTTTTCTCACAAAAGTGCAGACAGGCCTCTTCCAGTCCAAGATGGCCTGGAAAACGTACTCAGAACAAACAAACCACTACAAACAGTTCCAGAAACAACAGGCTTGGATCTGGACTATGCTACAGTTACTAGCTAGTTTCATTAGGAACCACTAGAGAAGGTTTATCAACAGACTGTCAAAACAGCAAAAAAAAAAAAAAAAAAAAAAAAAAAAAGGTATCCTCATGTATACAGATATTAGTTGAATACAGCTCTAAAGGTTAATTTGGGATATCAAGAAAAACACCATCTGATTTGCAATAAAAATTTCAAATGACATAATAAATCTCTATCAAAAGATTTAAAGGGGCAACACTTCCTACAATAAAAGCATGCTGCTCTTTTAGTGGGCCAATTTGAATAGGAACAGGTTTTATCACAGGTTCATAGGAAGATACTAGGCTAGTGGCCCAGAGGCCTTGATAAGCCTAGCCAAGAATTTTGCCCATGTTCCCACAAAGTCAGCAACTGTTTCCCCTGTCCAACAGAGACACAGTTGGGATCCCAGGAGTGTATTTTCTGTTTCCCATCCAGTAATCCAGGTTCCTCTTAAAGAGGGTTAGAGAAGTACTCTGACATGGAGAGGGAGTCCATTTCACAGATGGGGGAGTCTTTGGGACACAAATCTATCCAACCAACAAGTTCTATTAATGTCACAGACCAGGTTGAGGCCTTGCATATGGGTTGCATGAGTGGAGTTTGACTTACAGATATGCAGCAACTCCATCAAGGCTGAGTCTGACACATGTCACCTCTGAGCAGTCTGTACAAGACTGAGTAGAGGGACAGGGCTTTTAGCCTATCTGTATAGGATAGGTGTTTGAGACCCTGGATTTTCTTGGTCAGGAACCTCTGTGGTCTCTCCAGCTGCTGCATGTGCTTGGCAAGGTACATGTCAAAGGGGGCATTATACTTTATAATGGGTCTGATAAGGGAGGAGTACAGGGATGTTATGACATCCTTGTTCCTGGATGAAATACCCTTACTTATGAGGTAGGCCATGTAGAAAGCCTTCTGTACAACAGAGGCAACGTGATATTCAAAAGTCAGGTTGCTATCAACCTGGGTGCCCAAGTCCCTCACGACTGATTGCATGCTTAGTACGTTGTTATTAATGTGATAATTAGTGGGGATGCCATTTTCTCCAAAGGGGGATAATGATACCTTTCTTGGCATTCAGTTTGAGGCCATGCTTCTGGCTCCAGTCATTAGTTTGGGTAAGGCCCACTTGGAGGATTTTCACATCACTAGGGGAATTTGAGACTGTGCCCAGCTTGCAGTCATCTGCAAACTGTGGTCAGCCATAGATCACTGGTTTTGGCTTACATCTCAGAAAAGTATATCCCAAACAGTAGAGGCCCCAAGACCGATCCTTGGGGGACACCGCTCATTATGGGTCAACTACTAGAGTTGGCTTCCCCTATTTTGACTGAGTGGGTTCTATCAGTGAGCCAGTTAGCTACCCATCTGGTAACATATGGGTTGATGCCTAGCTAGGAGAGCTTATCTATTATGCCAGAGTTTGGAATAGTGTCAAAGGCTTTGGCTAGGTCAGGGTAGGCATTATGTACCATCTTCCCCTTGTCCATGGCTTTGGTGACTGTTTTGAAGAAGTTGACCAAATTTAACAGGCATGATCTCCCTATGACAAAACCAAACTGTGTGGGGTCAAACATTTGGAGGTTGCCAATGCACTTGTTTATAATGTCCATGATGTGTTCCATGACCTTGTAGATCAGGCTAGTTAGGCTGATGGACCTATAATTGCCTGGGTCAGTGGACACTCCACCTTTGTGTAGAGGGATGACAGTGGCTGTCCTCCACTCAACTGGGACATAGCCAGTGCTCACGCTTTGGTTGAATAGGGTGCCCAATGGAGCTGAGAGCTCATGCCTGACTGCCAGAAGGTTGGCTATATCTACGGTGTTTGTGTATGCGGTGTTCTTGACCACCAGTTCAGGGCAGATTTGGGTGTTACCTTTGAGACTGCAGGCATATGTGAAGAAGGCCTTGTGATGTTCCATTGTGGATATGGCCAATTTGGACTTGAAGTTAACCTTCACCAGTGACTTTATTTGCTTGTTCAGACAAAGGAGAAATTGCTTCCAACTTGGCACCTGTTCCTTCTTGGTCCTGGGCAGCATTTTTTTCCTTTTATTATAGAGTTTGTTTATTGCTGCTGTCCATCACACAGATTTATTCTTCCTTGAGGAAGATAATTTGGTCCTTTCAGGTATTGCTGAGTCCTTACAGCTATGTAGGTGTTCATATAGTTTTTGGTTTAGGCTTGGGCATTACTGCTAGTTCCAACTGAAGGGATGGTGGCTGTGAAGATGCTTATACCTCCTCTCAGGAGATTGTAGTTAGCTTTTTTGGGGGGGATGGTGACTTTGTAAGTGATTACTTTATGGTCTGATCTTACTAAGGAGGATGACACTGTAGAGGTGCTATATGGAGGAGGCAAGAGCCTTTGCCAGAAGCCTGAAGCCTAGGGTAGACAGATGAAGGCCATATCTGGCAAAACATTGTGGTCTGTCAGTCATGCACTCCCAGGCTGTCAGGTACTGTAATGACACCAGAAACTAAGCCAATTGTTAAAGTCAATCATTTTCTGCTTGTATAGAGGCATCATTCCGCGTGATGGTACGATGCTGTTTAAGGCTAGGGACATACTGCCTGGGACACACATTCAGAAAGCTCAATCATGTCTCTCTTCATATAGTCGAGAGAGGGGTTGGGAGGGTGGCCTAATGGTTAAGGTGTTTGCCTTACAAACACAAGGTGCAGGGTTTGAGTCTCACAAGGGATAATTGGCTAGGCTTAAAATGGCTCGCAAGGGCAGTTAGCTTAGTACTAACCTAAGAACCTATGAATAAAGTCATTCACACCAACATGCACCATGACAGAGTCATAACAGTACCTGTTGTTAAAAGACTTGAGTGCGTATGTGATATGGCAGAGTCTAGCACCTGACAAGCAACTTACTATGACCTTCTCCTCATCTAGCCTGGTGAGGGGCACATCTGTGTGTCTCACGACAGAGTCTCAAATGACTACTATGTTGGGTTTGTAGCTGAGCCTTAGAGGCTCTGAGACACAGGTGTGTGTACTTTGCTTGATGCTTGTGGGTTGTGATGTGTAGGTGTGTTTTTACTTATTTATTTAACATTTGTTAACTGGGAAAGTCCGACTTGGAACAAAGCCAATTTTCAGCAGAGGCCCGAGGAGAAATGCTCTAGAGCATGACTTTATAAAGTGGTAGGAAACCGGAGCACTCGTAGGAAACCCACATGAATGCACGGGGGGAACATGCAGACTTCACACAGAAGGCACTCCAGCCTAGAATCGAATGAGAGAACCTCTTGCTGTGAGGTGACAATGCTACCATTCTGCTGCTGTATTTTTGCTTCAGAGGTTTCTTTTGTTTAGGTATGTTTTTGTTGAGAACCTCCGCATATCTAGGAGTGTGTTGTACAGGTGTGAGTGGTATTAGAGGTGTGGTGTTTGCAGTGTTTGCACAGACAGTCTTCTCAGTGCCAGATGTACTGTCTTCTGACTGAGACAGCAATAATTCTAGGTTCTTAATGTAATTGCATCTCTCACATATTGTATTCCTAGGTGGTAGTAGTAGAGGGTTATCCATGTACATAAGGCAGCTGCTACACTGTGTCAGAATGTCCATATCAACCAGACTAGCAGGAGAAACCATAGGAAATTGTCTGTCCATGGTTGCCAGAATCCATGGAAGAGAAGTCAGGGATAGTACAGTGAGTACTATCTGAGGAGAGTACCTATAAGTGAAAGTAGGGATGGATAAAATCAATACACTAGCTGCAAACAAGGGTCTTACTTACACAGGAATGCTGGTAAGGGAAAAAATGCAGCTGAGATACTTCACAAAGGGTTAAAACAGCACAGCAGTGGTGTGTGATTTGCAAACAAGTACAAACCCATGCAAACGCTAGGTTTAGATACCACAAAAATGAAAATAAAATGGAAACACTGCAATTGAACAATCAAGCCTTGTCCCAGAGCTCTTAACTCAACACCCTATGCCAGACCTGTATCAACCAGTTCACTTACTCCTACTAAGTGCAGACAGGCCCCAGCCAACACAAGATGGTGTAGTAGGAAACACAGGAATCACACAAACAGATCTGGATACAATAAAACCTGTAACCAGACTATGCTAAAGATATTTAAACTCTGTTTAAGTCGATTTAACACAGGAGAGCAGATACACACTTAAATATAACAGTAGCAAACGAGAAAACTAATTTAAACAAATTAACCAGTTAACCAATAAAAAAGCTCAAAATCAGGCCCTGTTCCAGCAACCTTCGGTCAGGTGAGTTTTAACTGCACACTCCTGCCTCTAGGGTGCAGGGGAACCCTCTCCAAAAAGATGGTCTGGATTAGTGCTCAAGTTATACAAACAGAGCTGGATTCAGCAGGTCTGTATCTAGCCTATGCTACAGGAAACAAGGTACAACAATTTCAGAAAGAAACAGGTCAAATAAGCTGGCACAATAAGCCTTCAACCACCTGTTCCCAGCTCAGATGGGCAGAATCTACCCTCTCCTCCCACAGGAGTATAGACCACAAACCTTCTTATTGTAGAATAACTGGCCTGAAGCCCAAGAGATTAAACCAGAACTAATACACTTTTAACATAACATACACACTAAGCCTTCAACCAGCAATTACCAACTTAGAAGGATGTAAGCTACCTCTCCTGCCACAAAAGTGTAGAACACAAATCTTCCTAATGTTAAACAACTGACCTGAATCCCGAGTGCTTAAACCAAAAGGCTTAGAATAACAGTTACAATTTAATCAGGCTACAAATGCTCAGTAATAACTGCAGCAGAATAAATGCAATGAAATATGTTTAAAAACAAGCAGCAAAAGAAATATAAAGTAATAATGCTGGAAGAAACACAACACTGTAAAAGCAGATGAATAAAGTACAATTTTTTTTTAGGTTAAGTGGGAAGGGAGGAAATAAGATAATTCAAGGTTGAGAAACTAAGGGGGGGGGGTTAGGCCTTCCCAAATGATCTCTCAGTTCTCAGTAGAATAGTACTAGTAGAATAGTAGAGTAGTCATAATTGACTCTCCGGCTGACACGGACATCCTCCAAAAAGGCATCACTGAGATGGACACCTGGTGTCAAAGTCATGGCCTCAAGCTAAATGCCAAAAAAATGCATAGTCATCCCATTTGAGAATAACAAAACACCCACAAATTACCACATAGGTGGCAGCCCCCTTAATACAGAAGAGGTAATAAGAGATCTGGGGACCCAGGTAGATAGTAATCTCTCCTTTGACAATCATATTGCCAAAGTAGTTAGGAAATCCTTCTATGTGGCCCATCTAATTACTAAAGGATTCACATCTAGAAATAAAGAGGTTATAGTGCCCCTCTACTCGTCACTCATCAGACCCATCATAGAGTACAATGCCCCATTTGGGATGTACCTCACAAGACACTTCCAACAGCTGGAAAGACCACAAAAGTACCTCACCAAGAGGATTACTGGCCTCAAACATATGTTCTATGCAGACTGACTGAAAAAACTCTGGCTGTACTCAGTGGCATATCGCTTACTCAGAGGTGATCTCTGCGTGACTTACAAAGCCATGTCCAACTCAGAATTGATGGACATGCTCCACCTAAAGAAATCCAAGTCACTGCAAGCCACGCACTCTAGTGAGCTAAACCTTGCCACAACAATAAATAGAACATGCTGGAGGGATAGATTCCTGTCACAGAGACTCCCCATACTTTGGAAAAGAATTCCTATCTACATTAGGCAGAGCCCCTCACTAATACTCTTCAAGAGAAACCTTGACGAGTGGATGGGTAACAGAAAATACACCCCTTGGATCACTTCATTGGCTCTGCTTGACATTAATCAATGGAGTGGCGAAAGCTGACACACTCTGGCTAGGCTTATAAATGCTCTCGGGCAGATAGCCTAGTACCTAACTATGAACTTATGAATGACCTAATGAGATGGGACTGGCAGGAGTGTCCAAAATGAGATTTATAGTAGGGGCGGGCAACTCAAATCCACCAAATTTAAGAACACAACGAGAAGTGAGTGGATGGGTCTGTGGGAGGGGAAAATGCAGCCAAAGCTGAGCGATATTCAGAGCAAGCAGGCCACACAAAACACTTCAGCTAAATATAGATATTTCTAAATAAAAGAGCAATGCTGTTTCTCAGATTCCCCCACTAATTAAGTGATGTTATTCACAGTTTGCAATGGGATTATTTGGTAACTTTTTATAACTGACCCTAGCCAAGAACTCTTAAAACTCCAACAGAACAGAAAACTTAAAACAAAACAAATGTAATACTAGAATAACATACAAAATAGAAGAGATCAAACCTTAAATGAAGAGCTTGAAATCAAAATTAAATGCAAACAGAGATGAGTGATATTTGGAGCAGGCAGGCCACCCAAACACATCAGCTCAATACAGATATTTCTAGATAAAAGAGCAATGCTGTTTCTCAGCTCCCCCACTAGTGAACTGATGCTATTCACAGTGTGCAAAGGAATTCTATGGTAACTTTTTTAACTGACCCTAGCCAAGAATTCTTAAAATTCCAACAGAACAGAAAACTTAAAACAAATGTAATGCTAGAATAAGATACAAAACAGAAGTGACCAAACCTTAAATGAAGAGCTTCAAATGAAAATTAAATGCAGCCAGAGATGAACAATATTTACAGCAAGCAGGCTACACAAATGTTTGGAAAGCCTAAATGTACTCTGGACACTCTTACTCCATGAAATGCTTTGGTGGAAAGTGGAAGCTTTTTAGAATTTGCTGAAGTAATGATAGATCTAACAGCTCTTGTAGCAACAAGAAAATGAAGAGTTGAATTTTGCACTGTAATACTTACAAAAGGACCATTTTGATAACTGGTACAAAGGGAAATAGCTGCGGTGCCTGTTCATGGCAGTCCTAATGAGTTTGTTGCCATGCTGGTGATTGCCAAGCAGTGCTGCACAAAGGGGGTTGTAGGGTTGTCGCTGTGTTTACTGTGGCAGTTGAACACAATGAACTTTTCTGTTGTAGAGAAAGGGAAGCATTCATTTTGCCAATGTACAGGCTGACCACAATTAAAACAATTAGACAACTAGTTTTCCAGTTTTGCTGATATTGTCCCAGGGCTTCCAGTTAAAAGAACCTAAATCTACCTCTTCCTCCACGATTCCTTCTAGCCCTTCTCTTTCCCCTTCAGACTGTATCATACTGTTGGAGCTGAATACTTACTAACTTTTTCTTCTGTTCTTTTTCGTCTCTGAGTATATTATCTGCCATGCATTGTGCTTGGTTATCAATTTCATAGGTTCATGGGTAAGTACTAGGCTAGCTGCTCTTGTGGACCATTTTAAGTCTAGCCAGTTTCCCTTTTTGTACCTAAAAATTACCCATCCCATTTGGTTATAAACTGGTCTTACCCATCATATGGTTCATAATTATATATTACCACTAACGAGAATAACTGGGGTCATACCATAGATAATTTGATGGAATCCATGCTTTGGATAACACATTTAGGAGCTGCATCTGTCTGTTAGCAGTACAGGGAACAGTCCTGGTGTAAATATTTTGTTTCACATCCATAGATCTAAGTTGCACTTGAAATGGACAGGAATGAACTTTGCATCAGGTAGATGAGGAGTCTGTTCTATAGCAGCGGTCATTTCATGACTGCCTAAACTTGTCCAGTTTAAGCAAACGTTTTATATTTGTTCTTGAATTGGAGGTAGTCAAACTTCTACAAAAGCAGCAGACACTCTGTTGGCTGCCATTCCTTCTGTAGCTTCTGGGTGTCTGGAAAAGGCTTGAAACAAATCTAGCATTTCAAATATGCTTCAATAGATTTGTTTTTCTTCTGCATTATGACATTAATTCTTGCCCAGTTAGGGTTGGGGGCCATGCTGCAGTAATAAGGTATTTCTAGCAGTAGAAAATTCATTTTCTGTGTGTTTTGGGATATTATCACTTATAGAAGATTCTTCCCTTATTTATCTGAAAGTATTACTGAGTGTTGAGGCTTTAAATACTGCTGTCAGATGTTCAATAGTTGGATTTTGTAGCTATGCATGTCCTAGTATTTGGCCTATTTAACAAAATGTGTTTGAATCAGAGGGAGAGAATGTACAATGGTTTGAAAATCCACTGAAGTCTACAGGTGTACTACTCTTATGATAGGTTCAGTTCCACTGTCCCAAGTAGCTGCAGGATGTACACCTCTCTCACTAGGTGCATTTGTATATTTGGTACATCAATATAAGTGAAATAATCAGAGTCAGTTTCTTCCTCTGTGTTTTGTTTGGAAGAGGATGTCCATCGACATTTATCCCCATCTGTAATTATTGGGAAAGTATAGTTGTGTACACTTACCATAAATGTAGATGTTCGAGTATATTCACTGTTGCAGTTATGCTATTTGGGTTATCTCTGATAGGGTAGCCCTCAGTCGGCCCGAATACCAGAGGCTTAGTATTTCTGCATTGGTTGCCGTCGCTCCAGGACTGACATCAGGTCATCAATAGTATAAAATAAGGCAGCCGACCCCAGCTTTTCTTACCCTGTCAGGATCCCCCAAAAGGGAGCTAGATTATGGTGGAAGAACACCCCCAGTAGAAAGCAAATACCAAAAATTGGTTGTAAGGACAGAGAGAGAGAGAGAGACAGAGACAGAGAGAGAGAGTGACAAGGGGGATGGAGGGAGGGAAACCAGGACTGCAACAGTGAATACACTGGAACACCTACATTTATGGTAAGTGTACACAACTGTACTATGTTCTTCTTGTTTCACTGTTGCAGTCATCACATTTGGGTTGATTCCCAAAGCTGAAGAAAAGGGTGGAGGCAGTCAAGAAGACTGGGGGCTGGCTAGGATGCCCTGCAAGACTGCAGTGGCAAAGCCTGCCCTGGATTTGGAGATGATAGACAGCTGGTAATGCCTGTTGAAGGTATGTACTGATGTCCAAGTTGCAGCCTCCAGGATGTCCCTGGTGGGGACTCCTCTGAGGAAAACTGCAGAGGTGGAGGTTGTCCTGGTAGAATGTGTCCTGACCCCCTTAGGGGGAGGTTTCCCATGTTGCTTATAGCAGAAATGGATGCAGTGTGCTATCCATTTGGAAATGGTTTGTTTGGATATGGCTTTGCCCTCTGCTCCTGCAGCAAAGCTGACTAACAATTGATCAGTCTTTCTAAATAATTTAGTTCTGTCTAGATAGAATCTGAGCTGTCTGTGCACATCTAGAGAGTGCAGTATCCTTTCCCTCTTGTTTTGTGAGTTAGGGAAAAAAGGTGGGCAAATTAAATGATTGGTTGAGAGCCACACTGGACACCACTTTTGGCAAGAAGGATGGGTTAGTCCTGAGGGAGACCCTGTCAGCATGGAAAATGATGAAGGGCTCTACAGCCATTGGTGCTTGTAGCTTGGATACTCTTCTTACTGAAGTGATGGCCAGAAGTAAAACTGTCTTCCATGAGAGAAACTTTAACTCTGCTGAAGCTGCTGGTTCAAAGGGGGGGGGGGCAGGGTGAGCTTTTCCAACACAAAGTTTAGGTCCCAGGCTGGGGTAGGTGCTCTTCTGGGTGGCCTCAAGTTGTTAGCCCCTCTTAGGAACTGTTTGATGAGAGGATGTGAGAAAAGAGGTGGCTCTGTGCTGAAATGAGCAGAGATAGCTAAGGCATGAATTTTAATAGAAGAAAAGGATAGACCCCTGTGTAGTAGGTCAGTAAGGTAATCCAGGATGAGAGGTAGAGAGGGCTGTGCTGTCCCAGCTCTCTTAGCCTGGATCCAGGTGCAAAACCTTTTCCATTTGTCAGCATAAGACATTCTAGTGCTAGGGCATTGGGCCTCACGTATAACATCTAGAAGCGGTTTGCTGAGATTGGCAGCTTGTACAGTGGTCAGGGAATAAGCCAGGCTGCCAGACTGAGGGTCTGCAATTGGGGATGCATGAATTCTCCTTCCCTCTGGGTCAGGAGTGTTGGGATCTGAGACAGATGCCATGGTGGCAGAGGTGACAGGCTGCACAGCAGTGGGTAACAGTGCTGGCATGGCCAGTCTGGGGCAATCAAGATTGTCCTCGGTTTTTCCTCCCTTATTTTGAGCAGTATCCTTGTAATGAGCAGTAGTGGGGGAAATGTATAGACCGAGAGGTTGACCCACTGGAAGGATAGAGCATCCAATCTGCAGGCCTTGCAGTGAGGCTCCCTGATGCAGAACTTGATGAACTGATGGTTGGAGTGGGAAGCAAAGAGGTTGACCTACGGGGTGCCCCACTTCTGAGGTACAAGTGTGAAGGTTCTTTAGTCTAGCTGCCACTCATGTGGGTCCAGAAGATTTCTGTTTAAGCTGTCTGACAGAGAGTTTAACGGCCTGGCAGGAATTGTGCTAATAGATGTAGTTGCATGGCTGAGGCTGTGTGCCAAAGGGTCATGGTGAGCCTGCACAGAGGGTACGAGTGAGACCCTCCCTGCTTGTTGATATACCACATCACAGTGGTGTTGTCTGTTTTGATCAGTAGAGCCCCTGTAGAGAGGAGGGGGTCTGAAAGCTGCCAGTGCATGCTGGACAGCTAACATCTCTTTCTGGTTGGTGTGCAGATGTATTTGATTTGGGCTCCATTAGCCCTGTATGCACCTGCCATTCAGGTGTGCACCCCAGGCATTGTCTGATGTGTCTGTGGTGAGGGTCTGGGTGGCATGGGGTTGTGAGAAGGATAGTCCCTTGTTGTGGTAGCATGCTGCTGCCCACCAAAGAAAATCTTTCCTTATACAAGGTATCATTGGTATAAGAGTTTTCAGGTCTTGAGAATGTTGACACCAAACGCTTTTTAAGTACCATTGTAGTTTCCTCATATGCAGTCTGGCATATGGAATGAGTAGAATGCAAGAAGCCATGAACCCCAGAGCTTGCAGGATTTTCCTTGCAGATAACTGGGGTCTGGTGGCTAGTTGAGAGAAATAGCTGTCAGGTAGGTTTGCTTTTCTGGTGTAATGAATGCCATCTGGGATGTTGTGTCCAGGCTTGCACCCAGGAATATAATTTTTTGGGTGGGTACTAGTTTGGATTTCTTTTAGTTGATAGTATACCCTAGGGAGGTCAGTAGGTCCTTTACAAAGGCCAGGTGCTTGAGCAGTTTTTCCTAACTGTCTGCCTGAATTAGGCAATCATCTAAGTATGGGTAAATTTTAATATTTCTTTGCCTGCAAAAAGCAATGGCGGGAGGCAGACATTTTGTGAAAACTCTGGGGGCAGTAGATAACCCAACGGGAAGCACAGAGAATTGAAAGTGCAGTGATCCTGCCCTGAAATGTAGCTATTTCCTGCATGATTCCGTGATTGGGATGTGTAGGTAAGACTCTTTTAGGTGTAGGGTGGCTAACCAAGCATCCTTGGAGAACATAGGATGTAGTTGCTGGAGGGTGAGCATTTTGAATTTTGGTATCAACAGAAAGGTGTTTAGAATGGATAGATCGAGGATGGGGCATCAGGTGCCTTCTTTACTGGGTACCAAGAAGAGTCTGGAGTAGAAACCTTGGCCTATCTGTTCTGTAGGAATGTGCTCTATTACCCTCAGAGAGAGTAGAGAAAGGACTTGTTTTTTGGCCTCTGCCCACTGGTTTGGAGGAAGATCTGGGAGCCCTTTTGGGGTTGGTAGAGTGTGGAAATAAAATTTGTATCTCCGGGACACTATGTTGAGGACCCAGTGGTCATTGGTAATGGTGGCCCAGGTGATTGCATGGAAGGAGAGTTTTCCTTCTAGGGTAAGTGCAGGTGGGCAGAGGGAGGGAGGTGGAAGTGGAGAGTCATTGTGAGTTCTTACCATGAGGGAGTGGCTTAGCACTCCCTGGTTTTGAAGAGGAGGAACTCCATTGCTTAGATCTCTGCATTCCCTGGGGCTGCTGTCTGGGGGGCCTGCTTCCCCGGGGTCTGGGCTGAGCTGACCTGAAGGGGGCAGGAAAGCACCAGTGCTTGGAGGGGCAATGCCTACTGAATCTGGGTGGCTGGACCTGCAGGAAGCCCTTAACTGTCTGCATAGATTTAGCTTTTTCTTCCATCTTTTTTAAGACCTCCTCTGCCTTGGTGCTAAATAAGTTGCCTTTGTGCAAGGGTGCATCCAAAAATTTGGGTTTGACATGGTCTGGCAAGGGCTGTTCCTTACGCCAAGCATGCCTTCTAAGGACAGAACCAGTGACTGCTGCCCTGCAAGATGCTTCTAGGGCATCAAAACCACATTGTAAGGTGTGCTTAGTTACTTGACTTGTAGACTGCATTAACTCTTGTAACTCTTTATTTTCTGCACAAGCAGGAAAAGATGATATCTTTTGTTTGAGGAGTTCCATGGTATGTTGCTGAAATTTTAGCACATGGAACTGACAATTTAGTGCTCTAATAGCAAGAGTAGCAGAGGTGTATACTTTTTTACCTCATCTGTCTAATGCTCGGGAATCCCTATCTGAGGAGGAGGGATTCTTAGCAGAAGTTGCTTTAATTCCTTTAGGCCCTTGAGAAATAACCTCAGGGTCAGCACTAGGATTTTTGAAAAGAAATTTGTGAGAGTCAGATACTCTATAGTACGTGTCAGGTTTCCTAAGAGCAGGATGGAGGGAGTCAGGAGTCAAACAAGATTCCAAGAAAACATCATCCACAACATCCAGGACAGGAGGAATGGCCAGAGGTCTATGCTGTGGAAGATCTAAGAATTCCCTGAGTCTCTTTTTAGACTGAGGGTAGTCCTGACATTCCCATTGGAAATGCTCACTTAAAGTATGTAGGGTTTCCCCAAAGGAAAAGTCCTCAGGTGGAGAGGCTGAAGGAATGGATTCCTCTGCATCAGAATCTTCATAAGCAGAGAGGTTGCACACTTTCATATTCAGATGGCTCAGAGTCATGGACACCTGTTCAGATACAACTACTAGGGACAAATCTGTTTTTCTTTTGGAAGGGGTAGCTTGGCTTCCCCTGATCAGCATTATAAGGTCTTCATCCATTTTAAGCATTTGAGACTGAGGCAAGAAAGCAGGTGCCTGAGCCTGAGTTGTAGATTTCTTGGGTGTGGTTCATACCTGGGGCCTTAGAAACTCAGTAGTTTTCAAAAGAACTGTAGACGTGAAAGAAGTCGTCGGTCTGTGTCAAGAATCGGTAGTGCAAAGTACTTCCTCAGAAGCCGGCGCCTCCTCAGCGGCTCCGGACCCATCCAAGGTAGAGATAACTGCAGTATCCTTAGTCGATGAAGAGTCTCACGGCATACTGGACTCTGAAAGGGTCTCGGTAGCGGCCTGCGAATCCACAGAAGTGGGAATCGGGCTATGAAAGCACCTCACTGAGGACTGGAAAACTGATGACTTACTTAATGGAAGCATCGTTGGTTGGTTTGGACCTGTGCAGTCTTTCTCTGTCTTTATCCTTATGTTTTTTCAGAAGATCTGTTGTCGGATGGCTTATCGAAGCCATATTGAAATGTGAGGACTGAGAGCGAAAATATCTAGCTACAATAAGGGCCTGACGATGTATAGTTCTGGTGTTGAACAAAGCACAAAAGCGACAGTGGGGGACATCGTGGTCTGGGCCTAAGCAAGTGACGCAGTAAGAATGGAAGTCTCGGTGTGATATTTACTTTCCACAGGCGACACAATTGTTAACTTTTTCTGACATCAGTTAGAGAAAGAAAAAAGAATCCCTAATGGGGTACTTAGCTTTGGAAGACTTCCACTTCAATTTGGAAAGTGAAAACTCAGATATCAGCCGACCGGCAGTCGTGCAAACTGCTTCTGCTTCGGGCCCCATAGGCAAGAAAGACTGATGTAATGGTGTCAGCTGCCTTAATTTATATTACTGACAACCTGACATCAGTCCTGGAGCGATGGCAACCAACGCAGAAATACTAAGCCTATGGTATTTGGGCCGACTGAGAGCTACCCTGGCAGGGATAACCCAAATGTGATGACTGCAACAGTGAAACACGAAGAACATCTGCATAACCATTTGCTTAATCTTTTGTAAGGTGTTAATTTTTGGCACAGAGCTCTTATTAGGAAATCTTTTTAATTTTTCTATGTTTTGTACTAGCTTTTTTTTGTGTTTATGATACAGCCTTTTTCCATTATTGGCTATTATCATTAGCATTTCATCTGACATTGTTGGGATGGATGGGGATTGTTGCTGTTGTCTGACTAGTATTATCAATCGACCTGTGGAGATGAGCAGAAGTACTGGAAGTAACTTGTGACATATCGGGGAAAATGGTAGTTGTTTTGGTAGGTTTCACCTTCCCTCTTGGAGCGGGAGAACTGTCAACTTCCTGAGAAACACAGAAGGGATCAAAGGTTAGTCACTGCCTGAAGACTCTGGATGCATGACTTCTAATTTTTCTATCTAAAAGGATACATACCCCAGGAATAAGAAATTTCATTTGGACATTTCTGTATTGAATTAACTGTTCTACTAGCTGCCTGCAGGTATGACTTCAATCTAGCTGAATTATATTTGAAACTTCTAACTATAGATTCCTTTTCCTTATTTTTTGCATCATCTTGTCAGTCATTAAATACTGACCAACAAGAGGTTGGTACTTTATTCCCCTTCTGTCTCAGTTTATTTTTTCGATTTTATTCCCCTTCTGTCTCCATTTATTTTTTAGATTTTCTAAAATACTCTTATCAAAACACTCTTTTTCTAGAAATTGTAAAGCACTATCATTTTTAGTGAGCTCAGACTATTCTACCAAATAACCACAAATGTCTCTTCCATATTTATTAAATGTATTGCTGGATGGATTCCCATACTCCACTTCTTTTAAAACACTTGCACTGGTGCCCATGATAAAATCCTACACTCACACCAAACGGATATACATGCAACTGTAATTATACATCCACTCTCATTTTAATAAGGAATCCTTTCTGTTCCTTTGTTCTTTTTGTTTTGATGAAAACCCAGACTCTTACAGGAGAAGGATACTCTGTCCCTGTCATTTTCTTGATTAGTACCCAGACTCATACAATCAAAACATTTGCATTGTTAGTTTTAGTGCTTAGTTATTTCTTACATACAGTTTCTCAAACTTACACAATTTGTCTGACATGTAAGTTATATTTGATGTAGAGGTTATTAGTAAAGCTTACCTATAGAGACTACAAAACTCAGCTGAAGGTGAAAAAAAAATTATATACTGAAACAACAGAAATATGCCTGAGAGAAAACCTGTCTCAGTAGGCCCCATGGCATTGAATGGTGCAGCAGCTTATAAGCATCTCAAAAGATTGAAAAATCATGGCACCAAATTGCTAAGGTACAAAATAAAGTACAGTTGTGTACACTTACCATAAATGCAGATGTTCGAGTGTATCCACTGTTGCAGTCATCACATTAGGGTTATCTGCTTGCAGTAGCCCTCAGTCGGCTTGATTAACAAAGTCTTGGGTCCTGCGTCAGTTGCTGTGTCTTCTTCCGTGACATCAGGTAGTCAGGGGTATAAAACATGCAGCCGATGCCATTAAATCAGTTTTTCTTGCCCCAGATGTCAGGTGCCCCCTTAATGGGAAGCAATTATATATATATATATATATATATATATATATATATATATATATATATATATATATATATACATACACACACACACACACACACACATATATATATATATATATATATATATATATATATATATACATACAAGGATATACCTCCAATAAAAAAGCAAATACACCAAAAAGCTTTTAAGCATAGTAAGGAGAGTAGAGGTATAGCCAAAAAAAGTCAGGGGGCTGGAAGGAGGGTAACCAGGACTGCAACAGTGAATACACGTGAACATCTACATTTATGTTAAGTTTACACAACTGTTTTATGTTCTCCATGTTTCACTGTTGCAGTCATCACATTTGGGTAGATTCCCAAAGCTAAAGATGGGAAGAGGAATTTAGTTAGCATTAGGACCAGCTATAAGGCTCTGCAAGACTGCAGTGGCAAAGCCAACTCTGGATTTAGAGAAAATAGGCAAATGGTAATGCTTGGTGAAAGTATGTACAGAACTGCAGGTAGCAGCTTCTAGGATGTCCCTAGTAGGGACACCTCTGAGAAAGACTATAGAGGTAGATGCAGCCCTGGTTGAATGGGGTCTGATTCCCTGTGGGATAGGCTTTCCATGGTGCTTATAGCAGAAATGAATGCAATGGCCTATCCATTTAGAAATGGTTTGCTTTGAAATAACCTTCCCCTCTGCCTCTGCAGCAAATGCCACCAGCAGTTGTTCAGATTTCCTTTGAGGTTTAGTCATGTCCAAGTAAAATTTAAGTTGTCTGTGCACATCTAAGGAGTGCAGTATCCATTCCCCTTTGTTCTGTGGATTAGGAAAGAAGGTTGGCAAATGAATGGACTGATTAAGAGCCGCACTGGATACCACCTTGGACATGAAGGAGGGATTGGTTCTGAGGGACACCCTCTCTGCATGAAAGATGATGAAAGGCTCCACTGCCACAAAGGCATGTAATTCAGATAGCCTTCTTGTTGAAGTGATTGCTAAAAGGAAGGCTGTTTTCCAAGAAAGGAATTTTAAATCTGCACTAGCAGCTGGCTCAAAAGGAGGAAGAGTGAGTTTCTCCAATACAAAGTTAACATCCCAGGCTGGAGTTGGGGCTCTCCTGGGTGGTCTTACATTGTTGGCCCCTCTGAGGAACTGCTTGAGCAGTGGATGAGAGAAGAGGGGAGGTTCTGTGTTATAATGAGCTGAAATGGCTGAGGCATGAATTTTGATGGAGGAAAAATAAAGGCCCTTGTGAAGCATCTCAGTTAAGTATTGTAGAATCTGAGGTAAGTTGGGTGCTGCTGTGCTCATCCCTTGAGATTGGTTCCAGGCACAGAATCTTTTCCATTTTTCAGCATAAAATTTTCTAGTACTAGGCCTCCTTGCCTCTAAAATGATATCCATCACTGGTTTACTGAGGGATGGTAAAGGAGAGATTGGGTAATTAGCCAGGCTGCTAGGTTCAGGGTTTGAAGCTGAGAGTGCAGAATCTGGTTCTCCTGCTGAGACAACAGGGTAGGGGTCTAAGGCAGGTGCCATGGGGCCAACAGTGACACACTGCGCTAGAGGGGGTACCAGTGTTGGCGTGGCCAGTCTGTTCAATCAATATCATCCTTGGTTTGTTCTGTTTGATCTTTAGTAGTACTTTGGAGAGGAGAGGCAGAGAAGGAAAGGCATAAACTGATAGGGTTTTCCAGCTGAAGGACAGAGCATCCACTTTCCAAGCTTGTTTGTGGGGAGTCCTTGTGCAAAATTTGTCTAATTGGTAGTTCTGGGAGGAAGCAAACAGGTCTATATCTGGGCTCCCCCATTTGTTTGTCAACATGTTGAAAGTCTTTGGTTCCAGTTTCCAGTTGTGTGGGTCCATGAGGTTTCTACTTAGTCCACCTGCCAATGTATTTAGTTTTGCTGGCAGGAATTGAGCTTGTAGATGCACTTGGAAGCTCAAGGCTGTGTTCCACAGTGCCATGGCTAGTCTCAGAGTGGGTAAGAATGGGTACCCCCCTGCTTGTTTATGTACCACATAACAGTGGTGTTGTCCGCCTTTACCATTAATTGTCCTGGAAGAATGTGGTCCTTGAAGGCTGTCAGAGCATTCTGTACAGCTAACATTTAATTTGATTGATATGCAGGTACATTTGACTTGGGTTCCATTTGCCCTGAATGCACTTCCCTACCAGGTGAGCCCCCCATGCATAGTCTGATGCATCTGCTGTTAGGGTTTGGGTGGCAGGGGGTAGAGTGAATGATAATCCTTTGTTTTGGTGGCAGGCCTCTGCCCACCAAAGGAACTCTAAGCGTAGGCAAGGTATGATAGGAATCATTGCTTCTAGATCCTGAGAATGTTGACACCATAGGCTTTTTAGATACCATTGTAGTTTCCTCATATGCAGTGTTGCATATGGAATTAGAAGAATGCAGAAGGCCATGAACACCAAGGCTTGCAGTACTTGCCTTGCAGATAGCAGGGTTTTTGTGGCCACTAGTTTGAAGTAGATTGTCAAATGAATTTGTTTCTCTGGTGTGAGGAAAGCCATCTGGGAAGTTGCATTCAAGCTTGCTTCCAGGAATATATTTTGTTGACAGGGTACCAGGTGTGATTTATTTTTGTTTATGGTGTAACCCAGACAAGTTAGCACCCTTTGTACAAAAGCCAGATGATTCAAAAATATGTCCTGGCTTTCTGCCTGAATTAGACAATCGTCCAGGTATGGGTATATTTGAATATTTCTTTACCTCCTGCAAAATGCAATGACTGGAGCTAGGCACTTTGTGAATACCCTGGATGCAGTAGATAAGCCAAAGGGCAGTGCAGAGAACTGATAGTGCGTGTAGCCTGCTTTGAAGTGTAGGTATCTTCTGCAAGATTCCCTGATTGGGATGTGCAGGTAGGCTTCCTTTAAATTGAGTGTTGCCAACCAGGAATCTTTGCCTAGCATAGGAAGCAACTGGGGAAGAGTCAGCATCTTGAATTTTGGAATCACCAAAAAGGTGTTTAAAGTAGACAGGTCCAGGATAGGACAACATGAATTGTCTTTTCTGGGTACCAGGAAAAGTCTTGAGTAGAAACCTTGTCCCTTTTTCTCTTCTGGTACAGTTTGAATAGTCTTTATGCTTAAGAGAGAGAGTACTTTCTTTTGAGCCTCTGCCCACTGATTTGGGGGTAGAGCTGGACAACCGTTTGGGGTTGGTAACGTGTGGAAGTGAAATCTGTATCCTTGGGAAACTATATTTAAAACCCATTTGTCCTGGGTAATGAGTTCCCAGTTTTCTGCATGTAAAGCAATACCCCCCCCCCCCCACAAAGGGGCAGTCAGTTGAGAAGTGCTTGGAAGTTTTAAAGTTAAGTCATTGAGACAGTTTACCATAGGGGGGAGTTTTACTACTCCCAGATTTGGAAGTGGGGGCCCCCCACTGCTTAGTCCTGTGCATACCCTGGAACTGAAGCCTGGGTGTTCTGCTGGATCTGCATTTGGACTGAGAAGGCCTGGAAGAGGCAGGAAAGGACCAATGCTTAGAAGGCCAATGCCTACTAAATCCTGGAGGTTGTACTTGTAAGAAATCTTTAACAGTTTGCATAGATTTAGCTTTTTCCTCCATCTTTTTAAGAACTTCTTCTGCCTTACTGCCAAACAGGCGGGCCTGATTTAAGGGAGCATATTTAGCTTTAACATGATCTGGCAAGGATTGCTTATTAAGCCAAGCATGCCTTCTAAGTACAGACCCAGTGACAGCAGCCCTGCAAGATGCCTCTAGTGAATCAAAACCACATTGCAAAGTATGTTTTCCAACTTGTTCAGCAGAATGCATTAAATCCTGTAAATCCTTATTTGCAGCACAATCAGGAATCAACATCATTTTCTGTTTAAGCAATCCAATAATATGCTACTGATACTTTAACATATGAAACAGGCAGTTTAAAGCCCTAATGGCCAAGGTTGCAGAAGTGTATACCTTCTTATCCCATCTATCCAGTGCCCTGGAGTCTCTATCAGAGGGGGTAAGATTTTTGGCAGTAGTAGCTTTAATGCACTTGGGTCCCTATGAAATGGTCTCAGGATCCCCAGTAGGATTTTTGAATAGGAACTTGTGAGATTCAGGAACCCTGTAATATCTATCAGGTTTTCTAGGAGCAGGAGGTAAATAGTCAGGGGCCAAGCTAGATTCCGAAAAGGCATCGTCAACAGTGTCTAGTACAGGAGAGATAGCTAAAGGCCTGTGCTGGGGCAGGAGTAAGAAATCCCTAAGCCTCTTTTTAGAATCAGAGAAATCCTGACTTTCCCAATGAAAATGCTTCCTAAGAGTATGCAAGGTTTTGCCAAAAGAAAAATCCTCCGTGGGGGGGGGGGGGTTGGGGGCAGAGGGAATAGAGTCCTCAGCATCAGAATCCTCATAGGTAGATAAGGGCAAATCCTGATCATCAGAGGAAACAGAAATTTCATAATCCTGGTCAGAAGTATCATAAGCAAATACAGTCCTAGGTCTCTTAGAGGGGGAAGGTTGGCTTCCCCTGATTAAAGTAATAAGGTCTTCAGCCATTCTTATTTATTTTTTAGGCATAGAGGCCTGACCATGCGGTCTGGGCATCGGTTTTCTAGGCATGGTTCAAGTTTTAGGCCTTGAAGAAGAAGATGGTGTCAGTTTAATATGCAAGTCAGTAGGCCTGAATACACCCTCAGAAGCCGGTGCCTGCACAGCGGCTCCGGACCCATCGAAGGTAGAGACATCCGCAGGTTCCACAGTTGAAGCATCTTGTGGCATACGGGACTCCGAATGGGTTTCAGTAGAGGCCTGCGAATCTGAAGTAGCAGGTATCAGGGGCTGCGAAAGCACATCACTGAGTACCGGCAAACTGGCGACTGGCTTAGGAGAAGCATTGTCGGCAGCTTTGGACCTAGGCGGCCTGTCTCTGTCTTTATCTTTGTGGTTTTTCTGAATGTCGGTAGTCGGATGGCTTAGCGAAGACATATCTGGATAATTGAACTGACTACCAAAATATTTAAAAGCGAAAATATACCGACGACGGATAATTCATTGTTTAAATAAGGCACAAAACCAACAGCGAGCTATGTTGTGGTCAGGGCCTAGGCAAGGAATACAGTTCGAATGAAAATCTTTATGAGGTATTTGCTTTCCACAAGAAATGCAATTATTTACTTTTACCGACATCGGTTTAGAGCAAGAAAAAGTTTCCCCAATGGGGTACTTAGCTTTTAGTTGAAGACTTTCGTTCTGAAACTCGAAAACGAAAATTTCAAGAGTTGGCCGACCGGCACTTGCGAAGTGCTTCTGCTTCGGACACCACACGGCAAGAAAGACTGATGTAATGGCGTCGGCTGCATGTTTTTTACCCCTGACTATCTGACGTCACGGATGAAGAGACAGCAACCTATCGCAGGACCCAAGACTTTGTTAATCAGGCCGACTGAGGGCTACTGCAAGCAGATAACCCTAATGTGATGACTGCAACAGCGAAACACGAAATACATCTTCCCACAACACAGTTCAACAGAAAACAATAATCTCTTTTATTGCAGAGAGCAACAGTTACATGGGAGATTAGAAAATCAAGGTCCTGCCTTCCCGAACTATAAAAATCATGGATATATTATATCATTTTTGATTAAAAGAAACATTATTGTAACAATTAAAATACATCCACTGACCAATAAAAATTAACACTACAATATTAATTTTGCTAATTAAGATCTCCTGACTCTCTGTCTGTGCCTTTCCATATTAGGCACAAGTTCTGAATTCCAGAAAAAAACTTTCTATACTTTGCCATTTAAGCACCTTCATGTTGGCAGGAAATAAATCATCAGGATACATACCCCAGGAATAAGAATTTTCATTTGCACATTTCTGTTATTAATTAACTGTTCTATTAGCTGCCTGCAGCTATGACTTCAATCTAGCTGAATTATATTTTAAACTTCTAACTACAGATTCCTTTTCCACTGAATCAAACCCGGAATTCATCTTGAAATGAAAGCGTATTTAAAATGAAATATCCAAACTAACATTTTTCCTTTATGTTCAGCTTCACAGGTTTGAAACCATGCTGTGAGGGAGAGAGGAGGTTATGAGAAAGAATACATGTGGTAAGCTGAGAATTAATACACCTTTTCAAGATTTGGGCAAAGGTGAGAGAATGGCAGACTATTATATAGGAGTTTTGATATAAGATGTGGATATATTAGAATTGAGAGAGGATATACAAGGCTATCAGCAGTGTGTTTGAGGTACTCAGGTGGAATTTAGTCAGGGGCAGTGTCTGTTGTCTTAATGGAGCGTAGGTATGTTTTGATTGTATATGTTGGAGCCAGAGTGATTGTGAAGGTCTGTCATGGCATTAGTGATTGGGGTGGGCTGTCTGGATTTGTAGTAGTTTTGTTTTGTAGGAGGGAAGTTACTGTATTTATAAAAAGGGAGTTAAACTGTGTAGCAATGCTTTGAGAGTTATTGGCTGGTGATAGGCTGGGTTGGATTGATTTTCCAGGTTTAAGCAATGTATTTATGGATTTCCAGAAGGATTTTTGGATTATACATAGAGCATGATGTTGAAGACTACTGGAAAAATGCTTTTTAAGACTGTATTCATGTAGCTGAAGTTTTGACTGATTTCTTTCATCCAGCCAAAACTTCAGTGGGTTTGGTTTCAGTAAAACATATGGAAAACCTGTAGGAACTCTGAAAATATCTCACCAGAAAGTTCAAGTAATATTGATCTCTTTGAATTATAATTATGAAATATGACTACATCATGAAATTACATATGCTAAGATTTCTTTGTAGGTCTTCATAATTATGAACATTTAATAAACTTTTAATAGTCTTTATGGGAACTTTAGAAGTATCTGTTCTGTTAAACAAAATATATGCTGAGCAATTGAACTGGAATTGTACTACACGTGCATTAAAAAAAATCATGTATTTAAAAAAAGTGTTTACTCTGATACAGTTAAAATGTTTATTAAATTTGTAGATGTCCCTGAGGTTATCAGTTTCAAAAGAGCCAATGCAATGAAAGGGAAGAATGTGGAAATAAAATTAATGTAGAAAAATTAGTATATGAACTGGACTACATATTTTGCTAACAATAAATATGGAAAATAAGAAATAAAATGCACTTACTCAGTTACATTTGGATCAATCACTCGACATTATGAAAGCAGATAAAGGTAGGGTTTGGTTGTGATGAATGCCACAGACTTCTAAGATGCTATGAATTATTTTCTCACTTGAATCCACGTATAAAATGGTGACAATTATTAATGCTATTACTGTATGTAAGACAACATAAATTGCTGTGCTGAATTTATTTTGGTTTAACTTTGACATTCTGCATGTTACTTGCTGCAAGATGGGAACTTTTTTGGAAAGCCAAAAATTAACACAGGCATTTCATGTTCCCCTTTTATGTCTGTAGTTTCTGCCTCAGGCTCAAAAGCAGATCCTTTGCAATGTACATTAATGCTTAATTACACAGTTCTGTGTCTCAGGTGAATTAGTTTGTTAGGGTTCATAGCATTTTTGCATGGGTTTTTCAAGCTGCCTTTTAACAATGCAGATGAATTATTATTTGTTACAGTAGATGTTATTTCTCTATATACATACATGTATTCTACATGAATTAAGGTAATAATGATTAAGAAAATATCTGTCCAAGTATACAATTTATATTGATAGATAAATCACTTTTATCTGTACTTTAGCTTAGTTAACTTTGAAAACTAATATATTTATATTCCAGGGCAAACACTTTCAGTAAATTTCAGAGTTGTGATGGGTGCTGTTTAGCGCTAGTATTTATAAACATTGTTCTGGCAAATTAGGAAGAAAGTTATTTATGAAAATGAATATTTTAAAAACACTGTGTTTATGTTAGATTTACAGATTATTTATTTTGTTGTGTGGAAGAGTTAGAGTGATATATTTGTTATTTTATGGATAAACTAATGCAAATCAGATTTTTTGATGATCACTTTTTTTCTAAGACTAGTAATCATTTTAAATGCATAGTTGACATTTAATGAGTCAAAGAGGGTTATCACTTCTAAATGGTCTGCATAAAGTCTCCAAACAGGTCACTCTTGTACAATAGTCAGATGACTCTATACTCATCTGCACAGCCTCCAACCTACAAAAACTTCAAGAAATTATTCAAGAATCCTTTATGTCCATAGAATCCTGGCTAGAAAACTCATAACTCTTACTTACCCACCCCCCATAAAAATACCACTATGTTTCACCCCCTAAAACATTCTCCCAAAGCAAAAGTATTGTCAAAATCACTTAATTAAATAGCACCGTGAATGAATTGGTCCCTAACACCAAACTCTTGACAGCTACCATTGATAACTTGACATTTGACCTACACGTTTGAGCTATTATTAAAGAAAATACCAAACATTTTGCTTCTTACATGAAATAAAACCGTACCTAACAGTCAGAACTAGAGAAACCATAGCTAAAGTCTACCCAACTCTATGCCTTCTCACTCTTTACAAACAAAACTGTAACAATTCTACAGTAAAATACCTAATTGTGCTGCAAATCACCCTTGTATAAATCAGTCACTGATCTGCTTTTAAACAACTAAATTGGACTGAACTCCCACATCACCTCCACTACAGTCAGCTACTGCAAGCTCATACTTTTAGTATACTACCCTGACAAGCATCTAGCACTTAAAGGATGTTATAAAGACAAACTCCTCCTCCTCTTCATCAATAAATCCCAGAATGCATCAGAAGCCTCCTTATACTTAAACTCTGCATCTATCCTTTGGAATGACCTCCCACATAGCATCTCTACTTTCTTACTCTTCTTCTACTATACCTCTGCTCTCTACTCTGTTATCAACTATCACTCTTGCTTTCACCCACCCTACCTTCTACTTATGCTTCTCTTAACTCTTTTACCACTCTTTTCATTTAATTTATATCTCAAAGTGAAATCAACGTTTTGCTAGCCACCCTTTGTAAATAACTTAGTTTTCTGCATTGTGACATCTATCATTCTGCACAGTTATTTATTTAACTATATATGTATACAGTATAATTCCTCTACGAAGCCTTGCTACTATGTGCATACATACCTCTCAACCTGGAAACATCAAAAATCCAGACAAAGCCCATGAAAAATAGGTACAAATCTGTACACTGATCAATATAAAACATGCACATATAGTTACGTAACCAGGCCCATTCCAATGGACTTGTGGGATACCAACTTTCAAACGCAAACTGAAGAACAGACAACCAAAATATGGCACCAGAGTCCCCTGCAGCCATTCCAATGTCCCATTACCTGGCTGTTTCACCCCATTTTACCATAAACATTAATGTGCATACTGCTTTACTTCTACAATGATTATTTGGATTTTATTATTACATTTTATAGCACAATGCACAAACACTAATAGATATCTGCTAAACAAAGCAATACTGTCTCACAATGAAAATAGACTTAGCATTAAAACTTCTCTGCCCTTGAAACTCAAATTAATTAAAACAGCATTGAAACCCTCACCACATCCAAGTAAAATGCATCTGGCCAGTAGTGGATAAAGATTACCTTATTTCAAATCATAGGCCCCTTGCACACAAAACAAGAAACATACATGTGTTCTTTGATACACCTTCTTGACTTTATTAAATTATATTCCTTGTATAATATAGCACACTTGTTAGACTTAGACCACATTTTAAATTTATTGTTTGAACATTTTTCCAGTAGGCAATGAAACAAAATGCATGAACCAATAATGACAAAACTGCCCAATTCAGAACATTTCCATCATAAAAGTCTACTCCCCCCCCACACAATATATATATATATATATATATATATATACATTGAATGACAGTAGTGTAAGCCATGGGCATCTTGCACAGCTTCTTTCACTTATTTTCAATTTCAGTTTTTTTTTTTGGGGGGTGGAGGCAAAAGGCCAAAAACCATGAACACATTTTAAACATTGCTTGTATAATTTTGGAAAGTTGCTAGAAGAATGCTGAGTTGAGGGATGGTAGCCTAATGGTTAAGGTGTTTGCCTTATAAACACAAGGCATAGGGTTTGAATCTCACAGGGGATAACTGGCTAGGCTTAAAATGGCTCACAAGGGCAGTTAGCCTAGTACTAACCCATGAACCTATGAACCATGAATAAAATGTTGTGTTACCACCATACATTTCACTGCCAAGTCTTGAACCCAGGACCCTGTGCACTACAATCAGAGCAACATACCACTATGCCAAATCAGTGGTTTCCTAAAAGGTAGGAAGACTGAAACTTAAATGGCTATCATTTGTTGAATTCTGTTCTCAGTTTTCACCATAGCTCTCAACGTTGTAGCACAGAAAACCTGGATAAAGCCAATAATGGGTGAATACAGCTGCAAAATAGGGACACATTTGAAATACTGATCTTATAAACTTAGACAATTGCTAGAATAAAAGGTTTTGTGTTACCATTTATTTTCTGAAGAATATGAAGTCTGAAATTCAAATTCCTGTCATTATTTAATGAATTCAACCTTCAGTGATTTGTCACAAAAATCCTGAAAATTACAGATTTTATGAGGAACAGATCAAAAATATGAGGCATAAATTCACAAGTGTTGGTAGGTAGGGACTTTAGGCTCTTGTTACCTGTACCCAAGGTACAGGATTTGAGCCTGAATACTTCTAGCCACCAGGTGTATTCACCTGGGGCATTATACGCGCGCAGCACACAGTCTTTATACAATAGTATTATTTTCAAAAGGTACAACTTGTTTAACACACAGACACACACAAACACAGTCTTTATACAATAGTATTATTTTCAAAAGGTACAACTTTTTTAGCCATACCATTGTATAATAACAGTACACTATACCAGGGTCATGAGTAATTTGTATTTTACCCATAGTGGTTGAGATCTAACTTGCTTCCTCAAGTTGTTGGGTAAAACATCAGCTACCCACTTCCTCACAAGGAGTAATGCTATATCCTACAAGCTTCCTGTGAGAAATCCTTAACTATATTATTGCCTCTCTGCTTCTACATTATAATCCTTGTGTTTTATTTTAGTACCTGCTTTATTATCTACTGTGACTCCACTGGACTTTCTAGAACTCTTTGGCACCAATTGCTAGTACATATGTATTCAAAACCTGTTAATCAGCTAAATGTGAGCTGTGAGCATAGTCAGAATACTGTTAAGCAGTGCAGTGAAAGGTGATAAGATTATGCATTACTACTGTACTTCCACAACTTAGTATACATTACATAATACAATATGCTAATGCTCCTTACTACAATAAATGTACTGAATTAAGGAAACTGCTATAAATAAGCAGCACAATATTCTAGACTGATACAGCATAGTAATACTTTACTATAAATAAAAAATCAGCAATAGAATTTGCATCAGCATTCTAAAAATCTATTAGAGTGGATTGCAACTGCTGTATAGTGAATATGACTAACCATGTAAACTTGTTATAATGTGCTTACCTCCTAAAACAAATACATTCCTGAATCATGTCATAATTCAATGCCTACATTAGCAGAAAATGCTGCTTGGCAGCCGGAAATGCGTGAGCCCTTGAGCTCAAGTCTGACAGGCTGGTAGGCCGTTTCATGGACCTGGCGTCATCGTGCATGTGATGACATCAAACAGCCAAAAAAAAAATTAAATTAAAAGCTTGGAAAATTTTGGAAATTAAGGGGTGCCACTCAGGAATTGTGGCACCCCATTATTTGGACCCCAAAACTCTGTAAAAATGAGTCATTTGGTACGGTTGGGAGGTATGTGTGCATAGTTACTATCTTATCTATTTTCACATTGTAAAATTTATTTTAATTATATTCTGCCTGACATGATTGATACTGTATAACATAAAAAATTTTGATTGTACTGCATCTACTGGAGCTTTTCTCCTCAGCCTCCCACTGAAAAGGGACTTTTGTGCCCAGCTAGATTTCCCCAGTCAACGCAAAGAAAAATAAATAGATAAACTGACTTTTATTAATAAGTAGCCACTGTATAGTCTGTGCTAAGAAGAATGTGGCAAAGGTGCATATGGTAAAGCTTTATTCATCTTATTAAAAAGAACTTGTGCCTTGGCTGCATACCTCCACAAAGTTCTAAACCATATTGAGCTGGATGTTAGATTTAAGGTGTAAGGCAGAGTATAAGACATATTAAACTGTGCTAGAACACGTAAGCGACATTAAACATGTAGCCTTGAATAATCCAGTTGCTTTACATTTTTTTTTCAAAAACATAATAGAAATTATCAGGACATGAAATTGTTCATTTTACCTGTTTGTATTAACCTGATTTATTTCTTATTGTCTCTAATGTATTGCTTAGAAAAGAGGCTTGGCTGATATTTATCTATGGAGTTTTGACACTGAAAGGGTTAAAACATGAGCTATTTGTTAAATATTTATTGTAAGAGAAATTTTATAATTCTGTTTGATGAATTTTCACTTGCATTGAGTTATTATGTAAAGTAGCAGAATGAAATTGTGTACTTAAAATCTTATAGTATAATTATTTTTGAAAAATTATTTATCTCTGATTGAATCTTTTCATTTCCAGTGAAGTATGTATTGCATCCTTTATCATATGGTTTAGAACCTTGTAAAGACATACAGCTAAGGTGTCAGTTCTTTTTAATAAGGTGAATAAAACTTTTATATTTTAGCACCAAGACCAGCTAAGAGCGTGCACCTTCAGGAAAAAACATCTTTATTTTGTTGGATCCAGTTTAATCTAGCTATCCCATTTGACTGGTGGGATAAGGAGCGATTTGTTTGACCTGATATGGCCAACTGCTGGTTCTCTTAGCTTCAGTCTGCTTCATATTTTTCCTCCCATAATTTCCCTATGCCCTCACTAATCTCAAATCTTGTTCACTGCTATAGTGAGCATTATACTTAACAACCAAGTGCTGCAATGTATGTGCTTTTTTTAAGAATCTTTCAGTTTTTATTCAAGATATAGCTTGACAGATTTTCTAACTTAAAAGTAAACATCTGTTATTGATTATAAATTTGTGCTAAGTATCTTTGCTTTCCTTTTTTGCCTTGACTCTTTGGCAGCACCCAGGCTAGCGGCCTAGTATTTCTTAATAGTCTTGCAAAAAAAGAAGATATTTTCTAATATCCATGTTTATATCTATATCTAGCTACCTTGATAAATATATTCTTAAATTCCTGGGATCCTAACTGAAATTCCTTCATTCTGTCATACTTATTTTGCTTGTGATTGTGTTAGACAGTTGTGGTGCCTAGCATTATGGAAAAAGTCTCAAAAAGTGTTGGAAGTGTAGCTATAAAAGTCCACCCCATTAGACCCATAAACATGGGCCAGACTACCTGAAAGCAGACTGTACTATCTGCAAAGGATACCATGAGAGGTCTTCTACCTCCAGTTAACCAACACGTTCCCAGGGATAAGTCTGAATAAAGTAACATAAAAAATAAATACAAGAACTGGAATCACAGTAGGCCCAACAAAGCCATATATGACTTGAATTCAAAGATTATGAGATGAGAAAAGGCTCAATCCCCCTCCTCCACTGGCAGCTGTGCTCAAATTTTTGCCTCCAGACTCTAAAACCATTGTTATATGGGAAAAATTCCCTTAAGCAGGCATTCCTCCAAGAGGGAACTCTCCAATTTTCTCTTTTCTAGGCCATCTGCTACTTCCTTGATGACTGTCAGATCATTCTGTAGCACTTCGGAAGCATGCTGAAAGCCTATGATGAGGGCATTTTTGAATATGCAGATAGAGTTGTCAGACCCCACTTTGATGGACCTCCTGCATTTCCACAAAATAAACAGTACCAGAATTACCTATTCTAAAGACTTAAACCTTGCCTGCGATACAAATAGGACCTGCTAGAGAGATAGGTATGTACAAACTAAAAAATAGCTGCGGAAAGCAATCCGGACAGTACCCTCTCTTTCTCAATTCGGTTGAAATAACGGCTCTCCACTTGTCTGCTGTTCAAATCATTTAATAAAATGTTAAGCGGATCCAACTGATGATACAAATGGTTAAATTAAAAACGTAATAATGTTAAACGCTTTTTGTTTTCTATATATGAAAACGTCCTCAGACAAACTGTTCTCTCCTACTGTTCCTCTATATATAAATTCTAATTACATCACATGGTTCTATCAATTAGTGAAATTAACCTAATTTGTGATGCAAATAATACACAAACACACGGGTAAGTATAAAGTTAATTTGAACTAAAAAAACAATGATATAGTAGCATTTGCTGAGCGTGTTACTTTGTTACTCTTTTGTATCTTTTAAAGTAGTACGCACACTCACCCTACCACTTTTTGAGTGGGTCTACCTAGCCGGTCAGATAACAATAAGTAAATATATAAAATTAAGTATAGATTCTATATAGATTGTATAAGCTGTATTTCAGCAATGTAGCTGATTTGATTTAATTTTATATATTTATATTTATATTGTTTTTAGATTGCACTATTTTCAAGTAACAAACGTAGGAAACTGAATAAGATTTGAATGAGTTGGCATTTATGTATTTCAGGGACACGTAAGCATTGATGTGTAGGCAAATGCTATAAAATGAAATATATGTCAACAGTATCTTATTTCATTTTAAAACGTATTACATTTAGTGATGAATTTTATACTTGCTCATGTGTTTGTGTATTATTTGCATCACAAATTAGGTTAATTTCACTAACTGATAGAACCATGTGATGTAATTAGAAGTTATATATAGAGGAACAGTAGGAGAGAGCAGTTTGTCTGAGGAAGTTTTCATATATAGAAAACAAAAAGCATTTAACATTATTACATGTTTTTAATTTAACCATTTGTATCATCAGTTGGATCCACTTAACATTTTATTAAACAATTTGAACAGCAGACAAGCGGAAAGTCGTTATTTCAACTGAATTGAGAAAGAGAGGGTACTGTCTGGACTGCTTTCTGCAGCTATTTTTTTGTTTGTGCAGTTTGAAATTTCCTTCTTGGCGTGTCTTCTCATTTTTGAGATAGGTATGTATCCCAGAGACTACCACTTCTATGGAACAGGGTCCCCATCTATGTGAAGCAGAGTTCTTCCTTAACCCAATTCAAGTGCAACTTGGACGACTGGATGGGAAACCAGAAATTCATCCCTGCTCTTGCACCTATGTCTCTAAGGCAAACAGAAAACATGTAAATGGTTCCTCTCCCAGGCCCATGCTTACACTTATCAAGGGTATCAGATCTGGTCAGAGATTTGGGATGCATAGCTAGGCTTAAAAAGGCCCTTGTGGAAGTTAGCCTAGTAAACACCTATGAACCTATAAGAGTTGGTTGCCATCTCATCACTGGCTCACCATCACTTCTCTTAGCTTCTCCTTGGTACCAGTGGTTTTGAATCCATCTTGCCATATGGACTCTGTCTGCTTGGTGCTAATAGGTATCATTTCATCAAAACCAGCTTCTATTCATCTGATATACTTGATAAGAGACCTCTGGGCTAGAACAGATCTTAGGACCAATTTCTCAATGCTGGTTCTGGGCACCGTCCTCTGCACTCACCAATTTGGGGTCATTCTCAGTGTTAATCTCTTGGCCTTTGAGGCATGGGTACTGATTTCCATCTCAAGGCCATCTGGAACTGCAGTGTTGGGACTTCCACCCTGAATGGTGCTTATATCCACTTTGGTAGGGATTGTGCTGGCTCTGGGATGGGGTCCTTGATACCGATTGATTCTGGATCCACCTTTGAAGTCAGGGAGAGGATAATAGCCACCCCATCCAAGCTATCCTATGCTTCCTGTTGGGAACCAGACATTATCAGTTCAGAGCCCTGTTACTCCATCTCATCAATGCTCCCAGGTTTTCACCAAATGCATGATAGTGGTGGTATTACATCTCTGCTTGCAAGGGTTCCAAGAGGTCCCATACTTGGACAACTGCAACTATAACAGAGTCTTTAATATATGCAAGAAATTTTTTGCTCCAGTTGTGGTGATCATTGGGAATTTCAGTAAACTGTGAAATGTCAACTGTACAGCCCACTCAGATCATTGGACTTCATAGGGTGCCATTTAGGCATAGTGGTACAAATTGTGAAACTTCCCTTGTCAAAACTGACTTCCCTTAAACTTCAGACACAAGAGATCATGGCTCATCCAAATCCCTCAGCATCTCTAATTCTTCACCTAATGTACTCTATGGCAGCTTCTATAACCATGGTACTTCATACAAGGTTTTTCATGAGAGTTTTGCAGTGGACCCTGTTGGTTTATTGGTCACTGTTACTACACTCTCTACATTATCCAGTCAAACTTTCCTCTTTCTGTTGTCATCACATCTCTTGGTGGATAAACAGTCTCTAGTTTTGCAAGGATGTCCATTTGTCTTTCCATTACCCATGGCCACAGTGACCATGGATCTCTCGTTGGGAAGAGGGAGCATTATGATGGGAGGATAGATCAGGGAACATAGATCAATCAAGAGGCCCATGTTCACATTATGGGGATGAGGGCAGTCCTCTTGGTACTGCACGCTCTTCAAGATTGCTGTCTAGACAGACACTAATTCTGCAGTATGATGCTTCAGTGAACAGGAAGTAACCTGTTCTTACCCATTATGTCAAGACGCCATGATGGTTTGGCAGTGGGGAATGTCTTCATGACATTTTCTCCTTGAACTGCACATTCCAAGTTGATCCAGCATCCTAGCTGACATGTGGCATCAATACATTCTCATGCTTCACAAGTAGTCCCTCAACCAAACAGTGGCAACAGGAGCCTTAAGTTGCTGTGACCAGTCATGTTGTATCTTTTTTGCATGCCACACCAATTCAAAGTGCTGCAGCTATTTTGCTGTCATCCCTCAATAGGGACATTCACCAATCCCCCTGGTTTCCTCTATGCCTACCCATCAGTCCCACTAATAACAGTTTTACAGCAAGCTGCCATGTGCAAGGCAAAAGATACTCTCATTGCCTCATCTGACCCCGCCAGGTTTGGTTCTGTTACCTGCAGCCTTATCTTCTATGACCTCCTTGGGTGCTGAATCATCCTCTGGGTCTATTCTCTCATCTGTCTGTCAAGCCTCACTGAAATGTCAAGTCCTTCAAGCCAACTGCTTGGCTTCTGCAATTCCAGTGATGGCCAAAGATGCTTCTTCCACTAGGAAAATTTATAAGAGCAAATGGAAAAAGTTTTCTATTTGGTAAATGGACTACAGTCTTAACCTTTTTTCAGCCCCCCTTACTTGCATTATTGACTTCTTGGGAGAACTTTTCCACTACAGTGTTTGTTTTTCTACTATTAAGATGCAGTTACCAGCTATTTCTAACTTTCACTTAAGTTTAAATGATGCATCCATAGCTTCCCTGAAAGTATTGAAGGTTTTACTAAAACATACTTTTCTATTCAGGCCTCAGATCAAAGACCCTACTCCTGCTTGTGACATTATAATGATGTTACCAACTCTCATGTATCCTCCCTTTGAGCCTGTTTTTAAAGTCAAGTTAAAATGTTTATCCTGGAAAATTTTATTTTTGGCATCTGTCACTTCAGCCAGATGAATGTTTGAGCTTCAGGCTTTGTTCTGCAAACATCCATACTTGATTTTTCACATGGATAAAGTTACTATCAAACCCTTTCCAAGCTTTAAACCTAAGTTAGCCACAGAGTTACACTTCAACCAAGTCATACATTTGGCTGGATTTTTCCTAATTATTCCAGTCAAGGAGAATTCATATTACACATCTTAGATGTCTACCAACAACTACCCACGGTGGTGGTGACCCGCGGTGGTGGTGCTGTGGTAGCGTTGTCACCTCACAGTAAGATGCTGTCCGGTTCGATTCTCAGCTAGAGCGTCTTCTGCATGGAGACATGCGTGAATGGGCATACCTTCGTTGAAGGTTGTGCATCAGGGCTGGTAACTTGGTACGTAAAAATCAACTACCAATCATTAGCGGACCGGAGTTCTGCTGTAGCAACCCCTAACCGGAAAAGCCGAAAGACACAACAACATGTCTACCAACAACTCAGATTTTATCTACACTGTACAAAATCTATCAGAAGAGATGAACAGTTGCTTATCTTCTTTCACAAGACTAAAATTGGGATGGATTCAAGGTCTCTAAAGTCACCTTGTCTAGATGGCTTTCAGAATGCATTTCCTTTGTTTACAATAGTAAGGGGATTACACTTTCATGCAAGCTAAATGTACATTCTGCTAGATCTATTTCAACTTCATTCACCTTCTCAAAATTCTTTGGTGGATGATATTTGTGTTGAAACAACTGGTTGAGTATGTATACCTTTGTCAAATGCTACAAGCTGGATCTAAGATCCAGATCCAGTGTGTCCATTGGTTCCACCATACTTAGAGGTATCCAGCACATGATGTCACCTGGGAATCTTGGTAGTTGGGGACTGAGTCACATCTGTCAAGACAGGGGCAACACAGAATACAAATGTTATGTATTTAGTGTAACAGTTAGATGTTCAGTACATGGATCTCTACTGCTGTATCCTAGGCTATTTGAGTATTACCCTCTTTACAGGCCAGCTTCCTAAAGGTTTGGGTGCCTTCCATGTGCTGAAACTGCCAGGAGTACATAAGGCGGTCCTTATAAAAGGAATTTAGATCTAATTACTTCAGAACATTTTTTGCTTAGGAAGGAGGTAAGAACCCTGTATACTTGTACTAGGAAACAAAGTGAAATATAGCCATATGCAAAATGGTTCAAGTAAAATCCACCATGGCAACTCTAACAAGAGCACAAAGAGAAAACCTGGCTGGTTGGAGGGAGGGATGGCGACTGCAATGGTGATCCATTAGAACATCTGTTATGGTATGTTTAGTTACATACCTGTACACCTATAAGTTGTTAAGTACATAGCCTAAGTTATTTGTGTATATTCTCATAGTTTAGTCAGGAGTAATTAAAAAAGGGAGGAGGACAGTAACTAAGACTCCAGGTACCCCTAGAGAATAGTCCAGGCAAAGCCTTTTCTGGACCTGGAAAAGGAATCCATTTTGTAGTACTATTGTTTATTGTTCTGATGAAGTCCGTGTACCAAGATGAAAGAGCGAAACTAATGATTTGTTTTTCTTCTTAGCTCCCATTTTGATTTGTTTTATTTTGTTCCTTGGAAGGTGAACTGGGAAATTAATTGTTTGGTTTAAGTAAACTCAGAGACAAATTTAGGCATAAAGTTAGAATTTATTCTCATATACTGTCCCAATGATTAATGAGGAAGAGTTGACTCGGTACATGTTGAAAGTTTAGTGGGACCAAAACAGAGATGACAAGTCTCAGACTATCAGACTCTCTGTACCTTGCTAGAGACACTTGATATGGTTGGAATAGCAATAAAACTTGAAACCAGGCATGCCATTCACCCAACCAGTTCCAAGGGCCACAGTTATGCCCCTGCTGGAGTAGGGGGGAGACATTTTTTGAAGAGGTCTGACTAAGGAACATGGATCACCTACTAGCCAATTTGCATATCAGCATCTAGGAAATAAGAGCAGTTTTCCTAGGACTGCAGGTATTTCAAGACCAACACCCCCCCCCCCCACAAGGTGCAGTTGTCATCCAGTTTGACAACATAGCAATGGTATGGTATTTAACAGTGTAAACGTATTCTTACCCCCTTTGTTGAGTAGCTTAGCAATGCACATCCTGAGGACATCCATTGTAACTGCAGACAGGCTGGGTAGAGAATAGTTTCTCAGTGACTCAGTAGCTTACAAGATCTTCTCTAGATGGGAAGTAGTTCCTTGTTGTGATCTTCTTGCTACACTATCAAACATCAAATGCACTATTTTTTTGCTACATCCCACCTCAGCAGGGTTTGCACCAAGAGATAGATGCATTTGCCCATTCTTGGCCCCAGGACTCCTTTATGCATTCCCCATAGTCCACTGATCTTGTGATTCTTACAGAAAGCTAGAATATGTATATCCCAGGTCACTCTCATAGCCCAGTTCTGGCTTTGCTAGGTGTAATTCCCCATACTATAGCCTCTGTTGAAAAGACCTCTTCTCTTACCAGAATAGAGGTTGTTCACACAACCATCCTGTCAGTCTCACTCAGTCATCTAGTCCCTCAGATTATGGTTTCTCTAATTCCAGCAGAGGTCAGTAACCCGATGTTTCCATCTGTGAACGAGCTGATAATAACCATTCAAGGACCTTCTACTAGAACAATTTATAAAGACAAATAGCATAAATATCACTATTGGGCACTCAGTCAGAATACTGACCTATCCATAGCTTTGATTTCCCAAGTGTTAACATTCTTATCCAAAAAGGGGGCAGTTATTCTTTCATTAAAGTACACCTAGCAGCCATTGCATTTTTTCATACACAATTCCATTTGTCAACCCTGGCATTCTACAAGATAATGTATGGCCTTCCTTAAAGATATCCTTCATTCAAGATATCCGTTATGATCCCAGCTCCTCCTTGGAATCCAGACTTTGTTCTGGAAAGTTAACGCTGTTTTCTTTTGAACCAGCTTACTCCTCTGACTTAAAGTTACTGTTTTGGAAAACTCTGTTTCTGATGGCCATAACAACAGTCAGAAGGGTTTTAGAATTTCATTTCTCAAAGACAGAGTATCTCTGAGAACCAATCCTTCCTTCATGCTAACAGTGACCACTCATCCAAACCTCTATTAGTTCATTCACATATCAGTTTTCTTTCCAGAATTTAACAATTGACAGGCATTGCCTAGATTTCCATTGGCAGCTTAGGTTCTATCTAGACAGACCAAAAAGCCATAGGAAAAATGATCAACTATTCATTTTGTTTTTCTCAAAGAAAAAGGCTAGTAAGTAACTAAGCAATCTCTTTGCACATGGTTGACAGATTGCACTCATTTTTGTTATTCTTTAGCAACAAATCCTTGTCTGACAAACCCAAGCCACGTCTATGGCATGCCTCAAAAATTTACTACCACATGACATTGGTGCTGCTGCTTCTTGGTCTGCTTTACATACTTCTGCATAGCATTATAGTTTGAATTCCATTTCCAGATCTAGAGCTTTTTGGGGGTGGGGCTTTATTCTTGCATGCTATGGACTCTGTCCAAGTGTTCCCGTTTCCAGACTATACCAACTTACAACCATAGATTATGTACTTACCAGAATGATAGATTTAGTTGTATTAGTCCTGACACTGAAAGCATCCCACCCACTCACCCCCTCCAAACTACCAGCAGCCTAAATGTATGTGCCCGAAACCCCACACACACAAAAATTGTCCAGTACTATTTGGGGATGTGTGTGTGTGTATGTGTAGAGATATATATATATATATATATATATATATATATATAAAACAAATCAGACTGGCATTATTCGATCTGGAGAGCTGGTAAGTGGCAGAACATTAGGGGATGATGGGAGGAGCTCAGTCTGGCAAGAGACTGGTCATTGTTGAAGACTGGCACCTGATTCCAAGAGTTCCAGTGTTCAGACTAATACCAACTACAGCTATTGTTCTTGTAAGTAGATAACTTACATTTCAAGCCCATAGTTGTCAACCAGATGCTTTCTCATAGACAGTGCCACTTCATACTGCACCCACCTTCACTTGGCATAGTACTCTCCTTCAGGTGACTCCTCCGTAGGCTCTTTAGTCAGGCACACTGTGAGTTCTTCCTATGGAATATATCTACCCTGCTGCAACTGTTTGCATATTATGATGTTAGGTAACATACAACATAATGAGAATATCTTACTGTATGTGACAGGGTCATATGGAAGGGCACCCAAAGAGGCATCCAAACCATAACAATCAAGCCTTTAAGCCTTCAGCAGACCAAACAAAAATTTAACAATGACCCTGGTTTGTGACCAGAACAGTTGAAGACATTCTGTGCTGTGGTCTGGGGGTTTGTGATATGTATCATTAAACATAGTTCCAGGCCATATCTGGCATTCCCAGTAAGGTGCCCCTGGATGAAATCATCCCACATAACTGCTGATATGTGTCACACATTCATCACATGTTGAAGTTGTGGCTGCTGCCTAGCTGGCATCCAGACACATTGTACATTATGCCCTCTATGTTAGACCATCTGGCACTTGATAGATTGGAAGCAGCTTTGTCCCTTTTCCCCAAATGAGGCTTTTATTGCAATGTGGGTGCAGTCTATGACCTACAGTTCTTCACGGAAATGGATTATGTCCTAAAAAGCCTGGATTGTGTTGCCTGTTTGGTGTCCAGAAACCACATATTCTCCTCCACATGCTGTAGCATGGCATTGAGGAACTGCTGGAGTATCCTTGAGGCAGATGCCTATGGTACTGCATGCAATCCCTGGGCATACTTGTGAGGGTGACACATCTTGACCAGCTCTTGCATGGCTACTATAGCCACAATATTATAGACTGCATTTTTAGGGTTGTGGAAGGCTTAAAATGTTTGGTCCAAATGGATGGCAAAGTAATGGCGAGGGTGACAACATGGAACACAGTGACTGTCATTATAAAGCGAAGCCTATTGCATACATTGGTTTATTACTGTGGTGGCTACCCCATACATGTTTTTGCAGTTTGCCACCTACAACTTCAAGATTGTACCGTGATCGCTAACTGTGGAGCTAGTGCCCCTGGTTGTGATAGATAAAGTTATATGTATTTATCTGAAATGCTCCACCATGTTGTTTACCCTTATCTGCATTTGTGACTGTCTTCATTTTAATAATTTATTTTATGTATGTATTAATTTATTAACTATATTTCTTAACCAGGTAATTGCATTGATCCATAGCCTGTGGTCAGCCACAACCCAGAACAAGAATGCAGACAACTGATTTTGCCACAAAATATAAATGATCTTAACATAAATGCCCATTGAATTTGCAACAAAACATGAACATTCAGTCAATATACATTACATTTGTTTAATTGTATACATATATTGAAATAAAGCAGTTAAAGGGGAACACCATGGACATTATTTACAGGATATACACGCAATGTACATTTTTGCCAGAAAACTTCTGAGTGAGTAGAGACAATATTTGAAAATTGTTTTGAATATTGCTGTTTACCATCTCATTATACTACAGTTAGCATACTCTGCACACCATAAAATGTTTCTGTTTTCCACATTTGTGCTTAGTATTTCTGTGAGTCATCCCCACTCTTTATGTGACCCCCTCATATTGGGAAATATTTCTGATTTGGAAGATTTATCTTAACACGTGTGCTATAAACCATGCTTGGGTTCTATAACTAAAAAATTCAGGGATCAAAAAAGTACAGTTGTGTACACTTACCATAAATGTAGATGTTCAAGTGTATTCACTGTTGCAGTCATCACATTTGGGTTATCTGCCTGCAGGTAGCCCTCAGTCATCCTGAATACCAGATCCTTAGGATTTCTGCGTCAGATTCTGTCGCTTCTTCCATGACATCAGGTCGTCAGGGGTATAAAACATGCAGCCAATGCCATCACATCAGTTTTTCTTGCCCCAGATGTCAGGAGCCCCTACAATAGGAAGCAATTACATGGTGTGGAACACCTCCTGTAGAAAGTAAATACCAATGTTATAAGATATGGCCAAACAAAGAAGAATAGGTAGAAGTATAGAGAAGTCAGGGGGCTGGAGGGAGGGTAACCAGGACTGCAACAGTGAATACACTCGAACATCTACATTTATGGTAGGTGTACGCAACTGTATGGTTTACTACTAGAATATCGAAACAAACTCCATTGACTGTACTATTGTCGAACACAGAAGTTTGAAAACGGTAATATCGATGACAAAAAAACAACCTAGGAACAGGTTTTAACATGAGTCGAGATAGGTGTTCAGTGTTATTCTGAACTACAAACCTCCCCTATCTTGACCCATGTTAAAACCCGTTCCTAGCTTGTTTTTTTGTCATCGATATTACCGTTTTCAAACTTCTGTGTTCGACAATAGTACAGTCGACGGAGTTTGTTTCGATATTCTAATAGTAAAGCAACTGTACTATGTTCTTCATGTTTCACTGTTGCAGTCATCACATTTGGGTTGATTCCTAAAGCTGAGGATGGGTGGAGGCAGTCAAGAAGAATTAGGGCTGGCAAGCAGGCCCTGTAAGACTGCTGTAGCAAATCCAGCTCTGGATTTAGAAAAGATAGGAAAGTGGCAATGCTTGGTGAAGGTGTGTACAGAGCTCCAGGTTGCAGTTTCCAGGATGTCCCTGGTAGGGACTCCCCTGAAAAATGCTGTAGAGGTTGATGTAGCTCTAAATGTGTTCTGATTCCCTGTAGGGTAGGTTTCCCATGGTGTTTGTAGCAGAAATGGATGCAGTGTGCTACCCATTTAGAAATGGTTTGCTTTGAAATGGCCTTGCCCTCTGCCCCTGTAGCAAAGCTGACTAGCAGCTGGTCAGATTTTCTGAAAGGTTTAGTCCTGTCCAGATAGAACCTAAGCTGCCTGAGCATGTCCAGGGAGTGCAGGATCCTTTCCCCTTTATTCTGAGGATTAGGGAAAAAGGATGGCAAATGAATGGATTGGTTTAAAGCCACACTAGATGCCACCTTGGGCATAAATGATGGGTTAGTCCTGAGGGAAACCCTGTCCGCATGTAAAATACCGAAGGGTTCCATGGCCATAAGGGCCTGCAATTCAGAGACTCTTCTTGCTGAAGTGATGGTTAGAAGTAAAGCTGTTTTCCAGGAGAGGAATTTTAGCTCTGCTGAAGCAGCAGATTCAAAGGGTGGGAGCGTGAGTTTTTCCAGTACAAAGTTAAGGTCCCAGGCTGGAGTGGGAGCTCTACTGGGGGGTCTTAAATTTTTGGCTCCTCACAGGAACTGTTTGACCAGAGGATGAGAGAAGAGGGGTGGCTCAGTATTATAATGAGCTGAGATGGCAGAGACATGAATCTTAATTGAAGAGAAGGATAGGCCTTTGTGAACCATTTCTGTTAAGTAATCTAGTATATGAGGTAAGATGGGCACAGTTGTGTCCATTTCTTAAGACTGGCTCCAAAAACAGTATATTTTACACTTTCTGAATAGGATTTTCTAGTACTAGGCCTCCTTGCCTCAAGGATGACATCCAGCACCTGTTTACTGAGGGTTGTTGGTGATGAGTTCAGGGGATGAGCCAGACTGCTAGGTTCAGGGTTTGTAGCTGAGGAAGCAAAATCTGGCCCTCCTGCTGGGACAGCAGGGAGGGGGTCTGAGGCAGGTGCCATGGTAGCAGTACTGTCAAACTGCGCAAAAGTGGGTACCAGTGCTGATGTGGCCAGTCTGGTGCAATCAGGATTGTCCTTGGCTTGTACTGTTTGATCTTTAATAGAACCTTCGAGAGGAGGGACAGAGGGGGAAAGGCATAGAGTGAGAGGTTTTCTCATGTAAAGGACAGGGCATCCACTTTCTATGCTTGGCAGTGGGGAGTTCTGGTGCAATATTTGCTCAATTGATAGTTCTGAGGGGAAGCAAAGAGGTCCACCTCTGGTGCCCCCCACCTGTGGATCAGAAGCTTGAATGATTTGGGTTCCAGTTTCCACTCGTGTGAGTCCATTAGATTTCTGCTTAAGCCGTCTGCCAGTGAATTTAGTTTGCCTGGCAGGAATTGAGCTTGCAGGTGCACTTGATTGCTCAAGGCTGTGTTCCACAGAGCTATGGATAACCTGCAGAGTGGGTAGGAATGTGTTGCCCTCTGCTTGTTTATGTACCACATAACTGTGGTGTTGTCTGTCTTTATCAATAGTTGTTCTAGAAGAATAAGGCATTTGAAGGCTGTCACAGCCTTCTGTACAGCTAACATTTCTTTTTGATTGATATGCAGGTGCATTTGCTTTGGGCTCCATTTGCCTTGAATACATTGTCCTGCCATGTGAGCCCCCCCATGCATAGTCTGATGCGTCTGTTGTTAGGGTTTGGGCAGCAGAGGGTTGAGTGAAAGGGAGTCCTTTGTTGTGGTAGCAGGCCTCTGTCTACCAAAGGAACTTTGCCCTTAGGGAAGGCATGATAGGAATCATTGTTTCCAGGTCCTGAGAATGTTGACACCAGAGACATTTCCAGGTCCTGAGAATGTTGACACCAGAGACTTTTTAAGTACCATTGAAGTTTCCTCATACGCAGTCTTGCATATGGAATTAGTAGAATGCAAAAGGCCATGAACCCTAGGGCTTGCAGTATTTTTCTTGCAGATAGCTGGGTTTTGGTGGCCAGTAGACTGAAGTAGTTTGTCAAATAAATTTGTTTTTCTGGAGTGAGGAATGCCATCTGGGAAGTTGTGTTCAAGCTTGTTCCCAGGAATACAATCTGTTGACTGGGTACCTGATGTGATTTCTTTTCATTGATGGTGTATCCCAGTGAAGTTAAAAGTCTCTTTACAAATGTCAGGTGCTGGAGTAGCAATTCATGCCTGTTCGCCTGAATCAGGCAATCATCCAAGTATGGGTAAATTTGAATTTTTCTCTGCCTGCAATATGCAATGGCTGGAGCTAGGCATTTTTGTGAATACCCTGGGTGCAGTAGATAAGCCAAAGGGAAGTGCAGAGAACTGATAGTGCATAGAGGCTCCTCTGAAATGTAGATATTTCCTGCAAGATTCCCTTATGGGGATGTGCAGATAAGTTTATTTTAAGTCTAAGGTGGCTAGCCAGGAGTCCTTGGCTAGCATAGGAAGTAGCTGTTGGAGAGTAAGCATTTTGAACCTTGGAATCACCAGGAAGGTGTTGAGAATACACAGATCCAGGATAGGGCACCAAGAGTTTTCTTTTCTGGGTACCAGAAACAGTCTGGAGTAAAAACCTTGTCCCCTTTACTCTGCTGGGACAGGCTGAATAGCCTTGATACTGAGAAGAGAAGGTACTTGCTTTTGGGCCTCTGCCCACTGGTTTGTGGGGGGGTCTGGCCATCCATTTGGGATTGGCAGTGAGTGGAAGTAGAATCTGTATCCCTGGGATATAACGTTCATGACCCATCTGTCCTGGGTGATGTACTCCCCATTTTTTGCATGCAGGGCAAGTTTTCCTCCTAAGGGTGCAGGTACTTGGACAAGGATTGGAAAAGTTAAGGATAAGTCATTACGAGATTTTACCATAGGATGTTGGCTTACTACTCCCTGTTTTAGAGGTTGGAACACTCCATTGCTTAGATCTGTGCATACCTTGAGACTGTACTCTTGGTGGTCTGCTGCCCTGGGCTTGGACTGAAAAGGTCTGGGAGGGACTGGAAAGAACCAGTTTTTAGAAGGCCAATGCCTACTGAATCTAGGTGGCTGTACCTGTAGGAAATCTTTAACAGTTTGCATAGACTTAGCTTTTTCCTCCATCTTTTTGAGGACTTCTGCTTTATTGCCAAACAGGCATTCTTGGTTTAATGGTGCATATTGCTTTGACATGGTCTGGCAAGATTTGTTCCTTAAGCCAAGCATGCCTTCTGTGAACAGACCCAGTGACAGCAGCCCAGCAAGATGCTTCTAAGGCATCAAAACCACATTGCAAAGTATGTTTTCCAACTTGGTTAGCAGAATGCATTAACTCTTGCAAATCTTTATGTTCTGCACAATAAGGAATCAACATAATTTTCTGTTTAATTAGCTCCATAATATGTTGCTGATACTTTAACATATGAAACTGACAATTTAAAGCCCTGATAGCAAGAGTAGCCGAGGTGTATACCTTCTTACCCCATCTGTCTAAAGCCCTAGATTCCCTGTCTGAAGGGGTAGGGTATTTGGCTGTTGTAGCCTTACTTCCTTTAGGTCCCTGGGAAATGGTCTCTGAATCCACAGTAGGATTCTTGAAGAGGAATTTGTGGGAGTCAGGTACTCTGTAGTACCTGTCAGGTTTCCTGGGAGCTGGAGGCAAAGTATCAGGGGTAAGGCTGGATTCCAAGAAGACATCATCTACAATTTCCAGAACAGGAGGGCTAGCTAGAGGCCTGTGCTGAGGCAAATTTAAAAATTCCTTGAGTCTCTTTTTGGACTGCAGATAGTCCTGGCACTCCCAGCGGAAATGCTCTCTAAGGGTATGCAGGGTTTCACCAAAAGAAAAACCTTCTGGTGGGGAAGCAGAGGGAATGGAATCCTCTGCATCAGAATCCTCATAGGTAGATAAGGGTATGTCCTGGTAATCAGAAGGATCAGAGTCAACAGACTCATGATCTGAAGAATCAGAATGAAAAATCAGTTCTAGGTCTTTTTGAGGGGGAAGGCTGGTTTCCCCTAATTAAAGTAATAAGATCTTCAGCCATTGTAAGCATTTGTTTCTGAGGCATGAGGGCCTGAGAATGTGCTATGGTCGTTGGTTTCCTAGGCGTAGTGCGAACCCTTGGCCTGAGAAATTCGGTATTTTTGGTTTGAAATGAAGTCGTCGGTTTAATATGAAAATTGGAAGGCCTGAATACACCCTCAGAAGCCGGTGCCTGCACAGCAGCTCCAGACTCATCCAAGGTAGAGACATGCACAGTTTTCCATAGTCAAAGAAGCATTTTGCGGCATACCGGACTCCGAATGGGTCTCAGTAGAGGCCTGCAAATCTGTAGAAGTGGATATCAGGGGCTGTGAAAGCACCTCACTGAGTACCAGTGGACAGGTGACTAATTTAACGGAAGCGTTGTCTGCAGTTTTGGACTTATGCGGCGTGTCTCTGTCTTTACCCTTATGTTTTTTCGGAAGATCGGTAGTAGGATGGCTTATCAAGCCATTTCGGAATATGGAGAATGAGAGCGAAAGAATTTAGTGACAAAAATAGCCCGATGATGAATAGTTTGGGCATTGAACAAGGCACAAAAATGACAGTGAGGAACGTTGTGGTCTGGGCTTAAACAGGTGATGCAGTAAGAATGAAAATCACTGTGAGGTATTTACTTACCACAGGCAAGACAATTATTAACTTTTTCTGACATTGGTTAGATCAAGAAAAAAAGAATTCCCAATGGGGAACTTATCTTTTAGAAGATTTCAGGTCTGAAACTCGAAAAACGAAAATGTCAGGAGGCGGCCGACCGGCACTTGCAAACTGCCTCTGCTTCAGACACTGCATGGCAAGAAAAGCTAATGTAATGGCGCCGGCTGCATGTTTTATACCCCTGATGACCTGACGTTATGGAAAAAGCAACAGCATCTGACGCAGAAATCCCAAGACTCTGGTATTCAGGCTGACTGAGGGCTACCTGCAGGCAGATAACCCAAATGTGATGACTGCAACAGTGAAACACGAAGAACATCTAGCCTAATACCTAGAAACACTGTTTTCTTAGTAATATTTTTAAATGTTTTTCAGTGGTAGCATTCCAGTAGTATACTGTCTTAGACTACAGCCTGCAGTTGAGGACAATATGTGCATGTCATTTGCTGCCAGACAGTACCCAGAAGTAGACGGTTTACATTTTTGTTTCCATTGGGAAATATCAATCTGATGTTGTAAATCTTTGTTCTTTCATTACAGTTAGGACTTGGTTCTGTCCTTGGAACCGATACGGCCATTTTCCAGCTCGCACAAACCAAAAACTCTCAGCTAAGACGTACCCATAATGCCCCTCTCCTAGTTACTCCAGATCTCATTTGCCATGTTCCTAGTCAGACGTGCTAGCCATATCTTTCAAAGCTAAGTAAAAAATTGTTAATTTTAAGGCAGTTTCTCTTCAAAATTATTAAATTTTTAGTTGTTAGCCTTTTCTTACTGTTGCCTATAACATAGCCTATTTCCTACTGTCGCCTATAACATAGCCTATTTCCTACCCTTTTCCTTGGTAATTTAATTTTTTATCTTTATTGGTACTGTCCCTCTCTCCTGTCTTTGACAGGCATTTTCTTTCTACTAGTGGTATTAACATCACTGGTATTTTCTCCCTTATTTTTTCTATAGGATAGCCTTGTTGCCTTACTATGTCAGACAAAGCTAAGTTGGGATTTAAACAGTGTGACAAGTGTGGACGTAAGATGCCTTACTCAGATACACATGTTCGTTGTGTCTGCTGTTTGGGTGTGGATCATATTAGAGCTGACTGTGACTTTTGTGCTAGTTTTAGTAACTGTACACTAGCAAAACGTAATAATAAACTTATCTTAAAAGGTTTACTCAAGACATCTTTTTTGGAGGCTCTAGCTGGGTCGGAGGTCTCACCCCCTCTAAAGACCAAAAAAATATGGAAAAAATGGATTACTTAAGGCACCTTTTAGGAGGCTCTATCTGGGTCGGAGGTCTCACCACCTCCAAAGACCATAAAACATAAGGAAAAATGGATTACTCAAGGCACCTTTTTTTCGGAGGCTCTATCTGGGTCGGAGGTCTCACCCCCTCCAAATACCAAAAAAACATAAGGACAAATGGATTACTCAAAACACCTTTTTCGGAGGCTCTATTTGGGTTGGGGTTCTCACCCCCTCCAAATACCACAAAAACATAAGGAAAAATGGATTACTCAAGGCACCCTTTTCGGAGGCTCTATCTGGGTTGGAGGCCTTCCCCCTCCAAAGACCAAAAAAACAAATGGGCAAACAGATTCACTCGGTTCCTGCATCTCCGTCAGTTATGGAACCGAGTCGGCTCCATGCTTCCTCGGCACAGACCTCTTCAGCACCAGGCTTTGTGTCTTCTCCCTCAGTGCCGTCCATGATATCCCCCCCCTATTTCGTCTCTGACCTCGGCACCACTGACTTCGGTGTTGCCCTTGGATCCGACATCGGCTCCGATGACTGTACCTGGTTCAGCACCATCCTCAGCCACAGTGCTGACAGTTTCTTTGGCTCCATCAGCTCCAAAACTCGAATACCTGCCAAGGACAAGATACCTCTCGTGCATATTGTCTCAGTTCCGACAGCAATGTTTACCCTGTCAGCACCGTCCATCCTTGCTGCATCAGCTCCAGTGGAACTGATGCTCTCCCGAAGCAGTGCTTGGACCATCTGTACCTTTGTATCTAGCCCAGCACCTATTTTCTCACTGGCACAGTCTATGTCCATGGCTCAGATGGCTTCCAGTTCTCTTGCTCCTCTCCCAGCCCTCGATTTCAAGGCCCTGGGCATGGGAGTCACAAGAACCCTCTTTGAAGGGAACCCCTTCTCCAGAGTCCTCCTCAGAAGATCCCACTGGGGAGCCACCCTTGAAGAAATGGTGCAAGAGGAAGCACCTTGACTCACCAGAGGAATCTATCATCAAAGACACTGATTGTGATGAGGGGGAAGGGTCCCCACGGTCTCCCCAGATGACATCTCATTCGGAGACATTCTTGAAATCCTCAAGCTGTGGGGAGACTGGAAGTCCTATAACCCATCTTCTGAGGAATTGGTGTTCCTGCAGGCCTTCTGTGCCTGGCCATCTGCTTCCTGGGTGACCCTACTGGCAGATGACCTTGTTAAATGCATTGTGCAGCATGCATGGAAGGCCCCGGACAATGCAGAACCTGTCCCTCGGAGGCCAGACAAAAATTTTATCTACACCTGGAGACCAGCTCCACTGGTCCTAGCAGTTGACAGTTGATTCTGTGGTCATGGCGGCAGCCATCAAGAGGGAACTGGCAGAAGATAGTTCCACTGTCCATCCTCCAGAGTCCCGTACCATGGACAGACTAGGGAAAATGACCTATGCTTCAGTGACAGTCACCATTCAGTCGCTGAACTATCTGGCACACTTTACTCTTCTCCAAAGAGACCTAATTTCTGAAATGTTTTCCTCTTTGGTGGGGTACTGTCTGATGAGGTGTGTGATACTGTCGCCTCACAGCTAGCTACCCTTGAATCCATCTCGAACCCCTTGATGCGTTTATCTCACTCCACCGAAGGGGCAGCTCAAGCTGCCACATCAGGCGTTGTTATGAGATGTAATGCTTGGATGCGGTTGTGTGACTTCGCAGACCCCTTTAAATCTTTCTTCGTCAATGCACCTGTCACTGAATCTGGACACACTTACACATGGTGAGAAAGACAGAAAGACCTTGTCTGCTGTGGGCAGACGCCTTTCAAACCCCCAGAGGTGCTACTCCAGGAACCAGAAGTGAGGAAAAATGTGGTTCAAGAAATCCCAAGGATCTTTTCATGACACTCGTGGTGAATAATCCCCCCTGGGGCGGAGGGGGCAACTCATATGGAAGACATCCCTTTCAGGATAGAGAGGGTCTGTGTAACCAGGGAGCTAGAGATTCTTTCTCCGGCAGACCCTACCAGCGCTCTTATGCAGCGGCCCGATTGCTTCCCCCTGGAAGCTGTTGGGGGTCATTTTTCTCTGCATCTACCAGCCTGACATCTTATTACTACCGATGTTTGGGTGCAGAGAATAATATCCAGAGGCTACCATATACCTTTCGACTTAACTTCCAGAGCTGTCAAACGAATTCCCGATGTACCACCCAATCAGAGGGAATTAGCAGCCTTAGAGATGGAAAAGCTGCTAAGGAAAAGAGTCATTCAACCAGTCCCACCAGATCAGACAGGATCTGGGTTTTACTCGAGCTCCTTTTTTTAGTGCCAAAAATGACAGGGGACTGGAGACCAATCCTGGATCTCAGCCTATTGAACAAATTTTTCAAACCTCAAAAATTCCGGATGGTCACGATACAGTCCATTCTTCCCTTCCTAGGGAGGGATAACTCGATGTGCTCTATAGACCTCCAGGACATGTACTACCACATAAAGATGGATTACCACTCCTGGAGGTTTCTCCACCTCCGGCTGGGAGCCAATCACTACAGGGCACTGCCATTCGGTCTCTCAACAGCCCCCTGAGTGTTCACCAAATGTATGGCAGTTTTGATAGCTCATCTTCAACTACAAGGATTCCTGGTGTTTCCCTATCTAGATGATTGTCTCCTTACCACTCCGACCAGGAATCTTCTAGTCCACAGCCTCTCATACACTCAAGCTCTCGCTCTCCGCTTGGGGATTACAATCTAGAAAGACAAATCTCAAATGTCCCCAATGAAGACACTGGAATTTATTGGAGCGGTCTTTGACACAACATCCTGTCAAGCTTCTCCCCCCCTTCACAGGCTTTTGAAAAAATAAGACACCAAATCCAAGACCTTCTTCCTCAGACCTATGCACCAGCACGTCTTGTACTGCAACTCTTAGGCTCCATGGCAGCTGCCATTATGTTAGTACCACTGATGAGACTGCACATGAGAATTCTGCAGTGGCTCCTTTCTGCAAAATGGTCATTGCTAACTCACCCACTCAACCACATGATAAGCCTTACAAACCGTTGCAAGGAAGAAATGCTATGGTGGATGAAGCCACAAACAAATTTTTGGTGTCGACCTTTCTGTCTTCCCCAGCCCATGGTCACGGTGACCACGGACACTTCACTGTTAGGGTGTGGGGGGAATTTCCAGGGAAAGACTGTCCAAGGCACCTGGTCCCCCATGGAGGCCAACTTGCACATAAATGTCCTGGAACTGAGGGCAGTTCTCTTAGTGTTGCAAGAGTTCCATGCATCCCTTCCCTCGGGGACCATTGCAATTATGTTAAACAACATGTCAGTCATCTGGTATGTCAACAAGCAATGTGGAACCAGGTCTTACCCCCTGTTTCAAGAAGCCATGAGGATTTGGCACTGGGCAATAGTTTCCAACCACTTTCTTATAGCAACGCACATTCCTGGGAGTTCTAACCTTATTGCGGACAATCTGAGCAGGAATATCCTGATGCCTCACGAGTGGTTCCCTCAACCCTGTAACAGCAGATCGGATCTTCCAGCACTGGGGCAAGCCTTGCTGTGACCTGTTGCTTCTCTCTAAACTACAAATGCATAAGCTATTTTGCCCTGATCCCCCCAAAGGAGGAACCACCAAGAGACGCCCTAATGCATGATTGGCCCCTGGGTCTTCTGTATGCCTTTCCCCCATCTCCCCTCATCCCAAAATTTTTCCAGAAAGCTCAGAGGTTGAGAAGCAAAGTGATCCTTATTGCCCCCCTACTGGCCACGGCAAGTCTAGTTCCTGTTTCTATGGCCTCATCTGATTCACAACCCATGGATTCTGGATCATTTCCAGGACTTGTTATCTCATCCTCAGGGATTGATTCATCCGAACCTGCACAGTCTCATGCTCACAGCTTGGTTCCTCCACTTCCAATGATTGCCAGGCTGCCTGACATCCCATCTCCTGTTCGTGAAATTCTTCTGGCCTCACACAAACCTTCCACTAGAAAAGTTTATTCTAGTAAATGGACTAGGTTCTCTATTTGGATCAAAGACCAGAACGTAGACCCTTTATCTATGCCTATTCAAAAGATCCTACAATACCTGACTACTCTTTTACATGCAGGAACCTCAGCTTCAGTGATCACTGTACATTTAGCAGCTATCGCCAATTTTCATAATGGTCTTGATAATTCTTCAGTTATGTCACACCGCCTATGCAAGACCTTTTTGAAGGGTGTATTACATGTTAAACCTCCGGTCAAGCCCCCCTTAGAACCCTGGGACTTGACTCTGGTACTTCAGTCTCTCACAGGTTCTCCCTTTGAACCCTTTGATTCATGTGATTTGAAATTTTTGCCATGGAAAACCATACTTCTAGTAGCACTTACCTCAGCGAGAAGAGTAAACGTGCTGCAGGCCTTGAGTGTCAAGAGTCCTTACTTAATCTTCCACATGGATAGGGTGTCCCTTCGTACTGACCCTTCTTTCTTGCCCAAGGTCATTTCTGGCTTTTCCATTAACCAATCTATTGACCTGCCGGTTTTCTTCCCTCAGCATTCTAATAGAGCGGAGTACCTTTTGCACATCCTTGATGTGCATCGGCAGCTTGGTTGTTATTTGGACAGGACTAAATCTTTCAGGAAAAACAGATCAATTGTTTGTGGCCTTTTCAGGACCCAGATTGGGTAAACATGTTTCCAAAGTGACTTTATCCTCTTGGCTTAGAGACATCATTACCTTTATCTACCAACAGAATAAGCTATCCTTACCTTCCAGAATAAAAGCTCATTCTACCAGCTTTATGGCTACTTCTGTAGCTTTTTATTCCAGAGCCTCTATGGATGACATATGTGCAGCAGCCACTTGGGCAAGACCCCATACCTTTATATCTCCTTACAAATTGGATTTGACCTCCAGGGGGACAAGCATCTTTTGGTTCTATGGTGCTCAGGAATATCCTTCCTTAGGGCCATCCAGGACTCAAGTAGCTGGGGACTCGGTCCCAACTGTAATGAAAGAACAAAGATTTACAACATCAGATAAAAATATGTCTTACCATAACATTCCATCTGTGTTGTAGATCTTTGTTCATTCATTACTTCCTGCCCTCCTTCCCCCTGCCTGGAATCCTGATGTACTTTAGGAACTCCTGGTTAGGGTATTTGCTCAGACAGAGCCTCCTACTATCTTTTCTATTACTACATCTTTTATCTAGGGTGGGCAAACTTGATCTGGAGTAACTAGGAGGGGGGCATTATGGGTAGGTCTCAAGTGAGAGTTTTTGGCTTGCGCGAGCTGGAAAACAGCTGTATCAGTTCCAATGACAGAACAGAGGTCCTAACTGTAATGAATGAACAAAGATCTATAACACAGATGGAACGTTATGGTAAGACATAACTTCTTTTTATGCAGTAGTAATGTGTAGTAGTGACTCTTATTAGGGGCAGGAACAGATGTGGCCAAATAGCAATACGCAATACTTTTGACATTCATATTCTGTAGAGAAAAAGCCCACCTTTTGCAGATATGTTAGTGATTCAGTAGAATTCAGTATCACAAATGGCATTTCATGGAGATAACAGCACAGTAAGGCAGGAATACAGATGAATGGGTAAATTTAGTAGTTAAAAATTGTATTTATTTATTTTTATTTGGTATAATAAATGTGGATTTTCTCTTTGAAACACACAATGTCTGCATGACTGTTTGAAACAGACATACTGAATGATGCATTGTACTGCAGTATATTCTGGCAGTTTAGCCCCCTCCTCCTGCAACCACCACCATCCCTATTACTTGCTAGCATTGCAAGTATAATGTATTAGTGTCAGTTGTGGGATAATCCTGGGAAAACCTTAACCCATTATTTTTGGTGGCATGGAACTTGGGTACACTGTACCTGCCCTAGGGTAGATGTGGCCTGGCCTAGCTAAAGACCCTGACAATCTGCTCCCAAGCAAAAGATCACAGGAAGGACATCAATATTTTTGCTGAATTTGTTGGCATGATACTAAATAGCATGTAGTTATGATTTGCCTGGAGCACTGTATAAGTACCATTGTTCTTGTTTCACACAGCTGTTGTTATTATCCTATGCAACAAGCACACTGCTAGTATATGCACATACCAGCAGTTTGTTCAGTAGCATTTTCTCCAACAGTCATATCTTCTACACGCATCTGTTTTTACAACACTCCCCCATTAGTGGCAGCATTGAAAGACTAAGTCCTTCTCCTGGGAAAATTGGATTCCCCAATTTCTAGTTAAACCATAACATTTATTGCTTATTGTAAATAAAAGATTTCACAATAACTACACTGACTTTTGAACTATTTTATAATTTTGTCCCCTATGTCATGCTGTGGGACTTTTCTACTGGCAAAACAAAGGCACCAATTTCTATAGCTTTTGCCGTGGTACTTGCATGCCAGCTGTTTCTCAGCTTTGAAGGGAGACATTAAGTTATTTCAGGCAGATACTCTACTACAATACTTGCAGCTGCTGCTGAACTCTGAATATTAATGACTGAAATGATGAGCATGCCTCTGTACCAGAGAGTTAACCTGGAGAGTTTCTGTTCACACTACAGTGGGGCCTGCCATTACTGTGCCGGTATTTATAAAACAGTCTGATATTAACTGGTGACAGTTCTGTGCTGTGCAACCCATGGGTATTGAAAGGTCTCATTATTAATTCTCTGAGGCCACTATTTTTTTTTCTTTGGCCAGTACCAAACAGACAGCTTAGAAGCTAAGATATGGGCAAATATGGTGGTCTCTTCTGGCTTGTTTCCTTTGAGCCTTGCAGAGGAAAGATGCCACATAGGGCTGAATTCAGACAAAGGTTAGGGTCGTTTGGTATACTAAATAAGGAAATATTTATTGTAGTGATCATGTGATGAAAACTCTTTCTTTATCATTTACAGGCAGCTGATAGAGGGCACAGAGGTTCTTCAGAAATTAGAATCTGTATCTACCTTCAACGAAAGGCCAAAAACTATATGTCAAATTATGGACTGTGGAGTTTTTACACCTTGACTTTTTTCAACAAGAATTCTGTTCACTTTCTCTCTCTGTCGTTCTGTCTGATTTGGTATTAAAATAAAATAAACATACTTTTATTATTTCCTAAATGTTGTATGTTTTATTTATTATTGTTGGTGAGATGGCCAGTGGTACTAATTCAGTATTTTAGGAATATACTATAGGCACACTTGAAGAAAAAAGTTGTTGCCACATCTTTAACACAAACACACATGTACCCAAACTACCACACATAGGATCAGTTAGTAAAATGCTGCATTTTAGCACCAGGCAGCCAACTTAACAGGTACACTCCAAAGTTAAGCCATCCAGATGGGACTATCTACCAGAGGAATAATGCTAGATTCTAGTGTCACTATGATCTCACTGCAAATCTTGGGGCTTGATTCACAGGTCACTGTATACAAGACCTGACAGGGCTGTACCTAGCATCTTAAGGAGATAGTCATGACTTTTATATCCAGTGGAAATACATGCACATACACATTCATGTAATTTGGTTACCAGTGTTTTTGATAATTTTGTAAAAATCCAAGCACATCTGCAATATATATTGTGAACCAGAAATACAGCTGTGTATCTTTTTCCTTTACATGACCTAGCCTACCTTTGTTGCAGTTTCAATGCCGTTTGCTTGCCTTTTCAGAAAATAAATTACCAATATTCGAAGTGATGCTAAGTGAGATTGGCTACAAAAGCTCACACTGTACATAAGACTTCCACATCTGGAATACTAGTGAGAAATCTACACAATGGTGTGCCCTAGCTATGCATGACTATACATGAGAGTTCATCCAGATCACATCCACCTGTTGGTTCCCGCTCCAGAATGCTCTACTTCTGCCTTGTTCTGTTACTTGCTAAGTGGACTTATCATCTCCACCATCACTGTTACTGCCCATGGTGGCATAATCTGCCACCATCTGCAGCTGGATCTTCTGATTTATCTTGAGTGCCAGCATGGCATCAGCTGGCCTGGAGGTGCAGATGTGCTACATGCACCCCTGCTGCTCCTGTCTCGTCTTTGTATATCATGGAAAATTTCAGGTGAGGCAGAGGAGACAGCCACTGTACTTGTAACATTTACGTGTTAGACAGGCCTCAGTCCCACCCAAAACAAAATAATAGTGCTTAAGTATACATATATACAGCTTGCACAGGTGTGTGGCTGTCTCAAGAAGTAAATGGACTGGTCCATGGATAGGGTCAGTTCCAGATTTTCTGGTAGTGTTGTCTGCTGCAGAAGTAGTATAGTTGTTACCATGTGATATTATACAGAAATGCAGCATTACAGCAAGCAGATGCATCATCAGTATGATGTCTATCCCACCTGGGGTACCGGTCAGTGAAACTTTGGACAGAAAGGCCAGGAGCATCTTTTTCTCAGCATTGAAAAGCATATCCTCTGGTGAATTACCTCCCTGGTCCAATATGACACTTATGTGTACTACGACCCTTATGTTTACAACCCTCCTCTACACCATGTTCTTCATAACACTGACCTTTCATCTAACCTCCGTATGACTTGTACCCTACCCACCAATTGTATTTCCATCTGAAGTGATTCCTACATACCACATCTATCTGTCCTTGTGGATGTCTCCACAAACCATCAAGAAGGCATCATCCCTCCCAATAGTGTTTAGGAGAACCTTTGTCTGCCATTGGGTAAAAGTAATCTTTCTTATCCCCCATCACTAAAAATATAGAAATGTGTTATGTATTGTGTGGTGTAGTATGCTATTGAGAAGTAATGCAACATTTACAGTCATATGTGATATCTATATCTATATCTATATATCTATATCTATATCTATATATATATATATATATATATATATATATATATAAAACAGTAGTGTTCACGTTATTCTTTGTGACCATGCAGTCATGTCCACAATACGACTTCATATCCATCATGCTCACCTGTATGCCAGGTGCCAGGATTGGAAAAAATGACAGTGTAGAATCCTCAAAATATGAAAACATTCCTACAATGGGGCCAGGCCAGGCCAGGCCCAGGGGGAGGATACCCCTCCTGTTGTAGAAGGAAGTAGCAGTCCACAGAAATCACAAAAATTGATAGGCCAAAGAAGAGCCATAAAGACGACAGAGTGGACTATTGAGGATAAGAAAGAAATTATGTATTGTTGCTATTATGCAAAAAGCCTAGAATTTCCAGATACAAGATATACAAAAAGATTAAGAGATAAGTTAGAGGAAAAAAAAATACTTCTGCAAGAAAAACTGTGAGAAGCCTGAAATAAAAATGTGGGGTCATTAATACAACAGATGTTTTAAAAACAGTATATAGATCAAGACATTTGATCTGTTTGGAAAATGAAGCATCTGAAGAAGCATGAAAATGTAAACAACAAAGCCTAGATATTTTTGAAAAGCATAAAAAAGAAATATGGACATGGGAAAGAAAGGGGTATTTGATATGATGCAATATTTATGCAAAGGCGAAAGCCAAGTTAATCAACATAAAGAAGGTAGCCCAAAAGATATTCAAAGGGAAATACAGGGAAAGACATTCAGATATGGAAAATTTCACAATAAATAAAATAATATCACAAAGAGGGAATGTAGCAAAGAAGATTAGTAAAGTAGAAAAAAATAGAAGTTGAAGTTATGGAATGCCTGCAAAGTGAAGGATTTGAAGTCGAAGGTTTAATACAGGTTACATCACAGCATGATGGAACGAGTCCCCAAAGTAAGGCGAAACAGGAAGATCAGGAGACATCTGAAGAAGAAATATGGACATGGGAAAGAAAGAGAGATTTAATATGGTGTAATATCTATGCAATGGAGAAAGCAAAACTATTCAATACAAAAAGAGCAGCACCAAAGGTATTTGAAGTGAAATACAGGCAAGGGAATCCAGACATGGAAAACTTTACAATACAAAAAAATAAGACAAGGAAAAGTAGAAAAGGAGATCAGTAATGGAGAAGTCAAAGAAATAGAAACTGAGGTCATGAAGTACCTCCAAAGTGAAGGATTCAGTGAAAAAAATCTAATTCAGAAAACACCACAACAGGACAGAGTAATGGAACTCCAAATTAAGGGGAAACCAGTGGAATAGGAAGCAACTGGCAGATGCCATATGAAAATATTTTGGAGCCTTCTTAGGTTTATAGATTAGTACTAGGCTAACTGCCCTTGTGGCCCATTTTAAGCCTAGCCAATTACATCCACTTGAAGCTGGACAGCATGGGAAGGAACAGGAAACTGTGAAAACTCTGATGCAGTTCATGCTAAGGAGTGATAGGCCAGTGAGTTCTCATGTAACAGAGCAACAGATGGCACAGGATGAAATTGAAGAGAAAGTGCCATAGGAAGATGTAATAGAACTTTCTATAGAATGCCCGCAGGAAATGCAAAACAAAAAATGCTTACTCATTTGAGAAGAAACCGAGCTAAGAGAAGAGTTGCTTGATTTAATAGACATAGATAGACATATTAAGATCAATGAAAGAAATAGACTGCAGAAGGTTAATAAAACCCAAAACATCAGAAGTTTGCTAAAGCATGTGAACACAGTAATTAGAACTGTCCGTAGAGATTCATGCGATATAACAGAAGTAAACAGGATATATTACTGTGCAGCTAAATTAATAACTGATAACGTTCTACTACAATAGGGTAGTGAAGGAGAAAAGGGGGAGAAATCGAATACCATCATGGAAATATTGAATAGAGAAAAACATAAAGCAACTAAGACAAGAAGTGTCACTATTAGAAGAGTATAGAAGAGGGAACAGATCAAGAAAAATACTCAGAAAGATAGACATGATAAAAACAATGTGCAATATTAGAACAGATCAGGATCTATCATGCACTATCGCAAATAAAAAACTAAAAATTTCAGCACAGTCAGAAAAACATAAAATATATAGACAAATATAAAGGAAAAGTACAAAATAAGCAATTTACTGATGACCCAAGAAAGTTTTACAGAGACTTGGGAAATAAGATAAAATGAATTGAAAGACCACCAAAAAAAGAAGAAATAGATACATTTTGGAGCAGTATCTATGAAGATCATGTGTAACATCACAAAGATATTAATTGGATAGAAGAAGTAAAAGAAAGAATAAGAAATTTAAAGGTATAGGATATATATAATGGGATGAAGTAACAACCAGAGAGATTGAAACAAAGTTAAAAAAGCCTCTAATTGGAAAACCGCAGGCCCATGCAGTATCTAACTTCTGGTTAAAAGTATTAACATCTTTGCATGAAGATTTAGCCATGATTAAGAATTATTTATATGCTCACCCTGAACAGATATCAACCTGGCTAACAACAGGAATAACAATGCTCCTAGTTAAGAGTGAACCTGCAAGCGACCCTAAAAATTATAGACCAATAACTTGCCTTCCGGGGACATATAAACTATACACTGGAATTGATGCCGTCCGAGTTTATAGTCATTTAGAAGAAAAGTCAATTATGGGAACAGAACAAAAGTGCAATAAAAGAAAGTCATATGGAACAAAGGATCATTTATTGTTAAATGAAGTCATAATGGAGGACTGTAAAAAGGGGAAGAACTTAAGAATGGCCTGGATTGACTACAAAGAAGCATTTCACGTATCCCACATTCATGCTTAAAAATGTATAAGATACACCCTACAATGATCGATTACATTACAGTGACCATGAAACAGTGGCAGACCACTTTGCAATTAAGCCATGATAAAGGACAATTTATTATTCCAGAGATAAAAATCCAAATGGGGATATTCCAGGTGACTGTCAACGCTGCTATTCTGCCTTGCCCTTAATCCATTTAACTGTCTACTTAACAACTTAGATTATGGCTATGATTTGGCAAAGACTTCTCTTTGTCAATGATTTGAAACTGTATAGCTCATCAAACGAGGAACGGAAAGCACAAATGCAAGTTGTCAAAATTTTTTCAGATGATAAAAGCATGTAATTTGGTCTTGATAAATTTGCAAAAGCAAGCAACCTTTAACGCATTAAAACTGCAGCACCAAGAAAACGTCAGTTTGGGCCAGGAATGTCATATAAAATAATTTGAGCAAGAGGGAGTGTATAAATATTTGTGAGCTGATGAAGGATCAGTTATAAAACATTAACAAATGCAAATAAAACTTAGTAAGGAGTACTGCAGAAGACTTAAATTAATTCTGCAAACAGTGTTGACATCTAGGAAAAAATCCAAGCTATAAAACAATTTGCTTTTCCTGTCCTTACTTACAGTTTTGGAGTGATTGACTGGCCCAAAAACATGCTGCATAGATTAAATAGGAAAACAAAAAGGATGCTTTATGCTCACCAAATGATTTATAAAAATCATGTAATATCAGATTATATATTCCCCATTCTGAAGGAGGATGGGCCTCCTTGAAACTGATTCAATGTCGTGGGACTACTACACACAAGCAATGGATATAAAAAGTTTACACACCCCTGTTAAAATGCTAGGTTTTTGTGATATCAAAAAAAATGAGACCACAATAAATAATTTCAAAACATTTCCCACCTTTAATGTGACCTATAACCTGTACAATTCAATTGAAAAACAAACAAATCTGTTAGGGGGAAAAATATATATAAAAAAATGTACAATAAGATGGTTGCATAAGTGTGCACACCCTTAAACTAATACTTTGTTGAAGCACTTTTTGATTTAATTATAGCATTCAGTCTTCTTGGGTAGGAGTCTGTCAGCATGGCACATTTTGACTTGGCAATATTTGCCCACTCTTTCTTGCAAAAGCACTCCAAATCTGTCAGATTGCGAGGGCATCTCTTGTGCACAGCCCTCTTCAGGTCACCCCAAAGATTTTCTATTGGATTTAGGTCTGGGCTCTGGCTGATCCATTCCAAAACTTTAATTTTCTTCTGGTGAAGCCATTCTTTTGTTGATTTCGATGTATGCTTGGGGTCATTGTCATGTTGAAATGTGAAAGTCCTCTTCATTTTCAGCTTTCTAGCAGATGCCTGAAGGTTTTGGGCCAAAAGTGACTGGTATTTGGAACTGTTCATAATTCCCATCACCTTGACTAAAATTCCTGTTCCATCTGAAGAAAAGCAATCTCAAAGCATGATACTGCCACCACTATGCTTCACCATGGGGATGGTGTTCTTTTTGTGATGCAAAGTGTTGTTTTTGCGCCAAATATACCTTTTGGAATTGTGGCCAGAAAGTTCAACCTTGGTCTCATCAGACCATAACACATTTTCCCACATGCTTTTGGGAGACTTGATGTATTGTTTTGCAAATTTTAGCTGGACCTGGATGTTTTTCTGCATAAGAAAAGGCTTCCGTCTTGCAACCCTACCCTATAGCCCAGACATATGGAGAATATGGGAGATTGTTGTCACATGTAGTACACAGCCAGTAGTTGCCAGAAATTCCTGCAGCTCCTTCAGTGTTGCTGTAGGTCTCTTGACAGCCTCCCTGACCAGTTTTTATCTTGTCTTGTCAACAATTTTGGAGGGACATCCAACTCTTTGTAACATCAGTGTTGTCCCATATTTTCTCCACTTTTTGATGACTGTGTTCCATGGTATATCCAATGCTGTGGAAATGTTTTTGTACCCTTCTCCTGACTGATACCTTTCAACAATGATATCCCTTTGATGCTTTGTAAGCTCTCTGCGAAACATGGCTTTTGCTGTAAATGTCAGAAAAACCCTACTAGGACAGCTGAACTTTATTTGGGGTTAATCAGAGTTTGTTTAATTGATGGCAGGTATGTACCCAAGAAGACTCAATGCTGTAATTAAATCAAAAGGTGCTTCAACAAAGTATTAGTTTAAGGGTGTACACACTTATGCAACCAGCTTATTGTACATTTGTTATTTTTTTAATTTCCCCCCTACTGATTTGTTTGTTTTTCAATTGAATTGCACAGGTTATAGGTCACATTAAATGTTGGAAAAGTTTTGAAATTATTTATTGTGGTCTCATTTTTTTATATCAGAAAAACCTGGTATTTTAACAAGGGTGTGTAAACGTTTTATATCCATTGTATCTGCTGACCTCACAAGACCCAAATGTAGTGAAAGTTTTGAAACATGAGGAGAATAAATCTAAGATGACTTCCCTGCTTAGATGAGCAGAAGCATATAGGCGCCAAGCAGGAATGGAAATCAAACCAGAAGCAGATAAAAATCAAGCAGATCAGGCAGCAACTGAATGCTCCAAAAAAGTAAAAGAAAGAATATAGGATGAAGGACCAGATGAGAAGGCAAGAAATGTGGAAAAAGCATAAATATAATTGCAAGTATAAGAACCTCATGTTGATCAGGAATGAACGCAGAAATGGTTAAGGAGAGGTGAATTTAAATCAGAGATGAAAGGTTAATATTGGCAGCCCAAGACAGTGGGCTACATTCACATTGGGTCCAGTAAAAGAACAACAAAAGTAGCACTGATTATTGAAATCACCACACCTATTGCTTACACTGTCCTGCATATAGAAAGACTAAAAGTAATAAAATATCAGGATTTGCAAGCAGAAACAAGAATAACGTGTAAGAAAGATACCCAAATAGTTCCAATAGAAGTAGGAGCAATGGGTCTTATAAAAGAGAGTCTACAATCCTATTTAAATATGCTGCCAATACATGTAACTCCATACGATTTGCAGAAGGAGTCATTACTGGGCACATTACGGGTGCTGTGAAGAGCACTTTTGGCTGACATCAAAGAGTGAAACAGTACTGATTTCATGAACATTAATTGTACTTTGACTTAGGAATGGGGTCCATTCCTGTCATTGTATTAGAAACCCAAAAGATTTGGAGAAAAAGCAAGAAACCATATTAAAAGTCATTGACAGACTGGACAAATACCCATGCAGAGTTTTACAAGCAGACAGAAATATGCAACCAGTAGGAAAACTTCTGCTGCTTTCTGCTAATTTCTTTTTTTTTTCAGTACAGTACAGTACTATGTAGAGCATATGACAGACATGCTCCAGAGTCCACAAAACACTGTGTACATCTAGGCACAATAACACACCATGGTGGAGGTTTCAGTACTGCCTGGTTTACATGCATACCCAGTGAGCTTTATAGCACCAAAATCTTTATGAATTGTGCTACCTGTAAGCTGCATGCCATCTGTATGCATAGAGTGCTACAACACACAAAACTAAAAGTGGATCAATATGAGACATGTAGTGTAGAAGGCACCCATTCACACACAAACACACACACACACACACACACACACACACACACACACACACACACACACACACACACACACACACACACACACACACACACACACACACACACACACACACACACACACACACACACACATTTTAAACACAACACAATTTAGCAAAGCTACACTATGAAATGCACCATTCAAAAGCTGATTTTGACAGGTGTGCTAGTTAATGGATGTACTTGCATTTTCATGTTCCTGCACATAGAGACCTTGCATCATTTTGGGTCTACTTCACTTGATCTAAAACTCATTTGAGTGACACCCATTTGACCAACATCCAATTGACCTAAATTTCATTTGACCTAAAACTCATATGACTGACTCACATTTCACCAACATGTAAGACATAGACTTGTTATGGGTTTTCCTTCATTGTGACTGGATTGTGATAAAAAGAATTACTGTAACTTATAGTGCTGTTAGAATTCAGATAGTTACATTTTATATCACAAGATAGAATTTAGAAAGTAGTGTTTTAGTGTTTTTAAATGTGGGTTTTTCTGTTTACATTTTTATGGGAAGTATCTACAGTAATTTGGCAAATGTTTTGTGTGTTCCCAGCAGTAGTGGCAGCGTGTAGAGTATTGTAAGGCAAGTTAAAGGTATATGCCCATTTCCCCACTGTACTGTGATCCTGGAGTTAGTATACATAATTAGGGGTGTGTGGGGGGCACAGTCCCCATCACTGGGGGTGTGGGGGGCATAGCCCCCCCACCTAGATTGGTTGTACATTGTCCCGTTTCTGTTAAGAGGGTTAGTAAGTAGTTGCTAAGTTCTGAAAAGGGTTAAGTGTACTTGTCTATGGTTTAAGATTTAGTATGTTGGAATTCAGCATTGTAAGGTATTGGCGAAATGGGAGTCAGACAAATGAGTTGTCAGTCAAATGAATTTTAGGTCAATTCGGTGTCTGTCAAAAGGATGTCAGTCAAATGAGTTTTAGGTCAAGTGAAGTAGACCCGTCATTTTATATCACATGACTGAAGGTAGGACAAACATTGCATTAGTCTGGTGAATGAGGGACATGAATCTCTCTGTAAGGTATGTATTACCCTAATTCCAAATCGGTTTTGCACAATTTCCATGCCAGATGACATGTCAGGGGCAGTGAGGAAGAAGGATCCTAAATTACTGAAAGAACTGATTGAACATGAGCAAAGGCACCCAAGAACACCACCTGGTAAATGTACAGCACACAGACTATTGCATGTCTATGCTTCATATTTCCAGTGACACAGAATAGGATATAAAATGTCTACTTCCTTCCCTGCAGATGCTGCCCATAACTTTACAGATAAGGAGGCCTGCCATAGTGTCTCTTATTTTGACATACGGAGTACCAGGTCTGTATGCCAATATAACTGATTTGTTATAAAACTAATGCACCTCCATTGTCACCAATATGCACATACTGTACTGTAGATGTCCTTCTACATCAGTGGTGCAGTTTTCATACCCTATGGGATCTCCAACAAAGGGCAGCCCTACATCCAACCAGTATACCAAAGTCTTTATCATTTGATCAGCACTGTTCATCAAACATATGCTGCCTGAGTCAGCTTAAGGCATAAAGGTGATATACGGATGCTCCAAACTTAGAACTTCTTTGTGGAGTCTGAACACCAAAGTAGTACATCGGTCTGAATGCCCTTCACTGTGCTGGGTATATTAAGCCTTTTGCAGATAAGTACCCCATTCAGGTTCCTTTTTGTTTTCTTTTGCAGTGCATTTTGAGAGTTCATGTCATCCAAGAAAGGGAAATGTCAATGTGAGAGGTAGATTCCCCATAAAAATCATCATGACATGTGTTTGTTTTGTCTAGGTGCTTCTTACAACCACACCCAGTGTTCTATTTATCAGGAGTTTGTGCAGAAGACTGTTTGGAGCCATCTTGTCTTCTCTTTCCCTTTATCATGAGAACCAACATCTCAAGTTGTTGGCCCAGGGTACCATGGCCTAATCTACCTGCTCTGAGGTACAACCACTTCTTAAAAAAAAGTTTAAAAAGTCAAGGTCTGATATTTCCGCTGTGCAGCCTTGCCCAACATCTCCCTTGAGGTGGATGATACCCCTGATGACCGTCCAGTGCTTACATCCATTCTCTCTGCATGACCCTGTTGGAGGCCGGCATGAAACCAGTTTCTCACACTTACTCCAAGGATTTGCAAATGTCCAATGTGGGCTTGGATAGAGAGCCATGGCTGATCATATCTGAGAGGCCCAAGGGGGATTCCCCAGATCTTAGGTAGAGAGGAAGTGCCTGGTACCCTGATTGAGTCAAAACAGGTTTCTGAACCACAGAAGTTTGTTAAGAAAAGACAGAAGAGTAAGCACATTTCTCCCACTCCCAAGGATCCTCAGCAGGAGTGGCAGGATTTTACTCAGGGCTTGTTTAATACCCTGATGACTTTGAGACCACCTTAGGGGGGTGTCTGCTCCTGCACATTCTTGTTCTTCTACCTCTGAAAGATCTAGGCTACCTAATTCCTTGGATGAGAAATCAGACTCAGATGAAGATTCCTTGGACTACTCCTCCCAAATGCATCACTCTTGGACTATGGCTCTGTCAGACTGCTCCCAAGTTTCTGACATCCAGAAAATATATTATGAGTTGTTGCACAGGGACGAAGGCTTCTGCTGTTTCTTTTGTTTTAACTGCTCTTTTGGATACTTTTTACCTCTGCTTCTTTGGCCCCCGATTCCAAACTCCTGCCCCTGACCATTTTTATAAGGTGCCTGAGGCTTTCATGTTTCTTTATTAATGTCCTTCTTCTGACCCTGCTGTGGTCTCTATCTCTGCTTATAAGCCTTCTCAGCTTTTGCCTTATCCTAAGCTTCTTCCCTCAGACAAGGATAGTTGAGCTATGGAGAGGACAGGAAAGAAGGTCTACACTTCTTCCATCCTGGCATTTTGTGCCACTAACTATCAGACTTGCATGACATGGTATATGTTATCCCTTTTTTCTCAAGTGGGCAGGATTCTGTCTGGCCTATGAGATTCTGAAGCTAATTCCACTGGTCTTTCTTTGGTGGGATTCACATCTCAGGTGGCTCATCACTCCACCCAGTGCAGTTAGAATGCTGCTGATGCCTCCTCTACAGCTGCTGGTTTGGGCTCTATCATGAGACAATATTTGTGACTTCATCTTCAGGCTTTGCCTGATGACATGAAGGCTAAGCTTCCTGATGCTCTCCTTGATAATCAAAATATTTTAGGTACTCCAGTGGGAGATTAATTTAAGACCTTAAAGGACTAAAGCAAGGTCATGAAGAACCTTAAATAGATTTTTATTGCTGTCATTCCTATGCTTCAGAGGAATTATCCTGATAAAACTGCCTTTGTTCTTAGACAGCCTCATCAGCCCTCCAAAGGTAAGAAAGTCATTATGCATGTTTTTCTGGAAAAAAAAAACTCAGGTGCTGAGACCTCAAAAAGTTTTCTTCCAGGGCAAATCTGCCTTCATCTGAATTCTGCCTTCCATTTCCCTCAGCTAGGTTCCCTTGACTCAGAATTTCCCTGTCATTCCCTGTTTGGCAACAGATTAACCCAGACTCTTGGGTTCTTTCAATCATCCATAAAAGCTATTTCATGGTCTGAAAGTCTCTTCCCCGCTTTTTAGTCACCTCTCAACCCCCTTCGGATTAAATTCCCCATTTTGCAGGGGTACTGTGGGGTTTGCTGGATTAGGCACTATTCAACCCATCTCAGAGGCCATAAGGGGGAAAGGGTTTTATTCCAGGATGCTTCTGGTCCTCAGAAAGAAATCTTGAAGGCTTATTCTAGATCGTTCTATTTTGACTACTTTCCTCAAGGTACCCACCTTCAGGATACTTCCCCTCCAGACACTGTTTTTCCTCTTGCTTCCTCAAGCCTTTCTAGTTTCTTTGGATCTGAAGGACACATCTTCATATTTCCATTTACCCTCTATTCAAGAAGTAATTACATTTCTGTCTTATCCTTTCATTTTCAGTTCTTTGCTTTGTCCTTTGGTTTGTCCGCAGTCCCAAGGGTATTCACCAAGTGCCTGGCTCCAGTCATAGCTTTCTGCAGGCTTCAAGGAGTACAGATATTTCCTTATCTGGACACTCTGCTCTTTCAGCCTCCCTCCCCTTCCAGCTCCTGCAGGACCTGCATTTTACCAGGCTCCTACTGCACAGTCTGGGTTTCACTATCAATTTTCAAAAGTCTGTCCTGTACCCCTCCCAGGATCACATCTTCCTGGGATGCAGGATGCAAACTGTTTTAATGCTGACCTTTGTGCCTACTTCAAAGGTAGTGTCTCTAACTATATGCTTCCAGTCCTTACTTCCTCTGTCTCTAATACCTGCCAGGGAATTTCTGAGAACTCTGGGATTCATGACCTCAACCATCACATTGATCCCTTTTGCCAAGTTTTATATGAGGAGGTTTCAGTGGTACCTGTGGTCAGTGTGGCTTCAGCATTACCAGCCTGTGGAGTTTCCATTTCCCTTACTTCCTTGTCTAAAACTCAAGCTTCAGTGGTGGATTCAACACATATCTCTCAATCCAGGCATCCCTTTCCAGCTTCATGCTCCATCTCAGGAGCTCTTACAGATGATTCAGATCAGGTTTGGGGGGGCTGCTTCAAATAGTATGAGGGGTTAGAACCTTTGACACCCTCATCAGTGATGGGATCACATCAACATCTGACAGATGCGGGCCCTGTTTTTGCTGTCCAGGCTTTCCACTCCCTTTGGTCCCCAGGACCTTTAAGGGTCTATACAGACACCACCGTCATGTGGTACATCAACAAGTAGGGGGCCACAAGGTCTTATCTTCTTTGCAGACTAGCCTTTTAGGCCTGGGATCTAGCTATCTGAATGCTCTTCCGGCAGTTTACATTCCTTCATGGCAAAATCCTGGTAGCAAACTTTCTGAGCAGGTCTAGAGCACAACCTGATGAATGGATGCTTCACAGAGAGGTATTTCTGGATGTACTTCATTGGTGGGGTATCCTTCAAGTGGATCATCTTTGTCTTTCTTCTGAACAGACAGCTTCCTTATTTCCTGTGTCATGCAGGGTGGACACCATTGTTCCTTTATGCTCCCCATCTTCTTCTTCCCAGGGTCCTACACAAGATCAAACAGGACTCTACAAAACATCTTATTGGTGACTCCCTTTTGGTCCAGACAGAGCTCCCACCCCCCTTCATCTGGCCAGGGGAAATTATCACAAGTTACCTCACCAAATGGATCTTCTCACACAAGACAAGGGGTTTCTCCTTCACCCTCATCTTTCCACTCTTCAGTTGACACTTTGGATGATAGGATTTTAATCCTCTTCCAACGGTATTTCTCTGAGGATGTGCTTAAGGTTTTGCAGAAGCCAGGAAACCCAATATTAGAAAATCATATATTTATTTATTTAACATTTGTTTACCAGGAAAGTCTGACTTAGAATGAGCCAATTTTCAGTGGAGGCCCGGGGAGAAACACTCTAAATACATGTCTTTGTAACGTGGGAGGAAACTGGAGCACCCAGAGGATACCTACACAAATGCAGGGAGGACATGCAGACTCTGCACAGAAGGCATCTTAGCTGAGAATCAAACCGGAGAAACTCTTGCTGTGAGGTGACAATGCAACCGCTGTACCATTGTGCCATCCATTATATGCTTAAATGGAGGAGATTTTTTGTTTGGCATATTAAGCTTCACCAGGATCATTTTACAGTGGGGGTCCTTTGGTTTTCTCTTAATTGTGTGAACTGCTACTTGCTGGCTTAGTATATTCTTCTGTCAAAGTTCACTTGTCAGCAGTCTCTGCTAGTCTGCTTTTGAATACTCTATTGGCCTCTCATTTTTGAGGTTAAACAATTCCTGAAAGGCATTCTCCACATCAGGCCCCCAAACAAGCCTGTCACTCCTTCTTGGGACCTTAATTTTGTTCCTGAGCATTTGACCCAGGCTCCCTTTGAACCTGCTGCTGCTTTTCTGCAACCTTGCACCTGGAAGACTGTTTTTTTGCTCTCCCTCAATTCTTCCAAGAGAGTTTCTAAACTCAAAGCCCTGATGGTGGGTTTCTCTTTTTTGATTTTTCATAAGGACTTGGTGTCTCTGCATACTAATACTTCTTTTATGCCCAAGTTGGTCAACAAGTTGCCCCTAAATCAGTCTATCCAGTTTCCTTCCATTTTTACTTCTCCGCAATTTGCTGGTGAGAAGGTTCTACACAAATGGGATCTTCATAGACAGCTCGGGTGTTATTTGGACAACACAAGTGCTATACATAAATCTACACAACTCTGTTTCTTTTCATGCTAGGACTTTGAGTTTGGCAGTTTCTAAGCAGACCATCTCCTTCTGGATTACTTTTTGTTATTCCTTTCATGGCAAACAACTTTCTACTTCTATTCATGCCCATTCTACCAGGGCAATGGCCTCTTCTGGGGCTTTCTTCAGGGGTTTGGACACCATTTCCATCCTAAAGCTGTTACTTGATCTTCTGTGCATATCTTCACCAAACATTACAAGTTGGATGTCATTTCCGGAGCCAGGACTGGTTTTATCAAGGCTATTCTTCATGGGTTTGTGAAGGGTTCCTCCTTGACTTCCTCCTCCCTTTCCTTACAGTATCTTTTGTACTCTCCCATAGGTTATGAATACTGAAACAGTGATACGGAACAAGATTAGTACAGTTGTGAAAAATCTTACAATAAAAGTAAGTATCCTTCCCTTCACAGTTGCAGTAATCATAACCTCTGGGATCTTCTACCAAGGATAGCCATATGTCCTACCAGTGTACCAAAGCCTTTAATTCTGATCAGTGTTGTATGTTAGACATATGCTCCCTGCGTCAGCATATGGCAAAAAGGTAATGTATGGATGCTGCAAACTCAGAACTAAAGTGCCCCAGGAGAACTAGCGCTACTGGAGGAGAAAGAGAAAATGCAGATCCAAGGAAAAAGGAGATGACTAAGGAGAAGGGCAAATAACCCTCAGCCAAGACAGATGTTCCCAACAGAAAAAGTTTGGGAAAAAAGTGGGCAGGAGGGAGGGAGTGAATACTGCAACCGTGAAGAGAAGTACCTCTACTGTTATGGTAAGATTGTTCACAACTTTCTGCATCAATATGAAAGCCACCATGCAGTCCATGTATCCAGTACAATGAGCGTTAGCATTTATGCATGGTGCCTATGTAAGCACCATTTTGCTTGATTTTTGGGAATATGATCACTTTGCATTGTTTTCTTTCCAACAATGGGCAATCATGGGGTGCCTAATGCTTACCATAGTGGCAGAGAATCTATTGCTGTGTACTGTTGAAAGTTGCAAGCCCCATGTCGCTTGTCTTGTGTGTTCAAATGAGATGAAGTGGTGTATGGGTTCAACATAAACACATCAGGAACAGTAACTGGAACATTGTACATATGCTAAGTGACTTGCTTATTACTTCATACATGCTCACATGTGCATTTCCTCGCATGCCTGCATTCACTCTGACTATACAAAATGGCACTGATCTTGTACGTGCTTAGTGCTTATATGCACATGGTATCTAGCTACAGTGGTCTAGATATAATACACTCAATGACCTACATCCTCCCTCTTTAATCCATTTGACTGTGGTTACTCAGGACTGCTATTAACATGGATAAAGTCCCAAGATTCAGCATATTTCTTGAAATGCTAACATAAACTGTGCATCACTGTCAGAAATGACTTTGTGTAGAGTACCATGGACAGAAAAATGTATCTTCTACTTAGTAAGGACAGTGGTGGACTTTAAGTTAGGAAGAAGGTCAATTTCAAACAAGTTCCAGAGTCTACTAACATTAGTGATGACCATTCCATTCAAAAATATGAGTAGCAAACATCGACCATGGTAATTCAGGAATCTGATTTAGATGAAGTGGTTCTTTTTGTTGGTGCTGTTTATTACTGTTACAAATAGAGCATGCTAGAGTATCCTTCTTTAAATCTTTTGACATAGAAGGCCAAAATACTATTCTTCTTGTCCTTCTCTTGAGAGAATCAGCTCCTCGGTGACCACGATACATGATTTTGATGCATTCATGTTGTAATGCCTTAAGAATTACCACTTTTGGACCCTTCATGATGAGTCATCTTCCAACATAAGGAAAATACTGCTGGCCATCCTTGACTGGTAACATTTCTTAGCTTCTGGAGAATTGGGTCTGAAGCTATGTGATTTTTAAGCTCATCAAGACTTGACAACAAAAAATTTCTGACTTCCATGACTTCAAAGTCTGTTTCTCATTTTCATGTTGCTCTTCTTTGTCTGAGTGCTCTTGACAAAGCATTTGCAAGTTATAAATATTTGCCTTTTGTATACACAAGAATGAAATTGTACCTTTGCAATTTTAACATAATTTTTTTGCAGATGTGCTGGGGCTATGTGGACTGGCTTTTTCAGAATGGTTACTAGAGGTTAGTTAGTGATCAGTCTCTGTTTGAATAGGTCTTCTATAAATATAATCATGGAACTTCGAACATGCAAACACTACTGCCAAAAGCTCTTTCTCAATTTGTGCATACTGCAGTTCTGTTTGTGTTAAAGTTCTGAATGCATAGACTACTGGTATGCCTTCCTAAGACATGCTGTGCTAAGACCATACTTTGAAGCATCACATGAAATATGTACTGATTTGTGAACATCAGAATATTTCAATGTGGATGGACTGGCAATTTTCTGTTTCAGAATGTCAAATACTCTTTTGTGTTGCTCCAACCATGACCAGTTTACATTTTTGCATGTGAACTCACATAAAGGTGCTGAAAGCTCACTCAAGTCTGGGATGAACTTTCTAAATATTTGACCATACCAATGTTGTTGTAAAGATGTGACATTTTCTGGAACTGGCATCTTAAGAACTGCTGCTTGCTTAGACGGATCTGATTGTAAGCCAGAACTGGTAAACAAATGACTCACCTAAGTAACTTCTTTCAGCATGCAATTACATTTCTGAGGATTCACTTTAGGTCTGACTTTATGTACATGGTCTAGAACTTTCCCGATTTTTCTATCATGTTCATCTTCTCCATTGCCCCCTACAATAATGTCTTCTATAATGATGGCACATGGATAACCAGAAAAAATTTGCTCCACAGTATGTTGAAATGCTTCACTGGTAAAATTTATCCCAAATGGCATTCTCAAAAATCTGTACCTTCCAAATGATCTACTAAAAGTGGTTAACAATGAAGATTTGCAATCTAGTGAAATTTGCCAAAAATAACTTTTTGCACCAAGACAGAAAAAATAGTGGCATTTGGCATGAGAGCAGCTACTACTTCTACTATACATATTGGATGATGACAACATTTAAGTGCTTTGTATAAGTCTGTTGGATCAATACATATTTGAATATCATCTGAGCTTTTCTTGTGAGTTATAACCATGGAGGATACCCATTCAACTGGTTCTTCTGCTGGGGTTATTATACTTAAATTCACCATTTTGTCAAGTTCTACTTTTAATTTGCTCTATATTGCTACTGGAACCTTCCTAGCTGGTCTGACAACTGGGCTTACTTCATGATTTAGCTTCATGGAATATGTGGCTGGAAGTTTGCCAAGCTCTTCTTTGAAAATATCAGCAGTCACTTAAAATATTCTGTGTAAAACTATCATTGTTCAGATTTAGATGGTAGACCTCTTTATTAAATTAAATCAGTTCCATTCTCAAACTGTCTTTTGAGGCCTAACAGTGACTGCATGTGTCTTTTTCCAGCAGAATGGCATGACAGAATTACTGCACCACCAGTTTGAATCTCTTCACCACCATAAGCAACTAGTTTTGTGCAATTTGCTGAATCAAGTTTCTCACCAACCTGTACTTTAGCAAAAATACGTGCTGAAACAACATTCCACTTAGATCCAGATCTACATGTTTCCCATTAATCCGTACAGTACAAAATATTTCACTCTTTGCTGACAACTGATAGTCTATTATTGTATTAACTGTTTCATCAATCACAGAGACACCATCAACATAAAAAGTTTGGTTGCAGATCTCTGATCTACTTGCTTCTTTGGATGCTTTATTTTAATAAAAGAATGCTGCACCTTAAATTTGCAAAGCTTTTTGAAATTATTCCATTTTTTACGTTTGTGACATTGCTGACCAAAAGCTAAGTACTACTCTCATTTAAGTTCATGACTGCCTCCACAATTATGACAGTTAACAATAAGGTCAGTGGTAGCAAACAACTTCTGCGGCTTATGGTTAGGGTTAGAAGCAGCCACACCCTTCAGTTTATACTTCTTATTCGTCTTAGCTTTGTGCTGTAAACGATCAACATTCACACTGGTAGATGCAGTATGCATGCTTCTTTCATTCGTAAGCATGTTCGTGTGCTTTTCTATAAGCTCATGAATCTGACAAATGTCTATGGCTTTGCTTAGTGTTAAACCACTATCTTGAAGTAAAATCTTTCTCAGTGCATCATTATTAACACCACACACAAGCTTGTCTTTTATCAGCTCATGTCACAAATCACCAAATCTGCACATTTTAGCTTTATTTCTCAAGTCAGTAATATATGCTGCTATAGCTTCACCAGGCTTTTGATTTGTTGTGTAAAATATGTGCCTTTCCATTGAAATATCCATTTGAGGGTTACACATTTCTCTAAATTTAAGTTTCAAGCACTCAGGGCCTTCCTGCTTTTCAGCCTGTATTGCAACATAGCAGTTTCCACCTCCCTTGCATACACAGAAGATGCATACACAAATGAACGTTCCCTCTCAATGGCTTCCGAGACAGATAAATTAAGAAGTATAAATGCTCTTGTATATGTGTCTTTATTAGAAAATGCAACTTACATGAAAATATCATATTCTCAAATTCTCAGCAATATTATTATTAAGCACCAGAGGTTCAGGTCTACAAAAGCAGGTACTTGTAATTATGTGCTAAAACACAACAATCTCTCTGAAATGACTTTACTTTGACACTGCAGACACTGTGAATACTGCTGACATTCCAAAAAATTTGGACACTTTGAATAGCTTTAGTTAATGGGGAAAAAGTAGTACATTGCAAATAAGTTTGGTTGGTTTAACTTTTCTGTACATTTCACACACTTCTGAAATTATTCAAACATTTCTGTAACTATTTCAAATAGTTTTATCAATATGTTGCAATTTCAGACATTTTGTTTATCTTGGTAATTATTTTGAATGCTTTGCAGCTTATTTGGTGACTGAAAAATCATTTAAATGAGTTTAAGTACCTTTGAATAACTGCTGGCCTGTTTGTGTGTGCTGCTATATATTTCTCCACTTCTAACTTTGTGCCTCATGGTTTGTAGGCTGATTTAACTTCGGATTCCACTTCTGACCATGTTGCTTGTCTCATGTGTTCAAATGAGATGACGAAGCAGTGTATGGGTTCAAGATATTTACTGTACATAAACACATCAGGAACAGTAACTGGAACATGTACATAACCTAACTGACTCACTTATTACTTCATACACGCATCACCATTCATGTCTGCATTCACCCTGACTGACTACACAAAATGGTACTGATCTTGCACATGCTCGGTACTTATATGCATGTGCTATCGAACTACAGTGGCTAACTAGGTAGAATACGCTCAATGATCTACACCCCACTACATTATATACCATATCTATGAGATTAACGCATACCTGCAATGACAGGCACCATTGTAGTTATGTTGTTGGCTCAAGCCATTTCACACACATGCTAATAGATAAGTAGTGACATCTCTCTGTGTCTCTTGTACTGTCCTTTTGCTGTAGTATTGCAGGCTTTGATAGATATTGCATCATAGGTAGCTTGTGTACATTATGTGCTACTTTTATGTAACAAGTCTACTAGTGCCACAGTGAGAACCACCATGGTAGAAAGCAGTAGAAGATGCTGCATGTGTGGGGTGTGTGCTGAGCCATCCAGCCTGTACTCTGACATTTTGGCTGTTTGAAAGACCTCCTGTTGGCTGTACATACCAATGTAAAAGACATTGAACAGCTAACTAGGGAGATGCCTTATTCTAAGACTCCAGGAAGATGAGCTCCTGTGTGCAAGCTAAAAACAAACAAAAGGATTTTTTTAAAAGGACTATTAGGTCTATTAAAGCAGCCCATGAACTTAGACTGGCATTTGAATCCAAGAAGAAATAAAAATCCTTCTGAAGATATACTTCCATATCACTGTTGCAGTATTCCTTATGTAAAGGATCTCCTAACAAGAATAGCCAAACATCCATCCAGTATAACAAAGCCTTTACAATTTATAGATGTATGTCACACTTATGTATCCTGTGCAAGGTGTAGGGCAAAAAGATGATGTATGGACATGCATACCTGAGAACTTCTTTGTCACCAATCTGAATGTTATCACTAAACATCAGTCTGAATGCTCTTCTGTGCTGGTTACAGTGCCATTTTTTCAGATAAGTGCCCCATTGGAGTTCCTTCTTATTTTCTTTATTGTTGTTGTGAATTTACATGTCATCCAGAAAGGGAAAATGTCAGTGTGGGAAGCAGATTCCTCATAAAGATTATTATACACATTGTCTCTTCTGTTTGGGTGCTTCTCATGACCATATGCAGTGTTCTATCTGCCAAGCATTTGTCCCTAAGACCCCACATAGCTATCTTTCCTTCTTGTCTATTTACCTAGAAAACCACCATTTAAAGTTGTTGGTGCAAGGTGCTACGGCAGAGTCTTCCTGTCCAGAGGATCAGCTGCCTTCCAAGAAAAAGGCCAAAATACTCCGGTCTGATTTGGCTGCTGTCCAATCTCCCAAAACAACTCTGACAAGGCTGGTGAAAACACAGAGCTATGTCCAATTTTTCCTTCAGATTCTTCTGCCCCGCCCCCAACAGAGGACAGCATGGATTTGACTTCTTGCAAGTCCTCAGAAGCATTACAAACATCCACTCCAGATGTCGAGGGGGAACATTGGCTGATTATATTTGAGGGACCTAAAATGATTCCACAGATTCTAGTTCAGGAGAAGATTCCTACTATGCTGGTAGAGTTTTGTTAGGGATGCACCCCATCTAGTGATTTTTTTTAGCAGATGTCCCTCAAAAGAAAAACCAAAAAAAAAACAAACAGATTTCTTCTGCTGTTAAAGATCCCCAACGTGAATGGCAGGATTTTACTCAGGGGTTGTTTAGTGCTTTAATGACTTTGAAGTCTCCTCGGAAAGTCTCTTTGCCTGCTCCTCCCTGGAAATCTACTCCTCTTAAGAGGCCTAGAGAGCAAGAGTCCTCTGATGAGGATCTGGATTTTGGAGGAGAGTCCTTGGCATACTCTCCTCAGATCCCTTCTCCTTTGGACTATGGGTCTGAGGAAGAGAATTCTATTAGTCCAGATTCTCCTTTAGAAGAACTGTCTTTTGGGAACACTATTTCTCATATAATGGAATATTTCAAGTGGGACTCCTCAGGTTTCTGGCATTCAAATGAGGTATTATGAACTCTATATAGAGTCTACCAAATTCTCTGCTGTTTATCCATTTCTGCCTGCCCTCTTAGATACCTTTTCAGCAGCCTTTGTTGCCCCTGATTCTCAGCCTTCAGCTCCCAAGAAACCTGACAGATTTTACAAGGTGCTTGATGATTGTAAATTTCTGTATAAATGTCCTTCTGCTGACCCCTTCTGTAGTATCTGTCTATTCTGACAAACCTTCTAAGCTTTTACCTTCTACTAAATTACTTCCCTCAAAGAAGTAGAGCCATGGAATGTTTAGGCAAAAAATGTATACTGCTGCCACCTTGGCTTTTAAGCTATCAAGTGCCAAACTCACATGACTAGGTATGTTTTATCCCTTCTTTCTCAAGCTTCTCAGATAATTTCTGACCTTCCTGATTCTGAAAGGAAGGTTTTTACCCTTTTCTTTGTTGAAAATGGAAGGTATTTGTCCCTTTCTTTGTTGAGATCTACCTCTCAAGTGGCTCAACAGTATACTTACATGGTTTCCAGTTTATACTTAAGATGCAACTGATACTTCTTTTATGGCTGCTTCATTTGGTTCTGTACTGAGGCATTACTTTGCTTCATCTGATGCTTCTTTTATTGCTGCTGCATTTGGTTTTCTTCTGAGGCATTACTCTTGGCTTCATCTTCAGCCTTTACCTGATGACATTAAAGCTAAATTGTTGGATGCTCCCCTTGATAATAAAAACTGTTTTGGTTCTGCTGCTGCTGAACTCTTTAAGTCCCTCCAGAACAAGGGCAAGGCCTTGCAGGAATTGAAATATTTTTGTTTCTCCTGTCCCTAACTTTCAGAGGAATTATCACTCCAAATCTGCTTTTGTTCACAATCTCACCCTCCACCCAAATTTAAAAAGAGTTGTAGGTGTGTTCCTACAGCTAAATCTGCTCAGAATAGTACTTCTCAGAAGCCTCCTTTTCAGGACAAACCAGGTTCCATCTAACAGTTTGCCTCCCCTTTCCCTCAGCCAGGTTCACTTGTCCTTTTATCTTTCCCTGTCCCTTCCCAATTGGTTAAGGGTCACACAAGACTCTTGGGTTTTGTCCACCAGCCACCAGGGGTATTTCATGGTGTGGAAATCCCTTTCTCCCTTTCTGGGCATCCCATAATCTCCTCAGGAATAGCAAGTTGTGCCCTCTACCCAGGCAGGGAAGGGCTTTTATTTCAGGATGTTCCTGGTTTCTGGGAAGGAAGGCACCTGGAAACCCATTCTGGACCTTTCTCAGTTCAATACCTTTCTAAAGTTCACCTCCTTTTGGATGTTGTCCCTTTAAACATTTCCCCCCTCTTCTTCTTCCTCCTCCAGCTTTCCTAGTATCTCTGGACCTCAAGAGTGCCTAACTCCACATCCCCACCCATTTCATTTTCAGGAAGTTTTTCCATTTTTATGTTTCTTTATTGCATTTTCAGTTCTCTGCTTTTCTCTTTGGCTTCTCTATGTCTGCAAGGGTATTCACCAAATGGCTCGCTCCTGTCATTGCCTTTTACAGGATGAGAGGGGTTCAGAGCTTTCCTTATCTAAAAGATATGCTCATTCAGGCTTTGTCCCTTTAGGTGCAGCATCAGAAACTCCAGTTTACTGATTGTCTGTTACAAAGCCTGGGGTTCATCATAAACATTCAAAAGTCAGCCCTGGTTCCTTCTCAGGTTCATGATTTTCTTGGTTGCAGGATCCAAACCTTACTCATGGTGGCATCTCTGTCTCCAACCAAGGCTCTGTTTCTTGATTGCCTTTTTCAAATCCCTTCTTCTTCTGGCTTCAGTCATAGCCAGGGATTTTCTCAGGGTTCTAGGGTTTATGGTTTCCACCATTACTTTGCTGTCTCTAGCTGGGCTCCATATGAGAAAACTGCAGTGGTATTTTAAGTCAGTGTGGCTTCAACACTGTCATCCACTGGATTTCCTGGATCCCTTCCTTCCCTGTATCGGACTTGAGCTTCATTGGTGGATTCCTCAGCTTCTTGTCAGCCCAGGGCTTCCTTTTCAACCTCCAATCCCATCTCAAGAGCTCTTTTCAAGATGCCTTGGATGGGGGGTGGGGAGCTTCCTTTGGTTGTCTGAAGGTCCATGGTCTCTGGCTTCTCCATCAGAGGTGAAACCACATCAACAACAAGGAGATGAGAGTTCTCCTCTTAGCTTCTCAGGCTTTTCATTCCCTTTTTCTTCCAGGGACCCTCAAAGTTTTCACAGACAATACCACAGTGATATGGTATGAAAACATACAAGGCAGGATGCAACCTTACCTTCTTTGCAGGCTCGCTGTTCAGGTCTGGGATCTAGCTGTCCAGTAACAAGTGAGCCTTCAGGCTGTTTAGTGGAAGACTCATTGAGCAGGCCCAACACACAGACTCACAAATGTATGCCTCACAGAGATGTTTCTGGACATTGTCAATCGGTGGGTTATTCCTCAGGTAGACCTTTTTGCCTCCCTCTGAATAGACAGCTTCCTCTCTTCTCCAGAGTCCCAAGTCCTCTGGCATGCAAGGTTGACATCCTATCTTTGTGGATGCCCTATCTTTTCCCTGGAAGGGGATTTCTTTATGCCTTCCCTCCCCTTCCACTAATTCTGAGCATCCTGCACAAGATTAAGAAAGATTCCCCCAAAATCTTATTTGTGACTCCCTTTTAGCCTGGACAACATTGGCTCCACCTCCCTTTTCACTTAGCCAGTGGCAATCACCACAAGTTTCTTCACCAGATAGACCTTCAAACACAAGATAAGTGGTCTCTTATCCATCATTACTTGTCCACTCTTCAACTGACATTGTGCACAATAGGGTTTTAATCCCTTTTAGGCACCTCTTTTCTGAGAATATTTTTGGGTTCTGCAGGAGGCCAGAAAATCCACTACCCTGAAATCATATTTGTCCAAATGGAAGAGATTTTCTGTCTAGGGCCTCTCTCATAATCAGGAACCCTTTTCTGAGGGGATTCCTTCTAGTTCTATCTTATTTGTGTAAATTGTTCCATGCTGGGTAAGCATATTCTTCAGTTAAAGATCACCTCTTAGCTATTTCTGCTTGTCTGCACTTGACTCCTCCTCTAGCCTTTAGGGTTGAAGTCAAACAATTTCTTAAAGGCATCCTTTATATCAGGTCTCCCAGGAAGCCTATTCTACCTTCCTGGGACCTCAGTTTTGTTCTTGAAAAACTGACTCATGTTGCATTTGAGCATGCTGTGATAACCCTTCTCTGGGTTAGTGATCAAGGAGCCTCAGTCCTCAACACTGATACCTGTGGGGAACAATCACTTTCAGATAAATAGATACACACAGTATTTCCAGATGCAGCTCTCTGCACCAAGTACAATTTCCCTTAACAGCATACAGGGAACACAGTCAGCCTGGGTTCTGGATTTCTTTACATCTGTCTTCCTCAAGGGCCCCAGTAAGGCTCCCCACTAGCATAGCTACAGGATTAAGTCTTCAGATGAGTGTCCAAGCCAAGTCCTCCAGCACATTCTCTGTGAAACCAGTGCTTTGTGTCCCTGCTCCAAGTAGCTCACACACACACACACACACACACACACACACACTGTGAGATTTACTTTTACATACAGACACCTGAAAAGGCTGCCACAGATTTATCTGCTGTTCCCCCTTCTGCCAAGAGTATAAGGTAGGTATCACTTCCACCAGACATTCCACAATCAGCTACTCTAATACTCTTAACAAATGGTGTCCAATTATGCTGTGTAATATTAATACAAATGGTAGTAGTTGACCAAAACAGCTAGGCCTTTAGGAGTGGTTCACACAGTGTCACCAAATAGATATAAATACTCTCAAAGGTTATATACTTTCTAAAAGGAACAGCCACAACAAATGTTTTAAATATATTACTAATAAATAATAAAATAACATGAAAATACTGAATATATATATTTATAGTAAACCGCAGAGTTCAAATCACAGGAAATATTAAAAATAGCACTGATGGACAGACTCAGGCAAATAATGAAAAACAATATCTAAACTAAGCTTCACTGTATTTTCCTGGTTGAATCTGGAAGAATTACTATTCCCTACCTGCTTAATAGAGCAAGGCAGATAATGTGGTGAACGGCCCTTCTTGTTGTGAGGCCCAAGACAGAATACTCAATATTGAGAGATCTCTCTTTGTAATATCTAAAATTTCCAAGATGGCTGGCAGAATGACCCCATCTGGTCACCTGACTCTAGGTTCTCACACTATTCCCCTTTGAAGCTTGAGGCAGGATGTTAGCATAGATGTGATAAGATGCACATCTAAAGTTTTGCTGATATGTATGGCAGTGCCTGGGGCTTGCCCTCTTTTTACTGAGATAATGAACAAAGACTTCTTCCAGACATGCCATCTCTGGTCCTATTCAGAGCTGTGAGATAAGCACTTCCATGGCTCAACAGGTGGCCCAATTCACAGTATTTTTCTTAAAGTAAGAAGTAAGCTAGCTGTTTAACCCCTTCTCTTTCAGTGTCATTTGCTAACATATATACATACAGTCTCACATCTATATTCCTTCTCTGTCCAGCAGGACCCACTGTTGATACATTTTTAACACTAGGAACTTTACAAACACATTTTGATTTTCAAATGCCATACAGGTCTAATACATTTGTAACATAAGCATTTGTGCAAATCAGTTTGACAGAACTCCAGCTGGCTATGCTGGCACAAGCCCATATCATCACACCTGCTGCTTCAGCTTCCTTGCAACATTGTACTTGTAAGACTGTTCTTCTTTTGGCCCTTATTTCAGCTAAGAGAGTATCTGAGATTCAGGCTCTTATGGTTGTTCCTTTTTTAGTTTTTCACAAAGACAGTGTGTCTCTTTGTACTAATCCTTCTTTTATGCCCAAGGTGGATAAATGAGTTGTTTCTTAATCAGTCTGTTAATTTACCCTTCTTTTTTCCTTCTCCACAATCTGCTAGTGAGAAGGCTCTTCACACTTTTGATATGCATAAGCAGGTTAGATATTATTTGGATAAGAGTAAGCCATTCACAGATTTGAATAACTTTTTGTTTCCTTTCATCCCAGGAGTTTTGGTTTGGCAGGTTCTAAAAAAAACACATCTTCCCGGATTTCTAAAGCCATTTATGTTTTATTTGTTTCACAGTAAGGATCATTCTGTCTCTGTAAAGCTCATTCTACTAGAGCTGTTGCTTCTTCTGGTGCCTCTTTCAAAGGACTGGATACCAGTTCTATCCATGAGGCTGTTACCTGGACTTCTTTCTATACTTTCACTAAATGTTCCAAGATGGATGTTGTTTCCAGAGCAAGATCTGGCTTTGAAAGGGCTATTCTGTATGAGTTTCTAGAGGGCTCTTTAGTACCTTTCTCCTCTCAGGTTTCCTATTGAGCTTTTTAACTCTCACTTACAGTGGATTTAAAATGTGTACACACCCCTGTTAAAATGTCAGGTTTTTGTGATATAAAAAATGAGACCACAATAAATCATTTCAAAACTTTTTCCACCTTTAATGTGACCTATAACCTGTACAATTCAATTGAAAAACAAACAAATCTGTTAGGGGAAAAAAATAAAAAATATATAAAAAATAAAAAAATGTACAATAAGCTGGTTGCATAAGTGTGCACACCCTTAAACTAATACTTTGTTGAAGCACCTTTTGTTTTAATTACAGCATTAAGTCTTCTTGGATATACACCTGCCATCAATTAAAGACATTATGATTAACCCCAAATAAAGTTCAGCTGTCCTAGTAGGATTTTCTTGACATTTACTCAGTTGCCTGCTACAGGAAAAGCCATGATTCACAGAGAGAGCTAACAAAGCATCAAAAGGATCTCATTGTTGAAAGGTATCAGGAGAAGGGTACAAAAAAATTTCCACAGCATTGGATATACCATGGAACGCAGCAAAGTCAGTTACCAAAAAGTGGAGAAAATATGGGACAACAGTGATGTTGCAAAGAACTGGACGTACCTCCAAAATTGATGAAAAGACAAGACAAAAACTGGTCAAGGAGCAACACTGAAAGAGCAGCAGGAATTTCTTGCAAGTACTGGTTATGTACTACATGTGACAACAATCTCCCATATGCTCCATATGTCTGGACTATGGGGTAGGGTTGCGATATGGAAGCCTTTTCTTATACAGAAAAACATCCAGACCCAGCTAAAATTTGCAAAACAATACATCAAGTCTCCCAAAAGCATGTGGAAAAATGTGTTATGGTCTAATGAGACCAACAATTCCAAAAGGTGTGTTTGGAGCAAAAACACTTCACATCCCCAAAAGCACACCATCCCCACAGTGAAGCATTGTGCTGGCAGTACCATGCTTTGGGGTTGCTTTTCTTCAGATGGAACTGGGGCTTTAGTCAAGGTGGAGGAAATTATGAACAGTCCCAAATACCAGTCACTTTTGGCCCAAAACCTTCAGATGTCTTCTAGAAAGCTGAAGATAAAGAGAAATTTCACCTTTCAACATGACAATGACCCCAAGCATACATCCAAATCGACAAAAGAATGGCTTCACCAAAAGAAAATTAAAGTTTTGGAATGGCCCAGCTAGAGCCCAGACCTAAATCTGTGGGGTGACCTGAAGAGGGTTGTGCACAAGAGATGCTCTCACAATCTGACAGATTTGGAGTGCTTTTGCAAGGAGTAGTGGGCAAATATTGCCAAGTCAAGAGGTGTCATGCTGATACCTAAGAAGACTGAATGTTGTAATTAAATCAAAAGTATTTACTTCTCTGATCTACAGACTAAAACCCAAGACCTGTGACTAATCAAGTTTGTAGATGATGATGCCTGCCAACTGTGAAACATTGTCAAATCTCTACCTGGCAAAGGAATTTCTCTAATAGGAACTTACACTTATAAATGTCTTTTGTATTGAAAAGGAGCTTAAATTAAGTGCTAAAAAAATTTAAACAGAAGTAAATACTGCTAAAAGAGGTACCAGCACTAAACCCTTTGGAACGCCATTGGTCATCTTCATGTTCTTTGATGCTGCCACTGCCACCCACACCATGTGGTTTATGTCTTTTAGCCAATTTGCTATCCATTTGCACAATATGAATCTATTTGTAATGTATTTAGTTTAATAATTATGCCAGCATGTGGAGTTGTGGCAAATGTCTTGGCCAGATCGAAGTAAGCTGTATGTACAGTGTGATTGCTGTCCTTAGCTTGTGTTACCTTTTCAAAGTTAACCAGGTTCATTAACAGAATCTACCATTTACTAAAGTAAACTGTTGTGGATTTAGCCTGTTGAGATTTTTAATACTGATGGTAATCAAGTCTATTATATTGTGTTAAATGGCCTTAAAAATAAGACTCACCAGATATAGGTTCATACTAGGCTATCTGCCCTAGGGCATTTATAAGCCTAGCCAGAGTGTGTGTGGCTTTCACCACCCCTTGGAATGAGAATACTATGCCCATTTAGGGTTTAGTTTACTGTGCCTCTGTCTAGTAGTGACACAGAGATGACCCCCCGGGGTAAACCTATGATCTCCCATCCACTCGTCAAGATTTTTCTTGAAGAGAGCCAGTGAGGGGCTCTGCCTAACATGGACTGGGATTCTGTTCCAGTGTAGGGAGCCACTGGGTTATGAATCTGTCCCTCCAGCATGTCCTATTTATTTCTGTGTTGAGGTTCAAATCTCTTGCTCTCGTGGCTCTGGTGGATTTGGATTTTCTGAGGTGGAGCATGTCCATTAATTCCAGATTGGACATGGCCTTGTACGTCAGGCATAGATCGCCTATGAGTAGGCGGTATGCGACTGAATAGAGCTGGAGTTTCTTCAGCTGGGCAGCATATGACATATGTTTGAGACCCTTGATCCTCTTGGTGAGGTACTTTTGGGTTCTTTCTAACTGCTGCAGGTGTCGGGTAAGGTACATCCCAAATGGGGCATTGTACTCAATTATCGGCCTGATAAGGGAGGAGTATAGGGGCACAATGACCTCTCTTGATCTAGATGTGAATCCTTTCATGATAAGGTGGGTAATATAGAAGGTCTTCCTAACCACCTTGACAATGTGAGTGTCAAATGAGAGGTTACTGTCAACTTGGGTCCCTAGATCCCTGATTACTTCTTCCGTACTTAATGGATTACCACCTATGTGGTAATTTGTGGGTACTTTGTTTTTCCCAAAGGGTATGACTATACATTTTTGGCGTTCAGTTTAAGGCCATGGCTCTGGCACCAGTTATCAGTTTCTATGAGGCCTTTCTGAAGGATGCTTGTGTCCGCTGGAGTATCAATTATGGCGCCCAGTTTGCAGTCATCTGCGAACTTTGTCAGCCACAATCCTCCTATGTTTGCTTGCACCTCGGAAAAATAAATGCCGAACAAGAGGGGTCCCAGGACTGAGCCCTGTGGGACACCGCTTGTGACTGGCTTAGAGTCTGACATGGCTCCAGCAATTCTGACCTTGTGGGTTCTGTCCTTGAGCCAGTTTGCAACCCATCTTATGACATATGGGTTTACATTTAAGCTGGTGAGCTTGTCTATGATGCCCGAGTGGGGTATTGTGTTGAAGGCTTTTGCAAGATCAAGGTAGGTTGTGTGAACTGCCTTACCCTCATCAATGGCCTTAGTGACTGTTTCAAAAAGGTCGACCAGGTTCAAAAGGCAGGATCTGCCCTTGACAAAGCCGAATTGGGTAGGATCCAGTGTCTGTAGGTCCCCAATGTCTGTTTATGAGTTCCATAATGATCCTCTCCATAGCTTTTCAGATCAGGCTCATCAAGCTTATGGGGTGGTAATTTCCAGGGTCCGTAGAAGCACCTCCTTTGTGGAGTGGGACCACTGTTGCTGTACGCCATTCTTTGGGTACGTATCCTGTAGTAAGGCTAAGATTAAACAGCAGCCTTATGTGCGGGTTATGAATCTGTCCCTCCAGCATTTCCTATTTATTTCTGTGTTGAGGTTCAAATCTCTCGCTCTCGTGGCTCTGGTGGATTTGGATTTTCTGAGGTGGAGCATGTCCATTAATTCCAGATTGGACATGGCCTTGTATGTCAGGCATAGATCGCCTATGAGTAGGCGGTATGCGACTGAATAGAGCTGGAGTTTCTTCAGCTGGGCAGCATATGACATATGTTTGAGACCCTTGATCCTCTTGGTGAGGTACTTTTGGGGTCTTTCTAACTGCTGCAGGTGTCGTGTAAGGTACATCCCAAATGGGGCATTGTACTCAATTATAGGCCTGATAAGGGAGGAGTATAGGGGCACAATGACCTCTCTTGATCTAGATGTGAATCATTTCATGATAAGGTGGGTAATATAGAAGGTCTTCCTAACCACCTTGATAATGTGAGTGTCAAATGAGAGGTTACTGTCAACTTGGGTCCCTAGATCCCTGATTACTTCTTCCGTACTTAATGGATTACCACCTATGTGGTAATTTGTGGGTACTTTGCTTTTCCTAAAGGGTATGACTATACATTTTTTGGCGTTCAGTTTAAGGCCATGGCTCTGGCACCAGTTATCAGTTTCTATGAGGCCTTTCTGAAGGATGCTTGTGTCCGCTGGAGTATCAATTATGGCGCCCAGTTTGCAGTCATCTGTGAACTTTGTCAGCCACAATCCTCCTATGTTTGCTTGCACCTCGGAAAAATAAATGCCGAACAAGAGGGGTCCCAGGACTGAGCCCTGTGGGACACCACTTGTGACTGGCTTAGAGTCTGACATGGCTCCAGCAATTCTGACCTTGTGGGTTCTGTCCTTGAGCCAGTTTGCAACCCATCTTATGACATATGGGTTTACATTTAAGCTGGTGAGCTTGTCTATGATGCCCGAGTGGGGTATTGTGTCGAAGGCTTTTGCAAGATCAAGGTAGGTTGTGTGAACTGCCTTACCCTCATCAATGGCCTTAGTGACTGTTTCAAAAAGGTCGACCAGGTTCAAAAGGCAGGATCTGCCCTTGACAAAGCCGAATTGGGTAGGATCCAGTGTCTGTAGGTCCCCAATGTCTGTTTATGAGTTCCATAATGATCCTCTCCATAGCTTTTCAGATCAGGCTCGTCAAGCTTATGGGGTGGTAATTTCCAGGGTCCGTAGAAGCACCTCCTTTTTGGAGTGGGACCACTGTTGCTGTACGCCGTTCTTTGGGTACGTATCCTGTAGTAAGGCTAAGATTAAACAGCAGCCTTATGTGCGGGTTTAGTTCTTCTTGGAGTTCATGTAGCACGCAACCTGGGACACCGTCTGGTCCCACTGATGCTGTGTTTTTAGCTTTGGAGAGGGCAGCTCTCACCTGAGCATCTGAGATGTCAGGGAGACTACACTCTGCTGGGATAGATATTTCTCCTTTTGGGGGGGGAGGGGGGGGAGAAATTTGCACTGAACCTGTCTGCCAGTATGTTGGCAATGTCTGTGGGTTCAGTGTATTTTTTGTCATTTTGGACTAACTCTGAGCATATCTGGGAGTTTCCACCCAGGTTTCTAAGATAACTAAAGAAAGCCTTGTGATTGTCTTTAGTGTCTTTTGCGATTTTTCTCTCAAAGTTGGCCTTGGATGATTTTATGAGTGATCGTAGTTTTTTGCTAGTACTGATCAGAGATGTCTTCCCTTTTGGGGATTTTGCTCTGTCATGTAGTAGCTTCCTCTTCCTGTTGTAAAGCTTGTTAATGGCTGGGGTCCACCAGACAGGATGCCTGCCTTTGGTGGAATGGGTCTTGGTTTTATTTGGGATTGCATGATCCATGCATTCTTGAAGATGTCCGTAGAAAGCATTTATAAAGGATTCAATGGTGTGGGCTGTGGTTTCCACTGGCCCAGGGGCCTTGAAGGATACCACTTCAGTCTTAAGAAGTGTGAAGTCAGCTTTTGAGAAATTCTTCACTGTGGTCTTTTGTGCTGGGGGTGGGGGCTGGATGTGGATTTCCAGTGAGATTAATTTATGGTCTGATCTCACCAATGAGGAGTATACTTCCGGTGTGGAGCATTGTGTCCCCATGTTTGTGATAATCAGGTCTAGTATATTATCTCATCTTGTGGGAGTGGTGACTAATTGTTCCATCGCATTTGAGTTTATGAATTTTAGGAACCTTTGGGCTAGGGTGTTGGGGCTTGAGTAATGCTCCCAGTCTATGTTTGGGTAGTTGAAGTCTCCCAATATGATGGTATTTGGAGAGACATTCATACTCTCCAGTGTCTTCAGGAATGCTGAGTGGGGTTTCTGAGTTTGAAAGGGTGGTCTGTAGCATGCTACAAACTGTAGGGCAGTTTTGCCTACGGTTAGTTGCACATGGATGGTCTTGGATGCTTTGTGCATTGCCACTAACCTGGAGGTTTGGGTATCTTTGATGAATATGGATACTCCCCCTCCTCTTGTGGTTCGGTCCAACTTTTGGGGCCGAAAAGCATGATATAAGGTATAACCTGGTAGTGCTGGGGTGCTCTCAGGAGCCTTGAACCAGGTTTCAGTCACTGCACAGACATCAATATTCTCCATACTGAAGAGGGCTTCGAGAGCATGCATCTTGAGGTTTAGACTTCTGGTATTGAGCAGCATTACCCTTAGTTTTTTTCCACTTGTGTTTTCTAGGGAGGTGGGTTTGTCTTTTGAGCCTTGACGAAAAAAGGCACTATGGGGGTGGCAAGAGCCTTGGCCAATATCCGGAAGCCCAGGGGAGACAGGTGCAAGCCGTCCCTTGCAAAGCAGCGTGGCTTGTCAAGCATGCCATCCCAAGCAGACAGACATTGGATCCCCTTAGTATGACACCAGTAATTGAGCCAATTGTTAAAGCCAATCATTTTGTCTTTGTACTGTGGCATCATTCTTGGTGAGGGTAAGATGCTGCTCAGGGTCAGGGTCATACCGGCCTGGGCTACATAATCAGAGAGCTCTTCTATGTCTCTTTTCATGTAGTCCAGGGAGGTATGTCTCAGGTCATTCATACCGGCATGGACAATGACTGAGTCATATTTGTACTTGCTTTGGAGTGGCCTGAGTGCTTGTGTTATGCGGCGGATTCTAGAGCCTGACAGGCAGCTTACTGTAACCTTTTCCTTGTTTAGTCTGGTGAGCGGGACGTCAGTGTGTCTGACTATGGAGTCACCTATTACAAGTGTATCAGGCATGTTGTTTGGCCTTAAGGGCTGTGACTGGCACACTGACTTTGTGAACTACGTGTTGCATGTGTTATGTTTTGAGGTAGTGGTTGCTTGGATGTCTGCTTTGGAGGCCTCTGTTATTTTGGTAGATTTTTAATTAGAGCCTCCGAGTATGTTTTTGTGTGTTTATGTGTTTGGTTTGCAGTTGTGATAGGTCTATGTGAGACTGGGTTTGTGGTGTGTGTGGTTACCTTCTCCTCCTGACTGGTTTTGCCAGTACTGAGTTGAGAGAGCTCAGCCTCCAGTTTGGCTATATAGTTGCATCTCTCACATATATTTGTATTTGTTGGGAGGAGGAGAGGGTTGTCTGTGTACATGAGGCAGTTGTAACATTGCCTCAAGATTCCCAGATTCACCAGCTAAACTGGAGAGGATGCCAGTAATTGACCCTTCGACATGCTAGAATAGTGTAAGGGATTGCTGTGTAACTGTGTCAGAAAGGACCTGTAGGGAAATGGTACTCAATGGGATTGTGAGTGGATATAGTGCTTTCTTTTTGTTTAAGAGTGCTTTACCTGTGTAAAAATGCTTTAGGAGCAAGTGCTGGGCTTTTCAGATAGAGAATAGACTGTTTAGATTGAAAGTAGAGCAGTTTTAAGGGAAAAACTGAAGAACAGACTTAGCAGAGCCAGAAATAGTTTAAACTTGATTAACTGGCGCTGCGCTATGTGCAACTTCGCGCAAAAGCGCGGTAAAGCAGGCTTTATAGCAGGGGGTTAGAAAGAGCTAGGAAATGGCCCAAAATGGCCAATAAACTACAAGTTGCTGGGCTGGAACAAATCTTTAGGGACAAATAGGCTGCTCAGTGCTCCCCACTCCCACTGGTGAACAAAGAAGCTTCCTCCTATCCAAATAAGGATATGGACAACACAGGAACTATGACACAGCCCAGAGATCAGCAAAATCTGAAGACTGGACTATTCTAGTTGAGTAAAGGTGGGAAAACAAGGATTTTTTGGGGGTTTTTTTTGCTTTTTTTTTTTTTTACAAACAGAAAAAAAGATGCAGTAACAAACAGTAAATGCTTTAAATCGGCTAGTGCACTTGAGTGTGTAGCCTACCAGTTAAATTAAGCAAAAACAAACTTTATAAAATGCAAAACAGTTCATAAGCAAACAGAAATACAGTAAATCAACTTGCAGCACTAGTTAAGTAATAAAAATATGCTTTTAGTCAAAATACAGCAGTTGAAAAATAGAGAGCCAGAAAAATACTTATAAATCAAAGGAAAGTCACTCTTCCACTCTCTGCTGCTTGTAGAACTCTGCAGGACACCACGAGGAGCTGTGCTGAGTCGTATACTAGTATAGTTTCTCCTGTTGCTGGTAAGGACACATACTTCCATAACTGAGCCTGTTAAATATTTTTATGGTGGTTTGACCAGGATGTGTTTGGTACTATTTATCAAACAGCCTATTAAATTGTCTTGTCTGAAAGAGTTCTTAGCCTTGGACAGCACTTTCAATAGATGTTCTTTAGTGATGATGGAGGATTTGAGAGCTATTTGCATTGTAGGGATTTGGATAGTCATCTTAGGAGTGAAATTTGCACTAAATTTATTTGATAGGCTATTGAAAATGTCCATCAAGTCTGAGCAGGATTTGTCATTTATTATGAGTTCTGTACATTTTGAGGGTTGAGGGTTGTTTCTTAGTTTTCTATCATCACTACAGATGGATTTGTATTTGTTCTTGGCTTCAAATAATGACAAGAATTCATGGGTTGCCTTAGCTGACCTAATAATCCTTTTAAATTCTTAGTTAAATTCTTAACTTGGAGGTCTTTAGATCTGGTCATTGGGCCATCAGTATGGTTTTCTTTTAAATTTTCCACTATATTTGGATCTGGATGGGGCTGTTGAGTCTATACATTTATATGCACATATAGCTCCTTGGTGAATCTGTCTGTTAAGGTAATGCCTGGGGTGATATTAGTATAAGTGAATTTAAAGACTTCAATACAGCATTTGAGGAGGTTTGTGCTCTTTAAGTCTTTGATTTTGATATATTAGTTTTGGGGGGGTTAGTTTGAGGGAAAAAATTACTACCTTATGGTCTGACATAATCAGAGGGGATGTTACTACTATTTGTAAGTATCGGGTCAAGAATATTTTGTCTTCTAGTTGAGCTAGTTACAATCCAGTCCACTGAATTTGTATTTATTTAGTCTAAAAACTTCACAGCATATCCTATACTAATGCTGAAGGTACTCCAGTCAAGTGATTAGTAGTTAAACATTTCCCAGAATGACTGAGTTCTTTTTTATGGGGAATTCATTCATAACATTTAGGAACCTAAATAACCTTCTAAAGTCATGGAATGGGTCCTGTAATAGGTAATGACCTGATAGCTGTTTAGTGTGATTTGGATTTTAATAAGTAAAATTTTTGGTGGGAATCTCTCTTAACAAATGTGGATATGTCAAAGTATTTGTCATTGTGTTTCAAGGTATGATAGACACTAAATCCTTGCATCGGCATTTAAACCAGGTATCCTGCGCATATATGGATGGCTTCCAAATACAAGAGTGCTTCCTAGTTAGGCAGATATGTTTACTATGTTAGAATGCTCATTAACTGAACTTTGTCTATAAAAAGGCACTATGGGAGCAGCAAAAGCTTTAGGCAGTATGCAAAAGCCTTTGAACAAGAGGTCCATTCCATCCCCTGCAAAGCAAGGCACTCATGGAGAAGTGAAGATTACACTCAGTATCAGGCTCTTGCCAGCATTTGTGACATACATAGAGAGCTCAGACATGTCTCTCTGCATCTCTCTCAGGGTTTTTTGCTCCAAGGCATTCCCCCCATGTGCACAACTACCATTTCACTAGTCCTATTTGTCCAGTGCAAGGTATCCAAAGGGACCATGAGGCTGCTGAGATCCAGGCACCTGAAAGACAGCTCAGTCCCACCCTATGTTTGTCTAGCTTAGACAGTGGATCTTCTGGATATCTCACTATGGAGTTACTAATCAATAAAAAAAATGTTTGTGGAGTGGTCTGGTGTACTGGAACTGAGATCATTTGTCTCATGGTGATTCTTTGTTAGAGATGAGACATGCTGAGAAGTTTTATTCTTATTTTTGAAGAAACATAATCCTTGTGGGTCTAGGAGGCTTTGGTAAGAATTTCTTTAGCGTGTCAGCATATATTACATTATCTATTAGGTTTCGATGCACAACATGTAGTGTGTTAGTGCAATATTCACAGTCTGCATTTTTTGTGAGAGTGAAGCTTACATATCTCTTAAACATTTGCACCTCTCACAAATAATTGTTTGTGTTTAGTAGGAGTTCATTTTTTGTGAGCATAAGGCAGTTGCTACATCGCTTTAAGACACCTAATGCTATGAGGCTGGCAACAGAGAGAAAACAAGTAGGTTCACCTTTCATATTGTCCAGTGTGAAGTAAAATTTGATTGAGTTACAGAGTTACATGTTTAAATAAGATTTTTTACAGTCTATTATGATAGTTACCTGTTATGGGGTTTTTTAGTGCAGTTACATATGTATGTCTAAGTAAATACGTAACTTGGTTATATATACAACTCTGATATCACAGCTTGGGAACCTTGTTTAATAGTAATGAGTTATTTTTAGCAAGTGTGGGCTAAGTAGCGCAATGTAGCGGTTGCTACAAGCTACTTTTAAGGTGCTTGGTGAGCAGTTCTGCGAGTTATGCAGAAACACACAGCTTGATGTACTTCTATACGGCAGAAGTCTAATTACTGATCAGATTTGGGGAAGGGATTGGCATTATGGTTAAGGTCTTTACTTCACAGATATAAGGTATAGGGTTGATTCTGATCTCTGGTTATTGGCGAGGCTTGTAATAATCTGCAGAGTGGTAGACTATTATTTACCAGTAAACCTATGAGCTTATTTGGGTGAGTTGGGCAGGGGCGGCTCGTGGTATCGGACTGCCGGACTGCAGCCCTCCCACCTAGAAAAAAAAAAAAGAAAAATCTTTAAAACTAAAAAACAAACCGAAAAAAAAAAGCACGAGTCCAGACTGCCTTTAGAGATAGACAGGTACCCAGCAATCATTGCTGCAAATGCACCCAGGAATCAGTGCGGGGATGACTGAACAGAAGAGGTGTGTGTGTGTGTGTGTGTGTGTGTGTGTGTGTGTGTGTGTGTGTGTGTGTGTGTGTGTGTGTATAAAATGCCCCAGTTACTATATACTGGTGGCTAGAGAGAGCAAATGGTGGTGGACAGAGATACTCAGGCTTCAACCCGGTGGCAAGGACCTGAACCCTCTATCCACCACCATTTCTAAAAAAAAACCTTGCAGATTTTTGCCTTATATTTGTTCTGTTCCTCATAAAATCTGTGGTTTCTGTATCTACATTTTTCCTTGCAAAGTCTGTAGTGTAGTGGTGCACTGGTAGCATTGTTGTCTAACAGCTACAGGTTCTCTGGTTTGATTCTTGGCTGGGGTGTTTTCTGTGTGGTGTCTGCATGTTTTCTCATCTTGCAAAGATGTGATTGGCATTTCTCTCTGCTCTGCTGAAAATTGTCTTTTGTTCCAAGTCAGACTAGTTTACTGGTTAAATGTTTAAAAAAATAACAGGCATTTGAATTTCAGACTTCATATTCTTCAGAAAGTACACAGTAACACAACATTGTTCTAGCAGTTGTCTAAGTTTATAACATGGATAGTTGAAATTTGTCCCTATTTTTGGGACTGCATTCCCCCATTATTGGCTTTGTCCAGGTATTTGTGCTTGAGAGTTATCTACGGTGAGAACTGTATTTATTGAATGTTTGTAGGTTGTATTCCCCCCCCCCCCATTACTGGCTTTGTCCATATGTTTTTTGCTCAGAGGTTGAGAGCTATAGTGAGAACTGAATTCACTGAATATGTTTGGGGGCTGTATTCCCCCCATTATTGGCTTTGTTCAGGTGTTTTGTGCCAAGAGGTTGACAGCTATGCTGTGAACTGAATTCACTAAATGGTAGCCATTTAAGTTTGTCTTCCTCTCTTTTACAAAACAGCTGATTTGGCATAGTGGTATGTTTCTCTGACTGTTTTGCACAGGGTCCCCTGGGTTAAAGACGTAGCAGGGAAATGTATGGTGGTAACACAGCATTTTATTCTAGCAACTTTCCAACATTATACAAGCAATATTTAAAATGCGTCCCTGGTTGCCCCCCCCCCCCAATAAATTTCGGCTTTTTCCAGACTTCTTGTGCTGCAAAGTTCAGAGATACAACTGCATGTCGAGTAGATTTTACAAGCTGAGAGCTGCAGGGGAACAAAACTTTAGTGATGCTTATTCTGAGTCTGCTTGCATTAATAGCACAACAGGTAGTGTACTTTCTTTTGATGCAGAAGGCTGTGGGTTCTACTCCCACAGTAGATAGATGCATTGCTGATGCTGTACTGTGTTGTAAAGTGGGTGGATGATGCAGTCCTTTTTGGCAAAGATACCTACAGTAGTAACTATGAACCTGTTATCAGTTTGCCATACAGTCCTTATTGCGATATTACTAGCTTATTTTTTTTTTAATGCATGCAACATAGGCAATTTATTCCTCAAGGGCAACAGGCACTTTATTTGTAGATGAATAAACAGTGACATATAAAGTTGTTTGCTAGCAGCAACCTCTTCATTGTTACAGATTTCTTTAATGTCGAATTATTTAGATGACTTTTACTACTTCAGAAATTGTGCATATTTACTGATACTGGTGGACTGTAGAAGGTTAAGTAGACTTTTATGATGGAATTGGGTAATTTTGTCATTGGTGCATGTATTTTGTTTCATTGTTTACTGGAAAAATGTTTAAAACAATAAATTTAAAATGCCGTCTAACAACTGTTCTGTATTGTACAAGGAATATAATTTAGTGGAATCAGGAAGGTGTATCAAAGAGCACATGTATGTTTCATGTGCAAGGGGCCTATGATTTGAAAACAGCCCAAAGTTAATCTTTATCTGCCACTGGCAAAATGTATTTTCTTTGAATGTGGGTTTCAATGCTGTTTCATTGAATGTGCGTTTCAAGGGCAAAGAAGTTTTTAATGCTAAGCCTGTTTTCATTGTGAGACTGCGTTGCTTTGTTTAGCAGATGTCTTAGTGTTTGTGCTGTAAAATGCAAAATAAAACTTTCAAATGAAATCTAGATCATCACAGAAGTAAAGCAGTATGCACATTAGTGTTTATGGTAAATGGAGTGAAATAGCCAAGTAATGGATCACTGGAATTGCTGCAGGGGGGAGGGCTCCATTCGACCATGATTTTGAGAGGGGGAAGGGCGGCAAACTCAAAGACAGCCCCAGCTGAACTATACCTCCCAAATGTCCAGATTTTCACAGAATGAATAGATTTTTGCTTCTTATTTTTGATTAGTTCCTCATAATATTTGTGGTTTTCTGGAAAATCATTTAGAAATTAAGTCACTAAATAATGACACTGAGTTTCAGACTTCATAACCTTCAGAAAAATGCATGCTGAAGTAAGACCTGTTCTATCAACTGTCTCAGTTTATACAAGAGCAATTTGTAGTACTGTTTATGTTCCCCCAATATATTTGGCCTTGTCCAGATTTGTTGCATTAACAGGTTGAGAGGTACATGCAAATTGCTTTATAGAATTAGGCATAGCCAAACCTCTCAACTGTCCCCGAATTTGGCTCAAAATGTTGCTCTTCCCCTAATAATCCCTCTGCAAAATAGCAATTTTGGAAGAAAACATGGAGGGTTTACAATTTAGAAATAACTGTAACAATCAGAGTTATCGATTATTTTTATTTCAGAAATGCATGTAGATTATTTTATTTTGTCAGCTGCTCAAGTTAGCAGTACTATTATTAAAAAAGTGTCCCGTCTTTGACAGGTTCCCAGCTGTATTGTGTGGCTATTTTATATTTTTGCATCACATTTTGATCCATTTTTCATAAAATTATTTTTTTGGCAAATTAGTGGCAAATCATTAAAGACTGAAGTTAGAAAATAATGACAGACATTTGAGTTTCAGATTTCATATCCTTCAGAAAATTCATACTAATGCAAGACCTACTATTCTATTATCTTTCTAAGTTTATAAGAGCAATATTTAAAAATTGTCCTTATTTTTGGGCCTTTGTCCCACTTCTATGTATGGATTTGCTCTGAGGGTGAGGTATGACAAATGTAGCAGGGCCATCAGTCAGCCAGAGACATTTCAAATTGTAAACCAAACCAGAATCCACATAGTCACAACCACAAGAAAAACAGAAGAAAAAAAACACTGTGGAAGCCACAAGAATCCGCTGAAGTAAATTCGATAAAAATTTATTAATAAAATTAATACAAGATGAGCGCTTTCATCTAAAATATTAGACCAGTGACAACCGTTCATTTACATATGAGAAAGTCTTAATTACATCATTTCCCCTTCACAAATCATTGATACAGGAAACAAGGAACTACCTGTGTCAAATCTTGGCCTCAATTATTGGTTTAATTGTTATGCTTTCATTTAGTCCCGGTATGCAAGTAGCATTCAGCAGTATCTGCCACCTCACCTCCTTCTCATTTAATAAAGCTTTTAAATTCCCCCCTCTCTGATGTGGTATTATTGCTTCAAGTATGGCAAACTGAAACATGGTACAACCAGGATTATCTCTTATATGCCTATACAGGGCATTGTTAACATCACCCTTTTTAATAGCATATATGTGATCATAAATTCTTTCCCATCAATCTACGTCCAGTTTTTCCAACGTAGAATCCAGGGCATGTAGTACACATAGCTAAATAAATGACATTTCTTGTTTGGCAATTGCCCTTAACAAATGTTATTAATGTGTGACTTCTATTTCCTTCTATTTCCCAAACATTTGGAATGTTCTTCTAAAATAGCGAAACACTGGATTACATCTACCACATTTTGTGGTGCCAGTCTTTGGGGATTTATTATATAAATAACCTTTGTATAATTTCTTTTTGATATTACAGCCTATTTTGTGAACAAAAGTAGGTTGGTCCCCCAATAATTTGTAAATTTCAGTATCGCATTTTAATATACTCCAATTGTTGTGAATGATGTTCTTAACATCTATAGTATTTTTCCCATATGGGAGAATGCAAGCCTTATTGAAGTCTTTAGTGTTGGTCTCTCTGTCACTTCCAGTAACTGTACCAATCTCTATACCTAATAGTGGTTTGTATTTTTTACCCCATTCACTACCAACATATGATACTACATCGTTAACCACTGATGAGGGGTAACTCCGTTCCTTAAATAATTTACCTATATAATTCAATTCTTCCAACATTTCATTATAGTCCGATGTCATCCGAGCTGCTCTTATGCATTGCCCTTTGACAATGTTTTTCTTCTGAATATTGGGATGACAACTGTGATATTCCAAATATGAATTGCTGAAAGTATCTTTCCTAAAAATTCTGGACTTAAATCCAGTATTACTATGGGAAATGTAAGTATCTAAGTAAGAAATACCTTTATTGCTAACTTGAGATGTAAAATTAAGAAAGGAGGTGGTAGTGTGTAAATATTCTACAAACTTTGCCACTGCTCTGTCATCACCTTCCCACAGGATAAAGACGTCATCTAAAAACCTAATGTAACATTTGATGTGCTTCATCCAATTACTGTTGAGGATAGTTTGCTCTTCCCAGTCCAACAAGACTAGGTTAGCATAAATGGGAGCACTAGCAGCTCCCATTGCTACTCCATTGCATTGTCTAAAATACTCCACTTCAAAGTATATACAATTGTAATCTAATACAATGCTCATGAATTCACTAATTAAAGAAATTGCATCCCAATCTAGTTTAGCATGTTTCCTAATGCTGTTAACAAATCTGTCCATACCTTCATCTCTAGGGATGCATGTAAATAAATTAACCACATCTATAGTGACAAATAATAAATTCTCCTTCCATAAATTTGGTGTTAACCGACTCAAAAAATCCCATGAATCTTTAACAATATGTTTTGCCATACCATAAATAGACTTTAACCAAATATCAACTACTTTCCCAAATGAGAACGTCTTGGATTTACTACCTGAAATAATAGGCCTGTAAGGTGGATGTAAAATATCTTTATGCATTTTAGGAATACCCATGACAGTAGCTTATAAAGGGTGTTCTACTTTCAAAAATTTGTATAAATCAGAATCTATCCTATTATCCAACAGATATTCTTCCAACAGAGAGTCAATAAGTTGATATGCTATATGTATTTCATTAATAGATGAGGTTTCATAGTTATTAGTATCTTGTAGGATTGTGTGTATAATATTCAAATAATCATTGTTATCTACTAACAGAACCCCACCCCCTTTGTCCGGTTGAAGGATTCGAATATCATTGTTAATAATTAATTCATTTAATAATTCATTCTCTTTCTTACTAAGGTTGTATGTCATTTGCAGTTGCTTACACTTATCAGAAAGTTTATATAATTCACCTATGTCCACCTTCTCAAAGTTTGCCAATAACGAATGAAGTGTAGGAGTAAAAGAACTTTGCTTTCTCATTTGTGTATTACATTCCCTATTTCCTTGATTTTTGAAAAATACTGCTAAATTTAACTTGCGCATAAATATTTTAAACTCAATAATATTGTCCACTACATTAAATTTCTTATTTGGGACATACTTAATACCTTTCCTGAATAACACAAAATGTTCTTCTTGTAAAGTGAGTGTGGTATAATTGTATATAAAAAAATTCCCTTTACCATATTTAATATCATTATACTTGACTATCTCACACATCTCTATGTTATTCACCTTTTCACCCTGTTCTCTTTGTATAGGTGGGTCTGGTAGGGATGATGATGGAAACCCTCTTTCCTCCCCACCGTTTCCCATTCTATCTCTTCCTCCAAAAAAGATTGGATTTCATCATTGTTTGTTCTATGTGACACATTTTTCCTGAGGTTTGAACCATGATTAGGAAGACCCACATGCCTTCTATTATCTTTGTAAAGAATATCCCAATTATAAGCCTTGCCTTCCTTTACAGTTTCAAGTTTCTCTGCATTTTGCTACACTTTCTCTGAAATATTTTTTGTGTATTACTTTTAGCATATGAATACTGTTTGCTATATAGTTGTTGCCACTGGTCAAACAAAAGATCTTTTATAATACGTTCATTCAATGCTTCAACTTCCTTAACAAGTTTGCACATTTTACTGTCATTGCTTTTGATAAGAAAGTTCATAAAAGTTATGCCAAATCCATCAAACATGGCATTACATTCGCTCATAAGTTCTTCGGTGATTTCTAGACCCAACGGTCTCTTAAAAAATCTGAGGCCTTTAGGTACAACCTTTAAATTAATACAGCGTTGTAAGTAAGCGTTATCTAACTGAATCCCCTTGATGGCATTCAATTTCTTGCCAAAAGCAAAAATCAACTGTTTTAGTGTCCCATCAACAGGTTGATGTGAAGCGGAATGATTTGCTTGACTAACTTCATTGAATCTGAAATCCTGAACATTAGTTAAAAAGCTATCAAGCCCTCCATAATCTGTATGAACAGCGTTAAAGTTTGTTGTTTTGTTTTTAGGAGAGCATATATTAAATTTGTCTGTAACAGTACCTTGTTTGTTTGAATGAGTGACCACGGAATATGTCCTTTTTGGTACAGTCCTTTTGGGAATAGCTCCAAAAATACGTCCCTCGTCCTCCATATTGTTGCCATCGTTTCCACCTTCGCGGTCAATAATTCCTGCCTGTTATTGACCCGCAACGATACTATGAGAGGATCCGGGGATACTAATAGGCGTAATAGGAGATTCCTCATGTTCACCATGACCCATGGATGCTGCTGTAACTCCAAGTAATTGACGTAAATTCGTCATGCGTACAGAGTCATTATTCTGGCTCCTGGGAGGTTGAGAAAACAATTCAATCAGTCTAGTGACCTCCCCTTTCAAAATAACCATCTCCGATTGAATTTTATGAATTTCATCCCTCCGGATGGGAGAAAAAATGGAGGGTAATTCATCCAACAAATTCATGGCAACAACAACCAATAAACCAAACCAGAATCCACGTAGTCACAACCACAAAAAAACAGAAGAAAAAACCATTGTGGAAGCCACAAGAATCCGCTGAAGTAAATTCGATAAAAATGTATTAATAAAATTAACACAAGTTGAGCGCTTCCATCTAAAATATTAGACTTCCTCAGAACACCATCTAAAGTATTTTACGACATATATAGAAAATGCTGACCAATGACAACCGTTCATTTACATATGAGAAAGTCTTCATTACATCATTTCCCCTTCACAAATCATTGATACAGGAAACAAGGAACTACCTGTGTCAAATCTTGGCCTCAATTATTGGTTTAATTGTTATGCTTTCATTTATTCCCGGTATGCAAGTAGCATTCAGCAGTATCTGCCACCTCACCTCCTTCTCACTTAATAAAGCTTTTAAATTCCCCCCTCTCTGATGTGGTATTATTGCTTCAAGTATGGCAAATTGAAACATAGTACAACCAGGATTATCTCTTATATGTGGTGCCAGTCTTTGGGAGTTTATTATATAAATAACCTTTGTATCATTTCTTTTTGATATTACAGCCATATGGGAGAATGCAAGCCCTGTGGGAAAAATACTATAGATGTTAAGAACATCATTCGCGACAATTGGAGTATATTAAAATGCAATACCGAAATTTACAAATTATTGGGGGACCAACCTACTTTTGTTCACAAAATAGGCTGTAATATCAAAAAGAAATTATACAAAGGTTATTTATATAATAAACCCTCAAAGACTGGCACCACAAAATGTGGTAGATGTAATCAGTGTTTCGCTATTTTAGAAGAACATTCCAAATGTTTGGGAAATAGAAGTCACACATTAATAACATTTGTTAAGGGCAATTGCCAAACAAGAAATGTCATTTAATAAGCTATGTGTACTACATGCCCCAGATTCTATGTTGGAAAAACTGGACGTAGATTGAGGGAAAGAATTTATGATCACATATATGCTATTAAAAAGGGTGATGTTAACAATGCCCTGTACAGGCATATAAGAGATAATCCTGGTTGTACCATGTTTCAATTTGCCATACTTGAAGCAATAATACCACATCAGAGAGGGGGGAATTTAAAAGCTTTATTAAATGAGAAGGAGGTGAGGTGGCAGATACTGCTGAATGCTACTTGCATACCGGGAATAAATGAAAGCATAACAATTAAACCAATAATTGAGGCCAAGATTTGACACAGGTAGTTCCTTGTTTCCTGTATCAATGATTTGTGAAGGGGAAATGATGTAATGAAGACTTTCTCATATGTAAATGAACGGTTGTCATTGGTCAACATTTTCTATATATGTCGTAAAATACTTTAGATGGTGTTCTGATGAAGTCTAATATTTTAGATGAAAGCGCTCAACTTGTGTTAATTTTATTAATAATTTTTTATCTAATTTACTTCAGCGGATTCTTGGGACATTTCAAATTGTGACATACTTGTTGCACCCCACTCCCCCATGTAGTGACTCTGGATGTGTCCAAGCAAGGCAAGGAGCAGTTGTGCAGTGTAAATGTGCAGGGTATCCCCCCATGCAGTGTAAATGTGCAGGGTATCTCCCCATCCAAGGTAGACACAAGTACTACAGTGGCTTTTCATCTGTTCTTGATTTTGTAGAATGGTCTGGTTTCTGTCATATTTTTGTACTGTTGATTTATGCTTATTACTCAAAGTGCCTGTTGCTCTGTGTTTTAAGTAGCAATGCTTTAATGACTATCAGGTAAGCTTGTCTGAGATCATAACATGCACGTAAGCTTTAATAAGCATGCTGTTAAAGAATTGCCAACATTGAAGCCTTTCTGTTGTTGCCATGCAGAGAATACTTAACTAGATAATGTATAAGCGTTGGGTATTGAAATGCATATGACTGTATTTGTAATAAAGGACAGGATTACATTATTTTAAGAAGCTCATTACACTTGTTGGAGACTTCCAGTGATCTCTGAGGGCTTTACACGTAAACTAAACAGAATGCCATTCATGTGTGGTCCATAACCTGTACAGTAGTCCTTTAAGCAATGTATCTTGAGCTTGTTCGCTTTTCATTTTTTACTCTGATCATGTTTTCCCCATGAAACAAGTAGATAGTTGTCAGGCAGCAGGTCTTTTTTGGATAAGAAACATTTTTACAAGTGGGAGCATCACAGAGATTGCTACTTTCAGTATGTTACTTGGTACTTTAATAAAGCTGAATATAAATTATAATTAGAACTGCAGTGCAAGGAGAAGCGGTTTGAGTTGAGTGCTGCTTGTTTTTCTTATACTTGATTTTGACTGGCATTCCAGTAATGTATTTAAAAAGTAATTTATTTTTTCATGCCTCACAACCTTTTTGTTTCCATCTAGATATTAAGCAAGCTGTCAAGCAGCCAATGCATTGAAATATTTTTGTTCATTTACACTTCATTTGTCTTGACTGGACTCTCATAATGAGGGTTTGGCACCCAAGGCAGCATATTTAATTAAAGTTTAGTTTTTGTGGTTTTGAGCATAGCTCCTCCCCTTTCTAGTTGTCCGCACGCCTTCCCATTGACCCCACCCATTCGGCTATCTCCTGCAGTCCCCCTTTGATTTGAAGTCACCAGCCGTCACTGGAGTTGGGTTATATTACATAAAGTGCCTGCATCTACATTCACCACTGAGAAGATTAATTATGTCATTCAACTGTTTGTTATGCTACCAGACAAATCAAACAGTTGGAAAGACCTCAGAGATTCCTAACAAAAAGGATTCCTAAGCTGCCAAAAAAGACTAGAACTGTCTCTCTTTTCTCTGTCTTATATCCACCTCAGAAGAGACCTATGCCTTGCCTTCAAGTGATCAAGGACCCTGTAGATCAATATCTCTTGTACCTTCACAAGTTAAACAGTCCCACGAATATCAGAACAAGGGATCTAAACCTGCTTCAGCAGATCAATAAAACAAGGTGGAGAGACAGATTTGTTACTCAGTGTGTCCCTCCTCACTGGAATAGATCCCCCCCCTGCAGATAAAGCAGTGTGATACACTGTTTTCCTTCAAATGAGAGCTGGACAGTTGCACTAGTATTTATAAATTCACCCTAGGCATGACTAGTCTAGCCCTCCTTGAGAAGAGGGGTACAGTCTAAGGTAGGAATTAGTGAGGTGTAATGGTTGCAAGACTTTGTAGCTTTGAACTTCTTATGAGTCCATTATCTGGCAATTTCTGGATGTCATTGGGGCTTGTAGATGCTGACTGGTATTGACTTTCTGTACATTGTGACAGCAAAAGTACATCCTGTCAAACATCATGGTGAGCCATGCAACACACACACTCAACAGCCTCATTCCCTCATTATATGTGCCTTCAGGAGGTCCTGACACACCATCAGGCTACATGTGCACAGGTATGCAACCAACAAGAAACCCTATGCAGTCTGCATATTCTCTCTGTGTCCATATGCAATTCCTCCAACTTCCCCAAAATGTTCTGGGTGTTCCCACCTCAAGGTTTGGCTTGAAAGGTATGCACACTCAAGAATGGTGTAATAGGCAGCAGCATAGATTCTAAGTGGTGCCTATTGAGGGAAAAGCTGCGCTGACAACTGTATTAGATATCAACTGTGGTGTGCAGTACCCACTATACAGAACATGGCTCACAGCCTGCACACTGTTTCAAGGCTAGCCACACGACAATGTTAAACACTGGCTCTTAATTACTTGGTCAAGTTGACTAATGTTACCAAAAATGAGTGTGAGCATTAACCAGGGATAAGTTTCAACCTACACCAGGAACCCATGTTAACAGTGGAAAGGGTCAATGCCCACCATAAAGCTCAACATCCCAGGCTCATTACGATTCTGGTTGGCCTGTGTCCGGTTACCTAGCCTGGGTTACCTGGGATAGCTCTACTTAGCAAAATTTGGAATGTAAAATCAATGAACCTGCCAAAAATTAACTAAGGATTGCAACACTGAAAATATATTCACTTCCAGGATGCAGCTTGGAAGTGGATGATGTGATACCAAGGAGGGGGCTGGACATCCTGTGTATCTAAGAGACAAGGTGGAAGGGCAGTACAGAAAAGCCAATTAGCTAGGGATCTAATGTCTACTGCTTAGGGGAGGCTAGACTAGAAATGTTATGGGAATTGTGGGAGAGAGAGAGGCTTCAGAAGACAGTGAGAGATGTCATAATTAGTGACAGACTCATGGAAATCCGACTCCAGCCTAATGATAAGTTAGTATTTATAATCTGAGCCTATGCCCCCACAGCAGAGTTATGATGGTGAGGAAAAGAGTGGCAGCAGTTGCAGGACCTACTAACAAAGCAGAACAACATGAGTTGGTGTTGATAACGGGGGACCTGACTCTCATGCAGGGACAGACAGTACAGGATGTAAGGACTACCAGGATCCACATGGATAGGGCAACAGGAATAAAGAAGGAGAGGCCATTCTAGACTTCTTCCTGGCCAACATGTGGTTAATCATAGCAGGCATAAGATCACACAAACATGGGCAATGAAGGCAGTGAAGGTGAAGAAGCTGGAAATGATGTAGATGAAGTGCCTGAAGTAAGTAGTAAGATACACACTGTGGGACAGATAAAGTAATGGTAATATCAGAGCAGAAGCCAAAGAAACTCCGGATGCAGAGAAGATCAAAGAGAACACGTTACAGTGGTTCTCATACATGTGGAGAAAGTAAAAGATGATTTGATGAAGAAGATATTAGATGGACAAGAAAGAGGCAAGAGGAAATTAGGATGACCAGCAAAGAAACTGAGGGATTGCATGACAGACCTGCAACAGTTAGACATGATGATCAGGGAAAGAAGAAGAGTGGAACTGACTAGAGAGAGGTGTTTACAACTGATGCAACACCCCGACCTCATGTAGAAAACAATGGGAAAAGTGAGATTAAAATGATGATGATGAGGTCTGTGTGGCCACCATTACAGGACTTGTAGTAAACCGTCTGCCTTAAAAAAGGTGTTACTGAGCAGTCTAGCACTGTATAAGCTGCATTACAGGAGCCTGTTTAATACATCTGATAGCTTCAGATTAGCTGCATTGTGCAGGGCACAATTTGAATTGTGTGATACTGGCCTTTAATGTTGCACTTCTGCATCTCCAAGTACCACACAGGTAGAGTTGTGTAGTGCTGCCTTTCACCTGCTGTCCTAACTACTACTGCAGAGCACTTGCCACTCTACACACAGCAGGCATATATATTAAACACAAAGGAATGTGGGTGCTTCTGCACTCAGGTTCATAGGTAGGTACTAGGCTATCTGCCCGAAGGTATTTATAAGCCTAGCCATAATGTGTTAGCTTTCGCCGCCCCCTTAGATTAGTTCCCTGTGCCTCTGTCCAGCACAGCCATTGAAGTGATCCCCGGGGTAAACTTTCTGTTTCCCATCCACTCGTCAAGGTTTCTCTTGAAGAGTGTTAGTGAGGAGCTCTGCCTAACGTAGATTGGAATCTTGTTCCAGAGCATGGGAAGTCTCTGGGACAGGAATCTATCCCACCAGCACATCCTATTTATTGTTGTGGTGAGGTTTAGATTCCTAGAGTGTGTAGCTCGAGGGGATATGGTTTTCTTTAGGTGGAGCATGTCCATCAATTCTGGGTTGGACATTGCCTTGTATGTCAGGCATAGATCACCTTTGAGTAGGCAGTATGCAACCAAGTACAGCTGGAGTTTCTTCAGTCAAGCTGCTTAGGACATCTGTTTGAGGCCAATTATTCTCTTGGTGAGGTACTTCTGTGGTCTTTCCAGCTGTTGCAGGTGTCTTGTAAGGTACATCCCAAATGGCGTGTTGTACTCTATGATGGGTCCGATGAGTGATGCGTAGAGGGGCACAATGACCTCTTTTGATCTGGATGCAAACCCTTTTGTGATTAGGTGGGCCACATAGAAAGATTTTCTAACCAGTTTGGCAATGTGATTATCGAAATAGAGATTACTATCTACTTGGGTCCCTAGATCCCTTATTACGTCTTCCATATTTAGGGGCCTATCACCTATGTGGTAGTTTGTGGGTACTTTGTTTTTTTCCAAAGGGGATGACTATGCACTTTTTGGCATTTAGCTTGAGGCCATGGTTTTGACACCAGGTATCTGTCTCAGTGAGACCCTTTTGGAGGATGTCTGTGTCAGCTGGAGAGTCAATTATAGCCTCTAGTTTGCAGTCGTGTGCGAACATGGTCAGCCATAGACCTCCTGTGCTTGCCTGTACCTCTGAGAAGTATATGCTGAACAGGAGGGGTCCTAGGACTGAGCCCTGGGGAATGCCACTTGTAACTGATTTAGAGTCAGACCTAGCTCCCACAACTCTTACCATGTGGGTTCTGTCCATGAGCCAGTTGGCAACCCATCTCATGGCATAGGGGTTTATGTTCAGGCTGGTGAGCTTGTCTACAACACCAGAATGGAGAATGGGGCTGAAGGCCTTTGCAAGGTCTAGGTAGGCTATGTGGACCACTTTTCCCCTCATCTATAGCCTTTGTAACTGTCTCAAAGAAGTCCACCAGGTTTAGGAGGCATGATCTGCCCTTAACAAAGCCAAATTGGGTAGGGTCCAATGTTTGGAGGTTCCCAATGTCTCTGTTAATGAGATCCATGATGATGCACTCCATAGCCTTGCAGACCAAGCTACTCAGGCTTATAGGGCAATAGTTCCCAGGGTCTGTTGTAGCTCCACCTTTGTGGAGCAGAATAACCGTTGCTGTGCACCACTCTATGGGAACATAGCCTGTGGATAGGCTGAGTTTGAACAGTGTGTTTAGGTAAGGGGTTAGTTAATCTTTGAGCTCATGTAGGATGCAGCCTGGGACACCGTCCGATCCCAATGATGCTGTGTTTTTGGCTTTGGAGAGATCTGTTTTAACCTGAGTGTCTGTGATTTCAGGGGCACTACATTCATCTGGCATGGTTATGGGCCCTTTTGGCAGTAAGAAGGGGGTGAAGTCTGCACTGAACTTGTCTGCCAGGATGTTGGACATATCGGTCGGTTCAGTGTATTTTGTGCCATTCTGAACTAACTCTGAGCAGATCTGAGAATTGCCACTTAGATGCTTGACATAGCTAAAGAATGCCTTGTGATTATCTTTGGAGTCCTTGGCAATTTTTCTTTCGAAGCTAGCCTTGGACAACTTTATGAGGGATCGTAGTTTCTTGCTGATACTGATCAGGGATGTCTTCCCTTCTTGGGATTTTCCTCTTTTCTGTACTAGTTTCCTCCTTCTATTATATAGCTTGTTTATGGCAGGGGTCCACCACACTGGTTTCCTTTTCTTGAAGGAGTGAGTCTTTGTTTTGCTTGGGATAGCACAATCCATGCATTCTTGTAGGTGCCTGTAGAGTGCATTAGTAAAGGATTTTGCAGCTTGGGCAGCGTTATCCTTTAGCATGGGGGCTTTGAAACTTTCCACCTTGGTCTTAAGTAATTCACGGTGGATTCTGTGACCGGGGATGGGGGCGGAATGTGGATATCCAGAGTGATTAGTTTATGGTCAGAGCTAACCAACGAGGGGTTGACCTCCAGTGTGAAACACTGGTTGCCCATGTTGGTGATGACCAGGTCCAATATGTTGTCACCTCTGGTGGGGATGTTGACTAGTTGATCCATGGTGTTTGAGTTTATACATTCTAGGAAATGTTGGGCAAGGGAGTTAGTACTTGAGTAGTTCTCCCATTTAATATTTGGGTAATTGAAATCACCCAATATCAGGGTGTTTAGTAGGACCTTTATATTTCCCAGTGTTTCCAGAAATGCAGAATGGGATTCCTGGGATAGGGACATGGTGGGTGATCTGTAGCAAGCTACAATTTGAATGAAACCAGCACCAGCAAAAAATGCACATAAATACACAAAAACATACTCGGAGGCTCTAAATAAAAATATGCAAAAGCAACAGAGACCTCTAAACAGACACCCAAGCAACCTCCACCCCCCAACACAAACCACGAAACACATACTACAACATCTGCCATGCAGGTGGTAGTTCAGAGCTGTGTTATCCTGTGGTTCTCACCATACACATTGTAATGCAATACAGTGAATGCCCTACAACTGACAGTCATGTATGTAGCCAACTGAGTGCTGTTGATACAAATGCTGTACAGCTCTATTTCATTGCAACATCCAACATTCATGTGACTTGTGCAGGCCATCCTGCATTTCAGCCATTGACATGGAGTTCTATGACATGCAGTGCACATCACTACTGTGACCTGAAGAGGTGTGCAGCACATCCATGGAACAGTACTTTAACATCCCTGTTGTAACTACACAGTAATAAGGCTGTGGATGACAGCATTACTGTGCAGTTACAACAGCACAGTAATAATGCTGTAAATGACGGTGATGTATGCTCTGTGTTGAGATGATGTGTATTGGAGTATGAACTGTCCAGCATGTCCACTCAAATGAATATCTGAATACTGTTCAATGTCATCAAAGCTGCACATACATGTCTGTAATACTCTGTGCACTGTTAACAGTTTGCATGTATGTCTATGCGTGTTAACAGATCATACTCTGTTGTTAGATATGCTAGTGTACTGGAACTTTGTTCTGTGCCTGTATCTGTATGCACATATATTATTATTTGAAATTAACAGAATCCATGTGTTTGTACATGTATTTGCATAGACATTGTTGAAAAATATTTCTTCTGTGCTATATTAAAAACACATGTTGTTATGCAGATGTATGTGTAGAAGTATATAACACACTGAATTTGTGTGCACATTTGTATATGTAAGTTTGAATTCACACTGGAAATTCTAGTAAGTTTGATGATATGCATCAGGTATTGTGTGCAACAATTGTCTTCTCTCACATGTTTCACACTGGCTACATATTCCTCTTATGTTGGCAGTGAGGGGATTGTGTGTTTGTATTTGTATGTGTATGTTGCACATTATTTCATATGTGTGTCTTACAATTTTCTAAAACGGTAGATCCCGCTGAGCCATGTATTGACATGCACATACTTCTTGACATGCAACATAACTCTCATGGCTCCCTCTGTCACTTTATATGTGACTCATTCTATTCCATCTTACACTGGGCATATTATATCATATTATTTTTTGTAAAGCAAATAATGTGACTACTGGCTGGTATGATCTGCAATATTTACAGAAAATGGTACCTGGGATTCAGCACATATCTATTTTTGTGAATCATGGTTCAGTGTAATTGTTTGACAACATGTCACATTGTGTGCCACTATACCCTTACCACATGTATGCACCACATGTGACTTTGAACACTTTCACACCTATGTTTCCACAATATTAGATATCCTGGGTAGTGTTACTGTTAGTACTATAGGGTTTGGCTATTAAAGATTATAGTTACTGATGATCTCTTTGTGGATATATGTGCATTTCTTGCAGAATTAAACTGTCATCTCTGCATCATGGGAAGAGTAATGCATATTATTTCAGACTATTTCTTTTATCTTATTTCTGAGGCACTAAGAATTGTACTTCTTCTATGCTTGTAGAGTATTTTTCGGAATATGTTGAGAAAATGAAATGATTTTTCATCTACTGAACTCCCCCATTTCATTATCATTTACTGTAATGTCTCCAACTTCATTAACCAATTCTGCAGACTTGGTGTTTTACTTGAGAATGAAGGACAAATTACAGCTGGATCTACTCTACAGTTGTAACTAATACAGCCAACAATTCAATACTTACTCCATTTGGGTCACCTCCTAGATGCTCTAGTGCTAGTCTTGAAAAGAACTTGATTCAAATGCCTGTTGTAGGTGACGGCTCAATCAGTTAGTCAGTTATTTAGTGGGATGGATGTCATTCACAGGTTCTGGGGCTGTCCCATAATGAGGTCATGACAGAAAACCTGGATACAGTCATATCTGTGCAAGTCATTGCATAGTCTTCTCATTTATACCATATTTGGTTTGATAAGGTTAGAAAGGAATTTGTAAATATCGGGCCTTTATGTAAAGAAACCTTTATTTGTTAAATATTAGGCTTATTTATATCTGGGAAGAATGATTTGGCTAACAGTTAAAACACATTTCCTTAGACTGGAGTATGTTAAGTGGCATGACCCCCATGATTAACATGCAGTCAGTTTCACGCTGTGATCCAACTGATTCAGAGGGCTTCAATTTTATACCATGGATAGCTGCCTCTGGTGAAAATCAACTCTGTCTATCTTCAGTATCCACCACCATTTACAGTTTTACTTATAGAATGCATGAGTTTGGGACAATGGAACAAGTGTTCATCTCCTTTGTACCTGGAAAACAGGGCATTCATTTCTGTAGCCATACAGTAACCTAATGGTTAGTGAACTGCACAATGTTTGCCACCAAAAGCCCAGAATGTCCTTGACCAGTGTGGACAAGATGTAGTCCATTGGAAGTTGGCTATTTCTAGTGATTTTTTTCCAGAAAAATGGCTACAGCAAACGCTTGCACCATGGCCTTCTGGTCATCAGGGAATGCCTTCACCAAGCACTATACGACATTACTACTGGAAGTTTTGCACTGAATCTCTCCTTGTGCCTCTTACATTCTGGATTCCCATCAAGACTTTTAGAACACAACTTGAGATTTCACCCAAGGGTTAAACTCACTGCACACAGTCTGTTTAAGTAAAATATATCTATGTGCATACTTACCACATTAGCCATCTCTTGAGATAATGCTATTCAATCTGTATATATTTTCTAGTTCCTTATTCCCCTCTTCCTGGCTGATTCCTTCTCATTTTTTCATTAGAATAGCTTTGTAATTATTCTGATGTGTGTAATTTTGTATCCTTGAAATTTGGAGCACTTATTTTAGATGGACACTGTCTTGAGTAGTTTATCAGGAGTCAGAAACTAGGCAATGCACAAAACATTCAGTCCTTGCAAAGTGGCATCATGTGCAAGATGAAAGAGTTTTCCTATGGATATAGAGACTTAGGATATTCATTGGCTATGAAAGACAGCAGGAAGGATGTGCCCATATGCTCTACCCACTACAGAGGTCCTTTTTAGTGATCAGCTGATATGATGAGTACTTATGAATGTGTAGTTTTGTTTCAAAAGACTGGCTGACCAGAAGTATTTATTTATTTAACATTTATTAACCGGGAAAGTCCAACTTAGAATGAGACAATTTTCAATGGAGACCCAGGGAGAAACACTCCAGACACGTCTTTGAAACGTGGGAGGAAACCCACATGAATGCAGGGAGGACATGCAGTCTCTGCACAGAAGGTACCCAGCCAAGAATTGAACCAGAGAAACCTTTGCTGTGAGGCGAGAATGCTAATTGTTGCACCACTGAGCCATTGTGCGAGTACCTTTAACTTCCTTTTATTTTATACATATCTAGTTATGCATATTAACTGCTCTAAGAGCTTCCATACTTACAGTATTAAGTTATCTGGTTCATTAGCAAATCATCTGCATGCAGGAACATGTTCAAGACTTAGTATGCTTCTTGACTTCCTCAAATATTTGTAGTCTAAGTGCTTGATCTAATGGCTCCAAAGAAATAGGTAGTAGTACAAAGAATATTTTTTTAATAAATTCCATTCAATAACATTATAGTCAACACTGCCTAAAATACTTGGAAATATGCACATAAACAATTGCTGTACCATATAAACAATTGCTGTACCATATAGTCAGTAGTATCATCTTTTTAGCATGGAGTTTGCCCAGACCATGCTAAACAAATTCATGTCACCTTACTTGGTGAATTTCCTATATGACAAACTAAAATTGTAAAAATGTTGGTGCTCTCTTGTTTGATCTGTAACAAGCCATTTTACACAGGTAATGAGATCAGCCTCCTGAACTGTCTGGATAATTATGGCTTGTCTGATCTAGTCATTAAATGCTTTTGCAGTTATATGGAGGGCAGAGTAATGGGTGTGTGGTCTGTCACTGTTACATCATTCCCATTAATGGTTCAGTCAGAAATAGCACAGGGAGCCTTTCTTGGTCCTCTGCTCTTCTTCCCCATATTCAAGAATAATGTCTAACTGCTTTGGCTGGACAAATCTATGTTCTTACACAGCAAAATCAAAGCAAAAGATGCAGCATTCACTGGGCAGAACTGAGCAATAAAAAGCTTCACCAAGCATAGGCAAAGCTCCAAATGAAGACATTAACTCAATAAAGTTAGTAAGGTGTCACAATTGTGATTTAAAGTTTAGACGGTATGTTAAAGCAGTTACTCTTCCCATTGATCAAAAACTCAGCTTCCTTATACAGGACAATATAATTCTGGTTTAGCAACTGTATCAGTAACTTATCATACTCCCTTTGTGTCTGTGTTTGCAATAGGTTCATAGGTGTTTACTAGGCTAATGACCACAATGATCTTTTTAAGCGTAGCCATGCATCCCAAATCTCTGATAAGTTCTTTTACCCTTGATAAGTATAAGAAGGGGTTTAGGAAATTAACCATTTTACAGGCTGCCTATATCCATTAGAGACACAGGTGCCAAATCAGGGATGACTTTCCTGTTCCCCATCCAAATGTCCAAGTTACACTTGAATTGGGTTATGGAGGAACTCTGCTTCATATGGATGAGGATCCTGTACCAGAGAAGGGGTAGTCTCTGGGATACATACCTGTCTCTCCAGCAGGTCCTATTTATATCACAGGCAAGGTTTAAGTCTTTAGAATGGGTAATTCTGGTGCTGTTTCTTTTGCAGACATGCAGAAGGTCCATTAAAGTGGAGTCTGATAATGCCTTGTATACCAGGCATAGCTCTATCGTCAACAGCCTGTAGGAGACAGAATAATGTGTAGGGCTTTGAGGAGGTCTGCATAGGACATATTACTTATGTCCTGTAGTCTTTTAGTGAGGAACCTCTGTGGATGTCCCAAGTGTTGGATATGCCTGTTAGGTACATACCAAAGGGGGCACTGTACTCAATGATATATCCGATGAATAATGAATATAGTGGAACAATGACTTCCTTATACCTAGATGCCATAACTTTGTTTATAAGTTTCACAACACAGAATGATTTCCTCACCACTGTCACATGATGGTCAAAGGCTAGATTACTGTCTGTGTATCCCCAAGTCCCTGACTACTGGGTCAATTTGTCAGTTCTTATGGGTGTGTTGTCAATATAGTTACCAGGGGTGGGTGACTTCCCAAAGGATGCTATTATGCATTTCTTGGCATTTAGTTTTAGTCCATAGTTTCTGGCACCAGTTATTTATCTGTGTCAGCCCTTTCTGGAGAATGTGCCAGTGTGGGATTCAATGACAGCTCCTAATTTGCATTCATCTGCAGATTTAGTCAGACAGGCCACTGACATTGACTTTGATTCCAGAAAACTAAATGCCAAAAATGAGCGGTCCCAGGACTGATCCCCGAGGGACTCCACTTGTGACTGGCCTCTTTGTAGAGGTGAACTCTCCCATTCTAACTTCCTGGGTCAGGTCTGTGACCAGCTGGCTATCCACTGGGTGATATAAGGGTTTGTACATAACCTCTCGAGTTTTTCAACAACACTAGGGTGGGATATTATGTCAAATGCCTTGGCCAGCTGAAGGTAGGCAGTGTGAACCATTTTACCCTCATCCATTGCTTTGGTGACCTTCTCACAGAAGTCCACCAGGTTGGGTAGGCATGACATGCACTTGACAAAACTAAACTGGATTGGGTCCAGTGTCTGGTGGTTTTCTATGTCATTATTGATCATTTCCATGATAATTATTTCCATGGCTTTGCATATGAAACTAGTGAGATGTATGGGTCTATTGTTTCCAGAGTCTGTATGTGGCCCACCTTTGTGCATAGGGATGCCTGTTACTGTTCTCCATTCATGAGGCACGAAGCCTGTTTGGTGGCTACAGTTAAATAGAAGTTCCAGCGGTCCTGATAGGTCATGTTTCATGCTATTTAGAAGACATCCTGAGATATTGTCTGGGACCACTGACGCAGTGTTCTTGGCCTTAGAGAGAACAATAAGGGCCTGTTCCCTAGTAATAGCATGGGGAGTTGCATTTAATGGTATTTCCTGAGGGAAGTTTGAGGGGAAAACAGGGGTGAAGTTGGAGATGAATTTGTTGGCCAGTAGGTTTGCTATATCTTCTGACTTCTTTATTTCTCCAAGTCTTTTGGGTTTCTAATACCAAGAGGGGAATGGACCCCATTCCTAAGTCAAAGAATGATTAAAGTTCATGACGTTAGTATTTTTTTCTGTCTTTGATGTGAGCCAGAAGTGCTCTTTTCAGCACCCACAATGTGCCCAGTAATGACGTCTGCAATTTATATGGAGTTACATGTATCGTTAACATATCTAAGTATTATTGTAAATTCTTTTTATAAGATCCATTGGTCCTACTACTATTGGAATTGTCTGGATATCCTTCTTCCACACTGCCCTCATTTCTGCCTGCAGATGCTGGTATTTTATGACTTTGTGTCTCTCTGCCCATAAGACACTGTAGTCACTGGGTGTAGCAATCTCAATGATCAATGCTACTTTTGTCTTCTTTTTATGGACTACTATATCTGGTTTTCTCACATCTATTTTTGAACTGTTGGTAATGGGTAATCCCATGTGATACAAGCTTCATTATTTACTATAATGCTGTGCAGCAACTGTTTCCAGTGTTTTTAAGCTACTTCAATATTATAATGTTTGCACAATTCCCAATACAACAGTCTTGCTACATTATTACACCTTTCACTATACAGTCCTTCTGCCTTTAGTATATCACAACCAGCAATACGGTGTGCATCTGTTTCTAGACCTGTTTTACAAAACCTACATTTACCTGTTTCTCCCACATGTTCACTATCTTGGGCTGCCAATATTAACCTTTCTTCTTTTGGTATAAATTCACCTCTCCTTAACCATTCCTGCATTTGATCCCATTCAATATGAGGTTGTTCCAACAGTTTTCAATATTTGCAATTATATTTATGCATTTTCCATATTTCCTGCCTTCTTAACTGATCCTTCACGTTATATTCTTTCTTTTATTATTTTGGCATATTCAGTTGCTGCCAGATTGTTATGTACTTCTTGTTTGATTTCCATTTCCTCTTGATGCCAATATGCTTCTCCTAAACTAAGCAGGAAACTCGTCTAAGACTTATTCTCCTCATGTTTCAAAACTTTCACTATGTTTGCGTCTTGTGAGTACAGCAGATATGTACGTAGTCCCACGATTGCAGATCTACACATGTAATCAGTCTTGAGGAGGCCCATTCCACCTTCAGAACAGGGAATATATAGTCTTGGTATGCACTGATTTTTATGAAGCATCCTTCTTGTCTTCCTGTCCAACACCTTCTGGTCCTAGTCAATTGCTCCAAAACTGTAAGTTAGGATGTGAAGATCAAATTGGTTTATAGCTTGGACTTTGTTCATAGATGTCAGTGCTGTTTTCAATATTAATTTAAGTCTTCTAAAGTATTCCTTGCTAAGTTTTGTTCGCATTTGTTCATGTTTAAGTGTTGACCCTTCATCAATTCCCAAATATTTATGGACTCCCTCTTGCTCAAGTTCTTTTATATCACATTCCTGTCCCAAACTGATATTTTCTTGGTGCTGCAACTTTCCTGCTTTAAAGGTTGCTTTTGCTCATTTATCAAGACCAAATTACATTCTTATATCATCTGAAAAGTTTTGACCACTTGCAGTTGTGCTTTCAATTCCTCATCTATACAGTTTTAAATCATCTATAAAAAGAAGGTGAGAAGTCTTTAAAGTTTGTTGTTTTACTGAGAGTCTAACTGTAGCCATGACCTAATCTGGTAAGTAGACAGGTTAACTGGTTAAGGGTAAGACAAAAGAGTAGCAGTTAAAGAGTCATCCTGGAATATCCCCCCTTTGAATGTTTAGCCCTGAAATAACAAGTTTGTTACTTTAATAGTGTAAGCATTGTCACTTATAAGGAACCTAAGCAAGGTCCAGATGGTAGAAAGGCATAGTCCCCTCCCCAGCAATTGAACTAACCAAGAATTTGGCTGACTAGCTCTTCCCCAGCCCTTAAACACCACAATATCCCTCCCAAATCATCATTAGTTTTTTTTTTATTTGATTGTTTCAGCATCAGTTAGTCTTAACCTTTGCATGGTATTTCTGCTAAGCATTGGTCAACATTAGATGTTCTGAAACTATAAACATACCATGGTAGCTTATTATTAATATGTGAGCTAAAGTTAGAATGCTGCTTAAGCCTTTATTCATCAGTCACAGTACCTGAACTGCTCCTGTTATCAGGCTAGAAAAGAAAAGACAAAAAAAAACACACATGGCAACAAATCTGACTGATTGTTTTCTGTGTGCGACGCTGCTTCTAGAGGCTCTGCCCCACTCCGTTCACCCTCAGGTTCACTTCGCTCCTCTACCCTACCCCCAATTCCCACCCACCACCACCTCCAATAAACTTATACCTACCCACAACCACACCCATACCAACAACCAATCCTAACCAGCCTTTCATTTTACTCCTCTTACCATTGCTTCCAGTGTAATTATCCCATTGCATCTTCACACACCCAACCCACATATCAATCACTCTTCTCCATCCACACCCTCAACACTTAACCTGCATAACATTTCATACATTATGTTCCTCCCACATAAATCAAACAATACACTAACATCTACAGTTCTTCCCATCTCCACCAGCTTGCTACTTATTTCCCTTTACCTTCTCTCCTCCAGTAATACCCTCTATTCTCTCTCCTCCAGTAGCATCCCACTATTACCCTGCATTCCCCCTCCCTGGCAAACCTCACCCTTTCTCAACCCCAGCAAACTGTCATACTTTACCATAGCCCCTACTCTCTTCAATACCACCTTCATAGTCTACTACAGATTCAAACTACCACCTTCACTATCAAATGCCTGTTCCTGATATATATATATATATATATATATATATATATATATATATATATATATATATACCAAACTCCATAACAAGCTCTCCAAACTACTACTACATCTAACTGTCCAGCTAATCTGCTCTGGGGATGTACACCCTAATCCAGGTCCCACCCTCCAAAATAATGATCCACATAGCTTCATTTTCTTCACTCCTGACCTCCTTCAGAAAAGACATACATCTTCCCTTCTCCTCCTAAATATTAACCCAAGATGTATCACTAACAAAGTCCATGACCTACACACCCTGCTATCACTCTGTTCCCCTGACATTGTAATATTAACAGAAACCTGGATAAAACCTAACATTAACAGTAACAAAATCACAGCACCAGGTTATAGTATACTAAGTAAGGACAGGTAAACTAAAAAAGGAGGCAGTGTAGCAATCCTATTTAAAAATCACCTATCACTTGACCTCTAAGACATAAAACTCCCTAACCTAGAAAATGCAGAAATAATACTGGGCTAAAAATCAACCCCCAAGAAAGAATAAACATCACAATCACAGGTGGATACATTCCACCAGGGACCAATATTCCCACACTCGAATGTATACTTAACTGGGCATCTAATTCCCTTCCTCAAGAGACAATCTTTGTAGGTGACTTCAACATTGACTGGTTAACATGCTCCTCCTCTAGTCCAACATCACATATTAACCTACACAGGTTTACCCAACTAATCATATCCCCTAGTAGGAAAGATAAAACTTCCAAACGTCAATCCATATTAGACTGGACCTTAGTCAACAACACAACCCAAATGCCGCACTCAAGTTGTCTTCCTGACAACCTAAGTAACCACCAGCCAACCTTTCTCCTCCATGCTAAAACCCATCTTACCCACTAACCCACCTACCATTAAATCAGAGATAAAAGGAACTTCAACAACAACAAATTCATTGCCTCACTAAAAAGCTGCAACTGGGAAACTTTCAGACAGCTACCTTTAGATGAAGCAGTTATCTTCTTCAACTCCACCTTCTTAAAAATCTTCAACCATGATGCACCACCCAGAATCATTAGAGTCAAATCAAACTATGCTCCCTGACTAAGTAAAGAATGTATATCTTTTCTTAAGGCTCGGGATAAGGCCTGGGTACAATGTCAGAAAAATAGATCCCTCTTAACAAAACAAACATATCTTGAACTACGTAACAAAGCCAAAAAACTAGTGAAATGGATTAAAACCAACTACTACTGGAATATTCAAATAAAACACCAAACAATCCATAAAAATTCTGGGGTGCAGTAAACAACATACTACACCCAGGTAAATCAGCCACACCCACTCCATCAACTCCCAACAACACAGACTATGTTGCAACTCAGTTTAATACCTACTTTGCAGAGAGAATCCAAGCAAGCCCTTGCAAACTCTCAGTCTTCTACCGACTCCACTCCTATCACACACCAAAATACCACTGACTCCCAAACCTCCACCAGCCTGTTTTCATTCCAACCAGTCTCTGTAAACACAATCAAAAAAACTACTACAATGGCTTAAACCAACTACCCTAGCAGCAGATAACCTCCCTACTGAATTCCTTCAAATTGCAGCAAAAGGAATAGCTTACCCAGTAGCCATTCTTATAAATAGATCAATCACTGAGAGCATGATCCCCACTATTTGGAAACATTCTCACATTATACCCCTACACAAAAGTGGTAACTGCACTGAGTTAACCAAGTATCACCCCAATGCCATCTTTACCCCTTTGTCTAAAATTATAGAAAGAGTCATCCATACCCAACTCATGGATTACCTTCACAAAGAAAAATTGCTAACAGATACACAGCATGGCTTTTGCTACTCTCATAGTACCACCAGAGCCCTGATATCCTTTACTAACACAGTCAACCACTATAGGAACAATGGTAAATGTGTATCTGCTATTTTTCCTTGACCAATCCAATGCCTTTAATATGGTTAACCACCCTAAATTAATCAACATTCTCTCCTCCCTAAAACTCATCCATCTTCTGGTTCCAGAATTACCTTGCAGGACGTCAGTAAGCTGTCCTATGGGAGCAACAAATATCCCCCCTTCTGTCAGTTAGAATAGGAGTTCTCCAAGGCTCCATCCTAGGGCCCCCTACTTTTCCCTGTCTTTACCAATCAACTCCATACCCCCACACCTCACGTCACCATAGTCCAATATGCTGACGATTCAACCCTGTTGTGCTCAGCCTCCTCTTTTCAAACACTTCAAAAATTCACTCAGGAATCTTTCCTATTATCTGAAAACTGGCTCACTAACTCCTATCTCATCCTTAACCCAAACAAAACAAAGCTTCTCCTCTTCCATCCAGGCAACCCCCCTCCAGCCAATACAAACCCCCCTACCCAACTTTCAGCATCTTATTCAATAACAAAAATATCATTACCTCCTCAATCCACACAAAATTGCTAGATGTTGAAATAGACAGTCTGAAGTTTGATATACATATTGCCCAAACCATTAAAAAAGTCCACAAGAAACTCGGTCTCCTGTATAGTGTTATAGTCACAAATAAATAACATTAAGAATTTACCTTATATGCCTCTAGTCAGGAACAACACTTCAGGATGTGCAAACAGAAATTTTATTCTTACAGCACTGGGAGTTAGTCTTCATAATTCTTGATGAAGCATTCTCACTTTACATACACAAACTGTAACTTTATACATTTTCTTATCAAACTGCTCATGCAATTTCATGACATTATAATGACTGTGTCCTATAGAAAACTTTGCAAATGTCCTCATCCCTCATGATATTCTCCTTAGACTTCACATGAACACCTTCCTATACATGATTCACCTGCTTCCAAAGGGTCTTGTTTCTGACCTTGGATGTTTCAAACCTGCACTAGCAACAGCGCACTCTTAGCCTGGAGGAGTCAGGCTAACAAATTCCTTTTTGCAATAACTACATGCCTCACTTCATGCAACACGTACTATTCTCTCTTATTATATACTAAAAGAATGCAGTTTAAAAGACAGCAATACTGCGGCTTATGAAGCTGTATTTTTCCCAGTCCTGCATACAAATTATATTTGCTTTTTAGCAATCATATTATAGCATTATTAATAAACTGAAATTAATATACATTTTAATAAGCTGGTCTTGTCCCATAGCAATAGGAACAATAAATTCCTAACCAAGACCACTAAATCCACTGTAGCCTGAACGCACCTCCTATCTACTCTCTTATACGCTTCCCCTGTACTTACCAATCTTCACAAAACTGACCTTGTCAATCCTGAACTTTCTATAATAAGACAGCTAAATTTGCAACAAGTGCTTTATATAGATCCCATCACTGCACATCACTTAGACAACTAAACTGGCTGGAACTTACACAACTATTACATTTTAATCAACTTACCTTTGCTCACAAAACTCTCCACCACCCATTAAACCTCCCATTCTCCATAACCTCTTACAGCCATACAACTTCTCTAGATACCTCCACTCTTCCAACAAATTCCTCCATGTCTCCAAACAATTCAGCCAGTGAATCATTATTTTCACACTACATTTCCAAATTATGGAATAAACTCCCAAGCTCCCTCATCTCCAACTGCTCTATTCCACAATTTAAAACACTATTAAAAACATATCTTTCAAAATAGCTCAATATACCTTCCTCAAAAGCTAATATTATTTGCTCATGCATATCTTCACCAAGACTCTAAAACTGGAACTTGCTACTATTATATCCAAGCTCTGCTATCTTTCCTGTGCTATGATTTACATAAGCTCTCTATCGCCAACAGGGCCGGCCTTAGCTGAATCGGTGCCCTAGGTGAAGTACTGCTCTGCCGCCCCTTAAGCCCCACCCATACCGAACTCAAGGAACACCCCTATTTGAGCCACGCCCACAGATGGGTCACTCCCACAAAACCCACTCCAGTTCTTTCAAAGTTTAAATGCATGAAAAAAACAAGTCATACTGCAACAGACACCTTTTAGTGTAGTTGACTGCAATTGAAGGTTGAATTTTCCTTAATAAACCTGCTTGATCTGTTGCTAGTGTACAAGAGTGAGATTGTGACAGCTTCAGGGTACAAAAAAATGCATGTGGATTTAAAGACAAAATTCTTGCCTGAACACCAGAATGTCTGTAAACGACTTGAAATCAGGACTAAATAGAAGACTGTCACAGCCGGATTGATGGCCAACTATTTTCCTTCATGCCGATACAACATTCTCATGATATGCACTCATATGGAAGCCACATGCCTTGCACTTTACAGATCCTGTAAACAAGCTCTTCAAGTATAATGCAAAGTTTGAGTTTCTGGTCCTGCAATTAATAAACAAAGGCCAGCTCTTGATTATGGAAATTCGGTCGTGCTATGAATGAAGTGATTCACATGATTATAGGCTACTGGCATGGAGGTCCTAAAGCCTAGCCAAGAATTTTACCCATTTGCCAAACAATACACAATACTGTAACTATTCTGAAATCTTTGATTTACTTTAAAATACAAAAATAGCAGTGTGTTTTATCACTACTCCATTATAAAAACTGAAAATGACATGGGAGCATTTCTGCATCAATATTATCAATTAAACAATACATCATAACTGCTTGAAATATGGAGTTCCATAATGCTGACAGTGAATGCACAAAAAAACTAACAAATATATCTGTCTTTCTATCTCTAGCTATATCACAAAGACATGCATCATGAGCATTTCTCCCCAGGCCGCCACTGAAAATTGGCCTTGGAATGATACAAAAAAATCCATATTGCTAGACAAAAACATTTCTACTATCAGCAGAACCACCACAACAAGCCACAGAAGTTCTGGGCAGGTATTAAACTTCTCCACCCAGGACAATCCACTAATCCAACCCCCTCAGCCCCTAGCAAAAAGTGCCAGAGTCCACTGCCAACACCTTCAACAATTTCTTCACAGAAACCATCTAAGCCCTTGCTAGCAAACTTAAACCCACTTTCCCTAATGCTAAAACCCTTAAACCCAGTGACAATCTCCTTTAGCTTCCAAAAAGTTCTGACTTCTCTCATTACAGTCCTAATCACAAAACTCAAACCAACCACCCTTTCAGCTGACCTCCTCCCTGCAGACTACCTGCTGATGTCATAGCATACCCTGTCACTATTTTGATGAACATAACCATAACTGAAGTCTCTGTCTGGAATCATACCACTCCATAAAGGTGGCAGCTCCATTGAACTATCAAACTATAGACCAATAGCTATCCTTTCCCCTCTGGCTAAAATTATGGAAAAGTGTATCCATAAACAACTCTTACAATAACTAATTCAAAATAATCTTCTGGCAACTCCCAGCACAAAATGTTAAATAAAATAAATAAAAGGTGTAATAAAATGAATAAAAGGTGTTAAAAAACAACAGGCTGCTTCTAAAAACTTGTGCCCAGTGGGCTTACCTCAGTCAGTACATCTTTCAATCAGCTTATTTCCAATGCTGAAGAATAAAAAGATGGTTCAGACTTACAACTGCCACCCGTTTGTTAGCCAGGAAATTATTCCTTTTAAAAATGAACCAGATCTCATCTGCTGTGGTGGTGACTCACTGCTTGTAGTTTCTGCTGGAGGCTGTAAAATTGAAGTTTTTGACATTCGGGATGAAGGGCCGAAATTCCGGTGCAGTTTTGCAACTATTGGAAAAATGTTGCATATTACATACAGTGAAGTCGGTAAGATGTCGGGATTGCTGCATTTGTATAAATCTGGACCTTGTGTGTGTGTTAACAGTATACATCACCTACTTGTATTGCAGTGCTGAAGTTCCATAGGTAGAAGATTGGTCAGGAGTTTTACATATGTATATGTATACATATATATATATATATATATATATATATATATATATATATATATATATATATAATCTCCATGGAGTTTTGTGATTCTGTTCCAAAGCGAGAGAAAAAAATGTACAGGATTGTAATTTATCTGCCTTTGCCTGGCGGTCATAACTAAATTATGTTTAGAGAAATTGATTTAAGAAATGCAGGTTTATGATCAGTGGTTCCGGTAGCCAGTGGGGGGTATGGAGAGCAAAAAGGGTGCTTAAGTGGTCCAAAAAGAGCAAGTTTTAGATGAATGCTACCATAAGAATGTATATAATGCAAGATATATAAGCCATTAGTGCAAGTTTCATTAGGAATGCTTATAGAAATTTCTTAGGATTTCACAGAGACTTCTGCAGACTGTATTGTAGTCTGGTGACTCCAAAGCAAGGCGCAGCTGTAAAGGAGTAGTGACTTGCTCAAACTAACTGAAATGGATGGGTCCGCATCAATGCAGGGTCAGCTCTAAGCAAGAAAACGTTAAATAGTAAGTCATAAATAACTACTAATCGCCTCATCAAAGTGGATATTTAATTATATAAAGTTATACACAAGCCTTCACCTTACTTATCTTCCACAAATTTTGCTTGTACAAGGCATTTAGCTGTAACCTGCTATGTTATTTAGTTTTTGTGTATTGTGTGTTTCTCCGTAGGTTAAAATACTGTTTTGAATCTATACTATGTTCTGGAATTATTCCTACTGTATACTGTTGCCCTGTCAGTTTTGCACCTGGGATGAGTCTGAAAATGGTCCAGGTGGATACATTTTCAATGCTGGATAATAAATAAATAAATACATAAAACAGCACTTACAGACAATCCCTTGCTGCCACCCCCCACACACCCATGTTACCATAAAGCTTTGAGGGAATGAGAAGGACCAAATAGCCTGCTTAAATTAATTTCAGCTTTTAGAAACATAAAACATGATCGCAGTAACTTTCCCACTCCAAGTAACCATAATGGCATTTGGGAGAGGAGACGTGTTTTACAGCCCAAATCCAAGAAATACTGCTCATTGTGATATACACTAGCATATTACCAGCAGCACACAATGGCAGAAATGCCCATTGAAGTATTCCCCTACAATAGTCCTAATCACACTGCCCATTGTAGGGTATCTCAGCTTGTTTCTGACATTAATACCTGAAGGCCACGCACAATGGCTAAAATACCCACATAACCAATAACCAAAACTTGTACAGTAGGAATGTTTGACTGGCAAAATACAAGAAATGTTAAAATTAATGCATTTCAGCCTGATTCCAGTAATAGCACTTAATGGCTACAACACCCACCCCATAACCAGAGTTGTACTAGGGAGAAAGCATGACTGAGTGGACAAATGCAATAAATACTGTCCGCCCTAATACATTTCATTCTATTTTCAGCAATAACACACAAAGTAACAACCTTTCCCAGCCACTCCTAAAAATACAACTGCAGTATGGACAATACACATGCCTAATCATGTTCTCCAAAATTATTATTTTTTAGTTATGCATTTCAGATTATTTCTGCAGTAGCACAATGACAGAAATTGTCCCCTCCCTGAAGAACTATATTGCAGACACCAAATGGGTACCCCTTTTCCCTCAGCAGCTCCTCTGAGCCAGCTACTTCTGTCCCCAGAGGAAAGCATGCCTCTGCATGCTGAATTCTTCTCAGTTTTACTGGTATTAAACACCAAGTAATGGGTCTGGCTAGCTCAAACTCCACTGGGTAACATTTAGAATTTCCACTAGGTGTCACCTTTGTGGCAAGACACAGTGGTCTCCCTTACCCTAGAATAGGTGAGCAGGTAATGGCAGCTCACTCCCACCCTCTCCCCAGTCAGCTTTTGCAGGCAGAACAGTGATTAACTCTTCAGGAAATGATACATTAAGTTTACAATGCAGCCAGTAAGCATGGAAGTTCAACAGGTAGGTTCAGCTGTAAAGTAATCTTGGTATAGTACAGTGATTAGCAAAGTTCAGCATTTATGTCCATCAGCAGACACATTATAAGCAATATCTATCTTAAATCCATCATTCCTAATGTAGCAAGCATGCATCCACCAACCAAACTGCACTACACAGACCACAGCTTCTCCATACTTAAATTCCATATATACACACACACACTTTCCCATGCATACAGAAGTGAATAGTTTAAATTACACACACATACACTTACCTTCTTTCTTAACCGAACGGCCAAACAAGCACACACAGACTTAATCCCTCTTAACAAAACTGCTAGCTTACATTTCACACGCCTGCAAAACGTATTTACTCCCACGTTGGTGTGTACATGCATGATTCTCCTTAAAGGAGAAGACGCTAATACCGCGATGCTGTAAAAGTGGGAGGGCGCTCACCACCCCCTTTGCCCTGTGGTTCCAATGCCCTCGAGCAGGCACCGAGAAGAAAGAATGGACTAACTAAATTAATTAAAATAAAAAAATAAATAAATATTGGAAAAATTTGCGCCCTTTACAAGGCCAGCGTTTATGGCGCCCTAGGCGGTCGCCTAGTTCGCCTATGCCTAAGGCCGGCCGTGATCGCCAATTGTGTTTTCCATACTTTATCTCCAACTGCTTGCTTCCAGTATATGAGATGTAATGCATGACAAGTTGGTTACAACCACCACCTCCTCATGTAAATCTCATGTAAATACAATCTTTCTCCTTTTCTGTATGGCATTATACTCTTTTGCATTACCTTTATATTACTTACTACTCTTTTAAAAGTATTTTTAATGTATTCTTGAATGTACTGTTCTTTTGAATGTACCTTTATATTACTTACTATTTTTGAATGTATTGCTGTATATGACAAATTTCTATTGTACATTGTGTTATGATTTATTTAGTAATAGTGGAGCTTTTCTCCCCAGGCCTCTGCTGAAAAAGGACCTGTGTCCAGTCAGACTTTCCCAGTAAACAAATGTAAAATAAAAATAAATACAAAATAAAATAATAACTGTTCTTTATCATGGCTTAAATGCAAAGTGGTTTGCCACTGTTTCATGGTTGCTGTAATGTAACTGATCAGTGTAGGGTATATCTTAAACATGTTTAAGCACTCTTTTATCCATGAATGTGGAATACTGTCAAATGCTTTTTTGTGTCTAGCCATGCCATATAGATTGTTCCCCTTTTTATAGATCTCCATTATGACTTTTTTTTGATGATCCTTTGTTCCATACAACTTTCTTTTATTACTCTTTTGTTCTACTTCCATGATTGAGTTTTCTTCTAAATGACTATAAACTCTGCATCAGTTCCAGTGTATAGTTTATACATCGTCAGAAGGCAAGGTATTGGTCTGCAGTTTTTAGGATAGCTTGCAGGTTCACTCTTAAATAGGAGTATTGTGTTTCCTGTTGTTAACCAGGCTGGTGTCTGTTCGCAGTGAGCATATAAACTGTGCTTACTCATGTCTAAATTTTCATGTAAAGATGTTAATATTTTTAGTCAGAAGTTAGGCACTGCATCTGGGCCTGGGGTTTTCCAGTTAGGAGCTCTTCTTAACTTTGTTTCAGTCTCTCTGACCATTACGTAATCCCATTTCATATCCTGTACATTTGAACTTCTTATTCTTTCTTTTACTACTTTTATCCATTTAGCATCTTTATGTTTCACAGGATTTTAGTTGATCTGTTCCCTCTTCCATACTCTTTTAACAGTGACACTTCTTGTGTTAATTGCTGTATTGTTTTCTCTCTTCAATACTTACATGATAACTTTTAATTTCTCCCCTTCCTTTCCCTTACCACCATGTGTTTTTTTTTTTATAAGACTTTATCTGTTATTAATTAGCTGCATAATAATATATCCCATTTTCTTCTGTTATATCACATGAATCTCTACTGACAATTCTAATTACTGTGTTCATTTCTTTTATCAAACCTCTAACTTTTGGGGTTTAATCTATTTCTTTCGTTGATCTTAATATAGCTTTCCATTTCTATTAAATCAAGCAACTGCACATTCTTTGCTCTCCATTTCCTGTGGGCATTCTATAGTAAGTTCCAGAGCAGCTTCCTGTGCCACATTCTCTTCAGTTTCATCCTGTGTCATCCGTTGCTCTCTCGTATGAGAACTCACTGGCCTAATCACTCCACAACACTGACTGCATTAGAATTGCCATAGTTTCCTGTTCCTTCCCTTGCTGTGCAACTCCAACCAAACATTTGTACTGGTTTCCTGTGGAAGGCTCCAAAATATTTTCATATGACAACTGGTCAGATGTTGCCTGCTCCATTGGTTTCTCCTTAATTTGGGTCTCCATTGCTCTATCCTGCTGTGATGTTATCAATTACATTTTCTACACTAAATCCTTCACTTTGCAGGTAATCCATAACATCAGTTTCTATTTCTTTAAATTCTCCATTACTAATCCTCTTTTCTAATTTTACTCTTTGTTTTCTTATTTTTTGAATTGTAAAATTTTCCCAGCCCAGATGCCTTTGCCTGTATTTCTCTTCAAATATCTTTCTTGCTGCTCTTGTTGTGTTGATTAGTTTTGCTTTTTCCTTTACATAAATATTGCACCATATTAAAAAAGAATTTATGTTCCATGTGAGTTGTTCCATCTCGCCTTCATTCTTCACTGATGGGTTCGGAGCCAATCCTTGGCTCCAACATGGCTGACTAGTAAGCTCAAAGTTCTCCAGTAGCTCGAGACCCAACCCCTTATCCCACAATGCACTGCTGGAATTACCTCAGATCTTGTTTGTTGCGTACCATATAGAAGTACAATAATTATTCTGCCTAAGAATGAAGACACATTGAAAAACCAGGATGAAGACAGCCTCCAGGTCAACTGCCAGCCAGGAGTGGGAAGGAGGGAGGGATGTGAGAATAAAGGTGAGATGGAACAACTCACATGGAACGTTATGGTGAATACATAACTTCTTTATGTGAAGTTGTTCAATCTTGCCATTCATTCTTCACTGATGGGTAGCATCCCTAGCACCCTGATCTTGGGTGGCTCACGGAAGTACACTCTTTAGAACCGTAGAACCAAATGAAGCCCTGTCCCTGGAGGCCTTATCCACTTTGTAATGAGTTATAAAAGTGTGAGGTTTAGACCATGTGGCTGCTGCACAGATGTTGTCCAAAGGTAATTTGGCTTGAAAGGCTGAAGAGGTAGAAACTGCTCTGGTTGAATGAGCCTTCACCTTACTAAACAAGGGCATGTTATGGCAAGAATATGTGTAAGTGATACAATCCGACAGCCACTTAGGCAGGGTTGTTTTGGCAACTGGTTTACCTTTCCTGGCCACAGAAAAAGACACAAAAAGCTGATCTGATTTCCTAATGTCTTTTGTTCTGTCTAAATAAAATCTAAGTTGTCTGTGAACATCGAGTTTGTGCAACATATATTCCAATTTGTTGGTGTGATTAGGGAAGAAAACAGGCAACTCACTGACTTGATTAATGTTAATCTCAGAATATACTTTAGGCAAAAAGGATGGGTTTGTCCTGAGAGATACTCTATCAGCATAAAACACCACATAAGGGGGCTTGATGGATAGGGCTTGGAGCTCTGACACTCTGCGGGCTGAAGTGATGGCTACTAGGAAGATAGCTTTCCACGATAGAAATTTTAGTTCACAAGATGATGCAGGCTCAAAAGGAGGAAGAATGATAAGAGATAACATAAAATTCAAATTCCAGGGAGAGTAAGGTGTCTTCACTGGAGGCCTCATGTGAAAAGAACCTTTTAGAAAAGCCTTAGACAATTGGTGAGCCATAATATTCAATCCATCAATCCATAGATGGAAATTAGATATAGCAGCTAACCATAGCAGCCACTGCTCCTTTGTTGAAAATTTCTGTCAAGAATTGTAAAATAGAAGACAATGGCTCTTGGTAAGGGTCAGTGTTATGGGAAGAAGCCCAAATGGAAAATCTCTTCCACTTACTATGATACAATTTTCTAGTGGAAGGTTTATGGGAAGCCAACAAAATTTGCCTAGTGTCATGGAAAAGATTATAAAGCCTGGCTATGCGGGGAATAGGAGCAGCCAAGCGGTTAGCTTCAGTGTCTGCAATGATGGATGAAGATCCCCTGACGGATGTGTCAACAAGTCCAGAACTGGGTCCAATATCCATGGATCTTCCAGAATGTGATGGTAATGAAACGGAAACCAAATCTGCTGAGGCCAATGAGGGGCTATAAGGATGATCGTCTGTTCCAGTGACTTTGCTTTCTGTAGGAATCTGGGTATCACGGGAATTGGTGGAAATGTGTAGAGGAGACCCAGGGGCCAATCGTGGACAAGAGCATCCCTCAGGGAGTGACCAGGCATCAGAATCGGAGCAAAATAGCTTCTGTATTTGTTGTTGATATGACTAGCAAACAGGTCGCAGGAAGGCTGTCCCATTTTCAGAAAATCCTGTTCACAATCTCTTGTTTGCGGTATCATTCATGGGGCAATAAAACTGACCTGCTCAGTCTGTCTGCTATGATGTTGAATTTACCCAGGATGTGCATTGCTAACAGAAAGCGCTGGGATGACACTGCCCACTGCCATACTCTGAGAGGTTCTCAGCAAAGGGGATAAGACTTGGTCCTGCCTTGCTTGTTCAGGCACCAGACCACTGACATGTTGTCTGTCTGTACTGCAATTGTCCCTAGAGGAAGAGAGTCCTGAAAGTATTGCAATGCTAGAAGTACTGCTCTCATCTCCAGGAAATTGATATGCAGATGTGATTCTTGATCTGTCCATGTGCCATGGACAGTTTTTCCCTGAAAAAGCCCCCCCCCCCCCATCAGGGAAGCTTCTGTGGTCACAGTGGCAACTGGAGGGGGTAGCATGAAGGGACGTCCGATTGTGACATGAAGAGACATCAACCGCCACTGAAGATCCTTCTTGCAGGAATTCGTTATCAGGATCATGTGACTCCTTAGAAGTTCTTGGTAAGACCATTGCATGAATAGAAGCCATTGAAGGATCCTCATATGCATCCTTGCTAATGGGAATGCCAAGATTGCTACTGCCATCAGTCCTAGTACTTTCAATACTTCTGCAGCTGGTGCTCTGTTCTTTGATACCAGGGACATGATGTGTTGGTGAAGAATACAAATCCTTTCTGGTGGAAGACGAAGAGTGGTGGTTGACATGTCTAATTCTGTCCCTATAAAAAGATGTGCTGCGATGGCAACAAGGTAGATTTTTCGAAGTTGACTGTAATGCCTAGCCGATTGCAGAGTGTCAGAGTAGCCTCTCTCACTTGAAGAAGTTTATGCCTGGTGGTGGAGGTAAGGAGCCAATCGTCCAAACATGGAAACATCTGGAATCCTAGATGCCTCAGATGGGCCGTGACTACTGCCAAGCATGTGGTGAACACTCTGGGGGGCTGTAGTGAGACCAAAGGGCAGAGCTCGGAATTGACAATGATTTGCTCCCAGCCAGAAATGCAGGTGATCTCTGGATGGCCTGACCATCTTTATGTGGTAGTACGCATCCTTGAGATCAATCAAGCACATCCAATTGTCCTTCCCTAAAAACGTGAGTATGGACTGTAGCGTGACCATTCAGAACTTCTCTTTTCTCACAAATTGGTTGAGTCTGCTGAGATCCAAAATGGGTCTCCAGTCCCCTGTTTTCTTTGGAACCAAAAAGAATCTTGAGTAAGTTCTGAATCCTGTTTGGTCTGCTGGGAATGGCTGGATGACTCTTTTTTCTAGCAATCGGCGTACCTCTACTACTGCTTGTCCCATGTGATTGGGTGGGACGTCCGGGATCTTTTTTGACGGGAAGGGGGTGGGTGGAGAACGGTATGAAATACCCTCTGGAAATGATACTTTGTACCCAAATGTCATTTGTTATATTTAGCCAGGCTTCTGGGTACAATGACAAGCGACCCCCAACTGCCTCCAGAGTAGGACAGTCAGGCCTCCCTTCAGGAGCACTGGTAGGACTGACCAGAGAAGTGATCTCTGTCACCCTGGTGTTGTGGACCCCCTCTGCCGTGAGGGCGGCGTCTTCCATTGTAACTCCCTCCTCTGCCTCTGGAGGGGGGCTCTCCACGTGTGTCTTGAAAGGCTCCTTTGGCTTTCCGGAACTACATATTTTCTCCCCTCTGACTTTTAGGAAAGGGTCAAGTGGGGGTGGAAAAACAGACTCCAACGGCAGACAGAGCCTTTCCCTCTTGCTCACACCTGGTCAAAGTCTCCTTCACCTTTGGCCCAAATAAAGATGAGCCGTCAAATGAGGTATTCGTAAAGGAGGACTTGAAAGGTTCCACGAAGGAACAGAGTCGCATCCAGGCATGCCTATGAAGAGCAATTCCTGTACCTGCAGCTCTACTCGAACCGTCAGCTGCGTAAGATATGAGACGCATGGACGAGTTGACTATCAAATTGAGGGTAGAGAGCTGAGTGGCTATCTTGTCGGATACACTCGTAGTTACAGCACCCTGAAGAGTATCTCCCAACTCCTTAAGGAGATCTCTCTGCGGTCTGGTAAAATGTGTCAGGTAGTTCAGTGATCTGAGTGAGAAAGTCGCTGAACTAAACATGCATTTCCCATATCTATCCATGATCCTAGATTGTCTGTTAGGAGGATGGATAGATGAGGAATTCGCAGACATTTCCTTTTTGGTGGCTGCTGCCACCAACATGGCATTAACAGGAACTCTCTTGGTCAAAAAGGACTTATCCACGGGGCAGAAATAAACTTATTAGGCCTCTTGGAACAGGTTCCATAGATTCTGGTGACTCCCACACCCTACGAGAGACCAGATCCATAAGCTCATCGTAGGGCAGAGATACCCAAGAGGTGGAAGGTTGAGACCCGAATGCCTTCAGGAGAACCGACTCATCCTCAGTAGGGCTCTTGGACTGCCAATCACCCCTCTGCCTAAGAATTTCAAGAATCTCCGCAAAGGAGATGTCCTCAGAGGGGGATCTAGGGGACCCTTTTGATTCATCCAAGTCAGTGTCTGATGTGAGAGACTCCTGTGGGGAGTCCAAATGCCTCCTTTTGCATAATCTCTAACTGGGGACATCTTCAGGGGGAACTTCTGGAGAGGTCTCAGAAGAGCAGGGAGCGCCCTTTGGGGCTACCTGAGGCTCTGGGGCTCTACGATTGGGATGACCTGAGGAAACAGAAACTGACACAGGCACTTTAGGGGAAGAAGAGGCCAGACCTTGAGATGAGGAAGTCTTAGGAGACAACACTCGCCTCATGGCTTCGAATGCACCTCGGCTCCGATGAGAAGGATCTGCAATCCCCTCCCGCACCAAAGCCGTGGGCTCTGAGCCCAAAGTAGGAGCTGAGCTCACCTGAGCCAAGGCCCCGAGAGGAAGAGTCGGCACCAACAAGTCAGTGCGACTATCCTCCTCAGACCCGACCGGAGAGTGTCGGCTCCTAGAGTCCCCGGTCGGCACCGAGATCATCCGAGCAGATGGAGCTGATGACACTGGAGCAGGTGTCTGCTCCAAGGGATCCACAATCATCAGGTCAGCCTCCTCCAGCTCCGAAGGTCCGGTATGGCTCAGAGGAGGAGGAGCAGACAGTTCAGGAGTAATGGTCTTTGACTCCGACGGTTGGGTCTGAGCCGACAGCAATTTAGCTAGGCCTGGTGCCTTTAAGAGTTTCTGAACCAGCCAGTCCATATCCAGATCAGACAGGCTGACAGAAGACCTGGAAGAGTGAACAGATGGAGCCAACTGGAGCAGTATCGATGGAGGTTTTTCGGTAACCGGTTCCAGAGCAGTGTCCTGTTTCCAAAAATAACAGACTGTCGGCTCCGAAGGCAGTGGAGCTGAAGTCATCACACTTTCTGACTTTATTCCTTTTTAGTCATGGATGCAGAGGATGATTTGGACGATTTGCTGGCCCTATCCTGGTCAGACAATGACTCTGAAAAGGGTGTTTGATAATACCCCTATCAATTAACTTCCTCTTCTTTTCTGCAAGCACTCTGGTGGAAAAGAAGTTATAGATACTGCATGACTCTTGCAGGTGCACCTCACCCAAACAGTAAACACACTGCACATGGGCATCCATGACAGACATTTTCTGCCCGCAGTCTGGGCATTTTTTAAACCCAGACTTTGGATGTTTTTCCTTCTCTTCAGACATTTCACAAAATCCAATATAAAGGAAACACACTGTTTAACTATGAGGTATTTAAAGAAGAAGTCTAACTGAATCACACAATACACACAGCCCAAAAAGGCAACTAGTAACTATATCACGATAAATAGGATTAAGCAATCCAATAACAAGAATCCCAAAAAGGGAACACTAACTAACAACTATAAGAAAGGGCCTAAGGCCAAAGGGCCGAAGGCAAAGAAAGATTTTACTGAGGAAGGGGTAGAACACAGAAAACAACTGTTAACTAGCTAGTATTATATAGTATTATATAGTAATCAAATATATATAAAAATTGAAATAGAAAACTTGCTGAAAGTTGAAAACTCCCAATAACAGTCTCGAGCAACACTGGAAACCAAGAGATCCATGCCATGGCAAACTAGATCTGAAGTAATCCCAGCAGTGCATTGTGGGATAAGAGGTTGGGTCTCGAGCTACTGGACACCTTTGAGCTTGCTAGTCGGCCGTGTCAGAGCCGAGGATCGGCTCCGAACCCCATCAGTGAAGAATGAATGGCGAAATTGAACAACTTCACATTCTCTTTTTCTTTCCCATGTTCATATTTCTTCTTCAGATGTCTCCTGCTCCTCCTGTTTCTCCTTACTTTGGGGACTCATTGTTCCATCATGCTGTGATACAACCATTGTTAGACTTTCTACTCTAAATCCTTGACTTTGCAGGCATTCCATAACTTCAACTTCTATTTTTTAACTTATACTTTACTAATTTTCTGTTCTGCTTTCCCTCTTTGTGATCTTATTTTGATACTGTGACATTTTCCATATCTGGATGCCTTTGCTTATATTTTTCTTCGAATATCTTTGGAACTGCCTTTTTTGTGTTGATTAATTTGACTTTCACCTTTGCATAAATATTGCACCCTATCAGACCTCTCTTCCTTTCCCATGACCACATTTCTTTTTTATACCTTTGAAAAGTCTCTAGATTTTGTTTTTTTATATTTTTACACTTAGTCACTTCTTTTTCTAAACAGTTCAAGTTTTCTGGGTCTGTATAATGTTTTTTCATAAATCTGGGCAGTACAGGTGGCTCCATTAACAATGAGCTCTGCACACAATTGTATGACCTTTAAGGATGTGTACTTAGGTAAAGAATGCCTTGTGGTTGCCCTTGGCTTGGGAGACCAAATTTACTTAAGATTTGGCTTTGGTAGACTTTGTGTTTTGAGTTGTTTGTTTAGTTTGATGAGAGTGCTTTTATCCTGCTGGGTGCTGCACCTCCTAATTTTTTCCATCATTTTCTTCCTTCGTTTTACAGCCTGTTGATGTTGTGATGCCACCTGGGTGGCTTGTTTTTTGAGTTAGTTCTGTACTCTGGTGGATACAACTGCCTCTATGCAGCTATTAACATGTTTGTATAGGGTTTCTGTGAACAGTTCCATATAGGAAGTAGTATTTTGAGGGCTTATGGGGGCTTGAAATGTTGCCAGGTTATCACTTAGCAGTACAAAGTTATCCTTAGAGTAGTTCTTGAATAGTCTGGGATTAGGTGGAGTATGAAGTTTTATTTTTACTACAAAGGAGACCATTTTGTGGTCTGACATTATGGTATGTGGTGGGAAGCACTCTCCCATATTAATGTGGACCAGATCCAGTATGGTTGCACCCGTGATTGGTGTATTGATAATCTGGTTGAGGGAGTTTGTGTTTACAAGATCCAGGAGTCTCTATGCCTGTATGTTTGGTGTTGTGTATGATTCCCAGTTAATAGTGGGGTAATTAAAGTCATCCATTAGTATCAGTAAAGCAATCAAACAAAGTCAACACTTTATATAAACATTGTGTTCAATGTAAAGGCTTCAGATAGTTTCCTTTAGTATACTGGAAAAACTGTCATACCCTATTAGGGGTGGTGACTAGGAGTTGCTTTTAGAACATAGGGAACTTTACTGGCATTTGTTATTAAATACTAGTGCTCCATCGGATATTAACAGTCTAACTTCTATTAAGCCTATTTTAAAAACCATATCTGCATGTGTATGAGTTGCAATTATTTTTATGGTTGATATTTTTTATATTGATATTTTGTATCTTGTACATTGTTATTCGAGTTTTTCTATTTATTGCTGCAGGGTTAATATCTATGGTTTTCTTACTTTAGTTCTGATGAAGGTCCGTACACCTTGAAAAGGAAGCGCTTAAGTTTGAATAAAATTTCCACTTGTGGCATCTGGTGCGGCATTGCTTTATTATTTTTGTGGTTTAGTAAGTAAGCCGTTTCATAGTCTTTGGTTATTGAATATTGCAAACAGCATATGGGTATGGTGATGGGTACAGCTTCAGCCCCTATTTTTTGCTAAGGTGGTTTTGTGGACTGAGAGACCACTACAGTGTTTAATTCACCATTTTTTCCATGATTGAAACTTATTTAAGGTATCTGGATAACAGTTTTATTTTGTTGAAAGGTAACATCAATGAGTTGGAGCATTTTAAGGATTTTCTTAACCATTCTACCAATTTCTTGAATTTTAACTACCAGCTAAGTGATTGCTCAATTAACTTCTTGGATATCATAGTGTATAAGAATTTGGGAGCTGGTAGACTCGAGTCAAATATTTATAGGAAGGATACTTTTTCTAATGCCTACTTACACTTTGACATTCAGCACTCTTTGTTGCAAAAGAGAAATTTGGTTAAAGGGCAGCTGATCAGATTAAGTAAGCTGGTATCCGAAGATCGTACTTTTAATCAAGAAGTTGTTAAATTATGTAATTTGTTTAAGGATTGGGGCTATTCGAATGACATGCTCGGTGCTCTTAATAAATGGGTGGTCCCCTTTTACATTGCTCTAACACTCTGGCAGGTAAAACCACCTTAGTGACAATGAAAACTTATCACAGGCATTTGTGAATGAATTTAGCAAAGAAATTTATTCTCTCAAAAAGTTGATTGATAGTTACTTTAACACTGTTTTCGGGACTTTTGGACTACTACATTAATTAGGAAAACAGCCCAGGTTTGTATACAAAAATAACAGAAATCTTAAGAATATTTTTGAAAAGAATAAGGATGCACAAATATATGTCTGTTATGAATACAGGGATGAAATGTTGCATTGCATGTAAGCAGTGTACATATATTTTGCAGGGAATGCACATTCTTGCTCCTGCATATTCTAGATTAATTTCTGTCAGAGGTAATTATAATTGTAATACTAAAGGCATTGTTTATGTTGCTTACTGTTCGTCGTGTCTGTCTTTTTATGTTGGTAAGATGGTGGGTCCACTGAAAACTAGGATATTTCAATATATGTATGCAATCAGTAAAGTGATTAATATCAGCACTTTATATAAATATTCCTTTCTATGTAAAGGCTTCAGAAAGTTTGTCTTTGGTATATTGGAAAAAGTGTCATACACCATTATGGGTGGTGACTGGGAGTTGCTTTTAGAACAGAGGGAACTTTACTGACAGTTGTTTTTAAATGCTAGTGCTCGACCAGGTATTAATGATCTTAATTTCTATTAAGCCTATTTTAAAAGCCAAAGCTGTATGTGTATGATTTAGAATTATTTTTATGGTTGACATTTTTTATATTGATATTTTGTATCTTGTATATTGTTATTTGAGTTTTTCTATTTATTGTTGCAGGATTGTTTAATATTCATGGTTTTAAGTGTTTTTGTTTAAACGAAGGAAGTGAACGGTTACTTTACTTCTGATGAAGTTCCATACAGCTTGGAATGAAAGCACTTAATTTTGAATAAAATTTCCACTTGTGGTATTTGGTGCAGCATTGTTTTATTATCTATAATAATAAATTATATTATATATGCTCTCCACAGCTTTAAACCATGTCTCAGTGACTGCAGAGATGTCAGCATTCTCTAGAATGAAGAGAGCTTATAAGGAGTGAAGTTTTTTGTTTAGACATTACAAAGACATGCATCTGGAGCATTTCTCCCCAAGCATCCATTGAAAATTGGCTTGTTCCAAGTCGGACTTTCCTGGTAAACAAATGTTAAATAAATAGACACCTAGCATTGAGCAGTAATGCCTTTTGATAGTCAATTATGTTTACAACATCTTCCAAGCCATACCCCCTGTTACCTGTGCAACAGCTTTTCAGAATACCTCTGCTGCTAATACCAGATGTAGGTCTAAGGCATGTATACCTTTCAAATGGTGTTTTAAATTTACAACATTTGGAGTTTTTTTACATAGTATTGCCTGCTAGAATCTATGGTTTGCACCTAGGACCAAAAAATACAACATCTGGCATTGTTAACCACATCTTTAACTGTAAACAATGGCAAATGCTATTAATCACTTTATTGAGATACTGTGGACAGATATGGGGATTGTATCAAGCTTTAACAACAGTAACCATACTATGTACCTATTCTGTTGACACTAATTGGTACTTAATGAACCTACACTGTCCTTTCATTTAATTTTGTAAATCTCTTCTATCCTTGAGAGATACTGGGTCTTTCCTTAAAATATGTATCACTAGTAATGCAGCAGGATTTATTTGTATGTTACAGACTCGTGGAAAACTTCTTAAGCTTGGAAATAAATCATCATAGTTTTGCAGAATATCATTGCTACGGCTTTGAACAGTAACTAAGATGTCTCTGTAACTGTGTGATTATTTCAGCAGACATGCAAACGTTGTATTTATATTGAAAATTGAATTAGTTCTATTATTTCTAGCTTCTCACAAGCCGAACATTTCCAAATATATATAATTAACGTAAGTGTAATGTTTGACCCATTGGTTCCAGCTACTATCCAGAATGTGTTAACATTATGCACGCAGTTCCCTTTTCAGTACCCAACAGACCAAATAGTTTATATTTCTTCATCACTGATTTCATATAGTGATTCATTCTAAGTATACCACCTCTGGAAATCTTTTACAGGTCCCCAGCCTGATGGATCCACTTTTAGTTTATACAATAGTCAGTTAAGAAATAAGATGTGCCCAGTGCTTAATAATCAAAGACAACAAAATAATATTTCCTGTCAACTGAGAATACAGATGCTTGAGAGAACATGTGAGTAAAGTCTGGGAACAGTAAAATGCAAAGGGACAGCACAGCAAGAGATGTAATGCACTGTCCAGCAATGTAAACCCTGGTAAATAAGTAGTTCAAAGTTGTGACATACGGAATGCATTCATAGCATAATTGTAATCCTGCAGCCCTACCTCATATCAGTATTAAGCTTTTTCATTCCCCAGTACTGGGGGTGTCTCTGGCAAGGAGGATCCATCTATGTTTTGTGGTCATCCCTAAAGTGGACAGCACCTTCATCTAGGTACTCAAGAGGGTACAGATTTGTTTAATTTTAAAGAAGCCATGTATCTGTAGATCATTACAAGTTGTCTGAAATAATCCACCTGACTGACTCTACAAGCACATGACTCATTAGTTAACAGCAAAGCCTTACAGCTCCAGAGTCCATGGTTAAATCCAGATATTCAGTCATTATCATTGTGGAGTCTGTATATCTTCCTCCTGTCTGTCTGGGTCATGTGGTTTCCTCCCACCTTATAAAAATATGCTAGTTGACTACCTAGGGAAATCGTTCATATGTTAGTACTAGGCTAACTGCCCTTGTGAGCCATTGTAAGCCTAGCCAATTATCCCTTGTGAGAATCAAACCCAGCACCTTGTGTTTGTAAGGCAAACACCTTAACCATTAGGCTACCCTCCCCCTAAGTGTTTATATATACCCCATCTACCCTTGCCTTGTAGCCTGAGACAAGGCTGAAAAGGGTCCATGATGAACAGGTCATTATCTAGTCAACAAAAGAACAAATACACAGAATAAGCTTACTGTATTAAAGTCTGTGTTAAGATGAGAAGGGATAACTGAATGGTCCCGAATAAAAGTGATGGGTATTATGAAGATTTGTGCTTGAATGAGAGTTCAGGCACATCATAGTGAGTGCATTCAGTTGTGATAAAGAAGGAAAATAGAAGTGTATATACAGAGAAATTTTTCACAAGAACAGTAACAAAACTATGAGGCCTGTTGCCTTGAATTTTCAGAATATTAAAATATTCCAGTGTAGGCACTCAGTCTCTTACCATCTCAGCTGTTAATGGGCAGAAGACAAGACTGAAAAGCAGATTAACTGCTTCAACAAAATTACTTATACCTGAAAGACAGTACAAAGTAAAGGAAATGACAGAAAATTCAGCAGAGAAAGAAATACTGATATCACAGAAATTATACATGATACTTAATTTACAAGTAGAAATCAAAGTCAGTAATGCAAAACCCACAGGAAAGTTTGCAGCATGAAGCTGAAATAGTTGGCCTCTGTTAATTTGCTGAACTAAGTCCTACATTACTCACAAAGAAGAAGGAAGGCTGTAGAAGAGGAACACTAGATATTTGTATAAGGCAGATGCTTCAAAGTACATGAAAGAAGAGCAGCAAAAATTATCACAACCAGTACTGCCACTGGAAAATAGAGACTGTGAGAATTGTCACTGTCAAAATTTGCAGAGACAGACTCCTTAAGTTATTCCCAGGGGCGGCTCGTGCTATTGGACTGCAGCCCTCTCAGCTGTAAAATAAGACAAATTAAACAAAATATATTATAAAAATAACAAAAAGAAAATAAAATAACCGCAAGTCCCGGAACATCGTGCATGCGCACTCGTGGCATTTCCGATATTCGGACTGCTAGTGAACCAGTCTGGAGCATGCGCACAGAATCCAGACTGTCTCCACCAACCGTCCGGATTACAAAGACAACATGCATGTCTACATTTTCCTAGCAGTCTATGCAGTCAGAACTGCATAGACTGGAAGGGGATCGGACTGCAACATCCGCAGGCAGGGTGATCTCGCGGGACAGAGAGGACGAACCTTAGGTGCTCTCGCAGGAAGGGCTTGCCTATTGCATGGATTAACAGCTCTGCCGGGGATGATGGTCCAGGAATAGATTGTACAGCTCGGAGCTTGCTGCTTTTGACGGACTTTGCAGGTAAGTGTGTGAAGGAATGGATTGCACAGCTCGGCGACTGTGTGTGTGTGTGTGTGTGTGTGTGTGTGTGTGTGTGTCTGTGTGTGTCTTGTCTGCGTGTGTGTGTCTGTGTAAAATGCCCAAGTCACAACATGGTGGTGGGTAGAGAATAAGGCTTGAACCCTGTACCTTGGGCCCAAATGACAAGAGCCTGAATTCCCTACCCACCACCATTTGTAAAAATAATGCAGATTTTTGCCTCATATTTGTTCTGTTCCTCATAAAGTCTGTGGTTTCTGTATTTTTGTTTCTCAACACAGCCAGTTGTACAGTGGTGCAGTGGTACCATTGTTGCCTAACATCTATAGGTTGTCTGGTTTGATTCTTGGCTGGGGTGCCTTCTATGTGAAGTCTGCATGTCCTCCCTGTGTTTGTGTAGGTTTGCTCTGGTGTCCTCTCATCTTACAAAGACATGTCTGGAGTGTTTCTTCCTCTGCCAAAAATAGGCTGTTGTTTCAAATCAGACTTTCCTGGTTAACAAATGTTAAATAAATAAAAATGACAAGCACTGGAATTTCAGACTTCATATTCTTCAGAAAGTACATGGTAACACAAAACCTATTATTATAGCAAGTTTCTAAGTTTATAAGATGGATATTTGAAATTTGTCCCTATTTTTGGGACTGTATTCCCCCATTATTGGCTTTGTCCAGGTTTTTTGTGCCAAGTTTGAGAGCTATGGTGATAACTGAACTCACTGAATATGTTTGGGGGCTGTATTCCCGCATTACTGGCTTTGTCTGTGTTTTTGCTAAGAGGTTGAGAGCTATGGTGAGAACCAAATTCACTGAATATGTTTGGGGGCTGTATTCCCCCATTATTGGCTTTGTTCAGGTGTTTTGTGCTAAGATGTTGACAGCTATGGTGAGAACTGAATTCACTGAATGTAGCCATTTAAGTTTCAGTCTTCCTCTTTCATAAAATAGATGATTGATTTGGCATAGTGGTATGTTGCTCTGACTGTTTTGCACAGGGTACTGGGTTCAATGCCTGGCAGTGAAATGTATGGTGGTAATACATAATTTTATTCTAGCAACTTTCCAACATTATACAAGCAATGTTTAAAATGTGCCCCTGTTTTTTGGTCTTTTGCCCCCCCCCCCCAAATTTTGGCTTTTTCCAGATTTCTTGTGCTGCAAAGTTCAGAGATACAGCTGAGTGTCAAGTAGATTTTATAAGAAGCTGAGAGCTGCAGGGAAACAAAAGCTTAGTGATGCTTATGCTGAGTCTGCTTGCATTGTTAATAGCAGAACTGGTAATGTACTTGCTTTTGATGCAGGAGGCTGTGGGTTCTACTCCCACAGTAGGTAGATGCATTGCTGATACTATACTGTATTGTAAAGGGGGTGGATGCTGCAGTCCTTTTTGGTGAAGATACCTAGTAACTCTGAACCTGTTATCAGTTTGCCATCCATTCCCTATTGCAATATTACTAGCTTATCATTTTGTAATGAAACATAGGCAATTTATTCCTCAAGGGCAACAAACACTTTATTTGTAGATGAAACAATGACATATAAAGTTTGCTAGCAGCAACCTCTTCATTAGTTAAAGATTTCTTTAATGTGGAATTATTTAGATGACTTTTACTTCTTCAGAGATTGTGCATATTTACTGATACTGGTGGACTGCAGAAGTTTGAGTAGACTTTTATGATAGAAATGTTCTGAATTGGGCAGTTTTGTCATTATTGGTGCACGCATTTTTTTCATTGTTTACTGGAAAAAATTTCAAAACAATTTTAAAACGCCCTCTACAGCTATACTATATTCTACAAGGAATATAATTTAATAAAATCAGAAAGGTGTAGCAAATACCATGTATGTTTCATGTGCAAGGGCCTATGATTTGAAAACAGCCCAAAGTTAATCTTTGTCTGTCACTGACAAAATGTATTTTCTTTGAATGTGGGTTTCAATGCTGTTTCAATGAATGTGAGTTTCAAGGGCAGAGAAGTTTTAATGCTGTCTGTTTTCACTGTGAGATTGCATTGCTTTGTTTAGCAGATGTCTTAGTGTTTGTGCTGTTAAATGCAAAATAAAACTTTCAAATGAAGTCCAAATCATCGTAGAAGTAAAGCAGTATGCACATTAGTGTTTTTGGTAAATGGGGTGAAATAGCCAAGTAATGGTTCATTGGAATAGCTAAAGGGGGAGGCTCCATATGACCATGATTTTGTGAGGGGGAAGGGTGGCAAACTCAAAGACAGCCCCAGCTGAACTATACCTCTCAACTGTCTAGATTTTCACAGTATGAATAGATTTTTGCTTCTTATTTTTGGTTTGTTCCTCATTAAATGTGTGGTTTTCTGGCAAATAATTTAGGAATTAAGTCACTAAATAATGACAGACACCGAGTTTCAGACTTCATAACCTTCAGAAAAATGCATGCAAAACCTGTTACTCTATCAACTGTCTCAGTTTATACAACATTTTTTGTACTGTTTATAAGTATATTTTGGCTTTGTCCAGATTTCCTGCATTAACAGGTTGAGAGGTATGTGCAAATAAATTGCTTTAAAGAATTAGGCATATCCAAACCTCTGAACTGTCCCCGATTTTGGCTCAAAATGTTGCTCTTCCCCTAATAATCCCGCCGCAAAATGGCAATTTTGGAAGAAAACGTGGAGGGTTTACAATTAAGAAATAACTGTAATGATCAGAGTTATAGATTACTTTTATTTCAGAAATGCATGCAGATTCTTTTATTTTGTCAGCTGCTCATGTTAGCAGTACTAATATTAAAAAGTTGTCCCTTCTTTGACAGGTTCCCAGCTGTATTGTGTGGCTATTTTATATTTTTGCATCACATTTTTGATCCATTTTTCATAAAATTGTGTTTTTTTGGCAAATTAGTAGCAAATCATTAAAGACTGAAGTTAGAAAATAATGACAGACATTTGTGTTTCATGTTTCATACCCTTCAGAAATTCATACTAATGCAAGACCTACTACTCTATTACCTTTCTAAGTTTATAAGAGCAATATTTAAAATTGTCCTTATTTTTGGGCCTGTCCCATTTCTATGTATGGCTTTGTCCAGATTTCCTGCTCTGAGGTTGAGAGGTATGACATATGTGTCAGAGCCATCACAGTCAGCAAGAGACATTTCAAATTGTGACATACTTGTTGCACCCCACTGCCTCATGTAGTGTGACTCTGGATGTGTCCAAGCAAGTCAAGGAGCAGTTATGCAGTGTAAATGTGCAGAGTATCCCCCTATCCAAGTTAGATACAAGTACTACTTTTATTCTATCCTTGATTTTGCAGAATGTTCTGGTTTGTCATATTTTTATACTGTTGATTTATGCTTATTATTACTCAGAAAGTGCCTGTTGCTCTGTGTTTAAGTAGCAATGCTTTAATTACCAACAGGTAAGCTTGTCTGAGATTGTAAGATGCAAGTAAGCTTTAATAAGCATACTGTTAAAGAATTGCCAACAGTGAAAGCCTTTCTGTTGCCATACAGAAAATACTTGCATAACTAGATAATGTATAAGCCTTGGGTATTGAAATGCATATGACAGTATTTGTAATAAAGGACAGGATTACATTACTATTTTAAGAGGCTCATTACATTTGTTGGAGAGTTGCAGTCATCTTTACAGGCTTTACCTGTAAACCAAACAGAATGCCAATCTATCGTGTGTGGTCCATTACCTGTACAGTAATCCTTTAAGCAATGTATCTTGAGCTTGTTTCATGTTCGCTTTTCATTTTTTACTTTGATCATGTTTTCCCCATGAAACAAGTAGATAGTTGTTGTCAGGCAGCAGGTCTTTTTTGGATAAGAACCATTTTTACAAGTGGAGTATCACAGAGATTGCAACTTTCAGCATGTCACTTGGTACTTTAATAAAGCTGAATATAAATTATAATTAGAACTGCAGTGCAAGGAGAAGTGGTTTAAGTTGAGTGCTGCTTGTTTTTCTTGTACTTGATTTTGACTGGCATTTCAGTAATGTATTTAAAAAGTAATTACTTTTTTCATGCCTCACAGCCTTTTTGTTTCCATCTAGATATTAAGTAAGCTGTCATGCAGCTATTGTATTGAAATATTCTTCTACATTTCACATTGTCATGATTGGACTCTCATAATGACGGTTTGGCACCCAAGACAACATATTTAATTAAAGTTCCAGGTTTTGAGCATAGCTCATCCCCTTTCTAGTTGACCACACCCCTTCCCATTGGCCCCACCCTTTCAGCTGTCTCCTGCAGCCCCCCTTTGATTTGAACTCACCAGCCGCCACTGCTTATTCCTCCAGAAAAGTTATATTGCAATAAAACTTGTCTCAAAATTATGATTAGAAGACCAGAGAGAATAGCTGTATGAACTACTCCAGATAATGAAGGACACTCAAAAAAAAACAGATATATGGACTGTTCAATAGCTGATCACATTACTAAAAGTCTTAAGTTGTTTTTAGTGAACTGTTTACTGATGTGAACAAATAACCATAACATGATTAGTACAGAGTTATGGTTAATTTCTTACAGTTATTGTGATATTATGCATGGTACATCACACAATGTGTGTACGTATGTGTGTATATATTAATACCTGCAAAAACTAACCACCCCCTCTTACTAATTTTACCTTCCTGTCACTTTCACTTTTCTACTACCTCTAGATCTACAAATTACCTTTCATGACACCTTCCCTCACTGGCCTACACTACTTCTATAAAAAGCAATGTCTTCTGGCTTTTCCCGGTTAGTGGTCACCACAGCAGATCACCAGTCTGCAAATTGATTGGCAATGAAGTTTTTTTACAGTGTCACGTTGCCAGCCCCGCGCCCAACCTTCACAGAAGGCACACACATACACACACACACCTACCTACACGTCTTTAAAACTCACTTGACCACAGGGAGGACATGCAGACTCCACACACAAGGAACTCTAGCTGAGAATCAAACCAGAGGGCCTCTTGTTGTGAGGCAACAACGTATACTACTACCTCTATATTCCCTTTATTTCTGTACACCAGATTTCTAATTTCTCTTCTATAAAATTCAATGTGTCTCTGCTAACTGTAAATTGCAGAATTTTTATAAAATTTATAGTAAAACCTACTTGATCTAGGATCTATATGTGAATAACCACTGCTTTGCCTGGTCAAGCTGTACTTATTCGGTAATAGGTAAGAGTAATTACTGGTATGTACAATGTACAGCTAATTGTACAAATCTCATGTCATCTAACTATAAACATTTAATGTCTTATCAAGGTATTTTCCTGTGTATCACCTTAACATATGTTTATGTAACCATAATATGTCCCTCTTACTTTGTTTGTTTGATTCTGTGTGGAACTTTTCTCCACAGGCCTTCGGTGAAAATGTTTTTTTTCACTCATTCTGACTTTCCTGGTAAAAAATGCAAAATAAATAATAATTAAACATATATATATATATATATACATATAAAGATATATGTATAGTATGTGACTGTATGTTTGTGTATAAGTAGAAATAAAGGATGTAAAAGAGGGTAGGCTATATAGAGCAACGGATACAGAATATTTTTTTTGTGTGTGTGTGTGTGTGTGTGTGTGTGTGTGTGTGTGTGTGTGTGTGTGTATATCATTCAAAGACATACATACACACACACACACACACACACACACACACACACACATATATATATATATATTCCAACTCCGTGATTGCACAATCATCAGCAAGCTTGGTTATCCAGAGTCTCTTGGTATTCGCCTTTATGTCACTGAAATATCTATACCAGAGTGGAGGGGATCTAGGACAGACCCTTGTGGAAAGCCATTAGTGATATTTTTCTGCCTAGAGCAAATGCCCCCAACCTTAACAGAATGAGTTTTGTTAGACAGTCAATTAACAATCCAGTGAACTATGTATGGCTTAAATTTGAGTTGGAAGAGCTTGTCAATAATCCCAGCATGGGGATAGTGTCAAATGCCTTGGCAAGATCTAGATAAGCAATGTGTAAACTGTACACCCATTATCCATGGCCTCAGTGACCCATATAAAGAACACAACAAGGGTTAGCAGGCACAATCTGCCTTTTACAAAGTTGAGCTGCTATGTGCCCAGGGAAATAAATTCACCTGTATCATTGTTTATTATTCAGCTATAATATGTTCCAAAGGCTTGCAAATAATACTAATGAGACTACCAGGCCTATAATTCTCAGCATCAGTAGAGGGAATCACTTTTATATAAGGGCCACCCAATTATCATTCTCCACTCATCAGGGACATAACCAGTGAATAGACTCAGGTTGATGGAAGTGTTTTGCTAAGTGGGACTTAATCAGGTTCCATGGAAGTAAAATTTTTAATTCTAAAAAGTAAACTCCGAGGAAATTTATTAATGTATGGTTGAGCACTTTTGTCTTATATTTTGAATTAATTGTAATCTTAAGTTCATAGCTGGCCTTACATTTGAGATGGCCAGGAGCTTTTTTTTTTAATTATAGAGTTTATTGATGTTGTAGTTGTACTATATAGTTTTAGTTCTAAACTTGCAATAAAGCATAATGGGGAAACATGAATTAGACATTCCAAATCCCAACAGAAATAAGACAAGCTATTGGTAGATTTTTTTTATTGAAGTGGTTATTACCAAGATATGTGTCGCAGATTTGCAGAACAGTATTTGCTAACCATAACTGGAACTCTGCTACAACAACAGATGGCAAATAATACTCAGTTTTATTGTTTCCACTCCCACCTACTAGACTAGTTCAGCGTACATTTTTGCAATCAGTGAACTAGTATATGACGACTCAGTCAACATTTTGTTTTTAGGACTTGTTTGTCATCACTTCTTATCATAGCATCAGGCTCATCTCTTATGATGGAGTAGGTTTTTCTACAGGTGATCATAGACAATTTTATTGTCAGGTTGTAACTATCTGAACACAACTGGTCAAGACCGAAGTCTGGGCAGTTGCAATATGCAGGATGAAAATGCTGTCTTTGCGAATAGAGGGTTCACCTTTCCTCGCTGTTGTGCAACTGTGGACTTAGTATACACATGTTTGGGGTGTGAGAGCTTCCCCCTTACACAGGGGTATTCTGGAGTTTTAACTCTTATAAAACCTATTATTCAAGTTACATTTAGGTATGTTCCCAGTCTGTTCAGTTCTCATCTGAAGGACTACATACTCAGGAGTACATCCTCCTCCTTATGCTACACTGCACTGCCAATATTAGAAAAAATAATCCAAGCAACTGGGGTGGGAATAGAACCCATGGAAAATGGAAAAAGATAATTTGCCTATTGTTTCTGCATTTTTTCACACTAAAACTTCCTCAAATATAAAACATTAATTCAAGATTATAAGTGGTCTATCTTTACATGGTGCTGACACTTGCTTAATCACAGAGTCAAAATATGACAGCTTGCCAAAGTAAAGGGGAGACATACATGTACTGCTATAAAGGGTCCAAAGGGATGCTTTGAATCAGAAGATAGACATGATCATTCCTGCAGCTATATGGTTGTGACTACAAGTTTGTCTCATTGAATGGAACAGTACTTTTTACACAAGTACAATCATGTTGCAGGTGGATGTCATATTTTCTAACTGCTGTTCTTATTTTAGAATTAATTGTTAAGTGGAACAGCTCTGATAAGCCCTTGCTGTGCTATCTGATTTTTTCTAACAAGCAGGTTCAAATTTGGTATAAATTATTATTTTTTCATTCTGAATATCTGTTTGATTAGCACATTAATGAGCGAATGTTCAGCTTTCATATTTTACTCCTCTTGTTCATTTCATACATGTCATCACTTTTCATCATCTCTGTTCTGGTGTACTTTAAATGTAATACATTTTTTCTCCTTTGGTTTCACCTTTTCATTTATGGCATACGTTGTTGTCATTTTCAGAACCTGCTTTCTTCACTGAATAATTCCAGAAGTTGTGTAGATAAAACACTAATGCTGCTTTCTCCAAAGATTTTGTGTGACCTTATTGTGTAGAATTTGGAAAAGGCTTGGCATCTAAAAGCCAAAAGCAGTATTCTTTGCAGATGTGTAATTTCAGACACAATCCGTGGAAATATTACACAGATAAATTATACTAAACATGTACCTTAGTAAGAATGTATAACCTACATACCTTTTGCAGATTTAAGATTCCGTAAAGGAACAGCAGACATCTGAAGCAGTGAAACACGAACAGTGAATGAGAAAGTTATCATCTCCACTTCCTACTTACAATGAAGAAAGGTGTACAGACTCTTTGACAAAAAAATTGTCTTGTCTCAAGAGTTGCTGGAAATCCTTGACATATACCGGCATCCAAAAGTCCAGCAAACAGGATTAAGCTTTAGCATCTCATGTCAAGGACCATTCTCATGGAATACTTTGACCTTCACTTGCTTTACTGTAGAACATATAGTCAACACTTTGAGATACTGCATGTCAGATATTGCATCATGATGTCAGAATACAAAAACTATCTTGTTAAGCCATGATGTAATAAACCTATTATTGGTTTCTCCTCATTTCTTCCAGCAACAGATGTGTATTGAAGGCGGTTGGAGGGATATCAATGGCATCTATATCAATGCCAATGAGCAGATGCCTATAGAATAGGTGACAAGAAACTTGCATTTGTGGGGCTAAGGACTGGTGTCTGCAGATCCAGAGAGAAACTTGCATTTGTCAGGCTTAAGACTGGTGTCTGCAGATCCATTGAAGCAGGTGCGAGTTTTCAGCCTCTTAATTACCATTAGAAGTCACCAACCACTGGTGGGGCAAAATATGTACTATCTGGAGGAGTAGAAGAAACAGGAGTAGGTGATGTCTACATTAAAAGAGGAAGCCTTGCTATCATTTTATTTATTTTACATTTGTTGACCGGGATAGTCCGACTGGATACATATCCATTTTCGGCGGAGGCCCCGGGAGGAAAAGCTCCAACATACAAACATACAGAAAAGAATATTGAACATAAAAAGCTTATTATTTCCAGATTCGTTCAAGCCAGCTAGTTACACATATACATTAAAAACTGCTGATAATAGGTTTAGTACATAAATACTACCTCTTAGTGAGGTTCTATGTTACATACAACGGGTAGATATGTACATATTTACAAATGGTATGCTTTTTGATAGAGGTGTCTTTGCGCAGACAAAGTCAGTCAACCAAGTAAGGAGTTGAATCCAGAAGGGTTTTAGCATAAACTTTTAGCCTAGCTGGCTAAACAGGGCTAGTACAGGGACATAGCCATTGTGCTTTGTAGTGGAGTTTAAGTCTTTTCTTGAATTGGGATAAGGAGGTCATGAGAGTAAGGTGAGCAAGGAGAGGGTTCCATATCTTACCGACGGCATTAGCAAATAGGGAGTTTCCAGCTGAATTATTCGCTTTCACTGTTTGGATGAGCAGTCTATTAGAAGAGTGGAGTGAGCAGAGATTATTATATGGGACGATTATAATATCTAGTGCAGGGGTGTCACCTGGGGATAACTGATTTGCATTTTAGTGTGTATGTAATAAGGTGATCGCTAAGTTCATTCGGGAGAGTCTCAGACCTGTATGAGTGGAAATGACTATTGACGAGTATCCAGTCTAAGATACTGTCTTTTTGATTGGGTTGTCCTATTCTGGTGGGGGAATGTATGAGCTGTGAAAATCCAGAGAGGTTTATGTGTGTGTGTGTGGGGGGGGGGGGACATGAGTGCCAGTCAATATTAAAATCTCCCATGATAATAGTTTCTTGGGGGTTTTCTATCAGCAAAGAAATTTTAGCTTTAGGCTTGAAAAGTGATCCACAACCTTTCAAAAGTTTTAAGTTGCAAAAAGTACAAGGAAATTTACTTGAGCATGCATCATTAAAAACTCACTCCCAAAACAGTTATGAGAATGAGGTCTACTTTTTCATAGAGCAGGCAGAAGGTAAATTAAGAAGCCCTAAGTAAATGAGAAGGCACTGATGGATTGCAAGTCTGCCTCCTGAAACAAGACTACTCCTTTGACATTAGGCATATTTTCTAAATGCCTTACGAGCCTTATTTTTGTTGCATCACTGAAATAGGAGGAACACAAGCTAATGGCCTGTTTTCTCCTACTCAAAATAAGCACTATGAACCAGTCAGCAAGGGATTTGTTTCCCACAGGCACACTTGGTGGCAAGAGAAGCAATAAGTGAACACATAAAAAAAGGGGCTTAGACACCCTTCCCTCCCTTAGTCTCATGCAGACAGACTGTATTTCTCACCACTGGTTAAGCTTCTCCCTACAAAATAAATGCATGCACACACATACACATATATCCATGTATCCATTGCTATCTAGTCACCTTTAACTCCTCTAGATACTCCTTGAACAGCCTCCACCATCCAAAAAGTTTATTTGGCAAGGAAAGAACTGAAGTAGACTACTAAGTCTTCCTTCTGTATCACACACACACACACACACACACACACACACACACACACACACACACACACACACACACACACACACACACACACACACACACACACACACTGCATGCACACCTATGGTAAAAGAAAAAAAATGGCATACAAAATTAAAAGCAGTAACCACTGTTTATTCCATCAATACTCATGTGTCCTAACCCTAACCCTGCCACTGCCCCAACCATAGATATTACTTTATCAAAACCCCTTTCACTAACAGTACCACTATTCAGATAAAGTATGTCTGAGTGCTTTGTTACCTTTTGTGATTGGCTTACTTTTGGAAATTTGTTTTACGTTTTTGTAATTTTGAAATGCAGAAATCAATGTAATGTGCATTGATGTTTCTGCACATCAAGCTTTAATACAATATTCATATATGTATCTGTAGGGTCTACATTAGTTTGCCAAAATAGTATTCTGTTGAACACCTCTTCAGCAACCCGTAATCACTGAAAATTGCATCAGCAATTCACTGAATTTACTAAGAGCAATCAAATAGTTGCCCAAAGCACAACGGGACAACCTTTAGTTGACTCGAACCCACCCAAGTGTGTGTGGGGGGGGCATCACCCCCTGACTATATTATACCATCTCCGAGATTGCACTATAGTGGAGAAAAGGGCAAAGTTCTGTACTTACCTGTTGTGCTTTGGTCAACTATTTAGTTGCCCTTAGTAAATTCAGTGAATCGCTGAAGTGATTTTCACTGATTATGGGAACCTAAATAACTGCTGTGTTGGTGCTGCGGTAGCGTTGTCGCCTCACAGCAAGACGTTGTGCCGTTCGATTCTCAGCTAGAGCGTCTTCTGTGTGGAAACGTGTGAATGGGCGTATCTTCGTTGAAGGTTGTGTGTCAGGGCTGGCAAACTCGGCACATAAAAAAATCTACTGCCAATCATTAGCGGACCGGAGTTCTGCTGTGGCAACCCTTAACCGGGAAAAGCCGAAAGACACAAACAAAATGGGAACCTAAATAGGTGTTCGCCAGAAAATATTATTTTTATTTCTTATTTTCTATTTTTGTGTTTAAATTTAGGTGCTTACATCTTTAAATTTTGCTGCTTATTGTTTTTGGAGTTTTGTATTTAAATCAGGACTTCTGACCACTATGTCACACACTGATGACGCCTTTGGCGAAACCAGTCACCGGTCTGTGGTTGCAGACTGTGCTGCAATAAACTTCTCTAAACAGCAGCTGTCTTTTTCTTTTTTAGCTTAGTGCTGGAGAAATTGTTGGTGGTTTATATATATATATATATATATATATATACATATATATATATATGTGTGTGTGTACTTCAGTTGGACGAAAGACCAGAAGATCGAAATCTGGAACGCTGAGTTAAAAACAATGAAATCGCAGAACACCGAAAAGCACGAAATTCAAAATCCCGATGTTACTGGAGTTAGAATTAGCGCTTTTCGTGTTCTGCTGTAGGTAGGTGTGTGTGTGTTTGAGTGCATTTGTGAGGGGAAATTCTGTGTGTAAGTGTGTGTTGTGACTGTGGTGTGTATGTGTGAGGGACTGTACTGTGTGTGTGTGTGTGTGTTTGCCTTGTGTGTCTGTTTGTGCGATCTCGTTGTTAGAATATTAAAGTAGGGTGGTGTGGGATGTACAGGGGGGCTTGTCTCTCCTGCCTATCATTAGTGTAGGGTGTTTTGTTTAGTAGTTCGGGGTAGTTGTGTGTGTTTTTGTGTGTTATGTGTGTTTTGTAAACTTATGTGTTTTTCGGTGTTCTGGGGTTTCGTTGTTTTCGTCTCGGTGTTCTGCGTTTCATTCTTCTGGTCATAACCACATATATATATATATATATATATATATATATATATATATATATATATACACACACACACACACACACACACACACACACACACACACATGCAGATAGGCATGGGTATCTTGGTCAAAACTCTCACATGTTAACATCTGTTTTGTCAACACACTCTGGTCAACAAAGCAGATGGTCAACAGGTGTGTGAGATCGACAGTCTCTGGGATAAGGGAATATGCCCTTTTCCTGGGGATCTGTGTGATCATGGAGTTTGTATATATAATTAACAGGGGATGTGGGGGTGCAGGGGGGCTTGACCATGCAAAAAATTATGTTTTCTTTTTAAGTTTCAGTTTCCATTTGCAGAGGATGTTCCTCATTCATGTGTAATGTCCTGGCAACATTTGCATTACCGACTTTGTGTTTAAGCTTCTCACAGAACTACACATCACTAGTCCTCAAAGCTAAAATCAGTATAATTTGACATATAGTAAAATGCTGAGAACAAAGTGGTCATCTCAAAATGATTAACAACTAAAAGCCTTAACCAGAAACTCCGAACAGAATAATACTTTTTTTGAATAAAATGTGTTTCATTTTTCAGTTTTGAGAGGAAAAAACATCACAGAAGTAGCGTACTAAATGAGGAATCTTTGAGTTTTATCCAAGCCCCTAATGAAGGTCAAAAGATCATTTTGCTGCATTCTGAGAACTAGTAAGAACAACTGTGATTTATAGCAGTATGCACTCCTCAATGAAAAACTTAGTTGCAGGAATCATTAACAAAAAGGACTTCAGTGTATTGATTACTGCTATACAATCATTGTATATCAAAGTGTGCAGGATGTAACAACTTCACAGAACTTGAACTTAAAAGAAGTTGGTATTCATCAGGAAAAGATTAGGTATGCAGAACTTATTCACTTTGATGTAAATGCCAGACTCAAGGTAATTTTCTTCTTTTTCAAAATGAAACAGAAAATATTCTGTGAATATATATATATATATATATATATATATATATATATATATATATATATCAAAATCAAAACCTCCTTGATAGAATGAAAGAATGAAGGGTCAAGAAAAACATGTTTCATACAAGTAATTTACAAATAAACATGATGCTCAGGAGCCTGAAAATACATTTCCTTACTGCCTATAAATTCCCAAGACATTAAACCTTCCACATACCATCTCTTATGAAATAGAGAGGGCTCATATTTTCTTGCTTCTAAATTAACTAGCTATAATCAGTGACCATGAGTACTAATTGTGAGACTTTTGTCATTTATAAAGTTCATAGGTCCATAATTTCATAGGCAGTGTTTAGGCTAAGCAAAGAACACAGATTCCTCTAAATATGATCTGTATACTTTTCCACCAGCCCAGAAATGTACTTTTAAAGGCTTCAAGACTATTAGACTGTGTCACACTTATAGAAATATTGTTCAACAGTTTAGTGACTTTAACAGTTATATATTGAGTTCTAATTACAAACTTCATGTTTGTTATGTCTAAGAATTTTAATTAATCTGTTGATCTCTATATTATACATAATTTGCAAGACTGGGTCATAACAAATCTTATATGCTAATTTGAGTTTGCCACAGATATACCTGTAGCAACTGTACAATTCTAATATCTTACATCTAAATCCATATTCAATAGACCTAAATTTCATAATTCTTTTAGTGAATTTTCATTGAACACCCTCTAACCTTTTCAAGTGACCTTTAGTATAGACACAAAAAGTGTTGTTATAGTCCATAAGAGGTCTAATGCAGGTCTTGTACGCTAATGTTACATAACAACTATCCCATATGTTTAATAGCTCTTCTAGTTATTAACTCAACATGAACATTAAAATAAAAGTTTGATGAGATTAATATCTGTAAATCTTTATACTGTTTTACTTTGTTTAACTGAGATGGCATTCAATATATGGAAGATCCTGTTTTACAGCTGTCCGCATACTTATACACCCAAAATGTATTATCTTTTGAGAAGGTAGACAATATCAGGTTAAAGTGGCAAACTGTCAAAGGCCTTAGCTAAATCGAGAAAAAATATTTTGCGGCATAAGCCTAACTCAATGGCAACAGTAACTTATTCAAAAACTCACTAAGTTGCTCAATATACATCACCCTTTGAAGAATCCATGTAGATCAGTGTCAACCACTTCTTTGTTGTCTTCAAAATTTTTCATGATATCCTGAAAACACCTTTCAAAACACTTACCAAGAAAGGATGTTAAACTAATGCACCTATAATTTTGTATTTCATTGCTCAGACCTTTCTTATGAACAGGGGTCACACATGACAATTTCCAGTTTTCAGGGACTATTCCTTATCCCAATAATTTGTTAAATATAATGCTAAGATTATGTATAATTAAATGATGCTTTACAACCAATAACATATTTAATAGTATCAAGTGAGGGCCTGTAGATGTTGTTTCTTTTAGCTTAGAAAAGGTAGTAGGGTTAACTGATTCTGTAATTTTTGGACATAAAATTGACACTGCATACCCAAGTAATTTAACCCTATCATCAAAAACCTGCCAAACACTTGAATAAAATGAGCTGAATTTGTTCACAATTTCACTGTTTTTTTCTAATGATCTCATCATTAATTAGTATTGCAGTTACGGGATAAACTTTATTATTTTTGTAATTAATTCATGTATTTATAAAAGGCTTTCTTGTTTAAGGGTTTACTAATTAGCTTACTTTCATTGCAAGTTTTGGCCTTTTTAATTTCATTTTTTAAGTCCCTACAGATTTTATGAAATTTTCTCATGTTTATAGATGTTGAATAATTTGTAAAAGTTTTATAACTCCGTTTTTTCTTTCTATACATTTTAGTATACCATATTCCACCAATAAGGAAAAATGTAATTAATATTCTTACTTTTCAAAGAAATATGAACACAAGCCTGTAGTGTAACAGGGTTTAAAAGAGTCCTATACCCCAAATAATGCTCTGAGTTAAATAAAAAGTTCAGCTTGTTAATGCTTATAAACTGTATTGATAAATTCTACAAATCTGCTTTTCTGCATTCATATCTCTTCAAAAGTGAGATAGGAGCAGTAACCGTATCTAAAACAAATGATAAAGAGGTATGATCAGATGTTCTCAGTGGAGGAGGGTATTTAAACAATGCACTTTTTCAGGAATGTTAGTAACAATTAGGTCTAATATATTATTCCTTCTGGTATTAAAGTTAACCAATTGTGTCATTTCATGATAAATTATAATGTTAATAAATTCCTTATCAAGATAAGCACTAGGGTCAATGTATTCCAGTGGATTCTGGATAGTTGAAATAACCTATAAGTACAATATTGCTCTTTCTATCAATATAATCATCTAAATTCATTAGGCACTGCCAGTGAGTGCTACTATCTATACTTTGGAAGTGATATGTTAAGACTGTATAACATTTTTTTAAAGGTCCATTAAAGATTTGAACAATTAAAGTTTCATATGCAATCATGTACTGAATAAGACAAGATGTTTTTGATTTATGAACCCAGAGTGCTATCCCCCTCAAAAGATTTGCCATAAGCATTCATACTTAAAATCTTTCAGATGAAAACTAGAAGTATGACAGGTTTCCATAATGGCTATAATTGTATACTGTCCTTTAATAATCAGGCCTGATAACTCATCAAATGTGTTACCCAAACTCCTTTTATTACTGAAAAAGCATTTCACAGGTTCCATAAATTTTCTACAAATAAGTTTTGACTTAGTGCTTTGTTTTATTCTGAAAAAAAACTTTCAGTCTGACAGATACTTTTACTAGCCATAAAACTTGCACCATAGTAGTCCCTCCAGTATGACCTGGAATCATAAAACTTTCTTCCCAGTATTTAATTAGCTGCACATTAAAAACCAAAGAAAGTTCCCTTAGCCAGTTATTATACATATGAGCCTTAGCATACTTGTTGTCTGACCATGTAGGAGATGGTATAACTTCATTTAAAATATACTGAACATCTTGTTTTTCCAAGTTCTTAATTATATCCATCATTGAATCATTCATATATGTCACAGGTGTGTACTTTAAACCATTTAAATCATGTATTATGTACACATCTTACACTAGTTTTACTAGACCCAGCTTTCTTAGCAAATTAGGTATATCTGTTAATTTTAATTCTGGTAGGAAAGATATAATATGAAATGCCTTATCCAACTTTGAAAGTTCCTTCACGACCAGTCACAGTATAGAATCTCCCAATATCATAACCTCATGTTTTGCTTCCTTAGGGTTTGCTAACTTACATTTGTTCTACAAGAGAGTCTATATAGTCTGAACGTCCTGATGTTTTCTGCTACACTGTCTGAACATCCTGATGTTTTCTGCTAAACCATTTTTTTGTTAAGTTTCCTTTTTGTTAAATTCTTATCACTGATTAGTTTCTCAACTAAGGGAAGTTCTGTTTTCAGGTACAGTTGATTTTTGTTCAAAAATGTCTTTAGATAGTCAAAATACAGTTATTTTTAGTAAGAATAACTTCAGGACATAAACATATAAGTCTTGTATCATATGCTAAGGAAGACAGTTTATCTTCAACTAAATGGTCTGCTGGTTTGTCAGAATCATTATGTGCTACACTAATGTGTGTATCTTTTCCATTTTCAAACGTATGTAAACCTTCAAAATTACTTACTTTATTACTAAAATTTGAATGTATGTCTACAGATACATCCAGAGTTAACTATGGCTGAATCTCTGCAGACATGCATTTTGCATTTTTCTAATGGCATAAGGTTTTGTCACCTTCTTTCTTTTTTTACCCTTTACATCATCTCTAGGTAATTTGGAAGCCAAACTTAGTTCCCTACTTTGTGTAAAACATTTTTCTTTGTTATAATCTGCAGTATTTTTATTACTGTCATAATTCTCACTGTTCCAATTCCAGTCTTTTAAATATTCATATATTTGTTAAAAAACCTTGCCAAAATGGCAAGAACATAGTGAAGATTCACTAGATTCCTTACTGTCAATGATCTTTAAGAGCTAATACAATTTAACACAATTAAAACAGCAATCCACCCACCCATTCCTAAAGTATACTCTGCATTGACTACACTCCTTAATATATTTAGTCTTCAAAAGATCCTCTAATCCATTCTCATATACTCTTATCTCTTTCCTAATTACCTAATTTGGTACCTTCACAACAGTTTCTTACATAAGATGTTAAGTAGACAGTGACTCATGTAAACATAAAGCAAACTTATACATGGATTTAAAACATAATAAAACAAATATATTTCAAAATCCTTAATAAAAACTCAAACTTAAAGACTTCCTTCCACTCTTCCACTCTGTCACTGAAGAGTCTTCCTGTCGATACAATGATGCCAACGTCTACTCACTGAGCAAATTATTTCAATAGCAGGAGTCCCTTTTGATTGGTTAGAGAAAAAACACAAACAAGGTATGCTCCCTACATCCTTATATAGACAAGGGAGAGCATACAAAGTAAATTAACCAAGGAAAATTAAGTATTTCCTCAAATAGAGCCCCCAGTACACACAACGCTGTTAAATTAATGCTACATTAAATAGCAATAATAACAAAGACCTAATCCTAATGACTATCTGTTCTGGCATTCTGTCCCCCCTACCAGCTAACATTACAACTTAAAAAGCCAGAAACATCATAGCATCTATTATTTTAGATAGCTAAAGACAAAAATTTAGTTTGACTCTGAGGTAAGAGTGGGGGTGGAGGGGCAAACACATTTGATTCATTAAAGGATATCAAAGTCAATTAAGTAGATGTTGCTTCTAAGTTGCCAGTGGAAATAGGCAAAATTTAAAAAAAAATGCAACAGAACACCAAAAGCTAAAATATTCTACAACACAGAGAAAATGGCAAGTTCACTTCAGTAAAGAGACTAGCCAACTGAAGCAGTGGTTTTATAAACTATTAAAACTAGCTTTTGAGACTGTTTGTGAACAACAATTGCATGCTCTCTAGGAAAAGAATGATAGGAAGAGATATTATAATTTAATCTATGCTGAACATAAAGCCTTAGAAAACCTGCAGTCTAATGAAAATGGTGTCATAAAACAGGCTGACAAAGGTGGAGTGGTAATATTAATAAACAGATCAGATTATATGAATACCATGATTGATTTCTTATCTGATAATCAAACTTTTGTCAGAATTAATGCAAATGAGGTGAAGAGAATTACTTCTGAACTAAATACGACAATTTATGAGATGCAATTTTTTGAGGATATTGATATTGAATTGTTCAACTACCCGACTGTCCCATGTCCAGACATACCAATGATCTACAGCTTACCTAAATTACATAAGAGCCTGCACAACCCTCCCATGAGACCAACAGTGTTGTTATATTTACAGTCTAATTTAGGAAAATATCTTGTTAAAATATCTTGTTAAAATAAGAAATTATATTAAGGGTACTGTGGGCTTCTTAAGGCAGTTGTATGAAATGTTAGAATCCAATATTCCCACTGACTTTTTGTTTGTAACTATGGACATTAACTCTTTATTTACTGAGATACTGAATGATTATAGTATGGAAGCTTTACATTATTTTTTAAGTAGTAAAACAGAAATGTGTGTGAGAGAGGTATAGAATACCTTCTGGTGGAAGTGGTGTTAACTAGAAATATATTTATTTTTAATAAGCAATCTTATTTGCAGCATACTAGAATAGCTATAGTTACACCCATTGCAATCTCCTATGCAAATATTGTAATAAGTCAATGGGAAGAGGAGTATGTGTTACATGAACAAGCAGGGTCTATATCACTTCGTTGAAATGGCAGAAGTTCGAACACCATATGTTCGAACTTCTAACCTCGAAGTGCAAAACCATCGAAGGCTTAGAACAGCAATTTTTTCCCAGGGAAAAAAATCGCTGTTCCAAGAAAAACACACACAAGCACACAAAAAAAAAAAACAGCAATCCACACACATACACTTAAAATCCTACATCTAACACTACACTAACTGACCTATCCCGTCCTAACCCTAAAGTCTGTCACTATTGCATACCCACCTCACCCACGCCCTAACCCGAACTCATCTAACCCATGCCCTCACCCTAACGTCCACACAATCGCACACTTACCTGAACCCAACTCGGAACTTTCCACCACAGTGCTGAAAATTACGAAGCCACAGAAACAGTCCACCAAATTCTTTCCCTGGGAAAGAATTTGGTGTTCCGTGGCTTCGCGATAATCAGTTTTTGAACTTCACAGTTCGAACATATGGTGTTCGAACTGCTGACATTTCGATGAACTGATAGGAACCATAAGGTCCTGTTCTTTAAATGCTTCGTGGATGATGTCGTCCTAATTTGGAAAGGAAGTAAGTCTGAGCTGGAGTTATTTGTGGATTATCTTAATTGTATAATGAGGTTTTTAAAGTTTAAGCTCAATTCCTCAGATAAAGAAATAAGTTTTGTAGATGTTAAAATAATGAGAACATTTGAAGCATGCATGCCCCGCATGTATTTAGAGGCATAGTGAACAGCCAAATGCTACAGCACGTAGGCTGAATACTAAGGATGATGAATGTTTGGCACAGATGAAAGAGTTTTCCCATGAGTTTGAAACTAAAGGTTATGATGTTAGTTTCCTGGAACAAACCGTTAATGATACTTTATCCCTTAGAGAAACGACAGCAAGGACCTATTTTAAGCTACCACCTTCACCTGTACAGGTATATAACAGCTTAGGTCAGAAATAATGTATTAGATATGTTACAACATTCAATAGAAGAACACAGGAAGAGAAGGAAGTGATAAAGAAAAACTGGGGAATTTTGAGGAGTATGCCTGAATTAAGAACACTCATTGGTGAGGGTCCAAACTTCGTCTATAGGAATTGCATTAATCTGAAGAACAGGCTCAGTTATAAAGAAATTAGTTTTTTTGAAGAAGAATGAGATGCTAATGAATAGGAAACAAGGGACCTTCCCATGCTATAACTGCATATTCTGGAAATTTATACTTACCAGCAACACTTTTGAACATCCTAGAACTGGGAAGAAATATATTTTTAACCTATTTGCTACCTGTAACACTATGAACATTATATACTTAGCAACTTGTACATTATGTGCTGCATTTTATGTGGGTAATTGCAACCATAAGCGAAAGAACATATCACAGAACATTGCTCAGAGTTGTGTAGGAATAACTCTTCTGATGCCTTGCTATCATTTTAATTTTAATTTTAATTGAGTGTGGCCATGAGCATACATTAAAATTTAGAGTTATAGACCAAGTTATTAGGAATATTAGAGGTGGATATCTTAATAATTTATTAGAATGTAGAGAGTACGAATGATTGTAAGGTTGCAAGCTGACAGCAGACCAGGTTTGAATACATCAGTAAGCAACAAGCCGAAACTGGCTAAAAAACAAATGCAGTATAAGAAATAAAAAAATGCAGGCATTTTTTATGGGTTTTTTTTTTTTTTTTGTTATTAGCATTTTTCTTTTTTTTTCTTTCTTTTTTGAATAAAGGTTTTATAGGAATAATGATATACATTTACTCTATTTTAATGACTGTATTTACAAAATATATATTTAAGGTTTTACTGACTGAGTTGAAGGATTTTTGTGTGTACTAATACTTTTAGTTAGTTGTGTGAGGTCATTGGTTGACTACATCATGTGACTATAGTCTTTTTTGTATAAAATTATTCTCTTGAGTGTTATATCTCTACACTGAAGAATTTACTATTAAACCTTTAAGAGGCTACCAGTGTTTCCAGGTCTAAGTATTTCTTTTGTTTCTTTGTTTTTAAAACCCACTTGTGCATGGCTCACCTGCAGATAAAAAAGTGACTATGAATCACAAAAAGGCAGGAAGACCATATCACATTTACATAACAAAGTCACAGACTATTCTCACATTTATCATTTATATCTTAGTATTCCCTCATTTGCATAAGATTTTCTCAAACTTATTTGAACAGTTTTGAGGTTGCTCCCACTGCATAGAGGGATAAAGACCTAGCTATGTCCCAGTTGATCCAGGTTCAATTATCCATCTTGGTTTACTTATAGAGTGGCAGGGAGGGAGGAGCATGCCCTTCCTGGGTGAGAGGACACTAAGTGATGGTGTCCCCTTAGGGAAGTCTTGGTTCAAAGAGGGACGTTGCACTTCAACATAGTCAATAAATATGGGAGATAGGGCAGGGAAGTGGGCAAGGCATATAAACCCCTCCCCAATGGAAACAGAGATGGCTGAGTACCCAGGACACTCTTCGGATCCACAATTGGCAACAGTAGTACTGGAGGAAGTCCAAAGAGGTAGGAGATGAAGCTGGTAGCTCTGGCATGGACTTGGGGCACTGGGACTACACCAGTTGCATGTCCCAAGGGGGACCGAAAAAAAAATAAAAAAAATAAAAAAATAATTTCAAAAGCTCTGCTTTGGTGCAGCTATGACCTCTGTATCCCCTCAAAGATGTGCTTGTTCAGAATACATACAAATATCTGCTGCATTTAAATGTAATGACTATGAATGCTACCCATAATCTATTACATATGCAATCCAAGCCCTGAAATACTTGAACAACAGCTGATTGGATTAACTTTGATGCTAATGAAACACCAAATGGAAAGCTAAGGAATTTATATCTTACTAAAGGCATATTAACGTACACACTGGAACTTGCTTAATCTAACTTTATCTGCTAGAAACCCTAGTTTGTATCTAGTGCTGAAATACTGAGAAAGCTTAGCCACTGACATTTGTGAGATTACCTAACCAGACATATGTAACAGTGGGAATGCCCACAAAGGTTCCTTACCAGGAGAATCCAGAGTATAAACACATTGTCCTATACAGACTGCCTTAAAGCCCTATCTCTATACACTGTCTCCTACAGGTTACTGAGAGGCAATCTATGCCTGGCATAAAAAGCATCCTCAGATCCAGCTCTGATGGACCTTTTCCACATACATAAAACGAACAGCATCAGAACCACTAGATCCAAGGACTTAAATTTTGCTTGTGACATAAATAAGACATGCTGGGGAGACAGAAATGTATCTCAGAGGATCCCCATGTTCTGAAACAGGATCCTCATCCATGTGAAACGGAGTCCATCTCTAACCCTATTTAAGTGTAACCTTGACTAATGGATGGGAAATTAGAAATTCACCCAGGATTTATTCCTCTTGGCTCTGATACACAGAGGTAGACAGATGCCCATGCTAACATACTCTTCCTCCATATAACCTCTATAGAAACTTCCTAACATACCCCATACTATTAAATGCTCATGACAGATAGGGACACAAATGGGTTGGATTGCATAATCCTATGAACCTATGACTACTTCTCAACTGTAAGCAGTGGGGAATGCTCTATTTTAATCAGTTTGATCATACACAAAGGTAAATCTTGTTTTTTCCTTACCACACACTGACCATACTTTTCATTCATTCAGTGTTTCTAATTGCTTCTTAGTGATACCTAAGTTTTTCATACATCTTAGTTCTTGCTCTGTTTCAGTCTTGACAGCTACTGGACCATTTCTTATAGCATGTATCACTGAAACAGCACTAATATTTATATTGCATGGGATTTTTCCAGGTAAACTTTTTATGCCTAAACAAATCAATATAACTGTATATGATGCTATTACCAAAGTACTGCAAGAATCTATAGTCAAAGGCCTGTACAGAATCTGATATATCTCAGTGACTGTCTAACTGGTTCTGCACATATGCAGCCTTTGTTTTGCACTATAAATATGTGTAACAATTTTTAGCTTTACTTAACTTTACAGACAGCTAAATGGATACTGACTACTGTCAGAGCAACCTTTTCTTTAAATGCACAAACATTCAAATTATTTAATAAAAACTGTTGCCTTCCACATTGTCCTCCACTAAAAACTGGAATGTCACTCAACCTATGAATGTAAGAATTTGGACTATACACAGCTAGTAATGGTTCATCTACTGAAAAGCTACATGGAATAGTATGCTAAATATAAACATATTGTTTCAACAATTATTGTTGAGAGATCAGTGTTGTTACATAAAAAATTATCTAAATACTTCACCATCTTATCAGTTTTAACTAAGCTATATGGCTAGTATGAGCAGTCTGAACCTCACAGTATTATGCTAGTAACATTGGATGCAGAATCCCTTTTACTATAATATTGAATGATACTGGTACTGAAGCAGTTAAGATTGTTTTTATGCAAGTATAGTGATTTCTCAACATTAACTTTTTTAACTAGAAACATCTTTATTGAATTATTACTTACAACTTAGGCAATCATACATTTATATAAATGAAAACAAACTATAGTGACATGCTTTTAGTTGCAAACATTATACCTAACATATAATCTTCGATACAGTCATTGTCAATCGAACATTACGCAGATCATTCAATTCCTGCCTTCCCTTAAACCTCTTTCCTCCTCCAAAACATTATTCTGCATATATTGTTCCCACAATTCCCATTTTTTTCTATGTAATTTCCTCCTACCTTTCTCAAAAGATCCCATGTTCAGTTCTTTTATCTCTGTTACTATATTCGCTACTTCTAGTATGGTTGGTTTAGACTTCGGTTTTCATTTTCTAGTAAATGCTTTCTTTGGTAGCCACTGGAATTAAATTCGGCAAGACTTTACTATGTCTAGGCAATTCCAATTCAGTATCAGTTCAAAAAAATAATTTCCTTAGTTACACAAATTTGCTCACCCAGCATTTCTGACACAGTAGTCTGCAGGAAATTTTTAAAGTCTGACAACTCATTACATTCCAAAAAAATATGTTCCCAGTCACCGCTTTCTTTCTATTACACCTTCAACATTTGAATCTACCTGAAGAAAAATGATATGGAGTCTGACTGGGGTATAAACATACCAGTGCAAACACTTCCAAGCAAAAATCCTAAGTCTTCTACATTTTGTTGCATATTTGGGAGCCATACTTGTATCCTCCCATTGTTTCTTTGTGAATTGCTTGTCCAGTCTCTCTTCCCAATCCTTTATAACCTTCTCTGATTGATGCCTCTATTTATCATGCAATATCTTATATGCCCTACTAATTATCCCTTTTTTAGCGGCAGCTTTGTTCTAGAGATTGCTAAAAACTCTATCACTGCTGGTCTTTTACTTAGGATCTTCCTGTTTCTTTCTCTTTGCCTATACTCTGATAACAATCCTTAATAGGAAAAGCAATCTCTAGCCCACAGTCCAAATATCTTCTTGGCCTCTTCTCATTCTATTACCTTTCCCTCTCTAATTATTTGCTCCTACTACCCAGGTTCCTTTGCCAGTTTTCTCCAATAAGTTCCAGCCTCCTCTTGCTTATTCTTTATACCCCTAATTTCAGTAATCCCTATCAGCAGAGTCTCCTTTCTCCATTCTCATGTTGGCATAGTTCTTAGAACACTTTCTGCTACTTTATGAATAAATATTCTGTATGTTTGTTTTTATTCTCCTCAAGGATCTGTATCCAAAATAATAGTCTATCCTTATTTCATGAGCTTCCCCCAATTTTATCATCACCCCCTTCAACTTTGAATTATAGCGTTCTGCTTGTGCTATGTGTATGAACCTTAATGGTATAGCTCTGAAATACCCCTTGAAATAAGGTAATCCTAAACCCCATTGTTCTGTTGGAAAGATCAACTTATCCCACTTGCCTGACCTGTCTATAAAACTAAAGGGACTAGAAAAAATGTTCACTGCTTTTATCTTCCTATCCATAACCATAAAACAGAGCTTCCAGTTTCTCAGTTTTATATTATTTTCTGTTTAGTCTGTTCCCACATATCCTTAGCTACCATAACAGAATCCCTTTTAACCCATACTTATAAGTATTTAATTTTATCATGTCCCTATAAATATGAATATTGCTGAACCAATTTGTGTGTGGGTACATCATTTACAGCTATTGCCTTTGTTTTTTCTTCATTCATTTTGCATCCCAAAAAGACCTGAAACCATCTCAGAATGTCCCTCAACACTGAAATGTGTCATTTTCTGTTTTTATCAGGCACAAAATAATATAATGTGCTAATAAAGCCAACTTTTCTTGATTACCATACCAATTATATCATTGAATTTCTGAGTCCTGTATTTTCTTTGCCAATGGTTCTAAATATAACACAAATAACAAAGGGGAAAGAGGATACCTCTGTCTGGTTCCTCGGTTCAGGCAGAACTTATCAGAGAAGAACCCCCAGTTTAAATTTTGCCTCTGATCCATCATATGTCCTCCTAATTACCCTTATTATTGTATCAGGGAATGCAAATGCTTCTATTTTCCTACTCATAAAATCCCAGCTTACACTGCCAAATGCTTTCTCTGTATCACGACCCATCAACAACAGTGCTATTGTCTTACATTCATCTTCCCCTGGATCATCATTCTTCTATTAATGTCATCAAATGTTTGCCTCCCAGACACAAAATTACACTGATTCATATATATCAGTTTTGGCATCACCTTTGCCATTCTTTTAGCTATTATATAAGTATATCCCCTTATAATCATGGTTTAGAATCTAAATGGGCCTATATGAAGCTGTATCTGATGGGTCTTTAGCATTTTAGGCATTACAGTCACAACAGCTTTCTTCCAGGATGTTGGTGCTTCTCCAGCTATTAAAATACTGTTAAAAAATTCTTCCAGATCTTTATCGGCGTCATCACTCCCAGCTTCCAAACTTCCACAGAAATACCATCTATTCCTGGTGACTTTCCTGCAGACTAGTTACACATCACCATGTTTATCTCATTTCCTCCTATCCCAACTGTTAATAATTGAGCATCACCTACCTCTAACCTTGGCATATTTAATTATTCTGTAAATATTTACATTTGTACTTTTTCCTGATTTCCACATTTTTCTGTTTTATATAAATGTTCATAACATTTCCAAAATATTTCTAAATTTATGGTTATTTTCCTTGTTATAGGTTCCCTAAGCTTGGCAATAACATCTTCCTTCTATTTTCAGTTGCCTGAGCCATTGTACTAAAACCTTTTGTGTTCAGGAGTTATTAAAAAAAACAATTGCTTAACAGCAGCCTTTCTAAACTTGTGCATATTATCTATATTGTCCCTTATCTTCTCTTTAGCATTCTGCAGTTGTGCCTTTTCTTGTTCTGTCAGATTCTGCAATATTTTAACCTTTGCCAGTCCCTCTAAATAATTCTTCTTACTTCTTTATCATATCACTTTTTTTTCTTTTATTTAAACCCTATTTTTAACTCCACTTTTATTTTATTCTACTCCCTAGATATATTTTCTGAAGAATTTTTTATCTTCCCTAATAACTCCCAAATAATTTCCACTATTCATTCCTTAAATTCTTCTATGTTTAACAGATAGGTGGAGAAATGGCAGTATCTCATTTTTATTTCATTACCTTGCATTTTTATTTTAGTTATTATTGGCATGTGATCTGAAACAGTTATTGGATGTGTATCAAAACTTTCAAATAAACGCACATGTTTATGTGAAATATATTTCTCCCAGAAGTTTCTTAAGCTTAACTGTAGCAGTTTTAGGTGGAATATAAATACATGCCAGCGTAATCTTCCACCCTTGCCAGTAGCCCCTTACTACTACAAATCTATTATTATTACCTTTTTCCCCTCCTCTATCACTATTGGTGCTCCCCTAACAATTAATATAAGTACTCTCCTTTTCCTTTGTCCTACATATTCTGCTGAATAACCACCCTGAAATATTTTCTTTATCAAATTAACATACCCAATTCTATCCAAATGTGTCCCGTAGCACAGGTATTTGCACTCTGTATTTCTTAATATAGTTCACTACCTTTTCTTTTTGTATATACCTGTGAGACCATTCACATTTAGAGATAATATGGAAAGTGTTACCATTATGATAAGAAGTTACTATTCCCACAGGTCATGTATAACAGCTCTTTTAATGTCTTGTTTCAGCTTTTATGTTACATGCATATAATAATGTTTGGGAGGTTGATCTTTTATACAATTGTTTCTTGCCATATTCATTTGAACACGTGTTACATCTTAGAAGATTTTTTGTTTTAATGAAAAAACTCAAGAAAAAAGGCAAACACCCCCAGAACCTAATAACGCTATATAAACACACAAAACTATGCACATGTTCAAATAATGAAGTTTAACCCTCCTAAAAGGAACAATTGTCTCAGATTGACAACTACACTCATAGGCTTCATCTGACCTATAATTAAGGTTATCCATGCTGAGACGAATGGTATAGCCTGTGTTTCTGTTTTTCTCTTATCTTTATTCCTCTCCCAGATGTAGAAAACAAATTGAATGTTTTTAGAAAACATTATCTTTTAGCCACTGAAGGAAAAAAGCAATGTTTTTCTTTCATCTTAGCAGCTTGTCTCCACACAAACATGAGAACCAGATACACAGTTGCCTTCACCTACAACTCCTCATGTACTGTGAACATTTACTTGCTGAAGAAAAATGTTTCCTTACTTTTCCTTTCCTTCCTTTCTTCATATCTTCTTCCATTATACCTCCCTCCATCCATTCAATACTTTTTTTAAATCTCTTTCATCTTTATTCATTTCCTTACAGTACTCATAACTTACACTATCTAATTCTGGTGCTGATTCATTCTTATCTTCTTGTATCACCTTCTCCATTTTTTCTATTACTATATCATTTCTCAAAAATACTTTTTTTTTAGAATTTTTATTACTTTCCATTCTTCTTGCCCCCATATTTCCTCTTTTTCAATCATTTTCTCTACAAATTTTTCTACCACCCTCATAATATTATCTTGTTTATATTTTATATTCCCCTTGCTGTCTTAAGATAGTATCCATCTTTCCTTCTCTCATTTTTACTTCTTTTCCTGAATAATGGGAAAGCTTTTCTTTCTTTTCTGTCAGATAAAAATGTTTCTTTACTTATTTTATATTCTTTTCCTACATTTGTTTTTCACTGTTCCTTATTTTGTCACATTGTTTCATTGTTTTTCAAAATTCAGTAAAAGTTCTTCATATTTCATATAATTTCTTTTTTAATTCTTTTCTACTTCAAAATATATTTTATACTTCTGCTTATACTCTAACCAATACTGTGTCCATTTTTATAAAATGGTCTCATTGTCATATGATCTTTCCACAAGCTCACTCTCTCTTATTTCTTCACCCTTTTTAAACTCTGCAGTTGATCTCTTTATCCCCTTTCCATCCTTTATTATTCCACCATCTACCCCTATTTAAGCCAATACTGTTATATGATATGAAAACTTTCCATTTGTACTCCTCTTGTTATTTCTTTTGTGTGCTAAGAGTAAACTATATAATCAGTTTTAATATTAACAATTCCCCTTTTATTTATCCATTCTCTAGTCTTTCCTACTTTTAATTACTTCACATATTATTCATGCCCTTAACATCTCAGTATTCTGTTATTTTCCCTTTTATTTCCTCAGGATACAGTTAAAATCTCACGCTATCACTATTGACATATTTACTAACACTTTTTTTTTATTTGTTCAAGCAATTGTTTTCTCTCTGTCATATTAGTATATGTATAAACCATTATTGATGTTATATATTTTTGTCTCCTTCTCATACCACATATCGCTACCCTTCCTGTTACTATTATTTTTACATATAAAATTCTTATTTGTTCATTTTGTTTAAGAATTCTTATTCCAGAGCATGTCTCATTTCCTACTAACCAAACAATTCCCCCAAAGTGCCTGTTATTTTCATTTTTTCTTCTTTATTACATCTGATATCTAGCAAGAAAAAAAAATATTTTTTTCTTTTTTTTACACCATTCCACCAACAAACTTCTTATATAATTTATGCTATTCACATTTAATATTAAAATTCCTATTTCATCTTTTCCTTTTTTTTGTTTTACTTACACATCTTAATTTTCTTTTCCTTCTAAGTCTCGTATCAACTGATTTTTCACCATCTTGATCTTCCCATCTCCATCTCTCCCTCTTCACTTTCTAAAATTGCGCATATGTTCCCTGTTTATTAATAACCTCACTTTGAACTATTATTTTTTTCTCTACTTTTTCATTGTTTAACATTTCTTCAGTATACCCTTCCCCAAACTGTCTTCTCTTTCAGCATCTTCTGCAGTAATATTTTTTAATGTTTGCCTTTCCTCTGAGCTTTCCCCTTCATCTAATCTTTCCTTTCCTAATATGGCCAGTCAAACCAAAAGTGTTCAAATTCTTTACATTTTCTACAAAAAGGCTTGCAGTTTTTTTACTGTATGTCTCCTCTTCTCATGTTGGCCACACCTTTATTTCTTACAATCTTGTACTAAATGATTTTCAACCCCCAGAAAGAGCATGTTTTATGTTGGCCCTCATATCTAACAAATTCTCTCTTACCATTCACAAATACTGTGTTTGAAATATATTGAATTTCTCATCCTTAACATCCATTGTTACCCACACTTCCCAACCCCAGTCCATACATTTTTTCATCATACATTTAACTTCATATAAAAGAACAGTTTTAACTCATGCTTATCCATATCTGAAGTCATAAACTGCACATCTTATTTTCTTTTTCATTTGTAAACCTAAGCTCTGAAATAAACAGTCTTTTCATGGTGCTATTGTATTGTTTTTTCAGTCGCTGTCATACATTTTTTCCAGCAAGTTAAAGCTTTCAACTTTCATTTCACTAATGCTCTTATATATTTAATGTTAAACACTAGTGACAATCTCAGTTCCTTCTTCCATCCTTCATTGTCTTGCTACAATTGCACCCACATAACTTCTTTTTTTCTTGTAAAAAAAAAATGTTGCAGATGTAAACTCTGAAAACTGGATACTCCACCAGCAAAGACTACCTCCATTGATTTTCCTTCACCAGCTGTTCTTTGTTTCCCAATCTCTCATTTTCTACCTCCTGTAAAACTCTCTCCACCATGCCACTCCATCTTGCTTCTTCTCCTTCCTTTGGCTCTGCCTGATTCATCAAAACTATCTGCACTTGTGTCTCTAGTCCTATGTTTTCCAACTCTGTAACAGGTTCTTGTTCTAAGCTCCAGCAGTTTATTTAGTTAAACAGGTAGAGGGATATGTGTTCTTGTTGATTAGAACAAGAACTATATACTTTATACTTGTCCATCTACCTGCTTAACTGAAAAAAAATACTGGAAACTTCAACAAGTTGTCTTTACTCCTCCCACAGGGAAAGTATCTGAGAAACAGAGTCTCCTAGATCTGCTAGTTAAAGTAAATTTATCTGGACTAATCCCTTATACTCTGTTTCTTGTTATTCCTGTCACCCGCTGGGTCACAGGTGGCTTACGAGACTTCATGCAAGCCCTCTGGATTACCTCTGTACTCTGCTAGAATTGCTGAAAACTCTGAAGCAGAGCCTGCATCTATTACGTAATGAGAAACTACTGAAAATTAAGTGACAGAGCAGCAAATGGTACCTGCATACTAGGAAATAGGGTACCTGTTGCTTCTATTAATCACTTGACCCTCACAATGAATACTTCTCAATCAACTGTGCAAGCCCAGTTCCAGAATATAAAAAAGGAAATGGTCTTCTATTTACTGGCTTTCACTCAGCAGTTCCATGAATGAAATAAAGGTCAAGTAAACTGCAGCAGAAGGAAAAATTTAAGGGTTAGCTGTCTACAAGGGGTGGTGGAGCAGTGGGATATGGTTACTTTTTTGCAGACATTGTTACAATCCATCTTAAACTTGGAAATGGCTAGCAAGCTAATGATCAAAATGGCACAGTATTTTCTTCTGGCCTCTATCTGCTGGAAAGCTGCAATTGATTATATGAAATTTCTGTCTTAGTTTCAAAAGGAAAGGGTTTTAAGGGTGATAGGTGATGCTAAAAATATCACATACATATGTCATCACATAAGGTTTGACAATGACTACAAAGTTAGCGTTGGTGCAACAAACGGTTTGCTGGCTAATAATTTAGCCATTCCATATCTAGAAGGTCAAAACTAACATGTTTTATCCTGCAAAGCAAAAGATTACAAGGCCAGAGGGGCTGAAATAGGCTGGAATATACACAGAGCTTGATCAGGCCAATAGCTTGTTGAAAAAGTGCAGCTGTCCAGTCCCTGAAGAGATTATGAACTGTAGTACCCAATGGAGATGCATAGCCATTCGGTGCTCCTACACCATCAGTGTCACCATATAACTAAGACAGAGGGTGACCCAGACTGATTTGGATTCTGTGCTAACTACTTCTAGAACTAATCATCTATTAGTCAATGGTTAATCCTCTCCTAGCAGTTCAACACTATGTGTTAAAGGTTTTGAAGGGACTGGACTAAGAGTGAACTTTTTTGTTTTACTATAATGTAATATTTTAAAATTAAGCATCGCTATGATCTGTTAGTGAGGAAAAGGTGAGGGCACAACTTTCCTTTGAGCTTGATATACTCCCAGTAAAACCATGTAGTCAAGGCTTTCCATTTTCAGTAAAGTGCTAGTCTGATAACTTTTGCATTGGCAATATATCTTGGATTGTTTTATTAGAATGTTTATTGTAGGTTGACAACAGTGAATCTATATACTAAGCGCCCATGTCTGTACCACAATAAATGTAATGTATTTAACAGCCCTCTAATTTGCACCTGCATGTTATGTATGTTACTGGTAGAAACTAGCTAGCTCAATAAACTACACAGTTCAATAAATGTTAGCTGACTTCTGTTCAGCTTTTCTGCAAGTGAGTGACAGGAATGGTTAGTTAAACTAGAGCTGAAGTTTTTTCTTGTGTGCGTGTTTGCGTGTGTGTGTGTGTGTGTGTGTGTGTGTGTGTGTGTGTGTGTGTGTGTGTGCGTGTTTGTGTGTGTGTGTCTTTAACAGAGGAACAGCAGAACATTATTTTGGGTACTTGGAGTATTTGTGCTCATTTGGAATTTCCTATTTGCTCCATGTGAAACTTGCGTACAATTTAGTCTAACAATTCAAGGTCACTATAGCAATCTTACCTTTGCACTTCTCATGCTATTTTGTGTTGTCATGAAAAACTAGTTATAAATGAAGGACGTAACATTTGGTATTCATTATCATCAGCTGAATGACATGATGAAAGATCTCTGCAGCAAAGTTAACAAATACTAGTTTTTCATATATTCTGAGATCAGTATTTAAGTAGTTATGGTCTACTCTCAGGAAGGAGCTCAAGCTGATGTTAGCCTGATCTGAGGTCTATTTACAGCTGTTTATTTCAGTTCAATTATTGTGTTCTATAGGTTGTGTAACTGAGCTCTCACTCTGTATGGCCCGATTAGCTGCTCTTGTGTCCCCACATATTCTCATCTTACTTCAAATTTTTGGGCTTTGTGGGAATTATTACTGAGGACATGTAAACTACTGGTACTGACACTTTTCAATTATATCATGTTCTAACTTTTTTGCTTATTCTAAGTCTAGTTTCAAATGTGTAACAGAATGATTATATCCCTATTATGCAAACTATATGACTGAATTGTCTACATGAAATTTGACATATTATGCAAGTCTTCAGTTTGCTATTCTTGTACTACAGTGCCTGTAACCTTATTTTCCATCCACTTACATTGCCTGTTTGAATACAGTGTTTTAAAAACAAACTCATGCAGAATCACATTAACTGAAAACAAGTCACAGTACTTTATTTACTTTATGAAAAAAAGACTATTTTTTTTTCAATAATAAGACTTTATTCTTTTTCAAATGTTAATACAATACCACAACATATTTACAATATATACATGAATGCTTCCAACAGTTACATAAAGTCATTATACATTAATATAAACTTCTAGATGGGTATTAAAGAAAGCGAAAATGAAAATCTAGTATCAATATACGGCTTATCTATACTAAGCTCCATATTTAGTATGTACTTCCCGGAGAAAAGTAGATAGGAACCTTACGCTAACACAATATTAAAGATTTGCTCCCATATTTTTGTATTATTTATACTTTTCTTATGATCTTTAATTAGTAATTTATGTGCTAAGATGTGTTTTATTGCTACACTCTTAAAATTTTCCCATGAAGTCTGGGATGGATTCAACCAATTTGTAGCTATATACAACTTCATTAACAGAAAAATATTTATGAGTATGATCCTTTGGGATCTATCCAAATTATTCGGGGGAATATGAAGAATCATAAACTCCCAAGAAAGTGTAGACTGTTGATATCCCATTTTTTATAATTGAATTTTTAAAGAATTCCAAAGTTTGAAAATATATTTACAACTCCAGAACATGTGTAAAAGGTCAGCCGTTTGATCTATACAATATGGACATTTAGGTGAGTTTTTAGAGTTGAATTTATATAGAGTGAGACAAGTGTAATACGCATTATACCATGACCCCCCCCCCCAAAACGTGCACGCTGATTGGCCAGCGTGCACATTGTAAATCGAGTTATATTAATGGAAAAAGGTCCGGTCGCCCGGACTTTTTTCCATTAGTATAACTCTACTTTTAAAACACTGTCTCGCTATGTTAAATGGGTTTAACATAGTGAGACAGCTTTAAAATAAGTAACGGAGATCTCCGTTGCTTATTTTAAAGCTGTCTCTCTATGCTAAACCCATTTAACATAGCGAGACAGGTTTTAAAAGCAATGGAGAAAGCAAGATCTCCGTTGCTTTTTTGTTCGCTATGTTAAATGTGTTTAACATAGCGAGACAGTTTTAAAATAAGCAACGGACATCTCCGTTGCTTATTTTAAAACTGTCTCGCTATGTTAAACCCATTTAACATAGCGAAAACAGTAAAAAAAAAGCAACGGAGATCTTGCTTTCTCTGTTGCTTTTGCCCACAGCTCTGATGTACTGCGCAGGCGCGCAGTACATCAGAACTGCCGCAGATGCCAGACATCTGCGGAAGGGCAGTAAACAGGCATTATACTATGCCATTATTTAAGAAAAGTAATAGTTTCTTTTCTTAAATAATGTCATGGTATAATAGCAATAACCCACTTCTGGGTGTGGGTAATGCTGTATTTACCCATGGTTGGCTTTGTTTGGTCCCTCGGGCTTCACCCTCAGGACCAAACCACGCCAACCATGGGTAAATCCAGCATTACCCACACCCAGGCGTGGGTTATTGCTATATTATTAAATATCATCAACTGAGTAAATAATAACTTTTGAAGAGATACTGATTTTAAGATTAAATTAATTGTTTTCACTATTTTACTATCTTCAATCGTTAACAATTTCTCCTTCCAGTATTTAGATAAAAGTATTTGGTTATTATATTTCCCGTCTTTTATCAAATTATATGAAGCCGTTATATATTTACAGTCCTGCGTAAGAGTTTGCCATAAGTTTAGGCAAATGGTTAAATCTTCTTCTTTAATTTTAAAATTACTATTACTAAAATAGCTTATTGACAGATCCTTTAACTGTCTCATTATAATTAAATACGAGTTAGGGAGATTCATCTCTCTTAGAATGTCATGTATTGAGATACCGAGGAAGGGATATAAATCAAGTATAGTTAAATCACTTATAAGTGGGAATTTTTTAAGATCTATCAGCTGATTACCAATTTTCAAATTCGGGTTCTTATGAAATGGTTGAAAAGTCATCATATATTGTAAGAGATTTAGTGCATTAAACAAACTTTGTACTGATATTATATATATTCTGATATGTTCCATCAGAGCGTACATTTTAAGGGTATCTTTATTTAAAAAAGGTAATGCCTTACAATTAATACCCAGTCCAGCAACATGTTTATAATTCAGAATCAACCATTTGGGTGACCATTTAGGACTGGACCTATCAAAGTTAACCACTCTTAGAATTCTATTAGCATTTATTATTAAATAATATGCTTCAAAATTCGGTAACTCTAAACCACCCCTGTTTTTTGGAGTCATCAGTTTATCATAGGATATCCTAGTTTTTCTAGGTTCCCATACAAATCCACCTAATTCCGTATGAAGTTGTTTGAAGAATTTCCTAGAAATTTGGACTTGAGTAGCTCTAAAGATATACAATATTCTGGGAAGTATGTTCATTTTAATAATTGAGGTCTTTGCCATTATTGGTAGTTTCAAATTATTCCATCTTTTTAAATCAGACACTATATGCTCCCAAATTAACTTAACATTGTTCACATAAAAGTTTCTATTATCTGTTGCAAAAACAATACCCAAATATTTTATTTTTTCTTCCGGTTTTACCTGACCTACCAATGGTAAAAGCGAAAAGGGTGTAGGCGTCTTTAAAGGAAATAACTTAGTTTTCCTAAAATTTATTTTGTAATTAGATATTTTTGCAAAGTCTTCCACTTCTTTTAATATTTTCTTGGTATCTGAAACAGGTGTTGTACAATAAATATTTAGATCATCCGCAAAAGCAGCCATGGAAATTTTCGTACCATATAGTATTGGAGCATTGTGATAGATATTTTGTTTGAGATGTAGAAATAATGGTTCTAAATATAGGTTGAATAATATAGGAGATAACGGACATCCTTGACGGGTACCATTCTTAATTTGTATTCTTTTTGAGAGATTTTTATTAATAACTAGATTTGTATAGGGATTATTATATAGTTTTTTTAATGTTAAAATAAAGTCTTGAGGTATATTAAAATATGATAAAATATCAAACAAAAATTCTAAATTAACTCTATCAAAAGCTTTTTGCGCGTCAATTATGAGTGCATAAGCATTAAAATTTTTGTGAGTGGCATACGAAATCAGTGTATGAAGTGATAACGTATTATCTGTAGTTTGTCTGCCATTTATAAAACCAGCTTGTTCCTCTGATATTATCAGGTTAATTACCTTCTTCAATCTATTAGCCAAAATCGATGTCATAATTTTCATGTCTATATTCAAAAGTGAAATAGGTCTATAGTTATCCGGATTTTGCAAATCAGCATTCTCTTTCGGTATAAGAATAGTTTTCGAAGCATTAAAGTGCGAGTCATTAATTTTATTATTAATTATATAGTTAAATACATGTGGAAGTATTTTTCCCCAATGTATCACTAAAAGTTTTATAAAATTCCGTGGTCAAACCATCCGGTCCTGGGGCTTTATATGGCTTCAAATTCTTAATTGTATCTATTATCTCCTCTGAGGAAATTGGTTTGACTAAGTTCATATGAAACTCATCACCAATTTTCGGAAAGATAATCTTCTGCAAAAAGTCATTATTACTCTTATTTATAACTAAATCCTGATGCTCACCATAGACTTGAGAAAATATTAATTCAAAGGCATTCATAATGTCTTTAGTATTGGTGTATGTTTTATTGTTAAAGTGTATTTCAGAAATTTGAGAAGGTATTTTAGATTGATTAATGATACGCACTAGTGCCTTTGAAGGGGTCTGTATGCGATGAGCATATTTTACCAGCATTTTCTGTTCACAGAATGATAATTTACTATTTTGTAGTAAAAAAAGGCCCTTCTGACATTTTAATAACTCCGTTTCAGTTTGTTTACTATAATTCCCAATTAAATCCTGATCCAGTAATTTAATTTTAGTTTCCAATTCTTGTATGTCTCTTGATTGTATTTTCTTATAATAAGTAGCCTTTTGAAGAAAAATTCCTCTTATTTGTGCTTTGGTCATCGCCCATTCTATGTCAGATGGATGTCGGTGTTTAGAAAGATTAGCTAATAGCTGATTAAAGGTCTCCTGAACTTCTTTTATTATATCTTCTTTATTTAATAAATATGGATTTAAGGACCAATTATAACCTCTAAGACATATATTTTGTCTAGTGTCCTTATTGAAAGTTAATGTGATCCTAGAATGATCCGACAAATGTCGAGCTTGTATGGATACATAGGGATCAAAAGACATTAGTACGTCTGAAATTAGAAAAAAATCGATCCTGGACCACATTTCATGACAACTTGAATAAAATGTAAAGTTATTTGCAATAATTTGATTGTTTGTGTATTTAAATGGAGTATATAGTTTAAAATCTGTTTTAAGTTCCTGTAGTGCTATCACTGCTTGGTTATTAAAGGACCTGTGTGAACTTGATTTATCTAATTTGGGATCTTGGTATGTGTTCCAATCCCCTCCTATTATTATATAGTAATTATTATATTGATTCAGGATAAAATAGAGTGATGTTATAAAAAGTTGTTGATTGGTACATGGGGCATATATATTAAGAAGTATCACTGGTTTATCATAAAGTTTAGATGAAAGAATCACATAACACCATCTTCCCTCTTTGTCTATTTTAAAATCTTGAATTTTCTCTTGATATTGTTTTTTAATAATAATCGCCACCCCTGCACTATTAGTTGTCCCTTCTGAAGCTACCACCTCTCTAATCCATTTCTTATTCTTAAGGCCAGTCCATTGATCATTTGTCAAATGGGTTTCTTGTAATAAAATAAAACATGCCTTTGACTGGAGAAATAAATGAAAAAATAATTTCCTTTTTTTCAAATTCTGGAGCCCAGCCCTTTAGTATTCCATGAGTCTACTATCCAGACACTAAGATATTTAAATCTTTTAAAGATATTTTCAAATTGAGAGACGATACTAAATTCAAATGTATTAGCACAGTAAATAATGTCTGGAAGCAGTCTTGTCGTCCCATCCCTAACCAGTGCCTATCCACTATTCCCCTGGACCAGGACATACATAGGTTTTTTACACTGTTAAAACTTTTATGGGTACACAATCTTACTAAACAACTATTCTTTAACTTACAAAATAATAGACCAAAAACATGCAAAAAACCTATAGAGACTACATCTAACCCTACAAAGCCTAACCAAAACATTCCCTAATAAACACTGATAACTATCCACAGCTCTTGAACATATTATTTAGTTAACATAAATGATCTTCACTGCACTCAAAATTACTATTCTACCTCTCTAATAGTTCACATATATTATTAGTTATATTAATTGGTTGTATTACCCTAAGATAGCTAACTATCTTATTTAAATCTAACCTAAACCAATATATGACAGTACCCCTACTAAACAATAGCATTATTGATTTCAAGATAATTCACTATATGTTTAGTTATCTAGGAAAGAGAAAAAAACAATATTTAACCTATAAATATAACATTAAATCTGACTTTGTTTATCTAATCTAACTTATTTAACATTATAAATAGAAAAAAGGACGCTGACAGCTGTAGATATCCAACAAGGCCTTTACTCAGTGCTGAACACAAGCGCTTTCACTAATAAGCTTCTTCAGGTGTATACTAAGCACTATAGCACACACACCCTTTATACCAGCTGACACATCATAGGTTCACATTCCTGAGATACTCTAATTATCTTAAAGGCACTAAACATATATATTTAAATATATTTTAAAAACACATGTTCTTAACACATTAAACAACACTATAACAGACAATATCAATACAATTAACTTAATTTCACATGGAAAAAACATGCATAAGCATTTAATATTCAAAACATTTTAAAATCATATATTACTACCTCCTAAGGGGCCTCTTCTTCAATCTAGGTTTTATAGGGATGCACTCATTCAGCCCATGCCCCTCTGTGCTTCTTAATTTGGTGATCCATATGGCTTCCAAGTTTTCTGTTCTATTACAAATATCTCCTTGTCTTAAACTTTCTTGCAACAGACAGATAACCCTAAAACTAAACACATGTGAACTATCTGTAGCAGCTACATGTTTGGAAAGGGCATTGGTCTGACTCCCTTTCCTGATGTTATATATATGTTCCTGATACGCTCTCTAAAATATCTGTCTGTCTTGCCAATGTAGAATTTGGAACATACTCTACAACTGGCAAGATAGACCACGTGTCTACTATTGCATGTGGCAGAAACATGAAAAAATATTCCTTATTTTGATCTGGATGGTAAAAGGAATTACCTGTGTATATATAACTGCACCAGTTGCAAGCGCCACATTCAGTTGTACCTGTAGGAGCAACTTGCACTCTATTCTCCTTTGGATAGCATAACCTCCTTTAATGGATTTCTCATTCCTATAGCTAAATCTAGGTACCACATCAACCAGGCCCGCTATGGTATTATCTGTAAGTAATACTTGCCAGTGCTTCTTAATAATCTCAGTGTACCTGCCAATATCATTAGTGTATTTCAGGGACATTCTCAGTTTAGTTTCCTTCTTGTCTGCTTTGGAATTCTCCACTGGAACTCTCTTATTAGAAAAATATGGTTTTGCTTCCAAACCTCGCTTCTGAGTCACTACGGGCACCTGCTCAATCAGAGCCCTATCATTGTACCCTCTTTCCTTCAAAAATCCAACAACTCTATCCATCTCATTGTTAAAATCTACATCTCTCACATTTAATCTCGAGGCCCGCATAGCTTGATTAACAATAACATTCTTAAAAACATGAGGTGGATGTGCACTGCTCCTGTGGAGGAGGTGATTCACATGACAATCCTTCCTATGCAGTTTAGTAAAAATAGACCCATTAACATCTCTCACAATAACTACATCCAAAAAATCTAACTCTTCATATGACACTCTATGTGTAAAGCGTAAAAAATCCGTGGAACTATTAATAAAATTCAAGAATCTACTAAGACCTTCTACATCCCCCTCCCACAGAATAAAAACATCATCCACAAATCTACGGTAAAAACGTATTTGTTCTTTGAAGGGACCTGCGAGCACATATTCCTCTTCCCAAGTAACCATAACTGCATTGGCGTAGCTATTTGCACAGGAAGTGCCCATAGCTACGCCATTGCATTGTTTGAACAATTGATGTCCAAAAAGAAAAACATTGTGTTCCAGCACTAGCTTCAATAATTCAATCAATAAACTGACCATCTCTTCATTATATATTGCATGCTTATTCAAAAACTGCAGAACTAAGTTGACTCCTAACTCATTGGGTATCACGGTAAACAGTGAGACCACATCCAGTGAGACAAACAGTGTGTTACTAATATTCTCACCGGACGCAGGCTCATATAAATCACTAAGAAAATGTTCCGTGTCTCTAAGTACATGCTGTAAATCATTTAACAGAGGTCTAATACATTTCTCAACGTAAATAGAGGCAGGCTCGGTGCACCAGCCTCTCCCTGAGACAATGGGTCTCATAGGGGGGTCAGAATTAGATTTGTGCACCTTGGGTTAGCCTTGCAAAATAGGTATCAAGGGTTTATTCACCAAGAGATATTCAAATAATTTCTTATCTATTCTATTGTGTTCATACAGAAATTTAACCATGCAAGCCACAGTCTCTATATGTTCGTTGACCTGTAAAATGTTTAATTCCTCATAAAACATTCTATCTGCTAAACTCTCTAGCATTTTCATTTCATACCAATCCCTACCCATAACAACAATCAGACCTCCTTTATCAGCTGGTCTGATTGTAATACGTGCATCATTCTCTAGTTCTTTTAGTGCTGCTGTTTCATTCTTGTTTAGATTAGAATAACCCCTGCTTTTAACACATGGATTAGCTTTCATGCATTCATCATATACATCCCTAATACAAAGCTTCTCAAATGCATTAATAATAGGATTCAGGTTAGGTATAAAAGTACTCGGTCTCACAAACATATTATGTCCTCTGTCATTGCCATCTGTACAAAACATTGATTTCAAAGTTAAATTCCTGGTAAAAGTTTTAATGTCAAGAATGACATCTGCATAACATGATTTACTTGTCGGTATAAAGGATAAACCCTTCTGCAAAACCGACATCTGGTATTCTGTCAAATTGACACTAGAAAGGTTAAAAATCAGTCCCTCTTTGCATTTGAGAAGGCCCTCTTGATACTTAACTGATTCTTGGAGGCATTGTCCCACTTTCTTTTGCCTCGCGTCAGACTCCTGCCCCTCGACTGTTCTCTCAGTGAAGCATTGGAGTTCTCTCTCATGGGCAGCGGAAACTCCAGGCTGTGCTTTTGTAAAAAATCACTAGCGCCTGTAATGCTAGTGTCATCAGACTCGAACCTCTCTCGATGAACTTGCGCAGTTGTAGTAAAAGTTTTTCTTCTTGTCGCTTGTTCAAACGGATTCGAAACAACCGGAGCAACTGAATTCACTATCGCCGTCTCTCCATTTCGCTGTCCTGACGTCACCGGCACTTCTGCCCTTGTGGTAGCCGACGTTACGATTTCCTCTCGAATCACGGTGTCCTGCATAGGTCGTCCTACTTGCCCACGCTCCTCTCTGGGCCAAGTAAAGATGTTCCCGGTTCGGAAATCAGATCTATCCCTCAGGATTTTTTCTATTTTAGTTTTCTGTACCTTGTTCTCATAGGACATTAGCGAATTCAATATTTCACTTATATAACAGTCTACAATACCGACTGGATACTGTTCAATTATTTCACAGTACATTTTGTTAATGGTATTAGATATACTCGCCATTTCCCTCTCAGCTGCTGATATCAATAAACGTAGATAGCTGAAGCTAGTCTGTAGATTCAGTTTTTGCCATTCCATTAATAATAGATCATCTCCATTATGGAAGGATGGCATTTTTAATACACGTAAACCTCGAGGTATAATTTGCTCTGCTAGGCACACTTCAAGATGATACTTCTGATACTGGCTCCTTTTAAGTCTATAGAGTTCTTTCTCTAGACTAAATAATCTGGTCTTCAAGGCAATAACATCAAAGTTCTCATCTCTTGTTTGTGGAACCGTATCTTTACGGTTCACCAGGGGATTAACCCCCCCCTGGTATACTTAATAAATACTGTTGCAGTTTCACATTACTTAAACAAGTATCAGTCACAGCATTAGGTAAGTCCATTTCAATAATCTCTTCAGCCATCTATGCGTAAATGCCAGTATAAAAACAAAGCAAGAAAAAACAGAAGTTACTGGCAAAGACACAAAAACGTCCAGAAAGCAGTCTCTGTAATAAATAGAAAAAAGGACGCTGACAGCTGTAGATATCCAACAAGGCCTTTACTCAGTGCTGAACACAAGCGCTTTCACTAATAAGCTTCTTCAGGTGTATACTAAGCACTATAGCACACGTAGCTGCTACAGATAGTTCACATGTGTTTAGTTTTAGGGTTATCTGTCTGTTGCAAGAAAGTTTAAGACAAGGAGATATTTGTAATAGAACAGAAAACTTGGAAGCCATATGGATCACCAAATTAAGAAGCACAGAGGGACATGAGCTGAATGAGTGCATCCCTATAAAACCTAGATTGAAGAAGAGGCCCCTTAGGAGGTAGTAATATATGATTTTAAAATGTTTTGAATATTAAATGCTTATGCATGTTTTTTCCATGTGAAATTAAGTTAATTGTATTGATATTGTCTGTTATAGTGTTGTTTAATGTGTTAAGAACATGTGTTTTTAAAATATATTTAAATATATATGTTTAGTGCCTTTAAGATAATTAGAGTATCTCAGGAATGTGAACCTATGATGTGTCAGCTGGTATAAAGGGTGTGTGTGCTATAGTGCTTAGTATACACCTGAAGAAGCTTATTAGTGAAAGCGCTTGTGTTCAGCACTGAGTAAAGGCCTTGTTGGATATCTACAGCTGTCAGCGTCCTTTTTTCTATTTATTACAGAGACTGCTTTCTGGACGTTTTTGTGTCTTTGCCAGTAACTTCTGTTTTTTCTTGCTTTGTTTTTATACTGGCATTTACACATAGATGGCTGAAGAGATTATTGAAATGGACTTACCTAATGCTGTGACTGATACTTGTTTAAGTAATGTGAAACTGCAACAGTATTTATTAAGTATACCGGGGGGGGGTTAATCCCCTGGTGAACCGTAAAGATACGGTTCCACAAACAAGAGATGAGAACTTTGATGTTATTGCCTTGAAGACCAGATTATTTAGTCTAGAGAAAGAACTCTATAGACTTAAAAGGAGCCAGTATCAGAAGTATCATCTTGAAGTGTGCCTAGCAGAGCAAATTATACCTCGAGGTTTACGTGTATTAAAAATGCCATCCTTCCATAATGGAGATGATCTATTATTAATGGAATGGCAGAAACTGAATCTACAGACTAGCTTCAGCTATCTACGTTTATTGATATCAGCAGCTGAGAGGGAAATGGCGAGTATATCTAATACCATTAACAAAATGTACTGTGAAATAATTGAACAGTATCCAGTCGGTATTGTAGACTGTTATATAAGTGAAATATTGAATTCGCTAATGTCCTATGAGAACAAGGTACAGAAAACTAAAATAGAAAAAATCCTGAGGGATAGATCTGATTTCCGAACCGGGAACATCTTTACTTGGCCCAGAGAGGAGCGTGGGCAAGTAGGACGACCTATGCAGGACACCGTGATTCGAGAGGAAATCGTAACGTCGGCTACCACAAGGGCAGAAGTGCCGTGACGCCAGGACAACGAAATGGAGAGACGGCGATAGTGAATTCAGTTGTTCGTTGTTTGAATCCGTTTGAACAAGCGACAAGAAGAAGAACTTTTACTACAACTGCGCAAGTTCATCGAGAGAGGTTCGAGTCTGATGACACTAGCATTACAGGCGCTAGTGATTTTTTACAAAAGCACAGCCTGGAGTTTCCGCTGCCCATGAGAGAGAACTCCAATGCTTCACTGAGAGAACAGTCGAGGGGCAGGAGTCTGACGCGAGGCAAAAGAAAGTGGGACAATGCCTCCAAGAATCAGTTAAGTATCAAGAGGGCCTTCTCAAATGCAAAGAGGGACTGATTTTTAACCTTTCTAGTGTCAATTTGACAGAATACCAGATGTCGGTTTTGCAGAAGGGTTTATCCTTTATACCGACAAGTAAATCATGTTATGCAGATGTCATTCTTGACATTAAAACTTTTACCAGGAATTTAACTTTGAAATCAATGTTTTGTACAGATGGCAATGACAGAGGACATAATATGTTTGTGAGACCGAGTACTTTTATACCTAACCTGAATCCTATTATTAATGCATTTGAGAAGCTTTGTATTAGGGATGTATATGATGAATGCATGAAAGCTAATCCATGTGTTAAAAGCAGGGGTTATTCTAATCTAAACAAGAATGAAACAGCAGCACTAAAAGAACTAGAGAATGATGCACATATTACAATCAGACCAGCTGATAAAGGAGGTCTGATTGTTGTTATGGGTAGGGATTGGTATGAAATGAAAATGCTAGAGAGTTTAGCAGATAGAATGTTTTATGAGGAATTAAACATTTTACAGGTCAACGAACATATAGAGACTGTGGCTTGCATGGTTAAATTTCTGTATGAACACAATAGAATAGATAAGAAATTATTTGAATATCTCTTGGTGAATAAACCCTTGATACCTATTTTGCAAGGCTTACCCAAGGTGCACAAATCTAATTCTGACCCCCCTATGAGACCCATTGTCTCAGGGAGAGGCTGGTGCACCGAGCCTGCCTCTATTTACGTTGAGAAATGTATTAGACCTCTGTTAAATGATTTACAGCATGTACTTAGAGACACGGAACATTTTCTTAGTGATTTATATGAGCTCGTCCGTGAGAATATTAGTAACAGACTGTTTGCCTCACTGGATGTGGGCTCAGTGTTTACCGTGATACCCAAGGAGTCAGGAGGCAACTTAGTTCTGCAGTTTTGAATAAGCATGCAATATATAATGAAGAGATGGTCAGTTTATTGATTGAATTATTGAAGCTAGTGCTGGAACACAATGTTTTTCTTTTTGGACATCAATTGTTCAAACAATGCAATGGCGTAGCTATGGGCACTTCCTGTGCAAATAGCTACGCCAATGCAGTTATGGTTACTTGGGAAGAGGAATATGTGCTCGCAGGTCCTTCAAAGAACAAATACGTTTTACCGTAGATTTGTGGATGATGTTTTATTCTGTGGGAGGGGATGTAGAAGGTCTTAGTAGATTCTTGAATTTTATTAATAGTTCCACGGATTTTTTACGCTTTACACATAGAGTGTCACATGAAGAGTTAGATTTTTTGGATGTAGTTATTGTGAGAGATGTTAATGGGTCTATTTTACTAAACTGCATAGGAAGGATTGTCATGTGAATCACCTCCTCCACAGGAGCAGTGCACATCCACCTCATGTTTTTAAGAATGTTATTGTTAATCAAGCTATGCGGGCCTCGAGATTAAATGTGAGAGATGTAGATTTTAACAATGAGATGGATAGAGTTGTTGGATTTTGAAGGAAAGAGGGTACAATGATAGGGCTCTGATTGAGCAGGTGCCCGTAGTGACTCAGAAGCGAGGTTTGGAAGCAAAACCATATTTTTCTAATAAGAGAGTTCCAGTGGAGAATTCCAAAGCAGACAAGAAGGAAACTAAACTGAGAATGTCCCTGAAATACACTAATGATATTGGCAGGTACACTGAGATTATTAAGAAGCACTGGCAAGTATTACTTACAGATAATACCATAGCGGGCCTGGTTGATGTGGTACCTAGATTTAGCTATAGGAATGAGAAATCCATTAAAAGGAGGTTATGCTATCCAAAGGAGAATAGAGTGCAAGTTGCTCCTACAGGTACAACTGAATGTGGCGCTTGCAACTGGTGCAGTTATATATACACAGGTAATTCCTTTTACCATCCAGATCAAAATAAGGAATATTTTTTTCATGTTTCTGCCACATGCAATAGTAGACACGTGGTCTATCTTGCCAGTTGTAGAGTATGTTCCAAATTCTACATTGGCAAGACAGACAGATATTTTAGAGAGCGTATCAGGGAACATATATATAACATCAGGAAAGGGAGTCAGACCAATGCCCTTTCCAAACATGTAGCTGCTACAGATAGTTCACATGTGTTTAGTTTTAGGGTTATCTGTCTGTTGCAAGAAAGTTTAAGACAAGGAGATATTTGTAATAGAAAAGAAAACTTGGAAGCCATATGGATCACCAAATTAAGAAGCACAGAGGGGCATGGGCTGAATGAGTGCATCCCTATAAAACCTAGATTGAAGAAGAGGCCCCTTAGGAGGTAGTAATATATGATTTTAAAATGTTTTGAATATTAAATGCTTATGCATGTTTTTTCCATGTGAAATTAAGTTAATTGTATTGATATTGTCTGTTATAGTGTTGTTTAATGTGTTAAGAACATGTGTTTTTAAAATATATTTAAATATATATGTTTAGTGCCTTTAAGATAATTAGAGTATCTCAGGAATGTGAACCTATGATGTGTCAGCTGGTATAAAGGGTGTGTGTGCTATAGTGCTTAGTATACACCTGAAGAAGCTTATTAGTGAAAGCGCTTGTGTTCAGCACTGAGTAAAGGCCTTGTTGGATATCTACAGCTGTCAGCGTCCTTTTTTCTATTTATTACAGAGACTGCTTTCTGGACGTTTTTGTGTCTTTGCCAGTAACTTCTGTTTTTTCTTGCTTTATTTAACATTATAATGACAGCAACACAGGTGAATACAAATAGCATTAACTATGTTTTACTGGGTACTATACTTGAATATATAAAATTATAACTAAATAGCACAGTTCCCAAAACAGTCAGAACCACATGTCAGTATAAAAGAAGATAGCCTTCACTTTCCTAGAAAAGCCAGGATATAATATCTTCTGATTTTTTAACCTACTAATTATCCCAACACTAAATCCCCTTTGTATCTAAACATTTGCAGTATTAAAACACATCATTAAGACAGGAAAATAAATATTACAGTATACTACAATGTTATTATCACAACCACATTCAGGATAAACTACCTAAGAGAAAAAAAAAAAGAAGAGTTATGATAAAGTTATCCTACTTCTACCATATCAGTTAAATAACACATTTTACCCAGTACATTATTAGTTCAGTTTTAATCCTACCTGAATGGATTCAGTTCCCTTTAAAAAAATAAAAGCTGTAACATACATTAAATGTCCACGGACATTCGTTTTACAATCCAACTAGTTTCTCCTTCTTCCACAGCGATCTTCCTACTTCCTGGTCATGTAATCTTATTTTCGAGTTCGCGACGGGGGAACCATTATGTGGACGGACTTCCGAATGTGCCACCTTGAAAGCGGACCCTCAGCAGCACCCAAAGGACTTCCTGTTACCTCGCGAAGGGACACAGTTCGTAGAAGCCATAAAAATTCGGAAAATTTTCGTGGACGAGCTGGAGCTGCAAAAAAAAACTAAGTAAATATTTACCAAGGGGCCTGGTGAAGAAAAAAGAACAGACAAAGGATTTTGAAGCCTCGAGATGTAGTAAGCATGGAATCCCAGTATCCCCATTGCTGTAAACAGACTGGATGGCCAAGTTAAGCTTCCGACGGTAGCAACTTAAAAATCTTCAGAAAGGTAACTTTTGCATCTTTTTTTGGAGATATGGAATATTTGGATCCATCAACTGTAAAAATTAATGTGTTAGGGTATTTCATTTGAAATTTAATGTTCTTTTCAATGAGGAACTTACAGTATGGAGATAATGCTTGTCTGGCTTGTCTTATTTGCAATGGTAAATCCTGCCCCATAGAAACTCTGTTATTTTGCCACATAATATAACCTCCATTCTTTTTAACAGTTAGAATTATTTTATTTACATCCTGGTAGTTGAGTATTTTGACGTAAACTGGTCTAGGAATGTTTGAGGCTTGTGTTTCTCTGAGAGCTCTATGTGCTCTTTCTATAACTATTTGCTTAGCAATGTCAGAGTCATTGAACAATATTTCGAGTATTTGTATGATGGTAGAACTTAAATCATTATATTGGATAGTTTCTGGAATTCCTCTAATAATTATGTTGTTCCTTCTGGATCTTGCCTCCAAGTCCAGAATTTTATTTTGCATAGACTGAATATCCAGGTCATGAATGTCTTTTTTTTGTAAGCAGTGTTATTCTGTCCTCATTTTCAGAGATTCTAGCTTCTGATTTATCCATCCTTTCAAGGATTTGACTGCATGTGGCACCAAAAGAAAGTACCTGGTTTGATAGCTCTTTCAAAGCTTCTTGAATAGGCAACAAAGCAGTTTTAATATCTTCCATGTTAGCCAGTTGATCCGGTTTATTTATCATTCCAGCTTTTAAAAGTTCCTGCTGTTTTATAGTCTTCTGCCTTTTTATTGTTGAATCTTTTTCTGGTGACTGAAGTGCTGATAATTTGGTTTTAGTTGTTGTTGTTTCCATACTTTTTTCTTCTTTTGACATTGTGAAGCAAAGCAAAACTCTAGTATAACTAACAAGTAAATATCCACGATTACTGGTCAGACAATTCCTTTGTTTAATACTCTGTTCAGAGTCAGACAAACAATCAGATCTAATCCTGTAAGTTTGATTAATTTCCTCCTGTTCTTTCACCTCTCAAGCAATCTTTAGTTGCTGTAGAATAGTTATATCCAAAAATTAGTGTAAAAAATCTTGTAGTATATCCTCAGGGTTAATTTTTATTCCGAGTATCTGGAGAGCTGTACATATGCAGTGTCTACAGAATGGCGGCCATCTTTGAATCCCCGAAAAAAAAAGACTATTTTTATTCTTCTAAGAAGAGTATATCATTTAAAATAGTTTAACATAAAGTCAACAGTACATTTAAAAAAGGGCACTGTAGCTGCTCAAATATTAGCCTTTATTATAACAAAACAGAAAAAAAAATGGGCCAGATTCCTAAAGAAAGTCGTGGACAGTGCAGCACACCGATGACTTCAGTGTACTAGTTGTGGATGAGATTCTGTAATGCACACTAAAACATGGCTAAGTAATAATCTATTCAGTGTAAGATAATTACAAACTCAGGGCAGGCTTCAATTCCAAACACAGTGTGTGTGTGCCCAGTGCAACTAAAATGTGGCAAAGTGTTGTGCCTACAACTTTATAAAAGCACTCATCAGAGGCAGTGTCTGCTGTATTTATACATCACAAGCGTAATCAGATCATTACAGAATCCTGTAGAATCCACAGCATTACTTTAAAAAAAAATGCAACTGGCATTTAATGAATTACAGCAGGCTGAGGTACTCAATCCATACAGGAAGATATGTAAATGAATCCTAGATGGCAGTCAGCTAGACACCAAGCCTGGCTACATCTAAGATAACTGTCTGATTAGGAAAGAACTGACAGGTACTGATTAGACAAGAGCTGTTGCAGCCTGTGTGTAGGATGCACATACTTTATGAGGTAACCCCATACCTGTAGAAACCAAAATTTATTGGAGTCTAGGCGTACTGGTCTCTGGGACATTTCAGCAGCATATAGATGCTTTCCCATCTACAGTCAAGGACTGAAGAACTGCCATGCAAAATTTCTATGCCATAACCAACATTCCCCATGTTCTTGGTGCAAGAGACTGCACCCATATTCTTATTAAAACCCCAATTATACCTGGTGCAGAACTGTAAACAAATAAAAAAGGTGTGGCCATTGCTCAACTTCCTGGTGGAGTGCTCAATGTATGGCCTCATTACAAATATCATGGCACCACACCCTAATAATGTCCATGATGCTTTTATGTAGAGGGAAAGTGGTCTGGGGGAGCTTTCCAACACAGTGATATACCCAAGGGAATACTATAGCAATAACCCACGCCTTCGCCCTCGGGACCAAACCACGCCAACCGTGGGTAAATTTAGCATTACCCACACCCAGAAGTGGGTTATTGCTATTATACCATGACATTATTTAAGAAAAGAAACTTTTACTTTTCTTAAATAATGGCATAGTATAATGCCTGTTTGCTGCCCTTCCGCAGATGTCTGGCATCCGCGGCAGTTCTGATGTACTGCGCGCCTGCGCAGTACATCAGAGCTGTGGGCAAAAGCAACGGAGAAAGCAAGATCTCCGTTGCTTTTTTTTTAGTGTTTCGCTATGTTAAATGAGTTTAACATAGCGAGACAGTTTTAAAATAAGCAACGGAGATGTCCGTTGCTTATTTTAAACTGTCTCGCCATGTTAAACTCATTTAACATAGCGAACACTAAAAAGCAACGGAGATCTTGCTTTCTCCATTGCTTTTAAAACACTGTCTCGCTATGTTAAATGGGTTTAACATAGCGAGACAGCTTTAAAATAAGCAACGGAGATCTCCGTTGCTTATTTTAAAGCTGTCTCGCTATGTTAAACCCATTTAACATAGCGAGACAGTGTTTTAAAAAAACGAGTTATACTAATGGCAAAAAGTCCGGGCAACCGGACCTTTTTCCATTAGTATAACTCGATTTACAACGGGCACGCTGGCCAATCAGCGTGCACGTTTTGGGGGGGTCATGGTATAATACTCAGTAAGTACTGGGCCACAGCTATGATGTAATCAGAATTCGCACCTGTCAACTGTAGGCATGAGGACAGCATATGCGTTATCTTCTTCCCACAAACAGGTGACTGTGGTAATCCACTGGAGCCTTGGCTAATGATGCCATACAGAGCCCCATGAAACTCTGTTGAGGACACACACAATAGATCACACACCATGAAGTGAGACACAATTCAGCATCTGTTTGGCATACTTAAAGCCAGATTCAGATATCTGGACACATCCAGGGGTGCACTGCATTACACACCAGAAAAGGCAGCACAGTTGATTACTCTGTGTGCCACGTTACACAACATGTTAACACCAAAACATGGCTTGCCAGCTGAAGGTGTGGGTGACCTACCCCAGGAACCTCAGATGTCTAAAGGTGACAGACATATCACAGTTGTGAGTGAATGATCAGGAGGACATGGGGTGGAGAAACAGACGTGGATGATGGAGGATATGACCATATGTCCTAGCTCAGACACCATGGCAGCTTATGATAAATACTTTTGAGTCATGACAAGCCACATGTACATAAGTACACAGAGTAAACAGTGATGTTCCCAGGTTGCTGCACAAAAGCAGCATGGATTGCAACTAATAAAATGACCCATTAGTTGTCCCCATTGAACATAACACATAACATAATCTTAAGGTATATTAGTAAGAACATATACAAAACATCAAAAGGAAACATCACTGCAGGAAGACTGTCTGCAAGGTACATCACCAAAGAGGAACACAGAGACAAATGTGTGAGACTTAGGAGGTGTGCACAACAGAGTTTGTCATTGGTCAGGTAGGATATCATCATACAGATAAACAGCATGAAATAATACCCATCAAACAGCCACTATCACAAGAAATCTAGGCCCATAATGTATATGGGAATGTATCTGCAAATACATATCCAGAATCAGGGACTGTACACTAACAGTGCTGCATCAATTGCACGTTATTGCTGCAACATGAGTCATTTCCAAGTAATATATGTGCAAACATGCACAGCATCAATGAAAGTGACCACACAACATATATGTAATGCATATCAATTTGGAGATACCAGCAAAATAGGTGTGTGTGTGTGTGTGTGTGTGTGTGTGTGTGTGTGTGTGTGTGTGTGTGTGTGTAGATTCAGTCAAATATGGGAAGGCACACCTAGGAAATACAAGCCAGCATGGTGACTGAAAATGGAAACAGGTACACAGAAATGCAGTGAGTTGTGAGGGTGAGGCATGTGCAGTACAATATTAAAATGTCATGAGTGATACAGGTATACATACAGAAGCATAGCTGTGCATACCAAAATGACAGACAATAAGGTAAAGTCTAATGTAAACATCACTCCTATCTGTATACTAGCAAATGATGCAAACAGGATAACATGACCTCACATATTGTATTACTGTCATCAGTATCTTTACTAATGTATGCCAATGTCAAAGAGGTAATACACACCACAAACTGAAGTTAATCACCAAGGTGAGACAAATGATCAGAAAATTTTGTGGCATTTAACATCTGAACAACCACCTACAGATTAGTTTGTCAATAGTCAGCACAGCAGTCATCATTACCACAGGGCCAGAATGACACAATACACACACTGGATCAACTGTTACTCTAACGTAGTTGTGGGTACCCATTCTGACAGCTCACACCATGGTCCTGGCTGCTCCTTCCTCATCTGGAAATAATCAGCCCAAGTTGTTATAACGAGAAGCTGGATGTGGTGACTCCAGCATGGGGGGACACAGTGTGGGAAGGAACCAGACTGTGATGTTACCATCTGGATGTGACTGGCCAGCAGCAGATGTGCATGCATGTTACAAAACAGACACTGATGTCTGATGGCTGAGTGTGGGTCTAATGGGGGGGGGGGGGTGTCTGCATCTCCCTGCTGCAAGTAATCTGCTTAGTACAGTTAGGACACATAACACCTGGTTAGTACTATGGTACTGCTCTAGCACGATTCTCAACAGAGTGTGCAACAGATAACATTCTCCATGTGCAGCCAATGCCATGACCTATCCATGTATGCACTTCTGACCTTCATGTAACTGTACTTCAAAGGGCAGCAGTTCTACATCATGGGGAAGAGTCACCATCATACCAGACTCTACATGGGACAGTGGGTCACAGATATCATGTCTGGAATTTGATGTCTCCATATCATCTGAATGACCAGCCACCTCCATATCTAAGGCCACAGCATGATCCACACAGCTGCCCCCTTCTGGGCCACATAATAAAACAAATTCAATGGCCTGTGTACCACTGACCATGTTATCACAGTGAGGCATATAAGATCCCATCTCAGGATCAGTGGACATGCTGCTGGAGGTGGTAGGCAGTGAACATGCTACAAGAAGAGACAGATGACACAAGTCACATACATTCACAAAAATCAAATGATGCAGCTTAGTAATGACATATGGGACAACTATACGACTATAATGTTAATGAGGCTATGGACTTATCAGGACGTTATGGCTGTACATGGTTCAGGGGACCCTATATAACAGAAAGATGACACATATATTACATATTGAACACATATGACAAATCAGACTAATAAAAATGCTGAAACCTACCTGGCATGTCCTCTTGTGACTCCACTGCTGGAGGTGATGGTTGAATTGCAACTGTCATGGGGAAAGATAGACATAAAAGCATCATCATTAAGCACATAATGGTCATTATGCAGCACTGCAACAGAGGTATAACACTCAGGGGATAATACAGACACATACTGGATAGCTGAGGATGATGTGCAGATTGCTGATGTTCTAGGCAGGTGAAGAAGAACAAAGCAGTCATGAAGGGCACAGATGGGATTATCAATAGTGACAAGTAGTAAACAGATACAGTGTCTTACCATTCATGTCCTCCCTGTTTGGGGAGCTTATCATCTGTCATAATGTGGATCTTGTAATATAAGGCACACAGACATCAACATGATGGTATGCTCCCCAGTCATGAATGTAGGCAGAGGCACAGGACAACTATGGCACACACTAACAGGATATGGAGACACTTATGTGACAAATAATGTGCGTGCCATCCAGATGTTCCTGTGTATGGAACATGGCAACATGAATATCATACATCACAGCTGAGTTAGAAAGTGATGCATCCTATAAACAAAATGGACAACCATACCTGGTCTTTCTGTATGTGCAGCTGCAAGGCCTGTGTCTTGCGATGATGTATCTGTAGGTTATAATGGCAGGAAAAATCAACATGTGAGTACACTCTACTGTCATGACAGGAGGCAGAGGCACAGAAAGCTATGGATTCATACTACCAGTATATGGAGACACTTACGTGACAGCTGCTGCTGCTGTGCAAATGTTGATGGACCTATGTAATTGAAAAACAAAAACAACACTCGTGTTGCTGGGAGTATTATGTATTTACTGTGTCAGTAAGATAACATGCTGTAATACTTACGTTGTGCGTCCACATCATGTGTGTTTCTATCTTCACAGAATAATTCTTCTGTTGGAACACAAATATAACAATACATTAATATTTATGAAATAAGGATCCTTAATGAGGTAGTGTGTATGCTGCAATGTTTTGGAATGTAGGATATATGAATATGCCTTGGAACACCTGCTTCAATATCTCCCCCAGGTATCTGACGATCATGACTAGTGGTATAATCTGAAACCAGGAACACAGTTATCTCATCTGGGGGTGGCAAGGGTGGCCCAGTGCCAGTGGCATTCCTCTCCTTCTTATAGTGGCATATTCTGTGAGTTGCATGGAGGATCATGTGAGAACAATGTTGCTGACAGGCCTCCCTGGAACTATTGCGACCACCCACAACACTGATCATGTTTGTCAGGTCTATCTACATTTCATTCCTCCAGCAAGTATTTCCTCTCTATCCAAGAAGTCTGCAGCCATGCTGGTGCAGAGCCCTGATTATAATTTAATTCTCTCTGTGGTAGAAATTGTCTCCCCTACATCTGACTGATATTTGGAGGACAGTGTGATATGCACATTATACTTTATAACAGGGCTCACATATTGACATAATGATGTTAGAAACATATGTCAGTTGACTTGCTTGCCTCTCATTTACAATGCAAAGCTATGAAAAATAATCCTTTTCATGAATATTACTGATATGTATAGAAGAACAGAATGGATATCTAAGCAGTGTCTGAATATGTAATATATGTACATCATCACATGTAACAATCTATTTAAAAAGTTGTATAGGTCATATATGGAATTTTAACTCATGGCAGTGAATATCACAAGTAAAGGACAACCACACAATCATTGTGCCACATGCCCATTACTATAGCAATGGTGTTTCCAGAGTTACATGCACATCCAAACACAATGATCATGTGGACCTAAGAATGTATGTCAGATGCCTGTCATACACAACTGCAGTCAGTGAGACACATCATAACAAATGCTACTGTCACTGTATAGTATGCAACTCACATAATGGAAGTTATACAGAAGTCAATCATATTAAAATGGACTGTTATGCAGTCATGGCTACATATCTACACAATAAAATTGAACAGTCAAAGCCATCCTCATGCTGCTTATATCAGTTGATATAAATATATTTTTGCATTTGATCTTACTGTTTCAGTGATTCTTAATAATACTGGACTGTTGTTATTTATTTCCTTGGCTGAATTATTGCTTATCTATGTCTGCATTCATATATTTGATCTCTGTCTGAATTTTGTTTTTGATCTTTGCTGAAATTTTTATTTCTGTTCTAAGGCATTTGTCACAGCACTAGAGCTTAAGCCAACTGGTTTCACATGGGGGGAGGGGTCCTTTACACTCTCTGGGGCAGCAGGGGGTTTGAAGGAAACTCAATCCAGGGTGGTACTACTGGTCAAACAGCTTTTGTGTTTATCTGATTGCCTCAGGGCTTGGTTTTGGAAGGGTCTTTTATCTTGCTGGTATAAAATAATTACCTTTGTGTGACTTTGTTCTTATCTTGCTAGAAGCTCCACTGTGCCTGAATATGATTGCTTCTTAAACAATCTGGAAATACAGAGCTAATATAAGTATATTTTTGTACTTGATCTAACTGTTTCAGTGATTCTTAAAAGTACTGTGCTGTTTTTATTTATTTTCTTGACTGAATTATTACTTATCTGTGTCTGCATTTATATATTTGTTTGACCTCTGTCTGAATTTTGTTTTTCCCCCACCCTCCTGCCATATTTTGTTGTGTTCTTAAACTTGGTGGCTTTTGCAGTTGCCAGCTCCTACTATAAATCAATCTGGGACACTCCTCCCAGCCACATCTCATTAGCTCATTCTACCTAATACAGAAAGATCATTTGAGAAGACCAAACCCCTTAGTTTCTTAACCTTGAATTATCCCCTGTTCCTCCTCTCTCCCTTTCCACTTTACAAAAAAAAAACCTTTATTCAGATGCTTTTACTGTATTTGTGTTTCCTTCTCCTACTCTTATTTCATCTTCCCTTTTCTCCTGCTTGTTCTCTAAAGTGTTTGACTGCATCTTTTCTGCTGCATTTATTACTGCTTGTTTATAGCCTGTTTAAATTGTTATTCTAAGCCTCTTAGTTTTGGTTTAAGCACTTGGGCTTTAGGTCTACCCCTTAGCTCTTCCTGGCCTCTCTCCCTCAGATTCTGACAAATATGGATGGACAATTTCCTACAGTTTCTCCTGCCAGTCTAGTTGATATGGGCATCCTGAGACAGTGTAGTAACTGCCTCATGTACACAAACAACCATTTATTACTACACCAAGGAACACAACTTGTGAAAGATGCAATTACATTAGGAACCTAATGTTTATGCTCTATCTCTCACAAGCCAGCATATCTGGCACAGAGAAGGTTGTCAACACAATCCCCACACCTCAAACATCACCCACACCTACACAACACATACCTACATATGCAGAGGTTCTCAACAAAAACATACCCAAAAAAAGTAGACCTTTGAGGCAAAAATACATGTGAACTCCACAACCATCCGCACCACATACCCTGCATGGTCCACACACCTGTGTCTCACAGCCACTAAGGCTTAACTACCAGCCCAACATATTAGTCATAGGAGACTCCATTGTGAGACACACAGATGTGCCTCTCACCAGGCTCATAAAGGAGAAAGTCATGGTTAGTTGTTTGTCAAGTGCCAGAATCTACCATATCACACAAGCACTCAAGTCTCTCAACAGCAGGTACTGTTATGACTCTGTTATAGTCCATGTTGGCATGAATGACTTGAGACGTACCTCCTTGGACTATATGAAGACAGATATAATTGAGCTCTCTGAATATGTGTCCCAGGCAGGTATGTCCCTAGCCTTAAGCAGCATTCTACTGTCACCCAGAATGATGCCTCAATACAAACAGAAAATGATTGAATTTAACAACTGGCTTAGTTTTGGGTGTCATTGCAGGGGGGATCTAGTACCTGACAGCCTGGGAAGATATGATCGACAGGCCATGATGCTTTACCAGAGATGGCCTGCATCTGTCTCACTTGGGCTTCAGGCTTCTGGCAAAGGCTGTTGCCTCCCCCATAGTGCCTTTTTTTAAGGAAAAGTGATGAGTCTGAAACTACCAAAATAAAAATTTCAACAAAATGCAAATTAAAGGTCATGCTGCTAAACGCTAGGAGTATAAACATGAAACTGCACTCATTGCAAGCATTCTTAACCTTGGAAGATGCTGACATTTGTGCAGTCACAGAAACCTGGTTCAAACCTTTGAAGAGCACCAAAGCCTTACCTGGTTACTTAGTATATCATATATTCAGACCCCAAACTGTGGGCAGCAAAGCCAAAGGAAGTGGAATTTCAATATATATTAAAGTCATACATACATCCAGGCTGGTCAAACAGTATGATGCACATGAGACACTCCAGATGCAGTTAACCATTGTCAAGACCCCTATGGCAATTATTTACCCTGATCCTGGGTGACTTTAACTACCCAAACATAGATTGGAAGAACTTCTAATGCCAGAACACAAATGCTCAGAGATGCCTCGATTTTGTCAATGCAAACACCTTGGAACAGCTAGTCAATACCCCCATAAGAGGTGATAATATCTTGGACTTGGTATTAACCAACATGACCAACCACTGCAGCATCCCTACAGTATCATTCTCCCTGGTAAGATCCAAGTATAAAGCAGTCACTTTCAAAGTCACCATCTCCCCTGACCCCCATCTAGCTAGGGTCAAACAAAAAAACTTTTCCAAAGCTTATTACAACCTCCTGAGGGATGGTATAAAGAGCTTCACAGCCCCCTCCCCCCTGTAGGAACTGGCACCAATGTCCAAATCTACACCAAAGTATTATACGATCCTTTATATAGATGCATGGATTTAGAAATACCCGACAGAATGAAATCATCCTCCACAAGGAAGAATAAACCTGTCTGGTGGACATCTACAATAAATAAACTCTATAACAAAAGGAAAAAATTGCTGTCCAGGACCAAGAAGGAGCAGGTGCCCAATTGCAAGCAAGATCTCCTTAGCATGAACAAGCAAATAAAAGCACTAGTGAAGTCCTCCAAAGCAAACTGTGAGTCCAAACTGGCCACATCTACTAGACACAATCATAACACCTTCTTCACATATGTCTGCAGTCACAGATCTGTTCAGAACTGGTGGTCAAGAATATCACATACACAAGTGCTGTAGATATAGCCAGCCTGCTGGTTGACAGACTCAGCAAAAACTTCACCCCTCAGTCCCCCCATCAGTAAATCAGGACCTCCTCAGTACCTGCCCCCCTTCCCTTATCTCTAGGGAACAGGTCATCACTAGCCTCTGAAAGGCAAAAAATACAACCTCCATGGGACCCGATAACATTACAGGCTGCATCCTACATGAACTCAGGCAGAAACTTGCAGTACCATTAGGTGTACTGTTCAACCAAAGCCTGAGTACTGGTTTTGGCCCAGCTGAGTGGAGGACCACCACTGTCATCCCTTTGCACAAAGGTGGAGCGTCCACTGATCTGGGAAATTATAGACCCATCAGCCTAACTAGCCTGATCTGCAAGGCCATGGAATGGATTCTCATGGACCTCATTAACAAGGACATTGGCAGCCTACAAACACTTGATCCCACACAGTTTGGATTTGTCAAGGGAAGGTCATGTCTGTTAAATTTGGTCAACTTCTTTGAGACAGTCACCTTAGCCATGGATGAGAGGAAAACAGCGCACACCACCTACCTTGACCTGGCCAAAGCCTTTGATACTATTTCCCACTCAGGCATAATACATAACCTCTCTCAATTAGGCATCAATCCATATATTACCAAATGGGTAGCACACTGGCTCACTGATAGAACACACCTTTTCAAAATAGGGGAAGCCACCTCAAGCAGTAGACCCATAACAAGTGGCATACACCAAGTATTGGTCTTGGGGCCACTGTTATCTGGGATATACTTTTCTGAGGTGCAGGCCAAAACCAGTGGGCTATGGGTGACCAAGATTGCAGATGACTGCAAGCTGGGTGCTGTTATCAAGTCCCCTAGTGATGTGGGCATCCTCCAAGAGGGTGTCACTCAAACAAATGACTGGTAACAGAAACATGGCCACAAGCTGAATGCCAAAAAATGCATCATCATCCCCTTTAGGAAGCGTGACATCCCACAAATTATCATATTATCATATTAATAACAACGTCCTAAATTTGGGCATCCAGGTTGATAGCAGCCTGACTTTTGACCACCATGTTGCTTCCATTATATGGAAATCTTTCTACAAGGCCCACCTCATAGGTAAGGATATCTCATTCAGGGACAAAAAGATCATAACATTCCTGTATTCTTACCTTATAAGGCCCATTATTGAGTACAATGACCCTTTCGGCATGTACCTCTCAAAGCAAATGCAGCAGCTGGAGAGACCGCAGTGGGTCCTCACCAGGAGAATCCAGGGCCTCAAATATCTACCCTACACAGATAGACTAAAAGCACTGTCCCTCTACTCAGTTTCATATGGACTCCTCAGAGGTGACCTCTGTCTGGCAAACAAAGCAATCTCAGACCCTGTCTTAATGGAACCTTTGCATATCTGCAAGTTAAGCTCCACTCAAATAACCTGCATACGTGACCTTAACCTGATCAGTGACATCAATAGGACATGTTGGTGGGACAGATTTGTGACCCAGAGACTCCACCATCTGTGGAATAGACTCCCCTCTCTACATCAAGCAGAGTACCTCATTATCCCTTTTTAAGGGCAACCTGGATAACTGGATGGGAAACAGAAAATACACCCCTGGAATTCCACCTGTGTCCCTGCTGGACAGGGGCGTCGGGTACTGACTTGTCTAGACATGGGCTAAACTCTTGGCTAGACTTATAAGGGCCTCAGGGACAATAGCCTAGTAACTTCCTATGATCATAGTGAATGTACCAACTACTACTACTATATTATTAAGCATCAGAGAGTATCTGTAAACTAGTCAGCCAACATTCAACTTACAGAAACCATCGGAAGTTGTCAGCTTCCATAAACATACCACAGACACTGCAGGCTAATCAGAAATTACTGTGGATATATTTTCATTCTGTCCTTATCTACTATTCATGGGACTGTTTCCTTTTATATGTACAACTGAATATGTGAAAAATATCCTTGTCACTGATGCTCACTTACCCATCTGTATGCAAATTGTTCAGTTCTACACCCCTCCTTTGTGTCATAGATAGACTGCAATGTAGATAATTTAGCCTCCCAAAAAGTACTGACAACAAGTATGAGTCGATTAATCTAGATTAATGATGACATAGTTATGTGATAAGAGCAGTCTGATCCACCACAGCAATCTCAGAAGGTGACAGCTTACCTTTGAATCTAGCTATACATCAGCTATACCTTAAAGTGAATTTAGCTATGTGCTCACAGCTGTTAAGTACCATTTGCTCCATACATAATTAATGAGGTTCATTAACAGTCAATGTTTTGGAATCCCAGTTGTGCAAGTCCATTTAATTCCTCAAAATATGGAGCATTAACCAACTGCTCAGCATAACTGGAAGGTGCACCGTACAATTACCTATTAGGTATTAGTAAACAGGAGTATCTGTAACACATGCCCGATGCCATCCATTAGTCTAATACCATCCTGGATGTACCAACCTTAAAATATGACATTGCTACATTTACTGCTCATACCATTGCTACCTGCAAACTGAGTGAGACCTCTACAATACTTAGAATGTTGACCGACAGGAGGCTTCAGTGTGAATGGGCGCTGAATTGGACTTAGGAGGAGACCACCCAGATGCTCACTGTCTATGCTGGTTATGAACAGAGGATGTGAACATGCCTCAGGAACCTCACAATGATCAAGATATGGAACCAGATTGCAAAGGAGCACCACAGACAGACCAGGGTCTACTGGATTGGTATGCAAGTCTGTCACTACTATGATGACCTGCATTGGAGAAACACAGAGGATCTTTACTGGAGGGTCACACAGGTCTGATGCCAGCTAGCAGATGCCTACAGTACTTTCAAAAGTTTGACTTTCATATGGCCGAGACCATATGATCAAACTTTTAAATGTTTGAATGTTCTTAGCAGAGGTTTCCATACAGTGCAGAGTGGGAAGATTTTCCCTTTCCGCACTGTAGTGTGATCTCGGAGTTGGTATATTTAAATAGCAGGGGGTGGGGGGTGCAGGGGGGCTTGCCCCCCTTCTAAAAACATTCAGTTATTTTTTTTTGTTTTGTTTTAAATTTTTTTTATAAGATGTTCAAACTTTTAAATGTTCAATCATATGGTCTCGGACATATGAAAGTCGAACAATTGAAAGTTCGATCATCTGAAGTAGACCAGTTTCATAATCCGCACCTTAACACCTACATTATAATAAATGTATTTGTTAGCTATATCTGTTTATGAGTACTGTAATCCAAAAGACACTAAACAACCAATAAAAAACACACAGACTTCTCAGCAAATTGATCCAGATGTACCAAAAAGACACCAAAAGTCATAAAAACTGAATTTATTTAGCACTTTCATTTCTCTCCAATAGAAACTTCATCAGAATACAAAAAAAATTACACCCCAGCTTCACTTTAAAATCCTTCCAAATTGCAAATTAACCAATCATCACTACTATAAAATACTTCAAAGCTGTTTAAAGAAATATACATATCTTAATCAAATATATAAACACTAAAAAGAATTTTTACATTTCCAAATGTTTCAACTTTAACAATCAATTAATAGAGCAGGTTTCATTAATACCTGGCATTCTTGTAGCATTTAATTTCAACTGCCATTTTAACTCACATTTACTACTTGCTCAAGAACAAAAAATTTGAAAGTGCGTGACAGTTGTTCAATAATATGGCATGCTAAAGCATTTTTAACATCTTGTTTCCTAATATTTAATGTACGCTCATACAGTCTTTCTTTCAGCTTCCTGCTAGTTTTACCTACATAGAATGCATCACACTCTATGCAGGAAGCAAGATAAACCACATTAGATGTATCATATCTCACTACTATATCATTAATTACTAACTCATAACCAGTTAAGATAGACGGACACTGGGAGCATCGACTAGACTTAAACATGCAATTACGGGCTCGGTTTATCATTGCTGTAATCTCCAGTAAGTTCTTGAAAGATCTATCCTTCCTAAAAACAACCTTAGGACATTCACATACGACTTTGCCCACTCTATTATCATATTTTAAGGTAGCCCAATTTTTTCAAAGGCTATTCACCACCATTTGACTATCTAATGTATAGGTGGTGATAAAACACCGTCCACTATTTATTTCTAATTTTTTACTCATATCATCACCCTTCCACCTGTCACTAAAGAACCAGACCCATCAACATTTACCAATTCATGACAAATCTTATGGGAAGATAATAGTGGTTTATAAATACCATGTAATCTTTTAAAAAACGCCACTTCCTTAATATTGTTAAGAAATGCAACTGGATAACCTCTGTTTGAGAACATCTCCAAAACTATTTCAAATTCTTTTAAAAACAAAGTATCATCTGAAACCATCCTAACTATTCTTACAAGCTGGCCTTTCACCACAGCTTTATTTTGAAAGTGTGGGTGCCAGCTTTGAAAGTGAAGATATGTATAGCAAATGTTCTTTTTCTAAAATATTTGACTGGAAGCATCTCTGCTCCATATTTTTATATAATTCAATATCCAAGTAGGATTTTTTATCCACTGCCATATTAAAAGTAAACTTCAAAAAACTTGTGTTTATGTATTCAATAAATTCAGTAAGGTCATCCCTCGTTCCTGTCCATAAAATAAAAATATCATCTAAGAAACAAGTATAACACAGCCAACAAGAGGAAAACTGACTATTAAAAACATATCTACTCTCCCAGTAAGCCATGACTAGGTTCGCTAAACCGGGGCATAAGCTGCACCCATTGCTACTCCTGTACATTGCTTAAAAAATTGCCCATCAAAAAACAGAAAGCTATTGATAAGTACTAAATCTAACAAAAGAATAATTAAATTTACTTTATCATATGATATAATATCTAAGTCAAATAAAACTTCCTCCACCAATGATAGGCCTACATCATGTGGTATGACTGAATATAAGTTTACCCATCCACTGTTAGAAAAATACAGTTTTCATCAAATTCTAAACTGTTAATTTTAGATAAAAACTGCCATGAATCTTTACAAATCTGAGGAAAAGCTTCAACACACATTTTTAAGAAATGGTCTACAAACTTAGCCATACAGTGGACTTTAGATCTATTAGATTGGAATTATTTGAACTTCCTATTCACTAAATCCTCACTTAAATTGTCCACTTTAGAGAAAATATTCATGTAGTTAGTCTCATAATTTACAAATAAGTCCTTTTTCAGGATCGCTTCTATATTAGTCACCTAGTCTTCCTTCCCTTTATGTACCCTCAAAAGGTTCATACTTAGTACCTCATTACACCTCTCTCTCCAATGTGTCTACTATGCATTCTCATAATTTTATACAAACAAAAATTTTTTATTGTTGACCTATTGAACTATATCAATGTAAAATTATGTTATTAAGCGTCTTTTTAATGCAGTTTTAACTTTATGCATGTAACCCAACATATTTGAATCTTTTTGCTATAACTGCTATTATATCAATATTGTTTAAAATTGTACTTGTTTAAAAATGTACGACTGGAGCTTTTCTCCTCGGGTCTCCACTGAAAATGGGCCACAAGCCCAGTTGGACAAACCCGGTTAACAAATGTCAATAAATAAAATAAATAAATTATTAAGCTCGGCTGAAAGTTGTGAAATAAGCTTGTCATTTCTCTTAACCATAAGCTTCAACATATCACAACCAGCTTTATTAAATATCTCGGTTAAATTTCCATCTCCATACAGCGTGGAACGGGAAGGTTTCCCTTTTCCGCACTGTAGTGCGATCTTGGAGTTGGTATATTTAAATAGCAGGGGGTGTGGCATGCAGGAGGGCTTGCCCCCTGCTAAAAGCATTCAGTTTTTTTTTGTTTTGTTTTAATTTTTTTATAAGATGTTCGAACTTTTAAATGTTCGATCATATGGTCTCGGCCATATGAAAGTCGAACATTTGAAAGTTCGATCATCTGAAGTAGACCCATTTCATAATTCGCACCTTAACACCTACATTACAATAAATGTATTTCTTAGATATATCTGTTTATGAGACAGTTTCAGTTGTATTTAAGGGGTGTCTGTACTGCTAATAGTAATGCAAATGTAGTTAACATTATCGTTTCTATGCCTTCTGAGGTTATATGCAAATATACAGGGCCACTGTACCTAGTCTGAATAAATGTTGATTATAACTGTACATTCATATATATATCACACATTTGACTGTGAATGATATTCCATAAATTTTGTTTTTAAAATTAGTAATGACCTGTTTTGTCAATTAGCTTAAATGGTTAAGCAATGAGTCAAAAGAGCTGCTGATATGCTATGTGTGGGTTCAAATCCTATTGTAGGCTATTTTTTATATAGAGGCACTTATGCAGATAATATTCAACATAGTATGTGGAAGACCTATGTTTGTTTGGCAAAATGCACAGTACAGGTTTTTACACCTCTAGTATGGCTGTAGTTCACGGACATCGATAGCACCTAGACCATGGATGACTTTGCATTTCTCCAGTATCCATAACATTTCAAGAAGCATCACACAGTATATTTCAGTATGTCTGAATGCCGACTAAAACATATATACATTATTAAGCTTTACAACATGGCTGATATAAGTTGGAGTTTGTAAAAATAATGCAACTAGTGTTATAAGGTGGATTCCATCATTACTCTATACATTTTTACAACATTAAAGGAAGTGTGCAGTCCATTAGCTCAAAATCTTAAGCAATATGCTAATGTTAATATTCAAGCATATGTGTGAGTTTGAATCTCAGCGTACACCATTTATGATGTTATTTTTGCCGGTCCCATATTTTCTGTGTCATAAGAAATTTGTAAGATGTATACTTGTTCTCTAAGACTAGATTTATACTACATAACAGAGACAAAGCTTGGGTAAACTGGAAGAAAACCGGTACCCAAGCTGACAAACAAAAATATCCTGAATTTAGAAATAAAGCTAAGAGAATGATTAAAGGAGACAAAACAAACTACTACCATAATACACAAATTAGATATCAAACCAATCCTAAAAATGTTTTGGGCAACCATCAACAAAGTATTTCATCTAGGTAAGGTTGGCACCCCTGCCCCTGCATCCAGCGATACCTCAACTAACACAGCAACTCAGTTCAACAAGTTCTTTATTGATTCCATTCTAGCTCTAGCTAACTCCTAAAAGCCTGCTACCTCTTACCAAGTCACCAAAAAATAATACAACTGAACCGTGCTTCTCACAGCAACCTGTCCCTATCTCCACTATTAAAAAACTGCTTAATCAACTAAAACTTACATCCCTCTCAGTGATAGACTACCTGTGAATTCTTACAGACAGCAGCTAATGCAACTGCATACCCTGTAACCATTCTCATTAATCACTCTATAACTGAAAACCTAGTCCCCCACCTTTGAAAAATTTCCTAAATTACCCCACTCCACAAAGGGGGCAGCTCCAAAAAACTAACCAACTGTCGACCAATCGTCACTCTCCAAAATCTGAGAAAGGTGTGTACACATTCAAATCATGGCATTCCTAAATTCACATAATCTGCTCACAAATACACAACATGGTTTTAGGCCATCGCATAGTACTATCACAGCCCTTATGTCTTTCACACAGACAGTCAACAACTACAGGAACAATGGAAACTATGTCTCAGCTACATTCTTAGACCTTTCCAAGGCCTTTGACATGGTTAATCATGATAAACTCATCAACAGTCGCTCAGAATTAAACCAAAGCTCACCCACCATTACCGGGTTTAGAAATTACCTAACAGGCAGACAGCAGGCAGTCAGGTGGCACCAAGAACTCTCCCCATTACTTCCAGTCTCAGTAGGGGTCCAACAGGGTTCCATTTTGGACAACTGCTCTTTTCGATTTTCAATAATACTGCAACACTTGATGCTACTATCATCCAGTATGCAGATGACTGTATGCTAATCTGTTCTTCCTCCTCTCCACAGGCACTACTACAACAAACACAGTCATCCTTTTTATCTGTTGAAGGATGGCTCTCCAAATAACAACTTATATTAAATCCAATAAAACTCAGCTTCTTATCTTAACTCCCACACAGCATTCTACTCATAACATTACATTTCACATCAGCTCCAGTAATAACAGTCATATCACCTGTCAATCAAACAAAACTGCTAGGTGTTCTAATCGACAGCAGCATGAAATTTGACATACACATATCAAATACCGTAAAGAAAGTACATAAAAAACTTGTCATACTATACAGAAACAGTTCTTAACTTTCCCCACCAGAGTGACTATTGCACGCACCCATCTCATTTCCACTCTTTTGTATGCATCACCAATCTTCACCAACCTCAGAAAATCTGACCTTTCCAAAATGCAAGCATGTTATAATAAAATTGCCAAATTTGCAACCAATAGCCCACACAGATCACACCACTGCAATCCCCTCAAAACACTCAATTGGCTGGAACTTCCTCATCTCATTCTTTACAATCAACTTATTCTAACCCACAAACTAATTCACTGTCCTGAAAATAAAACAGCTCTACAAAACACAATACACCCAAGCACCAAAACTAGAGTCCTACGATCCAATCAAAAAATCCTATTAGATGTGACCAAATCCAGTAATTACGCAGGTACATCCCTCTTATTGCAGCACTATTGCCAAACATTGGAACAACCCCCCCCCAACATCGCAGCTACAACTTCGATTGTCTCCTTTAAAAAGGCCTTAACATTCTACCTACAGCAATCATGGCTCTGTTAACTGAGACAACCATGACTAATCTCTTATACAACCTACTGCTCTATCATCAATCCCCTCTCTCTCAGCACTTTGTTACTCCCACTAATGTACCCCATTCCTTCTCTATCCAAATCTTACTAACCCCTCATTCCACCCTCCTTTTCCAACTTGTATTACATCCTTAGCCTCATAATCCACCTACTGTTATCTGACTGCATCCATTACTTCCTACTGCTCACTCCCAACACCCTCTCTTCAGCACACTATACTCCCTCTCTCTCAATACTCTACCCCCCATGAATGTACCCACTCTCTCTCCTCTACTCTCATTAACCACTCACACTTCCTTTTATATTACCCTCTATTACATAGGTTCATAGGTTCATAGGTTTATACTAGGCTATCTGCCCTAAGGCATTTATAAGCCTAGCCCAAATTTTTGTGGCTTATGCCACCCCTTATATGAAAAAATACTGTGCCCATTTGTTTGTTGTGCCTCTGTCCAGCAGTGACACAGAGATGATTCCTGGGGTAAACCTATGATCTCCCATCCACAGGTCAAGATTTCTCTTGAACAGAGCCAGCGAGGTGCTCTGCCTCACATGGACCGGGATTTTATTCCACAGCATAGGGAGTCTCTGAGTGATAAATCTATCCCTCCAGCATGTCCTATTTATGTCCGTGCTAAGGTTTAAGTCGCTTGCTCTAGTGGTTTTGGTGGATTTGGATTTTTTGAGGCGGAGCATGTCCATTAATTCCGGGTTGGACATGGCCTTGTATGTCAGGCACATGTCACCTCTGAGCAGACGGTATGCGACTGAATAGAGCTGGAGTTTCTTCAATCTGGCAGCATATGACAGATTTTGGAGTCCCTTTATCCTTTTGGTGAGGAACTTTTGGGGTCTCTCCAATTGCTGCAGATGTCGGATGAGATACATCCCGAATGTGGCACTGTACTCGATCATTGGTCTGATAAGTGAAGAGTACAGGGGAACAATGACCTCACTAGATCTGGATGTGAATCCCTTCATGATCAGGTGGGCAATGTAGAAGGTCTTTCTATCCACTTTAGCAAAGTGAGTGTCAAAAGAAAGGCCACTGTCAACCTGGGTCCCCAGGTCCCTGATAACCTCTTCTGTGCTTAGTGGATTGCCACCTATATGGTAGCTTGGGGTTACCTTGTTTTTCCCGAAGGGTATGACTATACATTTTTGGCGTTAACTTCAGGCCATGGCTCTGGCACCAGCTATCTGTTTCCGTGAGTCCCTTCTGAAGGATATCCGTGTCCGATGCACTTTCCACTATGGCGCTCAGTTTGCAGTCGTCTGCAAACTTTGTCAGCCAAAGTCCTCCCATGTTGGCCTGTACTTCTGAGAAGTAGATGCCGAATAATAGGGGGCCAAGGACCGAGCCCTGTGGGACACCACTTGTGACCAGCTTGGAGTCTGACATAGCTCCAGCAACTCTAACCCTGTGGGTTCTGTCCTTAAGCCAGTTTGCAACCCATCTTGTGACATATGGGTTTACATTTAAGCTGGTAAGTTTTTCTACAATACCCGAGTGGGGTATTGTGTCGAAAGCCTTTGCAAGGTCAAGGTAGGCTGTATGGACTGCCTTTCCCTCATTAATGGCCTTGGTGACTGTTTCGAAGAAGTCGACCAAGTTCAAAAGGCATGATCTTCCCTTGACGAAGCCAAACTGGGTCGGGTCCAATGTCTGCAAGTCCCCTAGATCTTTGTTTATGAGCTCCATTATGATCCTCTCCATAGCTTTGCAGACTAGACTTGTTAAGCTTATGGGGCGGTAATTACCAGGGTCCGTAGAGGCACCGCCTTTGTGGAGTGGGACCACAGTTGCCGTACGCCACTCCTTGGGCACGTATCCTGTGGTAAGGCTGAGATTAAACAGCTGCCTTATGTGCGGTTTTAATTCCTCATTTAGCTCGTGTAGCACACAGCCGGGGACACCATCCGGTCCCATTGATGCTGTGTTTTTAGCTTTAGAGAGAGCAGCTTTCACCTGCGCATTTGAGATGTCTGGGAGGCTACACTCCGCTGGGATAGTTATCTCTCCTTTAGGGGGGGAGAGGGGGGTGAAGTTTACACTGAACCTGTCTGCCAGTATCAATATCCTTAGCTTTCAGGCTCTGCAAAGCTACTTGGCATAATAAATATGTAAAATGTTCACAAATTAGAACACGTATATGTATTACAGCTTTTTACACACCTAGTATCTACGTGGTGCATTAATGCCTATAGAGCTTAGGTCTTGGATGACTATGTATGTCTCCATTATCTGAAACATCCAACAGTAGTTCTCTATCCATCCAGCCACAACTACTTTTTCCCATTTTTGTATATGGAGTCAGGGTGTCACTTCAACAGTGACAATCGTCTAGAGCCAAGGTTTAAACCACTGGGTGGCTAGCCCATCCATATAATGTGAATAAAAATACAATTACAAGACCTGTAAACCTTATTCTGTATTATAGCAGTAGTTTACCACTGTACATGTAAAGGTGTGTTATTTAATCACACATTTCTGCACTAATGCCATTACTGTCTTACCCATTTTGGCATTGTTATAAAGTGGATATAGGCATATTCCATCATTATTCCATGTAGATTAAAAATTTTAAAGGAAGAGTGTTGTCTATTAGCTCAAAACATTAAGCTATAGGTCAATGTGAATGTTTCATGGATATACGTTGGTTTGAATCTTTGATAGAGTTTTTGGATGATATTTTGTTATTTCCTATTTAAAACAGATATGGGAGATGCTTGTTACATTATGCAGTATAGCTTTTTACACATCTAGTATGTTCACATAAACACCTATAGCACTTTGTTCTCAGATGACTACTACTATTTTGGCTATCTGCAAAGTTTCTGGAAACACCCTTCCTATGTCAATATGGGTATGTGTGTAAATGCTGGGTAATACAGACATAGGTTACTTGTACATTTTGAATGTCACAATATTATGTCATAATACATACTTGTTTATGGCAACTGCCCTCCTAACTTACATAGTAATGAACATTAATTCCTATAACACGTAGTTATATCTGTCAAGTTTACCCACATTTTCTTTTGCAAAGTATGACACTTTGAAGTGTTATAGCTGTTTGTTATTGCTGAGAGCAATGTGCTGAGTCTGATTTGCACTTAAGATTGCATGTGTTTGTGGTTCAAATGCATAGCACATAGCAGAAGATTTTAACCATCTTGTAATTTAGAAGCCAAACTCACAGTTGATTTTTTTTAACTTCCATCAAGTCTATGCAATCACAGCCAAGATGGATTAGCTAGGCAGATAGGTGTTGGGGTTGTAGTGCAAACATAAATGACAGTTGTAGGCTTGAATGTCAGTTATTCCAGTTTATATACAGTACTCCTCATGTGTGTGCAGTACTGAGAGTGACACATCCATAACTGAATGTGCAAAATGTAAAAATGTATTTCTTGTCAAGGCTAGATGACATGTGAAGCTCACTATTTTTCACTGTTGTTTTTATATGTAGCAAACATCATATATTGACCTGACACGATCCTTTTGTGGCAGTAATACATCTTTTGTTTCCCTTTCTGCAGATGATAAATACCAGGCTCATAACTAAGCTTAGTGCATTGAGCATATGCTCAGGCTGCAAGAGTAGTAGAGGGAGAGGGGTATGTGTTATAAAGGTCAACAGTTATTTCCCCAGAAACACTTATAATGTAGTTAAAAAATCAGTTTTGCTTCAGGCGTTCTAATATTAATGCCAGACTACCCATAATGCATATGCATGCTGAGTTCAATAGTCAGTGACTTCTTGTGAGTAACTTTATAGATTTAATATAAATGTTGTCCTCTGAGTTATAAGAAGGGACTGTTTGATTAATGCAGTTAATGTTTTGTTTTTCATTTTTAGTCATATGCTAAATGGCAGTCGTGTATAACTGTCATAATTACCTTGAACATTTCACATACAAGTTGATTGTGCTGTTATTGCTTTTTGAACTGAAAATGGTGCTCACTAACTGTTATGTGCACAGCCTGCTTCTTTTATTATTAAATGGGTATGTGTTATCTCAACATTCTGAATGCTGTTGGCAGACAATTTCTGCCATGTACTTTAGTTCAACAAGTCTTGCACTTCTGTATAACTATCCTGTGATGTTTAACAAAAAAAAAAAATCACATAACATTTTCTGTCATTACTATGCAAAAAAAAGCCAAAGTCTGCTTGTTATATACTGTATTCATGATAATCATTACAGTGTTTGAATTGTGCGGGTACATAGATAAGAATAATACAACCATAACTAGCTACAGTGATACATAAGTTGATGAACAGTAATGTGTGTTTTTCATACCCTAAAATTGTAGATGTCATATGCTGTCACTGTGATTATGATTGTCCAGTTGATCTACTGCATTCCAATTCTTTGATGTGATGTAAGCCATTAACTGTGTTGCACTTCTCATTTGCATATATATATATATATATATATATATATATATATATATATATATATATATATATTTAATTTACCACAGTTTGGTCTTATTATATATTAATAAAAAAGACATTATGTACTCACCATAACGGTTCATGTTTGTTGTCCTTCATCTCGCCTTCTTGCTGGTTGGGTTTGGAGCCGATCCTCAGCTCTGACTCGGCCGTATATTATAGCTTGAGAGCTTTTTACTGGCTTGAGGCTAGCCCCTATTCCAACATGCCTAGCAGTAGTTACCCAGATCTCATTTATGATAACCCACCAGTCTGAATAGGTCCAAATTTTAGTAAACTTACTTATGCGAAAATGACCTGCATATGAGTGTATAAACATCAGCAAAGAGGAATGAAGGAAAGACTAGGTCTAACCAACTGGTAAGCAAAAGGGAACTCAGCCAGTGTAGCCAAACAAAAGGGAAGAAAATCTCCTCTCGACCCTCCAGGAGGGGGAAGGAGGGTGAGACGCAAGAAAGAAGGCGAGATGAAGGACAACAAACATGGAACATTATGGTGAGTACATAACTTCTTTATGTTATCTTGTCCCCATCTTGCCTCCATTCTTACTGGTTGGGACAGCGTCCCCAGCACCTATATCTTGGGTGTCTCACAAGAAAAGACTCTTCAGGACCGTGGAACCAAAGGATGCCCCATTCCAGGAGGCCACATCTACTTTCTAATGAGAGATAAAGGTACGAGGATTAGCCCATGTAGCTGCCACACATTGAATCTAAAGGCAGTTTGGTTTGAAATGCAACAGAAGTAGCCAATGCCCTAGTTGAGTGTCCTTTAATTTTTCCTGGAAGTTCTTTGTTCCACAAAGCGTAGACATGTATGATAGTGTCTGAAAGCCACTTTGATAAGGTCACTTTAGAGACTGGACAACTTTTCTTGTCTGCAAAGGATATAAACAATTGGTCAGACTTTCTGAAATCCTTACTCCTGTGTAAATAAAAACGTAACTGTCTATGAACATCCAACTGATGGAGCTTATACTCTGCCTTGTTGCCATAATTGAGGAAGAATACAGGAAGCTCTATGGATTGATTTAAATTGTGCCCTGAACACACCTTCAGTAAGAAGGAGGGATTGGTTCTGAGAGAAACTCTATCTTTGTGGAAAATCAAGTGCGGAGGATGAATAGATAATGCCTGTACCTCTGAAACCCTCCTAGTTGAAGTAATGGCGGTTCAGAAAAAAGGTCTTCCATGTCAAAAATTGCAAAGGGCAAGGGGTGGGGATGAGAATCTATAAAACTAGATTTAAATCCCATGGGGGGGAGCTTCCCTTATTGGAGGTCTTAAGAGGGTAGTACCTCTTAGGAATGCTTTGCATAGGCTGTGAGACATGATGTTATATCCCATTTCTCCTACATGAAAATTAAAAATGGCAGCTAGCTGAACTCGGATAGTAGCTTCGGCTGTTTCTAGTTCAAATGTTTCAGCAAGGAAATCCAGAATCTTAGAAATGGGGGCAGTGAAAGGATCAATGTCATTCTTTTTTGCCCAACAACAGAACCTCTTCCATTTACTAGCATAAAGTTTTCTTGTAGTAGGTTTATGGGATGAAATCAAAATGTGTTGAACTGCCGGGGAAACATCTGGGAGCCTGGCTAAGACTGGAAGTGGAGAAATGAAGTCATCAGCTTGAGAGTATAGACGCATGGGTGGAGAGCACCCGACTGATGCATCAGGAAATCTGAAACTGCGTCCAGTATCCAATGCTCCCCTTGGAGATAAGGCCAGAAGAATGGGAACCAAATCTGTCAAGGCCAGTAAGGAACAATGAGGATTAACTTGCAACCCAATGACTGTGCTTTCTGAAGAACCTTGAAACTTGCAATTGCCTCCATCTACCTTCCTCCTGGTAACAATCTGACCATTCTTGAAAACATCCTATCCTGGTTCTCCCACAACATACCATATGAGACACTTATCCTTGGTGATGTCAACATTGACTGGTCCAAACACACAACTGACTCCCCCCAACTCAGTATCCACCTACACGGCTTCCACCAACTTATAATATCTCCCACTCACTTCTATAAAAATTCCACCTCCAGCTCCATCATAGACTGGATCCTTACCAATTCCCCCCACCAATACCACAATCCCACCACCTTACCTGACTCCCTCAGTGATCATCTCCCTACCACCATCTTAAGACACTACTCCCATATTCCTAAACCCCACCTTATCAAAGACTGTCGAAAACTATCGACTTTCAATTAATCCCAATTTAACTAAATTCTCCACAACACAGATTGGTCCATCCTAAAACACCTCCCCCTAAACGATGCTGTAAGCACTTTCAATAGCATCTTCATGAGTACTCTAAACTCCTTAGCTCCCTCTAGGAAGATCAGAGTAAAATCAAATCATGCTCCCTGGCTCTCCAAGGAGACTAGGTCCCTTATGAAACAAAGAGATAGTGCTTGGAAAACCTGGACTAAAACTAAATGACCACCTCTTCTTCAAAAATACAGGCAACTGAGGAACCTTGCAAAAAAAAAAACATACAACTAATGACAAAAAGTTATACCATAGCTCTGCTCAGCTTAACAACAAATCCAATCCTCGAAAATTTTGGTCAACTCTCAATAACATCCTCTATCCTGGAAAGCCCTCTAATCGCTCCCCATACCCTAACTCTTCCTCTCAGGAAACAGCTACCCTCCTGAATAAACACTTTATCTCCCATCCAAAATCTGGTAACCACTAAGCCAAACTCTACTTCGACACCCACCCCTCTAAGTCCCACTAACACAACTTTGTTTTCATTTGAGCCAGTTCCCATTACTTACATCAAATCTCTACTACTTAAGCTAAAACCTTGCTCTACTTCCACTGACAATCTATCTCCTACATTCCTCAAACTTGCTGCTGACTCAATTGCTTATCCTATATCTACACTAATTAATCGATCTATTCTGGAATCTACTGCCCCCACCCTTTGGAAATCTTTCTTTATTATCCCTCTTCATAAAGGTGGAAACTCCACTTACCCCCTTCAAACTACCAACTCATTTCCATTCAGCCCCCCCTCGCCAAGATATTAGAAAAATGCATTCACTCGCAGCTTCTCAATCACCTCCTCACGCACCACTTACTTACCCCTACCCAACATGGATTTCGTCCTCACCACAGCACCATCACTGCCCTTCTCTCCTTCACTCATATCATTGCAAAGGCCCTAGACAACATTAAACTCATTTCCTGTCTCTTCCTAGATCTCTCCAAAGCCTTCAATACTGTCTCTCATCCTCTACTACTAGCCAAACTCGCAAATCTCCACCTATCCCTCTCCGCACTTGCCTGGTTTAATAGTTACCTACCTGGCAGGGAACATCTGTTAAATGGCTCTCATCCTCCTCACCTTTCCTTCCCATCTCCACTGGTGTTCCCCAAGGCTCCATCTTGGGACCCCTTTTGTTTAACATCTTCACCAATGATCTTTACACCTCATGCAAAAAATCCTCCCTTATTCAGTATGCTGACGACTCTACACTTATATCCATCTCAAATAACATTCCTGAACTACAGTCCCTGACGCAAAAAGTCCTACTATCCACTGAACATTGGCTCTCTCACAACCTACTGATCCTAAATCCCAAAAAGACCAAACTCCTACTTTTCCTTCCCCGTTCTCTTTCTCATCACAAAGTCTCCTTTTTTATTACATCTTCTAACAATACAATTATCCAACCTAACACCCACACAAAACTCCTAGGGGTCATTATCGATGATGAACTAAAGTTCAACCTACACATACTCCAATATATAAAAAAAAAACAAAAAAAAACAGAAACTAGGTCTGCTATATCGGAACAAAAAATTCCTAACCCCGATTCCAGACTTACCCTGGGCCAGGCACTCCTCCTCCCCCCCTCCCTCTTATACGCCACCCCAGTTCTTACCAATATCCAGGCCTCCACTCTAAACAAACTCCAACAGACTTACCATAAAATAGTCAGATTCATTACTAACTCCCCATACAACTCACACCACTGCATTTCTTTAAACCCTCTTCAATGGCTTGAACTTCCCCAATTTCTGCTATCTTATAAATTTCATATGCTATACTCTATTCTTTATAAAACCTCCTTCTGTCCATTTCTATCTTCCTTAGTCTCCAGCTACATCCCATCCCATACCCTCCATACTTCTAACCAACAATTACTTGATTTCTACCACCCAAAAACGTCAGTAAGCAAAGTACTCTACAAACACTCCCTTGTCCATGCTTGGAACAAACTTCCCCTTGACTTACGTTGAATCTCCCACACCTCACACTTTAAAAATGAACTAAAAGCTTATTTTCTCAATTCCAGGACCTGCCCTTGCCATGACCCCACCTACTCTTCCTTCCCTTTATGTACCCACAAAAGGTCCATACTTAGTACCTCATTACACCTCTCTCCAATGTGTCTACTATGCATTTGCATAATTTTATACAAACAAAAAATGTTATTGTTGACCTATTGAACTATATCAATGTAAAATTATGTTACTAAGCTTCTTTTTAATGCAACTTTAACTTTATGCATGTAACCCAACATATGTGAATCTTTTTGCTATAACTGCTATTATATCAATATTGTTTAAAATTGTACTTGTTTAAAAATGTACTACTGGAGCTTTTCTCCTCGGGTCTCCACTGAAAATGGGCCACAAGCCCAGTTGGACAAACCTAGTTAACAAATGTCAATAAATAAATAAATAAATAAACCTTGGAGATCAGGGGGAATGGTGGGAAGGCATAAAGCAGTCCCGAGGGGCAACTGTGAACCAGTGCATCTCTGGGTGACTGTCCCGGTGGTGGGACTAGGGCAAAATAGCTGCTGCATTTGTTGTTGAGGGAAATGGTGAAAAGATAGCAGCATGGCTGGCCCCGTTTGAAAAAAATCAGCTCTGCAACTTCCTGTTTCAGGGACCACTTATGAGGCATCAGTATAGCCCTGCTAAGCTTGTCCGCTATCACTGCGACCAGAAAGCATTGGGAAGACATTGCCCATTGCCATACTCATACAACCTCTTGGCACAAGGGATAAGACCTGGTTCTGCCCTGTTTGTTGATGTACCATACTACTGACATATTGTCTGTCTGAATTGCTATAGTCCCCATAGGTAGAGAGTCTTGAAGTGCTTACAATGCCAAAAGCACCGCTCTCATCTCTAGGACACTGATGTGCAAGTGGTACTCGTGTTCTTGCCAAGTCCCTTGAACAGTCGGTCCTAGGTAATCCCCCCCCACCCTATCTGGGAAGCGTCTGTGGTCACTGTGGCTATGGGTTGGGGGGTTAGAAATGGTCTGCCCATTGATACCAAAGGGGAGTGAAGCCACCATGCTGAATTCTTCTTCCATGACTCCGTGACCCAAATCGGATGTGACATTGGTGAATCCTGGAATGACCATTGAGCCAACAGGAGCCACTGCAGAATTCTCATGTGGAAGTGCACCATAGGGACCAAGGTATTCACTGCAGACATTGAACCCCAGACCTTGAGGATGAATCTTGCCTGGATTCCCTTTCTTTTCATGAGGAATAAAACTTGACGATGAATGGTTAACACTCTTTCATGAGGCAGTTTTGCTATCATGGTCCTTGTGTCTAAATCTGCCCCTATAAATATAATATACTGACAAGGCAACAAGGCAGGCTTTTCGTAGTTTATGGTGATGCCTAGTTGTGTACAGGTGTGAATAATGGAGTTGCGTGCCTTGCTCAGTTGATGCTTGGTGGTGGCAGTGAGGAGCAAGTCATCTAAATATGGAAACACCCGGAATCCTAGATGCCTCAGATGAGCCTTGACTACTGCCATACATTTGGTGAACACCCTGGGGGCTGTGGTGAGACCAAAGGGCAGAGCTCTGAACTGGTAATGACTGGCTCCCACCTGGAAGCGTAAGTACCTCCTGGACCGCCTGTCCATTTTTATATGGTAGTATGCATCCTGGAGATCAATGGAGTACATCCAATTATCCAGACCCAAAAAGGGAAGAATGGATTGCAGTGTTACCATCCAGAACTTTGTTTTCTTGACTGATTTGTTGAGTTTGCTGAGATCCAAAATGGGTCTCCATTTCCCTGTCTTTTTACGAGCTAAAAAGAACCTTGAGTAAGTGCTTGATTTGATTTGGTCTGCGGGGACTTTTCTGATGGCTCTTTTTTCTAGCAACCTTTGAACTTCTAGGTTTGCTTGATCCCAAAGACTGGGTGGAACATCTGGGATTGAGTGCTGATTCATTGGAGGAGGTGACTGGGAGAAGGGAATTTTGTAACCCCCTGGATATTATCAACAGTATCCATGTATCTTCCGTGACTGTTTGCCAGGCTTTTGGGAACTGGGATAATCTGTCCCCAACTGCCTCTAGAGACAGACAGTCAGGCCTCCTTTCAGGAGTGCTGGAAAGGCCTGTCAGAAAAGGTATCCCTGTCGGCTTGATTTTGTGGACCCCCCCTGCCATGGGATCAGTGTCTCCCATTATTTCCCCCTCTGACCCTGGAGGAAAATATCCATGTGTGTCAGGCGAAACTCCGTGGGATTTTCTGAACCACATCTTCCCGCACTTCTGACCCTTGTGGTAATGTCTAGAAGGAGTGGAAAAATGTACTCCCATGGCAGAGAGAGTTTTGCCATCCCGTTCACACCTGGTAAGAGTCGCTTTTACCTGATGTCCGAAAAGAGACGAGCCATCAAAGGGGGTGTTGGTAAAGGAGGATTTGAAGGGCTCCGCAAATTGACAAAGCTGCACCCAGGAGTGTCTATGCAAAGCAACTTCTGTACTTGCTGCCATACTCACTCCACCTGTTGTGTAAGAGATCAGCTGCATGGAGGAATTAACTATAGATATCAAGGTCACAAGCAGTGAAGCCGCCTTGCTCGCAGCTCCTTCAGATGTAGGATCCTGTAGGGTTATCTCCTAGTTCCTTTAGGAAATCCCTATGAAGGCATGTAAAGTGGGTAAATAATTCAGTGACCAAAGAGTAAAGGCCGCTGAAGCAAACATATGCTTCCCGTACCTGTCCATCGTACGAGACTCTTTGTTCAGCAGACGGACAAAAGAAGAAGTCTCCGCTAATTCTTTCTTGATGGCTGCCACCACCACCATAGCATCAACAAGCACACCCTTAGATAGAAAGGACCTATCCTCTGCAGCAGTTATGAATTTATTGGGCCTCCTCGGAACTGGTTCCATAGTCTCTGGGGAGCTCCATGCCTTCTGACTCACTAAAGCCAGTAGAGAGTCGAAAGGCAGAGACACCCAAGAGGTGGAGGGTTGGAAACCAAATGCATCCAGGTACACAGACTCGTCCTCAGAAGGGCAAGGATTTCCAGGATGTCTGAAAAGGAGACATCCTCAGAGAGGGAACCGTGGGGACCCTTCTGAGTCCTCCAAGTCTGTGTCAGAAGTGAGAGAGTCAAGGGAGTCCAAATGCTTCCTCTTGCATTTTCTCTTCCAAGGGACCTCCTCCGAGGGGTGCTCAGGGGAGGTTTCAGAAGAGGTGGGGTTGCCCAATGGGGAGTCCTAGAGCATGGGTTCCCTATGCTTGGGGGGAGGAGGATCAGAGGCAGACTCAGGCACCGAAAGAGTAGAAACCAATGGAGCCAAGTGTTGAGCAGTCTGATAGGACAGCACCCTATCAACACCTTGAAGGCACCATGGTCCCGACACAAAAAAGTCCCCAGCTCCGAAGAGCCTGGAGATCTCCTCAGAACTGAATGCAATGGGTCTGAGGCCAATGTAGGAGCTGAGCTCACCTGCGCCGAAGCCCAAAGAGGGAGAGCAGGGTCGGACAAGGATCCGATGCCACTCCCCCCCTCAGAGCTGACAAGAGAGCATCGGTCCCCAGATCACTCGATAGACAAACAACGAAGAGACTGGAGCGGTAAGGTCGGAACTGACAGACCAGTGGTAATCGGTGCCAACGGTTCCACCACAACGACTTCCATGCACTCCGGCTCCAAACTCAAAGGAGTCAGAGGAGGAATCGATAACAGTGCAGGTTGGGCTGTCAGCACCAATTCCTTGTGGGCTGGGCTTGATAATGCCTGTCTTGAGAAGCCTCTTCACCACTCTCTCCACATCATGATCTGAAAGGCTGGCTGATCGAGAGGAATGAGAGGAAGATCAATGACTGACTGCCTGCCACAGATTGCAACAGCAGGGACTGTGGAACAGACAGCACCGGCTCCAGAGAGGGAGACCTGGTTCTCTTATGAGTCCTGACAGGCTCTGAAACCACTGATGGAGCCACCAGAGAAAGAGCTTTGTCAGAACTGAAGTTCGGATCCGACAAACTCGCAGGTTTGGCCTTAGATTTAGATGGCTCTGACATCAGAGCCAACGAAGATGATGGCTTAGGGGACTTTTCCGATTTTTTGCTGCCTGAGAACCCTCAATAGCAACATCAAAGGGACTCTTTAGTAAGCCTCGCAAAATCAACTTATTTTTTCTCTCCTGCAGAACCCAAGAACTAAAAGTATGGCATACAGAACATGAGTACTGCAGCTGTACAGCCCCTAAGCAACAGACATAGCTCGTGTGCCCATCCATAAGGGACATCTTCTGGCAGCACGAGTCACACTTTTTAAAACCCAAAGGTTTTGACACTTTAGGATCTTTGGACATGCTAGCAGTAACTACAACAGTACCAAAGAGAAAGACCAACAACAGCAACAACTAAAAATAACTTTTTTTTTTAACAGGAAAAAGAAAGGGGGGAAGAGCCTCTAAGTTAAACGGTGACAACCCCAACCCAGCAGAGCCTCTAACTTAAACGGCTGTTCCTATAAGGAAAGTGAAAGGGAAATGAAGAGAAAAAAGGCCCTTAAACAAAGATGGGACTGAGAGAAAGGTAACAAGGAACCCTCTAAGTAAAATGGGTTCAAGGGAACAAGATAGGCCTAAGAGAAAATGATGGCCACAACAACAACAAAAAGGCAGTGTCGGAAAGGTCAGAAAAGTGCTATCCTAGGATGAACACACTCTATCACTAAACAGAATTTAGCTAAATGTAAACAATTTTTGGAAAAATCACAAGAAGAAGAAAATACTTAGCCTGAGCCAGTATGAGCAATCTCTACGCTGCAAATGAGATCTGGGTAACTACCGCTAGGCATGTTGGAATAGGAGCTAGCCTCGAGCCAGTAAAAAGCTCTCGAGCTATAGTATACAGCCAAGACAGAGCCAAGGATCGGCTCTGAACCCAACCAGCAAGAATGGAGCCGAGATGGGAACAACATAACAGCATATGTTATTCAAGGGATAGGAACATGGCATATTACTTGCACATAAAAATAAGAGTTGAAAATAATTGCTATATTAACTCTTCACCATAAATATGTCATTACTGGGCCATGGAAGTAAGGATTTTATGTCAGATTGTCTGCTTGACATTGTTGGAAGGCCTACATGCCAACTAGTTTACATCAGATACCTCAATCTATCTGTTATGCTGTCAGTGTCACTGTGAGCTTACATTCTGACAAGCCTTTTAGAATGGAGAAAAATGTCAGTGTTACTTGCTATAGTGTCACTACATCCTTGTCTTGATATACATATACATGTGTGTGTGTGTGTGTATATATATATATATATATATATATATATATATATATAAACGTATCTGTATGTCTAGATATATATATATATATATATATATATATATATATACGTATCTGTATGTCTATATATATATATATATATATATATATATATATATATATATAAAACACACACACACACACACACACACACACACACGTATCTGTGTGTGTATATATATATATATATATATATATATACATATAACATCAACTTAAAGTTTATAGTTCTTGAACAGGTTGATCTAGATGCTAGGGGTGGCGATTGGGAATCGACCCTAGAATACCGAGAACTTATCTGGCAACTAAGGTTGGATGCAGGATGACCCCCTGGTTTAAATGGTACCATCAGCATCAAATCTGTGTTGAAATTAAGGAGAGCAAGACTATAGTTTCCTACATTTACTGTCCATGATTTTTGCATCCAATGTCTGGTAATGGGTATAAGTTAAGGATATACTTTTTGATTACTGTTCTAAGGGATATTCCATTAACTAATGGTTTATTACTCAATGAATTTCCATTTATTTCCAGCAAGATTTCTTAAATATTAAAATCAGCACAGAACAGTTGACGTTCTGCTGTAACTGTAAGTTATATGTTTATGAATAATGAATTTTAACAGAGATGTCATGGCTTTATGTGATTTAAATTTTTTTATTTGACTGTTGTTTATGTAATTAATATTTTAGAAATATTCAAAGTGCACACTTGGACTATGTAATAAGTTTTCTGTGATGATTTTTATTCCAAATTAGTCCAGATTTATCATGGTAATAATTACCTGGTATATGTGGTATGTTTTTGTTTTTATCTTTCACTTTTAAAAGTAATGGCATTTCACATTGTTTTAATCAGAACTAATGAATTAATAAGAGCAGGTTTACTTTAAACCATTAATTAACAGCACGGTTTTCCAATTAATGGAAAGGCTGTTAAAGAATATAAGCTACTTGTTAAAGTATGGTGTCATCACTTGAAAAAGCTCAGAATTTTCTGAGCGAAAGCGCTTGTGTTCTTGATTGGACTGTTCAGCTGTAATAAAGGACTTGATATTTTTCAACTATTTCTTGGCTGCTCTGCTTCTTGGTCTGGATTTTCTGTTATCTGGTTTGGCTACATTTTCTGCTTTTGGATATATATATATATATATATATATATATATATATATATATATATATATATATAGGGTCTATATTATATCCTCGAATGCTTAAAAAAGCAAACGCTGATTGATCTAACTTATTTTCGCGAAACTGCAAAATATCGAAGCAGCAAAAACTAAAATTTTTTCCTAGGGAAAGAATTTGGTTGTCCATTTCTGTTGCTTCGGTATTTTCAGCGTTATGGTGGAAAGTTACCGGTCGGATTCAGGTAAGTGTGCGATTGTGTGGATGTGAGTGTTAGGGTGATTTAGGTGAGTTAGGGTTCGGGCTCGGGTTAGGTGTGTGTGCGATTGAGTGGACATGAGGGTTAGGGAGTGGGTGAGGTGAGTGTGCGATAGTGACGGACCTTATGGTTAGGGTTTGGGTTAAGGTAAGTGGGTAGTTAGTGGTGTGTGCATAGTTTAGTGTAGGGTTAGGTATCAGATTTTAGGTGTATGTGTGTGTGGATTTCTGTTTGTTTGGTGTGCTTGTGTTGTGTGTATGTGTTTTGGATCAGCAATTTTTTTCCATGGGAAAAAAATCGCTGATCTGACAGTTCGAGATTGTAAGCTTTCGCTTAAATTAGGTCGATCAATCAGCATTCGCTTTTTTAAGCATTCGATGATATAATATAGACCCTATATATATATACACGTATTTGTATATATATATATATATATATATATATATATATATATATATATATACACGTATCTGTATATATGTGTGTGTGTGTATATATATATATATATATATATATATACACATGTGTTTGTGTGTGTGTGTGTGTGTGCATATATATATATATATATGTCTGCTGGCCGTTCACATGTGTCTTTTGGACACATACTGATAGCTGGTTAAAGACAGAATTTTCTCAGTTAAACTGTGTAGTACATGTATTGCATGCCATGTAATGCACTGGAGTAACATAATGACACTATGATCGATACAGTGGCTCATACATGGCCTTCTATTCATATCATCAATATGCATGGATACAAGGACATTAGGAATCTTGCACAATCATGACCATACACCTACTGTCCTCAATTTTTTACAGCTCATGGACCAGATCATCTGACAATTATATTTTATTGGCAACTGTACTGTATTATGATATACCTTTAGCAAACATGTCACCGTTATGGTTTCATACGATTGATCCTGTTAGTGGCATACTAGATAATGTCTTCAACATTATTTAGGTACACATCTGACTGTGTTTTATGACAGACCTAGTTTGTACATGGCTGTGATGTGATTGAGTGAACTCAAGCCTTTCATCACATATGTCGTTATAGTTGTATAAGGCCATACAGGACTAGAATATGACATACAAAAAAAGTTTCCACATGTAGATTGTTGAATTATATAACACATATTATGTATTCATAGCTTTTGGAGAGTGTTATTTATGTATATATGTATGTATGTATTTTTTTTGTTTTACAGAGTTTCACCTTGATGGAGTGTGGGACCCATGCCAGCTCTCTTATTGGACACTGGGAATGATAACGTGCTAGAACACTCCAAGCACCAGGATGATGATCATGACAGGGTCCATGAGACCTGCACCTGCATGTCACATTGTTCCTGCTACTTCCCATAGAAGACCACCACCACCACCACCACCACCATGACAGGGAGACAAGTTTCAGGACCAAATGCAAGAGATTAAAACAGACACAGATGAGTTACCTCCTGGGTAAATTCTTCCAATACATGGTACAGGCCATGTTCGACTCCTCCAGGGAAATTGCAAGAGAGATCATCCTTTGTGTTTGTTCTCATCAGGATGGCCCCTCAGGGCCATAAGTATTGTCTGTGTGTTTCAATTATGTAATGCTGCCACCATGGTGTTTGCCATATCCAAAAATGTACTGCAAGGCACAATTGTGCATGCACAGCATACTGCTGTCATATTTTTCTGATATACATCCTACTGTTCAATGCAGATATCATGCCATGTGTGAAGTTATACTACTGCAGCAATAGGTCACACAATACACATGTGGTAATCAATTAGATGTACATGATATGCTGTACTTACATTGCTTTATATGGACTGGTGTGCTACTGCTTACTTGTGTGTGTGCGTATACTCCTGTAAATGCAGTGTTGCATAATATTATCTCCAATACACTCTGGCCCTGTTTGTGACTGATAGGATTGTTGCAGTTACCATAATGCAAGTGAGACAATTGTTCTGCTTGCATTGTTCTGCTATGTACTTGGGTGGAATGACAGCAACTCACAAACTGAGTTATTCCCATAATTCACACATAAAACAATGAGATAGGTCCTGTTTGTTTATTTGTGCATGTTATCACTGTGTAAGCATTGCACCCATTTCTCTTTTGGTTCCTGCTGTCTTGCATCTGTTCAACAACATGACAGGTCCTTGCCCATGTGATTTCAGTACCATTGTTGTGTCATATCAGCACAATAGCTTTGTGTGGAGCATATAATGGCAAATATTGTGCCATATTTATCAAATTACTGTGTCTGGTATATATGAACAGGTATCTTTCATATCCTGCATATACATTCATTGGTCCATTAATGTATATACAGTGGAGGTGATGTTTTATTTAGCATCATTCCTGAATGCCTTATTTGTCCTTATCAGTTATATCAGGATGTGCATAAACAGATTTGCATGCATGCCCATGTGTATGCAATTGTACTATATATGCAATGATTTATACAGATGTACATGTGTATGCACTTATTTTGATTGTGTACATACAAGTATTGCATTTTTCCGTGCTGTACTGTTGCTCACAGGACTGTCCTTTGATCAGTCCTACAGAGGGATGGTGCTATTTACAGTGGATAAAAAAAGTTTACACACTCCTCTTAAAATGCCAGGTTTTTGTGATATAAAAAAATGAGACCACAATAAATAATTTCAAAACTTTTCCCACCTTTAATGTGACTTATGTCCTTTGACCTGTACAATTCAGTTGAAAAACAAACAAATATATTGGGGGAAGCATATAAAAAAATAAAAAATGCACAATAAGCTGGTTGCATAGGTGTGCACACACCCTTAAACTAATACTTTATTGGAGCACCATTTGATTTAATTACAGCATTGTCTTCTTGGGTAGAAGTCTATCAGGATGACATACCTTGACATGGCAATATTTGCCCACTCTTCTCTGCAAAAGCACTCCAAATCTGTCAGATTGCAAGGGCATCTCTTGTGTACAGCCCTCTTCAGGTCACACCATAGATTTTCTACTGGATTTAGGTCCGGGCTCTGGCTGAGACATTCCAAAACTTTAGTTTTCTTTTGTGAAGCCATTCTTTTGTTGATTTGGATGTATGCTTGGGATCATTGTCATGTTAAAAGGTGAAATTCCTCTTTATCTTCAGCTTTCTAGCAGAGGCCTGAAGGTTTTGGGCCAAAAGTGCCTGGTATTTGAAACTGTTCATAATTCCCTCCACCTTGACTAAAGCCCCAGTTCCAGTTGAAGAAAAGCAACCCCAAAGCATGATACTGCCAGCACCATGCTTCACCATGGGGATGGTGCTCTTTTGGTGATGCAAAGTGTTGTTTTTGCACCAAAAGTACCTTTTGGAATTGTGGCCAAAAAGTTCAACCTTGGTCTCATCAGAGCATAACACATTTTCCCACATGCTTTTGGGAGATGATGTATTGTTTTGCAAATTTTAGTGGGGTCTGGATGTTTTTCTGTGTAAGGAAAGGCTTCCATCTTGTAACCCAGTGCCATAACCCAGACATATGCAGAATATGGGAGGTTGTTGTCACATGTAGTACACAATCAGTACTTGCCAGAAATTCCTGCAGGTCCTTCAGTGTTGTCCTAGGTCTCTTGGCAGCCTCCCTGACCAGTTTTCATCTTGTCCTTTCATCAATTTTGGAGGGATGTCCAGTTCTTTGCAACGTCACTGTTGTCCCATATTTTCTAAACTTTTTTATGACTGTATTCACTGTGTTCCATGGTATATCCAATGCTGTGGAAATTTTTTTGTACCATTCTCCTGACTGATAACTCTGACGCTTTGTAAGCTCTCTGTGAACCATGTTTTTGTTGTAGCAGGCAACTGAGTACATGTCAGGAAAATCCTACTAGGACATCTGAACTTTATTTGGGGTTAATCAGAGTCTCTAACTGATGACAGGTGTGTACCCAAGAAGACTGTTGAAGCACCTTTTGATTTATTTACAGCATTCAAAGTATTAGTTTAATGGTCTGCACACTTATGCAACCAGCTTATTGTACATTGTTTATTTTTTAAATTTTTTCCTCTAACAGATTTTTCAATTGAATTGTACAAGTTATAGGTCACATTAAAGGTGAGGAAAAGTTTTGAAATGATGTATTGTGGTCTCATGTTTTTATAACACAAAACCTGGCATTTTAACAGGAGTGTGTAAACTTTTTATACCCACTGTATATCACTAATCTCTATCTATGATCCAGGAAACCCATAACATGTAGTTAATCTTATTGGGAACCCTCACCATCCAACCCAATACCATATTCATGGATGACTTTAATTACTACACTATGAACTAGAAGTCATATAAAACACCAAATATACAGGCACAGAGATTCCTGGATTTTGTAAACACAGACTCCTTGGACCAGACTGTCAATACACCAACCAGAGATGCAACCATACTGGATATGGTCTTCACTAATATGGGAAAGTGCTCTACACCCACAAGTGTAATGTCTTCTCTGCTAAGATCAGACCACAAAATGGTCTCTTTTAAAGTAAAAATAAAACCATTGAATGTTCAGGAACTACTCTAAGGCTAACTTCCTACTATCAAGTGATAACCTGGCAAAAACCTCAACTCTGCATAAACCCTGATAAGACTGTTCATAGAAACCCTATACAAGCATGTTAATAGCTGCATAGAGGCTGCTGTGCCACCATGAAGTACAGAACTAACTCAAAAATAGAAGCCACCCAGGTGGAATCACAATATCAATAGGTTGAAAAAAAGAAGGAAGAACATCATGGTAAACATTAGAAGGTGGAGCACTCAGCAGAATAAAAGCATTCTCATCAAACTAAAACAACTCAGAGGACAAATAAAGTCTACCAAAGCCAAATTTAAGGTAAATTTGGCCTCCCTGGCATAGTTAAAAATACCTTGTGGTTGTCCTATGTCCACAACCCTAAAGATTGTTTGCAGGGCTCATTGGTAAGGGAACCATTTATACTGAGCCAAAAGATATAGCAAACCTGCTAGCTGACAAATTCAGCTCCAACCTTACCCCTCTCTCACCCTCAACCTTCCCTCAGGAAATATCAAATATAACATCACCTGCTATCGCTAGGGAACAGGTCCTTAATGCTTTCTCTCTCTAAGGCCAAGAACATTGCATCAATGGGCCCAGGCAATATCCCAGTATGCCTTCTAAATAGCATTATGATCTATCGGGCCCTTTGGAATTGCTATTTAGCTGTAACCTCCAAACAGGCTTCATGCCTCATGAATGAAGAAAGGCAACAATCATCCCTCTTCACAAAGGTGGGCCATCTACAGACTTGGAAGCTACAGACCAATAAGTCTCACTAGTCTTATATGTAAAGGCATGGAAAGAATCATCATGGAGATGATCAACAGAAATAAAGTAAACTTCCGGACACTGAACCCAACCCAGTTTGGTTTCATCAAAGGGAGACCATGTCTACTCAACCTGGTGGACTTCTTCAAGAAGGTCACCAAAGCAATGGATGAGGGCAAAGTCTTTCACACTGCCTACCTTTACCTGGCCAAGGCATTTGCCACAATACCCCACTTGGGTATTGTTGACAAACTGAAGAGGTTAGGTACAAACCTGTATGTCACCTGGTGGATAGCCAACTGGCTTACAGACAGGACCCAGGAAGTTAGAATTGGGGAGTCCACCTCTACAAAGAGCCCAGACACAAGTGGAGCCCCTCAGGGATCAGTCCTTGGACCGCTCCTTTTTGTCATTTACTTCTCAGAAGACAAGACCAATGTCAGAGGTCTCTGGCTGACTAAATTTGCAGATGATTGCAAATTAGGAGTGGTCATTGAATCTCACACTGACACAAATGTTCTTCAGGAGGGGCTGACACAGGTAAACAACTGGTGTCGGTCATGGACTAAAATGAGAAGTTATGTACCTACCATAACGTTCCATGTTAGTTGTCTTCTCTCACCTTCTTTTTTGCTGGATGGGTTCCAAGCCGAACCTCGGCTCCGACTCGGCCTATACTAAAGCTCGAGAGCTAATTTTACCGGCTCGAGGCAACCCTATATCCCATGATGCTAGGCGGTAACTACCCAGATCTCGTTTGGTAGCTGAGAAAACAATAACCAATTCAGTCTCCCCACTGAGGTGGAGGAGGAGAAAGGAGAACTCCCCAAATATCACCATCTGAAGCTGTAGCTACCCCAGGACCAGCTGTTTGGGCTTGGAATAGTGCAAGATAAGGTCCCTTAGAAGAGGGTGAAAACCTCTCGGTCTGTCCAGGCTAGGGGGATGGTGGGCGGGACGCAAGAAAGAAGGCGAGAGAAGACAACTAACATGGAACGTTATGGTAGGTACATAACTTCTCAATGTTGTCAATCTCGCCTTCATTCTTGCTGGATGGGACCGCGTCCCTAGCACCTTCATCCTGGGTGGCTCATTGGAACAGACTCTTGAGAACGGTGGAACCAAAATTTGCCCTGTTTCTGGAGGCCATGTCCAATTTGTAATGTGTAACAAAGGTATGAGGTGAGGCCCATGTGGCTGCCGCACAGATAATGTCTATTGGCAATCTAGCTTGAAAGGCTGCTGATGCAGCTAACGCTCTGGTTGAATGGGCTCTTGGCCTAGAAGGCAATTCTTTACCCTTCAGTTGATAAATACAGGTAATCACAGAAGACAGCCACCTAGACAGGGTTACTTTGGATACCGGAAGGCCCTTTCTACTTTCTGCATAAGATAAAAAGAGTTGATCAGATTTCCTGATTTGTTTAGTTCTGTCCAGATAGTAGCGGAGCTGACGATGAACGTCCAGGCAATGCAGTTTTTGCTCCGCCCTGTTTGAATGATTAGGGAAGAAAACTGGAAGATCAATAGATTGATTTAAATTTGCCTGAGAAACCACCTTGGGTAAAAAAAGACGGGTTAGTTCTTAGAGAAACTCTGTCTTTGTGGAAAACTAAATAAAGAGGACGAATGCAAAGGGCATGAAGTTCAGATACTCTCCTAGCAGATGTAATGGCGACTAGGAAGAGTGTCTTCCAGGAAAGTAACTTCAATGAACAGGAAGCCGCAGGTTCAAAGGGAGGGAGAATCAAGGATGCTAAAACTAAGTTTAAATCCCACTGTGGTGGGAGGTCTTTGAACGGGGGCTTGAGTAAAAAGATACCTCTAAGGAATGCCTTGCAAAGCTTATGGGACATGATACTGGAGTCCGACAGGCCTATGTGAAAATTTGAAATGGCTGCTAACTGAACTTTTACTGTGGAGGAAGAAGATCCTGAATGAAAAATTTCAGCTAGGAAATCTAAGACCGAGTGTATTGGAGCAGTGAAGGGATCTATATTCCTAGCTTTTGCCCAGAAGGAAAAACGTTGCCATTTACTAGCATAGATCCTTCTGGTGGAAGACTTGAGGGAAGCTACGATAATATCCCGGACAGAATTTGAAATCATTGGAAGCCTGGCTAGGGATGGAAGTGGAGCAACCAAGCTGTGAGGTTGAGAGATTGGAGGGATTGGTGCAGCTGCCCTGACTGATGGGCCAAAAGATCTGGTACTGGATCCAGATGCCAAGGCTGCTCCAAAAGATAACGATGCAGGAACGGGAACCATATCTGTCGAGGCCAATAAGGGGCAATGAGAATCATCTTGGCTCTCAAGGCGGTAGCTTTCTGAATTATCTGTGTGATTAATGGAAAGGGGGGAAAAGCGTATAGAAGCCCCCGAGGCCAATCGTGGACTACAGCATCTCTGGGGGGATGGCCTGGAAGGGGGAAGAGAGTGAAGAAGTCGAGGCACTTGCTGTTTTGTGGTGTTGCAAAAAGATCGCAGCAAGGAAACCCCCACTTCCGAAAAATTTCCTCCGTCACCGATTGCTTGAGAGACCACTCGTGGGACATGAGAACAGCTCTGCTCAGCCTGTCCACTATGACGTTGGACTTCCCGGGGATATGCGTTATCAGAAACCACTGAGAAGAGATCACCCATTGCCAGAGTCTGAGTGCTTCTCTACACAGGGGATAGTACTTGGTTACGCCCTGCTTACTGATATACCATACTATGGACATATTGTCCATTTGAATTGCAATAGTCCCCAGGGGAAGAGAGTCTTGGAGGGCTTGCAACGTCAAAAGCACTGCTCTCATCTCCAGGACGTTTATGTGCAAGTGGCATTCGAAAGGTTGCCATGTGCCATGGACTGTCCTGCCCTGAAAATGCCCCCCCCACCCAATCAGGGAAGCATCCGATGTGACCGTGGCGACTGGGGGGGGTGAGTAAATGGTCTGCCTTGATGGACTTGAGGGGAGACCATCCACCAAGACAGATGTTTTTTTGCAAGATAGAGTTATTAAGATCTTGTGTGTCATAGGGAGCTGTTGGAACGACCACTGGCAGAAAAGCATCCACTGAAGAAGCCACATGTAAAAGCGGGCAAGGGGAAGAAGCGTGATGGCTGCCACCATAAGACCTAATACTTTCAGAACATACCTGGCCTGAATTTTGTTGCTGTGAAGGAGGACGTGAACATGATTTTGAATATCTAAGACCCTCTGCTCTGTTAACTTTGCTGAGAGCTGACTTTTCGAAATTTAGAGAGATACCTAGCCCTTTGCAAATGTGAATGGTGTAATCTCTGGCTAGAAGAAGTTGACGCCTGGTGGTGACAGTGAGGAGCCAGTCATCTAGATATGGAAACACCTGGAATCCTTGACGTCTCAGGTGAGCCGTAACCGCTGCCATACATTTGGTGAACACTTGGGGGCTGTAGTGAGACCAAGGGCAGGGCTCTGAACTGGTAGTGACTGGCCCCCAGCCGGAAGTGGAGAAACCCTCTGGAGCGCCTGTGTATTTTGATGTGATAGTACGCATCCTGAAGGTCCACTGAGCACATCCAATTGTCCTTGCCCAGAAGGGGTAGAATGGACTGTAACGTGACCATCCAGAACCTCGTTCTTTTTACAAACTTGTTTAGTTTGCTGAGATCCAATATTGGCCTCCAGTCCCCTTTTTTTTTTTTTGGTACCAAAAAGAACTTTGAGTAGACTCCAGATCCTAGTTGGTCTGCTGGGACTGGCTGGATGGCTCTCTTTTTTAGCAGCTTTGATATTTCTAGTGTGCTTGTTCCCTTAGACTGGGTGGAACATCTGGAAGAGACCCCATTTGAATAGTTGGGATTTGGATAAAGGGGATTTTGTAACCCTCGGATATAATTGACTGCACCCATTTGTCTTGAGTGAGGGAGAGCCAGGCTTGTGGGTACAGCAATAATCTTCCCCCGACTGCCTCCGAAGGTGGACAGTCGGGCAGCACCTCAGGGATGCTGGAAGGGTTTGTCAGAGAGGATTTCTCTGCTACCCTGATTCTGCGGACCCCCTCTGCCTCTTGGACGGCGTCTGTTGTTGTTGTTCCCCCCTCTGCCTCTAGGGGGGAACTGACCTCTTGCATCAGGAGTGACTCCTTGTGATTTGCGGAACCACATTTTTCCACCCTTTTGACCCTTAGGATATGGTCTAGATGGGGTTGAAAAACGGACTCCTACGGCAGAAAGAGTTTTGCCATCTTGTTCGCATCTGGTCAAAGTATCTTTCACTTGAGGTCCAAACAACGCTGAACCATCAAAGGGGGAGTTAGTAAAGGATGCCTTGAAGGGGTCTGCGAAGTTGCAAAGCTGCATCCAGGCATGACGCCTTAAAGCCACACCTGTGCCTGCGGCCCTACTCGCTCCATCAGCTGCATAGGAAATAAGCCGCATGGAGGAGTTGACAATGGAATTCAGGGTTCCTAGCTGCGAGTTAATTTTGTCCTGAGACCCAGCAGCTGATGAATCCTGTAGAACCTCACCCAGTTATTTGAGAATGTCTCTTTGAAGACGGGTGAAGTGGCATAAGTAATTCAGTGACCGCATGGCAAATGCCGCTGACGAGAACATCCGCTTGCTGTATCTATCCATTGTCCTAGATTCCTTGTTAGGCAGATGGATAGGCACTGAAGGATCAGCCAGTTCCTTCTTGGTGGCTGCCACCACCACCATGGCATCAACTGGGACACCTTTAGATAAAAATTGCTTATCCGAAGGGGCTGTTATAAATTTGGAAGGCCTCCGTGGGGTGGGTTCCATCGAATCAGGGGCCGTCCACGCCTTCCGTGCCACCACTTCCATAAGGGGGTCGAAGGGCGGAGACACCCAGGAGGTGGAGGGTCGAGAACCAAAAGCCTCCAGGTAAACCGACTCATCCTCAGAAGGATTAAGGGAAGACCAGTTCCCCCTCTGTTTAAGGATTTTAAGGATATCAGAGAAGGAGACATCCTCAGAGGGGGACCTTGGGGATCCTTCCGACTCATCCAAGTTGGTGTCAGATGTGACGGACTCAGGGGAGTCCACATGCTTCCTCTTACATGTCCTCTTACGCGGGGGTTCACCTGACAGATCATTAGAAACCTCAGAAGAGGAGGATATTCCCAGTGGGATACCTGAGGCGTTGGATATCTACGGCCGGGGGTGAGAGAGTGGGAAGAGACCTCAGCAGGCACTACAGTGGGAGGAGCTGATGGAGCTGACCGTAGAGCAGGCACTGGGGCCAGTACGCTCCTCATGACCTCGAAGGCACGCCTATCAGGCAGGCCAGAGGGCTCCCGCTCTGAAGAACTAGGAACCCCAGCCAGCACCGACAGGGATGGCTCCGAAGCCGATGTCAGGGCCGAACTCACCAGCGCCGATGCTCCGAGAGGGAGAACGGGGTCGGACAAGGGTCCGATGCCACTCGCCCCCTCGGAGCCGGCAAGAGAGTCCAAGCGCCCGGATCCCTCCAGGGAAGGCACCATGGACAAGATCAGAGCAGACGAAGGAGCCGAAGGGGGAGGTATCAGCTCCGACGTCACAACGGTCACGGCTCCGAGGAGCTCTGGCTCTGAACACTGGGACAGAGTCGAAGGAGGAATAGTAGGTTGTATGGATGTAGCTGCTGTTTGATGAGACGGGCTGTGAAGCATTTGGGCCAGTGCCTGAGACTTTAACAGTCTGCTAACCACCCTCTCAAGGTCATGGTCGGAAAGCCTGGAAGACCGAGAGGAATGGCACCGATGGCTCCGCTCCAAGAGTAAAGGCGATCTCGGAGCCGAATGGATAGATTCTAGAGATGGAGATCTGAACCTATTACGTGTGGAGGGCATCGAGATTGGTGGAGCCGATGGAGCCGTAGACACGTCGGCTCCAGTCGGAGTCGACTGTGAAGATTGAGTATTAGAGGCATCGGCTCCGGCCGGAGCCAATGCAGGAAGCTGCGATACAGACGTATCGGCTCCGGCCGGAGCTGATCGTGTCGCAGAAGGTGAGCCACCATCCAAAGGCATAGAGCACGGAGCCGACGGTTTGGGTAGCTTCGAAGGCTTCCCCTGCACGGACTTAGCCGGGGAACCTTCGGGCTTTAATAAGCCCCTCAAGATTAACTTATTCCTGCGCTCCTGCAAGACTCTTGGGCTGAATGCATGGCACACAGAGCAAGAGTCCTGCAGGTGCAGGGGTCCCAGGCAATAAACACAAGAAGTGTGACCATCTGTCAGTGACATCTTCTGACAGCACGAGTCACACTTCTTGAAGCCTGAGACCTTTGTCTCTTTCGACATATTGCTGTTGAAAAGAAAAAAACAAAATTCTAAAGTTAGAAACACACACACACACTCAAACAGACAGGATACAGGGATACTAAAGGCACACACACACAGCTAAGAATCCCTGTGAGGGAACTTAAGAAAAAAACGGAAGGGCCTAAGGCCTAACCTAGGGTGGGGAGTATAACTGGGATAAGGGATAAAAATAGGAACTAAAATTTGAAGTAACAGAAAAACTAGCCTATTTAGTCAATATAATGGGAAAACTAAGTAGAAAAACTAGAATTTTTCTTAAATTTAGTCACTAACCTGTGAGCCAGTAAAAAGAGCACCTCGCTAACGAAAGCAGCAAACGAGATCTGGGTAGTTACCGCCTAGCATCATGGGATATAGGGCTGCCACGAGCCGGTAAAATTAGCTCTCGAGCTTTAGTATAGGCTGAGTCGGAGCCGAGGTTCGGCTCCGAACCCATCCAGCAAGAATGAAGGCGAGATTGACGACTTAACATCTAAATGCTAAGAAATGCATAATAGTATCATTTGGGAAGTCATCCATCCCTGGTTATCATCATATTGACAACACACCCCTTAGAGTTGACCCAGTAGTTAGGGACTTAGGGGCACACACAGATAGTAATCTAGCCCTTGATCATCACATGTCTACAGTGGTGAGGAAATCATTCTATGCTGCACAACTTATAAACAAAGGTATGGCATCTAAGTCCAAGGAAGTCATTGTTCCACTCTATTCTGCATACATCAGACCCATCATGGAGTACAGTGCCACTCTTGATATGTACCTAACCAGGCATATACATCAATTGGAATGTCCACACAGGTTCCTCACTAAAAGAATACAGGGCGTAAGTAAAATGTGTTATGCAAACTTCCTCAAGGCCCTATCCCTGTATTCTGTCTCCTACAGGCCTTTGAAGGGAGATCTATGCCTGGCATACAAGGCATTGTCACACCTCACTCTGATGGACCTCCTGCATATCCACAAAACAAATAGCACCAGAATTACCCGTTCTAAAGATTTAAACATTGATTTTGATATAAATAGGACCTGCTGGAGAGATAGGTATGTATCCCAAAGACTACTCAGTCTATGGCACAGGCTCCCCATCCATGTGAAGCAGAGTTCCTCCCTAACCCAATTCAAGTGCAACTTGGACAACTGGATCGGAAACTGGAAATTCATCCCTGGCTTGGCACCTATGTCTCTAATGGACAGAGGTAACCTGTAAATGGTTCATTTCTCAGGCCCATGCTTACACTTATCAAGGGTATCAGAACTTGTCAGAGATTTGGGATGCATGGCTAGGCTTAAAAAGGCCCTTGTGGTCATTAGCCCCATTTCAAGTGTAGCTTTGCACAATTGGATGGGGAACAGGAAATTCATCCCTGGTTTGGCAACTATGTCTCTAATGGACACAGCCTGTAAATGGTTCATCTCCCAGGTCTCCGGTTGTAAAAGTTTCATCTTCTAAGCCCTGCTTACACTTATCAAGTGTACCAGAACTTGTCATAGATTTGGGATGCACAGCTGGGCTTAAAGAGGCCCTTGTGGTCATTAGCCTAGTAAAAGACCTATGAACCTATAAGGGTGTTTGTTGTACTTGATGATTTATGTTTGAATGAGAGTATATATGCATATGTGATACTGAAAAGTATTTTGTGTACCTGTGCATCTTGCTGTTTAACTGTTGCATATTGCTGGGTTTGTGTCAGTTGTACACAGACATGCTTGCAGCCATCAGCAATGCAGTTTGCCCAGTGGCATATGTTTGCCATTTGTTTCAACATAGCTTTGGTGGACTTCGACACAGTCCTCTGTAGTGAACACATGCATGTACAATGTGTCCCCTTAAATAAGGTTTCCCTGCTCTATTGTGCGCCTACTTTCTGATGCTGGCATTCCCTCACTGACGTGGGCCTGTGTTGTCCATCTCACTTTCCCATTTTAGCTTTGACCTATATGTTGCACATATACATGGCATATGTTAACCTTTCTCTACAGTATCATCATTGACATGTAGTTATACTGTTATAATAGTACCTTGTGCCAACATGTTGGGCATCATACACATGCAAGGTGCTGACAATTGTCTGGACTCCATCATTGTTCCTGTTATACTTCTGGGCTGAGCACTACCCAGGAATTGGTTTTCTTCCTTTCCATGTACAGGCTGGCATTCTTTATCTAGCACTACTCATACATGTCTTACCATTTACATAACATTCCATGTCATTGCTGTGTGTATGGCATTTCTTTCTGAAAGGATCATGTTAATCTATTGCATGTCTCACACATACATTGTATACTTGATAACACATCTGTGTTGCCTCTAACATTGCCTACGTCTGTGACATATGGTCCCATTTCACCTGGGTTTGGGTTGTGTACACTTAATTGTGTATTAGACAAATTCTTCCTTTACTACGGTACTGCTGGTTCGTACTATGCTTCATTGTTTGCCTTTCACATACAGGGTTGGAGGTTCTACTCTGTCCTCCACTTGTCTTTTCCTGCATTGCCTTGACTGAATTTACTCATCCATGCTGTTGCTTGGATTACATTTGCACTGCTACCAGATTACTTGATGAGTTGATTCAATATCCACGTGTATTGCAATCCCCATTTACTTTTCTACAACACATATCTACCATGGGTGTCATACACATTCAGGTATGACTGTCACACAATTTGTAACATCTCAGCACTGAGAAGGACATAGGTACATACGTAGTACTGCATTGTACCATTATTGGTATGCATCCCTACTCTGTTTGTCCATTTTCCTTCACCCATGTTTTGGAGTCTGAATGTGTGCTGTCTGTGTACCGTACTTCTCCTTTATGTTTATTTCCAGCCTTTGTCATGTACTGTGATATTTGTTATATGTTTATACCTGCTATTTTGCCTTCCTATTTTCCCACCTTTTCCATTCCTTCTTTTCTCAAAAAAAAAAGGAAAAAAAAAATATATATATATATATATCCAAGCCAGTCTGTCGCTCAGACTTTCATATTTCATTATACCTTTTGTGTGTACCTCTTTTTCACCCTAACCCCGTATCTGCTTTTCTATCACCCTATTTCCTATGCATTGCTTGTGTTCCCACGTGTGTCCCACACCCATTGTTAGCCACTGTTGTTAGCCATGGTAAAGTGGCTGGGATTGCCCCTTGCTTTAATTAATTTTATTTGAAATTTTGTGGATTCTGCTGTTTTCCGTGAATTCTGCTGAATGTATTGAAATATATGTGTATGAATTATGACAATCTCTGTAATAATTTGTGGATATTTGTCACTTTCTAGACAGACTGCTGCACATTTCTATTGCTTTAGTAATTTCCTGAATGTTGGATTGAGCTTGTATAATTTCCTTAGATGTACAGTGATAATGCACATCTTGTTTTATAAAAAAAAAATTCTTGAGAAGCAGATTTGACATGACTGCTTGAGAGTGTGCAGACATTGCTGGATAAATCTGTTTTGTGCCGAGTTATTCTCTGTACACAGAGGCATGTTTGCATATTACTTCATTATTTACAACTTTTGAACTGAACTCGGCGGACCAATACAGATTCTGCAAACTTTATAGTACCTGACGCAGTGTTTAAGTAATGTGATACAGGCTGCACCAGTAAAAAATATTATTTAATTCTTTATCAACTCCACTATTTCATACATAGTTCATAATTTCAGTGTTTCAGCAGTGCTCATAAAACTTAAGGTGATCTTTCTCGGACTATTAGTCAAAGCTGCCTTTTCCAGTACTTCTTATTGCATATCACATGGGAACAGAAACCTAATAGAGGTTACTGAGTATTGTTCTCAAAACCATCTTTCGCTAACTGCTATCACATTCTATTTTGTACTACTGCATTGTCTAGTGCCGGGTGCAGCAAGAACTTATGACAGTTTAAAATTTCTGCTTACACAGTTGTACTTTATAATGAAATATAGAAATAATCTCCTTTACATTAAGAGATATGTTTACTCATCAAGTGCTGTACATAAATGCACAGTTAAAACTTTTTTTCATATAATTTAAGCATAAAGATATACCAATGTATTATCAGTGTAGCTTCACAACTGCTGTACTAGATTTTATAACAATATAATAAGCAGTGTGGTTTTATACATATTTCTGTCTAGTCCCTTCCATCAGGAAGCCATGCAGTTTTCTCTTTTGTAGGTTGTTACTTGAAACCACAACTTTGGTATCTTGCTTTCTGTCTTCCTATTGCTTTCTGTCAGTTCTCAAACCTTTGCTGTGGGATAGCTAAGCATTGATTACAGTAGACAGTCGATTATCCAAACTAATTGGGACCTAGGGTAGTCTGGATAATCAAACTGTTCAGATAATAAAACATATAATTGAACTGGATAAAAAACTTCTAAAATCTTGTTTTTTTCTGCACACAGGAATACACTTTTCAACCATTCAGTGATTCCAATAGAAAATAAAGAACATTTTTCATACACGAGCTGGCTACAAGCTCAAAAACATTCTCAAGTGAATACATATAATGTTTACATATTCAGACTTTTAAGATTTTTCCTACTAAAAAAACTTTGGAAGGCTGGTTCAGATAACTGACGTTTTGGATAATCGACTCTCTACTGTACTCTCTTCCTAGCAGCACATAAAATGCTGCTATAATCAGTCTGTTGCTCAGTTTCCCTATATCACAAAACTTTTCATGAAAATGATCCAAGTTTTATACAGACATCTTTCTTGGCTCTTGCTGCATTTTTGGTTTCTTGAAAATGTACTATTGTACTCTGCGCCATCCTACACATTAGATTTATTTCTCCTAAGTCTTCAATCTTTCTTATATAACCCCTTCCAAACCCCCCCCCCTCTCTCTCTCTCTCATGTTCTGTAGTGGTGTTCTTGCTTCAACTCTCTCTCTCTCCCCCTCTAACTTACTTTGAAGCTTTTATATTTGTCCCTACATATATTTGCAAAATTTTACTTTATTTTATTTTACATTTGTTAACCGTGTTAGTCTGGCTGAGCTTTTGGCTCATTTTCAGCAGAGACCAGGGGAGAAAAGTTCCTCATGACTATTTATTAAATTTTAGTAACATAGTAGTAACAATCAGCTATAGGATCTTCCAAGCAGAGACCTGGAGAGAAAAGAAATCTCCTCAGGCAATTCAATTATACAAAGTATTAACAATTAGCAGACAAGTATGTGAGTTGTTACAAACAAGGTTTTAAACAATTAGCAGAAGAAAATGTGACTAGTTACAATATTATTTAAGCTGCTTAGAGCAAAATGAGTTGATAGTTAGGCAGATGCTTATTTAAAGTGTGTAGGATCTAGTTGTATAGGAGTTTGGAAACAAGAAAGGAAAGTAAGAATGGCTAGTAGGAGATGTAGGGGAGGTAAAGTATCAAGACAGACTTGACAGGTAGGTTGTTTTGAGATTAAGAATGGTTGGAGATAGAAGAAGAGAAGAGGTAGAAGAGGAAGGGGAATAGGGTTAGAGATACATTAAGAGTGAAGTGGTGAAAGGATGGTGGTTTCAGGGTGGTTGGCTACAGCAGCAAGACCACTTTGTTTTTAGGTATTTCCTTGTGGCTAATTTGAAACATTAGCTATGCTGGAGGGATTTTATTTCCAAGGAGAGTTGGTTCCAGGAAGTAGCTGTGTTATAGTTATAGAGAAGGCAGCCTATTTTGGTTTTGGGTTTCTAGATGTCTAATAATTCTTGATTTGAGCTGAGTAGCGTCCTAGCAGGGGAATATTTGGCTATGATAGTGGAGAGGCTGGGGTAGATAGAAGATAGAGTGGATTATTTGTAGTTGGTATAATTGGAGTAGCTGAGGAAATTCTAGCCAGTCTAGTTGCTGTAGTGCTAAGCAGTGGTGTGACTTGTAGGTTTGGTTAGCTGCAAATCTGGCAATCTTATTATAGGTAGATTCAAGCTTGGAAATAAGTGTACAATTTAGGTTTGTGAATATGTGGCAGCTGTACAGGAGTGTTGGGAGTAATAAAGCCTGGGAGAGAGTTATTTGGGCAGTGTTAGTTAAGTATTTCTTGCTACAGAAAAGGTGTCCAAGTTTCTGCCGAGTTCCTTTTATCGAGTTAGTAATATGGAGATCAAACTTAAGCTGATCATGTACTGTAACACCTAGCAATTTAGTACTAGATTCAGCTGAGATGAGAGTGTTGTTGCAGGATAAGATGGTAAATGTACCTTTGAGTGCGGTGATGTTTTTAGGGAGGAAGAGTAAAAGCTTAGTTTTTTCTGGATTAAGTATTCGTTTGTTATCACTAAGCCAAGTCTCAATGGTGTGGAAGGATGCCTGGGTAGTTGAGTGGAGGCCACTTGGGTTGTCAGCAATGGTTATAACAGTTGAGTCATCAGCATATTGCACAAGAGATGACTGGGGACAAGAGGAGTAGAGCAAGTTGGTGAAAATATTAGAGAGTAGTGGTCCAAGTATGGACCCTTGGGGGACTCCCATTTGTACAGTGAGAGGGGAGGATAGTGCAGAGAGCTATTTAACTGATTGCTGGTGGGTAGAGAGATAGCTGGAGAACCAGGAGATAGTAGGGGGAGAGAAATGTAAGTTAGAGAGTTTATCTAGAAGGAGTGGGTGAGAGACAGTGTCAAAGGCTTTAGAAAGGTCAAGGAATAGGCATGAGACAAATTTATTGTTCTCATGAGCTAGGGAGGCTGTGTTGATGAATGATATGAGTGCAGTAGTTGTACTATGCTTGAGACGGGAACCATGCTGTGTGGGTGTGGGAAGGTTTTCCTGGTGAAGGTAATGCATTACCTGCTTGTTAGTGCATTTCTCTAGGATTTTTGAGTGGAGAGAGTATGGTAATCGGTCTAAAGTTGGATATGTCTGAGGAGTTGCCCCCTTTGTGAATGGGTAAAGAAATTCTCCCATACAGTGGGGACATAGGATTCAGAAATGGATCGGTTGATTGAGATGGATACAGGATAGGCAAAAGGTTCAGAGGCAATCTGCAGGAAGTAAGAGGGTAGCTTGTCAACAGATGGGGAACAAGGTTTAAGTTTACAGAGTAATGACTTTACATAGTTAGTTGATACTGTTTTTGGAGAGGAGGAGTTAGGAGGGTTTGGAAGATGTATAGAATTTGTGGGGGTGCTAGTGTTGGTTCTGGGGGGGAAGTTTATTATGGAGGTTATTGAGTTTATAAAATGATTGTTACATTTGTTGGCTATGTCTTCAGGTGTTGCACTGGGACATGGGTTAGGAGTGGAAGGGTTTATTGGATGAATAGTCTGTTTAATAGAGCTCCAGAATTTCTTTGGGACTGATTTAACAGTAGAGGGAGGATTAGCATAGAAGTTTATTTTGTCATAATGGATGATTTTTTATTTTATTTCCGAGTTCTTTTTATTTCTGAAGAAGAGAAGGGGTCCAAGTTTTAGTCCACATTTTCCAAATCCTATCCCAGTCTTTCATGAGGGTTCTGGTAGATTTAGTGAGCCAGGGAGCAGTATTAGATTTGATTCTAATTGTACGAAGAGGAGTAAGGGAGTTAAGAATGTTTAGGAATGTAGTGTTGAAGGAGTGGACAGCTTTATCTAAAGGAAGAGTGGTGAGGTAAGACCAATTAATTTTGGAGAGTTGGTGAATAAAGGAGTTAGGACAGAAATGAGAAAGTGAGATGGTGGTAATAAATTTGTTAGGTTTGATAAGGTGGGGAGCATGTCTAGTAACTGTTATAAGGCAGTGGTCGCTGAGGGCATTTGGAAGGATTTGGGAGTTATGATAGTTTTCAGGGTGGGAGATCAATATCCAGTCTAGAAGAGAGCTAGGTAGGTGAGATTTATTAATGTAGGTTGGGGTTGTGATTAGCTGCTCAAATCCATGTAGGTTTATACAAGAAGTATTGTTGGGAGCTTGTATTGTAAGCAAATCAATATTTACATCCCTAATATAATTAATTAATTGCGGATGGTATGCGAGAGGAGAGATAGGATGTTCTCAAGTAAGTTAATATCAACAGGGGGAATATAGATTGCTGCGACAGTTATGGTATTAAAACTGTAAGTCTGAAGTTGGTCAGTAAGAGTTCAGCTGGTGAGAAGGAGGGCAAGTCTAGTGTGGGACTGATTTGGGAGAGACAATTGGAGTAGAGCATGGAGACTCCTCCTCCTTTTCTTTTAGGTCAATCTAATCTAAGGATATTATAGCCAGGAGGGATAATTTATTTATTTATTTATTTATTTTTTAATTTTATTTTATTTAACATTTGTTGACCGGGAATGTCCGACTATAATTTCACTGTCTAGACGGTGTGGTTTTAACCCTGTTTCAGTTAGGGTAACTATGTCAGGAGTATAGTTAGCTATCCAAGCTTGGAGTTCTTGAACTTTATTTACAAGGCTCCGGACATCGATAGAGCAGAATTGTACTTGTTTTTGTAGGTTGGAGGGGTTGGCAGGTTTCGATACAGGGGGTTTATTGTTCAGAGTAGTGTCTGTAGGGCCTGGGTTAGGATGAATGTCACCAGACAGAAGTAGAGGTTTATAATGGGGTTTTAATTTGAGTAAGTAGACTTTTTTTTTTTGTTTTAAAGGGGAGGGTGGAGATATTTTTATTTTAGGAATGGGAGTGGTGGGGGGGAAGGATGGAGGGACAAATTAGTAGATAGGGTTATGTAGTATTTGAGTTAAGAGTGGTGTTTGAGGGATGGAAATAGGGAGTAGGTAATTGTGAGTGATAGGAGGTGAGGTGATAGAGTATAAGGAGTAGATAAGGTAAGAGTATATTTTGAGTTGTAAGAGGCATGTCACTTTATGGGATGTAGAACAGAGGATGAGAGGAAGGGGTGGGAGTAAGGTATATTAGTCTTTGATAGTGGATGGTAGGTAAGTGTGGGGAGGAGCAAAGAAGGGAGGTAGTATGAGAATAGGAAGAAGAGGGGTGGGGAATTTGGGACGAAGTGAAAGGGTGTGGTTGTATTGATAGGTATAAAGGTAATGATATGGAAGGTGGGAGAGGAGCGAAGTGAGCTTAGCGAACGGAGCGAGGCTACACCGTCCAGACAGAACTTAGCTAAAAAAACTATCAGCTAGTCCAGGGACATTTACTAGAGTTGCTACACCTGGAGGGCTTTCAGCTGCAATTAGAGCAAATATGGCATTCAGGGTTTTTAAAACCTTTGGTGTGTTGTACCTGAGCTATCACTTGGGGGGTGGGGGAAGGGAGGGAAATCATCAATTGGAATTTAAAGTAGCAAGGGAGAATCCAAGGCACTCTGCTAACCTAGCTAATTATCAAAGGACAGCCAAGGAAATACAGGCACCCTTGTTCAAGGACTGGAAGGTTTTTAGGACTGGAAGGTTTTTCAAAGAAATACTATGTGTAGGAGTAGACCACAAGTAGGATTTGTATGATGCTTACTAGTCTGTAATGGCAGATTTTATTCTCTTTTATATTTGTATTCCCCTTTGCTCATTGTTTGCCGCACACAATGTAGCTAAAGATAATAGTAGCTGGAGACTTTGCACCTCTGTTTGGTGTTTAGTGAAGAACAAGTATTGAGGAGGAGGGACTGAAGGCTATGACTATTGAGAGGGGCTAAATACCTTAACATACAACAAATTATCAATAGTGAAACGGATGAAAGGGGTGGGGGGGTGCTAACAGGAAGGTTTGCAGCTGTTGCCCCTAGGGTATGCACTCTAGCTGACTAACAGATTTTAACAAGGCATAACAGTAGTCACAAAAGTTGGCACCTACACTACAAAAGTGGCAACAACAAGGTTCCTGGAGTTTAACCTGGGGCTGCAGTCTATTTTTGGATGATTGCTGGTTAGAGTTTTCTTTGCTTTTAGCTAGAGTGAGAGGATTCCTTGCTCACACAAGTGGGGGAGGACCCAAAGCGATGTTTCTGTTTTTATAAGATGCATATATTCTGCCTCTTGCACGGCAGCCTTCTCTGTGTGAGAAACATCCCCCTCCATATCTGTAGCTATTACTTGTTACTGTGCGTTATTTATGCCCAAGTTCCTTTTCCTGCTTGTTTGTAACAGTCTCTTCTCTTTTTATGATGGACTCATTTCCTTTTGTCTTGTGCATTCTCTGACAGACTATACCTCAATAAAGTTTCCCATCTTGCTAATTTCTCTTTTATTAGCTTCTACCTCACACCTCTAGTGTGCTTGCATAATTTTATGTCTATGTATGCTAATTCTCTTATTTTCCAGTTCTGTATAATTCATTTTAATTTCAGCATTAAGTCAACGAAATTACATTTTCTAGAACTGTAATTCTTGACTGACTGCCTGAACTACATTTTGGAGTTTTGGAATTTCTATATGCTGAGCTATACATTTTTTTTCTTTGAACGAAAGTACTTTGCCAGCTCCTCTTGTGTTACTGTGTATGGTATGTAGCTGTCTCACTTACCAACTATCTCATGTATCCTGTACATTTTTCAGCAGTATGTTTCACATGTCAGATGCAGTCCAGCACCTTCTGCCTTCTTTCACTTATAACAGTAGTCAAGTAATCACTAAACTTTGACAAGCATAGCTCTAATTATGGCTCTAGATAATGTAAATTTATGTCTATATCATATTATAAATAAATGTATTTGAAATGCAATGTTACTACTTTTTTTCTCTACATGTAAAACATCTCTTATATTTCAGGGAAGAGTTAAGACAGGCACTGGGAGGCAGTGAAGAGTTTCCGAATAGCTGAGTAACTACAGCAGAGCTAGTAAGGGAGACTGCTAGAAAGGTGCTTGGTGTGACATTTGGACAGAGGAGAGGACAAGGAGACCTGGTGGTGGAATGAGGAAGTACAGGAGAGTATACTGAGGAAGAGGCTGGCGAAGAAGTGGGATTGTCAAAGAGATGAAGAAAGTAGATATACGAGTATAAGGAGATGAGACGAATGGCAAAGAGAGAGGTGGCAAAGGCTAAGGATAAGGCATATGGAGAGTTGTATGAGAAATTGGATACTAAAGAGGGAGAAAATGACCTGTACAGACTGGCTAGACAGAGGGACAGAGCTGGGAAAGATGTGCAGCAGGTAAGGGTGATAAAGGTCAGAGAGGAAAACGTACTTACAAGTGAGGAGAGTGTGTTGAGTAGATGGAAAGAGTACTTTGAAGGGCTGATGAATGAAGAGAATGAGAGAGAGAGAAGGTTGGATGATGTGGAGATAGTGAATCAGGAAGTGAAACAGATTAGCAAAGAGGAAGTAAGGACAGCTATGAAGACGATGAAGAATGGAAAGGCTGTTGGCCCAGGTGACATACCAGTGGAAGCATGGAGGTGCTTAGGTGAAATGGCAGTGGAATTTTTAACCAGATTGTTTAATGAAATTTTGGAGTCAGAGGATGCCCGAGGAGTGGAGAAAAAGTGTTTTGGTACCTATCTTTAAGAATAAGGGTGATGTGCAGAGCTTTAGTAACTACAGAGGGATAAAATTGATCAGTCACAGCTTGAAGTTATGGAAAAGAGTAGTGGAAGCTAGGTTAAGAAGGGAGGTGATGATTAGTGATCAGCAGTATGGTTTCATGCCAGGAAAGAGCACTACAGATGCAATATTTACTCTGAGGTGTTGTTGAAGAAATACAGAGAAGGTCAGAAGGAGTTGCATTGTGTCTTTGTGGACTTAGAGAAAGCATATGACAGGGTGCCTAGAGAGGAGTTGTGGTATTGTATGAGGAAGTCGGGAGTGGCAGAGAAGTAAGAGTGGTACAGGATATGTACAGGGTAGTGTGACATTGGTGAGGACTGCGGTGGGAGTGACAGATAGGTTTAAGGTGGAGGTGGGATTACATTAAGGATCAGCTCTGAGCCCTTTCTTATTTGCAGTGTTGATGGACAGGTTGACAGATGAGATCAGACAGGAGGCCCCGTGGACTATGATGTTTGCAGATGACATAGTGATATGTAGTGAGAGTAGGGACCAGGTTGAGGAGAACCTGGAGAGGTGGAGATATGCTTTAGAGAGGAGAGGAATGAAGGTCAGCAGGGCTAAAACAGAATATATGTGTGTAAATGTGAGGGAGGGTAGAGGAATGGTGAGAATGCAGGGAGTTGAGTTGGTAAAGGTGGATGAGTTTAAGTACTTAGGATCAACAGTTCAGAGTAATGGTGAGTGTGGAAGAGAAGTGAAGAAGAGAGTACAGGCAGGGTGGAATGGGTGGAGAACAGTGTCAGGAGTGATTTGTGACAGACGAGTACCAGTAAGAGTGAAAGGGAAGGTCTACAAGAGGGTAGTGAGACCAGCTATGTTATATGGGTTGGAGACGGTGGCATTGACGAAAAGGCAGGAGTCAGAGCTGGATGTGGCAGAGTTAAAGATGTTAAGATTTGCACTGGGTGTGACTAGGATGGACAGGATTAGGAATCAGTATATTAGAGGGTCAGCTCAGGTTGGACAGTTTGGAGACAAAGCAAGAGAGGCAAGATTGCGTTGGTTTGGACATGTGCTGAGGAGGGATGCTGGGTATATTGGAAAAAGGATTCTAAGGATGGAGCTGCCAGGTAAGAGGAAAAGAAGAAGGCCTAAGATAAGGTTTATGGATGTGGTGAGAGAGGACATGCAGGTGGTTGGTGTGAAAGAGCATGATGCAGAGGATGGGAAGAAATGGAAACTGATGATCCACTGTGGCAATCCCTAACAGGAACAGCTGAAAGACGATGATGATGATGACATATGCTGACTCAGAGTCACTGTTATGTATCTATTCTACTTACTACTTAAATTAAAAATGAGGCTCTCAGTCATATAATCCGAGAGTTTACTTTAAACTTCTCTTAGCCTTGTTACACATTGTATATGGCAGACTCTGTGATTGGCTGACATAAAAAGTCCATGTCTGTCAGGAATCTTTATATGAGATACTGCTCTGGCTTTGCTGTTTAGTTGTCAGTGTCACTATGGCTTTTAGGTTCACTGCTGTTTTCTTTATGTTGAGCCTGATGACTTTGACTTGGTATGGTTTTGTAGCTGAAGAAATACCTTACTGATAGCCTGGCACAAACAGCATGAGGAAGGCACACCAGTAATATAGGCCTATCACTTGGCATATCTACTATTACAACACTTACAAAAACCGAGGGCAGACATTTTATTTGAAAAGGCATAACTTAATATACAAATGAGGGAAGGCATTTTATTTAAATCTATTTACCAGGATAATGCACTAATCACCATGAAACAAATTTAGGTACAACCTGCAAGAATACAATCAAAACAATATAGAAATAGGTAAAGGTAGAGATTTTTCATTACAAAGAAACAAGTAAACAATTACAAGGGATCCCTTTCAGTTTCATCACCTCAAGTGGCACATTTGGAGCTACTGGAAGGAAGACATTTTGGTGTTCTATTCTAAAGCTTCAAATTAGCTAATTAATATGAATAAAGCCCTAATGCGACTCATGAGTTATGCATATTAATTTTCTATAAGGTTGTGAATCAATAAGATTACTTTCATGCTTTTCAATGGCACAACCAAGACTTTGGGCAAAGAAAGTGACATGGCAAAATGTTGTCAGAGAAAAAGCACTGTTGGTGGGACTGTCATCTACAGATGAGGTAGCGGAACCTCCATTCCCTCATTATATCTCCAAGGACTATAGAATCCACAAAACAAGCTGACATGTTCTGGATGGTCTGTAAATACACAGGAATGTAACTGGCTTCTAACAATACACTTTCCTCCTATAACACAGCACCAACACTATATCCTTCAGTATTGCAAAGGTGTAAGGATCCACGGTCAGCCTATTGCCATACTACTACCCATAGTACTGCTCTCCCTCTCCTAAATATTTCAACATAGCATCACAAGCAATGTGAACACAAGCACTGCTTGCTAAAATCCCCCTCACTCCAATCGACTTCCCTGTTATTTTTTGCCCAAATTTAATTACAGTATGAATTTCATACTCCATATTTTATAATAACTGCTCTCCTTTAGCTACTTTCCAGTATTTACTCTGTCATTTGTCTCCTTAATACAGACATGGTTTCCCCTCACTGCATATCATTACCACTTCAGTATTACACATACCTACTACTTCCACTGTCAACGCTAATTCCATTATTTTCATAAATTTTTGCCCTGGCTGTTGGCACATTTATTGTGGTTTCTATCTGGACGATATAGCCTGGTTCCACCACCAGATACCTTAACTTTTTTATTTTGCCAATTTTGTGAACAGGGCTCTAAATCTCAGACCTACTGTACATAGGTTATAATGCAGCTTTTACTGGTTTGCCTTTGCACTGTTTTTGGCCTGGTCCCCATGCTGACCATCAAGCCTGTCCTGTCACCCAATGAACCCAATCATTCTCCAGGGTGAGTGCCGTATGGCCAATTCATTTTCTTGGGGGTAAGGATGAAGCAAACTGGGAGTGGCAAATATTATCTACACAGTTGGGGGGGGGGTCAAGCTTTTTGTGTCATACTCTACTTCCCTGTCTATGCTTGATAGCATTCAAGATGTTTGTTTGTGCAATGGGCATTTCAGTATCCAAGGTGTTTATGTGCAACAGTCCTTTGTGGTATATATGCATGTGTCTGCATATGGCATGGTCAACTGGCCTTGCCTATTTTGTAGAGAAGTGCCTCAATGTGATCTATGATCTACACTGGGGGTTCTATCACAGAAAGTATGCATCAGACACATGGATGGATTATCTATCCATCCATCCATCCATTACATCTTTTTTCCATTTTTGCACATTGGGGCAGGGTGTCACTTCAACAGTGGCAGTCATCCACAGCCAGAGTGCACACCACCAGGTGGCTAGCCTTTCCCTTTAAAAGAGGCAAGCGGGCTAAGCCTCACCATTCCTCTCCTTCCCCGGACTAACTCCAACAGACACCTGGGCTGCTGCTTAAATACGAGTTGTCTGGGTCACAGTCGGAGCTTATTCATCTACTTTAACAGAGCTGGCTAATGTCTTTTTTTGAGAGAAAAATCGCTAAGGACACTAAAGATAACCACAAAGCCTTCTTCAGCTATGTTAGAAACCTGGGCGGAAACCCTCAAATATGCTCAGAGTTGGTTCACAACAACAAAAAATACACTGAACCCACAGATATTGCCAACATTCTGGCTGACAGGTTCAGTGCAAATTTCTCCCCTCCCTCACCCCCAAAAGAAGAAATACTTATCCCAGTTGAATGTAATCTCCCTGTCATCTCAGATGTCCAAGTGAGAACCGCCCTAAACAAAGGTAAAAACACAGCATCAATGGGACCTGACGGTATCCCGGGTTGCATGTTACGTGAACTCCAAGAGGAGCTAAACCCACACATAAAAATGCTATTTAACCTTAGCCTTACTTCGGGATATGTACCTGAACACTGGCGTACAGCAACAGTGGTCCCACTCCACAAGGGGGGTGCCTCTACAGACCCTGGAAACTACCGCCCCATAAGCTTAACCAGCCTGGTCTGCAAAGCTATGGTAAGAATCATTATGGAACTCATAAACAGAGACATAGGGGACCTACAGACACTTGACCCCACCCAGTTCGGCTTTGTAAAGGGCAGATCCTGCCTTTTGAACCTGGTTGACTTTTTTGAAACAGTCACTAGAGCCATTGAGGAGGGCAAAGCAGTCCATACAGCATACCTGAACTTGGCTAAGGCCTTCGACATAATACCCCACTCAGGTATCATAGATAAGCTCAACAGCTTAAATGTAAACCCTTATGTCACTAGATGGGTTGCAAACTCGCTAAAGGACAGAACCCATAAAGTTAAAATCGCTGGAGCAATGTCAGACTCAAAGCCAGTCACAAGTGGTGTCCCACAGGGATCTGTCCTGGGACCCCTCTTTTTCGGCATTTATTTCTCAGATGTTAAAGCAAACATGGGAGGGCTGTGGCTGACAAAGTTTGCAGATGACTGCAAACTAGGTGCCATAGTCGATACACCAGCGGACACATACATCCTACAAAAAGGCCTCACAGAAACGGACAACTGGTGTCGGAGTCACGGCCTTAAACTAAATGCCAAAAAATGTATAGTCATCCCCTTTGGGGAAAAACAAAGTACCCACAAATTATCACATAGACAGCAACCCACTGAGTACGGAAAAAGTAATCAGAGACCTAGGGACCCAAGTAGACAGCGACCTCTCATTTGACACCCACGTTGCCAAAGTGGTTAGAAAAACATTCTACCTTGCACACTTCATCATGAAGGGATTCACATCCAGATCCAAGGAAGTCATTGTACCCCTATATTCCTCCCTCATCAGACCCATGATTGAGTACAATGCCCCATTTGGTATGTACCTCACCCAGCATTTGCAACAGCTGGAGAGACCACAGAAGTACCTCACCAAGAGGATCAAGGGTCTCCAACATATGTCTTATTCTGCCAGACTAAAGAAACTTCAGCTCTATTCAGTAGTATACCGCCTGGTCAGAGGTGATCTCTGCCTGACGTACAAGGCCATGTCCAATCAGGATCTGATGGACATGCTCCACCTCAAAAAATCCAAATCCATCAGGACCACGAGAGCTAAAGACTTAAACCTCAGCGCAAGTAAGAATAGGACATGCTGGAGGGATAGATTCATAACCCAGAGGCTTCCCATGCTTTGGAACAAGATCCCAGTTCATATTAGGCAGAGCCCCTCACTGACTCTCTTCAAGAGAAATCTTGATGAGTGGATGGGAGATCGTAAGTTTACCCCAGGGGTCACATCTGTGTCACTGCTAGACAGGGGCACAGTAAACTAATTATATTATATAAGGGGACCTTCATTGTGTCACTACTAAACAGAGGCACAGTATTCTAAATTTATTCTGTACATTTTTTGTACCATTTCATGGGGTGGCAAAAGCCACATCACTATGGCTAGGCTTAAAAATGCCCCAGGGCAGATAGACTAGTACTATACTATGAAACTATACACATACAAGAAAGAAAAATAATGAAAAGTAGTATTGTAACTTTGGGTGAGATTTAGAAAACCAGGTAGTACTCAAGGTGTGTAGAAATCGGAGGAAACTGCACACAGCACTGGAAACATCAGTACACAGATGATGTTTGTGGTGTTTGGAGTATATACACATAAGCATGGCAGCAGCTTTATGTATGCAAACAATTTGGTGCACAATTCAGACATTTCAAAGAGCACAGACAAAACATAAAAAGGCACATCATTTTACCAGTGTTACAGCTCAGATACAAAGGCCTGTTAACATGAATCAGGCATCAGTGATCATTGCTGGTACCACTGCAGTAGCTACATGATCTGCATTAATAGTGTTAAGATGCAGACAGAAGCCATCAGACAGTGTTGATATTATGTTATGTATAGCACACAGTACCTATCACCTGCAAAGCAGCTAGAGCAGCTTTTTATGGATGCTCTTACCCCTGATCCACTATGTGACATGTGTTGCGATAAATATGTACATACTGCATGTGGATGTCATGTACATCTGAAAAACAAAATAACATTAGCCAGGAGCCTATCCACTGGAACATTTCAGTTACTCTAGGGATACTGATGATAGACACAAACATCTGCAAGCAGGATTCTGCAGCACTTCCTTGAATGCATGCTTCTACATGCCAAAGAGTATACTGAAATATACCCACATGCCCTATAATGTCACAGTGAGGAACCCTTTGATGCTAGAATTCCATGGCATAGCAAATACCAGCTGTACCATAGACTTCACATGTGCTGCTATCTAAGCAATTGCCATATACTGCTGCTGCATACTACTAGTGGGCTTGGGTGGGATCCAGTATTTGTCTGTGAAATGGCCAGGCTTGTATCATAATTGCCTGGCAAATATTGCTCATAACGGCTTAAGCATAGAAATGCATGAAGGATTTCTTATGAGGTGTATAGTTATGTCAAAATGAAACACAAAGGGAAATGGTATAAAAACACGCTGTTACTGAAGGGTTAAATTCCCCTACACCTCCCACACCCCACCTTATTTCAGTATCATCACTTCTGTGTTACTCCACCTCACAAAAACAGTGGTGACAGGCAAAGGAAAACCTATAACTGCTCTTTCTCCAGGAAGCTGCAAGCTTCCAAAAGCTATAATAGACTACATTTTGAGCTCCAAGACATGGCTGAGATGTGAAGTGTACAATGGCATTAGCAGCAGTCAGCTTGATTGATTATGCCTGAGCAACTAAGACATGAACAAACTTATGCAAACAACTGACTGTAAGCTGTTTGGGTTTCACCCCAATTTGTGTACGGATAGTTTGTTGTCATTATGTATGCAATAATGCCCAATAGGGTGAGGTTGTAGGAGAAATAATGGCCCACCCAAGGATATGTGCGTGTGTGTGTGTGTGTGTGTGTGTGTGTGTGTGCTGCTTCCACTGCATACTGTTTGTAACTGATACACAGTCCGAAACACCCAAGGTCTATGGTGCCTGACTGTAAAGATACCTACTCATAGTAGCATTGTTAACCAACAGCTGTGGAGATTGTGATTCCTCAGCTATTTCTGCATTAATATTTCTTCCAGGCTGAATCGCAGTTTCAGCAAAATTATCAACATATGTACAACTAACTCTCTGTCAACAACCACTCAATATAACATCAAGCCCTGTTCTCAAAAAAAAAAAAAAAGCAGTGAAAACACCAAGGCTTTAATGTATCCTCCTCTTCCTTCTTGCAAAGACTGCAATGGTCGGATTTCACGAATTACCTTCCCCTAGAGAGATGAAACAAAGTTACATACTGCATATTTACAAGTTAACTACTGAAGACATGACAAGGCCATTTTTAAGCAATGTAAATACTTTATCCTTGTATTTTCATTTTCACATACTGAACAATTCCCATGCATGGTGTACTTGTTACTATGGCACTTGCTGCTGATATAATCTCACTGAATAATTACATATTTACGCAACACTAATACAATAGCCATATGTCAGACAACCAGTGCTTACAGAAATTATCAATAACATGCCATAGTTAAGTATGTAAATCCAATATTACAAATCAAGAATTCGATCTAGTCTTAATCCAATGTTTAATTTTACATTGTTAATTAAACAAAAACAGTTAAACACCCAAATTAACTATTTCCATTGAGATCAGAAATTAATTGGTGACCATGTTTTACTTTCACTACGTTACAAATCTTAACAATTGGACCTGTGAATTCCCACACCTTATACTGGAGTCTACTTTACTAGATAGATATACATCTTTGATACTTTTTGTTCCATGCCAATGTCTTCTTTAAGCTCAGTTTCCATGACAACATTCCATACAGCCCATTTTTTTTTTTTTACTATGGAGTTCTGTTTCTGATCTCCAAAATATGGAACTGAGAACCATTAATCTCTGTATTCATCTTTTCACCTCTGCTATTAATGGTTTATCTTTGGTTTTCCATTTTCCAGTTGTAGCTTTCTTAGCCACTATCATCAATAAAGAAGGCAAAGTTTTCACCTGTTTAGTACATGTTATTTTACAACATACCTACACCAAGTTTAAATTCTTTTCCAATTATAAAGACTTAGTATATTAAAGTCATTTGTGTACTGAAGCAACTCCATACACTTTCAAAATACATGGTTTCAAGAACCACTTTTTGAACTAGCACATCTCCAGCAGATGCCACTTGTCTGTGGGAACATTTTTTTCCAAGTCCTGTAGGGCTACTGACATTTCCATCCAAAAATTATAAATCTTCTTGATGTAGTGTATATCTAGAATTAAGACATATTCCCCATCCACTGAGCATTTGCAGTCTTTACTTAAGTTTGTTTCATAATAGTTTTACCTTTACACTGTTTTTTTTTTTCAAATCTAATATCTTATATGCTTTAATTGCTACCCTTTTCTGGCTTCTGTTATAAAATCTACTATTTTTGTTTTAACAACATTGCTACCCAACCTCTGCATAGTTGTTTGACCTTTAACATTATATCTGTAAATTTATTGTGTAGACCCATGAACGATTGATATAGCCAGCTACTGTATGCATTACTTCATTCTCTAGCATCCCCCATGTTCCCCAGCTTGGAACCTGCTGGGTGGGGTGATAGTAGCACAACAGGTGTGTTATACTCGGATCAATGGTGGTAATATATATATATTTCTACTCTGTAATGCACTAACATGCAGTCCTCGCTTAGCTGCACGGATGGCCATCTACTGCAATGATGACACAAATGCAGCCTCATCCTCAGTTAAGGTCAGCAAAGTGGCTAGAGTTCTCAACCTTCCTTCTCCAAAATGTGGAACACTACCTTTTATAATGTGGGACAAATTGGCAAATGTAGAATGTGTGATAACATTTTAACCATCCTGTCAGTTGTTAGTAAGCTGTCTTACTTTATATTTACATTTATATTTGCCATCCCAAATAGAACCAAAATGCTCTCATCCAAAAAAAGGAAGCCAATCTGGTGGTCCCCTGCCATAAACAAACTTTACAACAAAAGGAAGAAACTTTTGCAGAAAAGAGGAAAATCCCAGGATGCAAAAAACTCCCTTACTTGCCTCAGTAAGAAACTGAGATGCCTCATAAAATCCTCCAAAGCTAGTTACGAAAATAAAATTGCCAAAGATTCCAAAGACAACCACAAAGCATTCTATAACTATGTCAAGAATCTAAATGGCAATGCTCAGATCTGCTCTGAGCTAAAACAGAATGGCATTAAATATACTGATCCAAAGGATATTGCCAATATCCTGGCAGATCGATTCAGTGCCAACTTCACCCCTCTCACCCCTAAATGGCCCATCTCAATACCGGAAGATTGCCAAATTCCAGTAATAACGGCCACACAGGTACAAAACGCACTCTCTAAAGCCAAGAATATAGCATCCATGGGACCAGATGACATCCCGGGCTGTGTACTACATGAACTACAATATGAACTGGCACCTCACCTAAGTGTCATGTTTAATCATAGCCTCACCTCAGGTTTCGTGCCCACTGAGTGGCGCAGAGCTACAGTTATCCCAATCCACAAGGGGGGATCCACCTTGGATCCCGGAAACTACCATCCCATCAGTCTGTCAAGCCTTGTCTGCAAGGCCATGGAGCGTATTATCATGGAACTTATAAACAAAGACATTGGCAACCTTCAAACACTGGACCCCACCCAGTTTGGGTTTGTGAAGGGCCGATCTGGTCTCCTGAATCTGATTGACTTCTTTGAATCAGTCTCCAGAGCCATGGACAAGGGTAAGGTGGTTCACACAGCCTATCTAGACCTTGCCAAGGCCTTTGACACCATCCCCCACTCTGGAATCATAGATAAACTTACTAAGTTGGGCATTAATCCCTATGTCACCCAATGGGTTGCTAAATGGCTTACTGATAGAACTCACACTGTAAAAGTAGCCGACTCCAAATCCAGCTCCAGACAAGTGACAAGTGGAGTACCTCAGGGTTCAGTCCTGGGGCCGCTCTTGTTTGGCATCTACTTCTCTGAAGTGCAGGTCAACTCTAAGGGACTCTGGCTAACAAAGTTTGCAGATGACTGCAAACTGGGAGCCATTATTGAATCCCCAAATGATGTGGATACTCTACAAAAGGGCCTTACAGAAACAGATGCTTGGTGCCAGAGCCATGGGCTCAAGCTCAATGCCAAGAAATGTATTGTTATCCCCTTTGGGAAAAAACATGTATCCATGAATTACCATATAGGTGGCAGTACACTAAACACAGAAAGTGTGATAAGAGATTTAGGGACACAGGTGGACAGTGGTCTCACCTTCGATAACCACATCGCCACAACAGTCAGGAAATCCTTCTATGTGGCACACCTCATCACGAAGGGCTTTTCATCCAGAAAGAAGGAGGTCATTGTCCCACTGTACTCATCCCTCATTAGACCCATTATAGAATACAACGCCCCATTTGGTATGTACCTCTCAAGACATCTGCAACAACTGGAAAGGCCTCAGAAATACCTCACTAAAAGAATCACAGGCCTAAAGCAGATGCCCTACACTGACCTCCTTAAAAAACTCCAGCTATACTCTGTCGCATATCGTCTACTCAGAGGCGATCTCTGCTTAACATACAAGGCCATGTCAAACCCAGAGCTGTTGGACATGCTACACTTAAATAAATCCCAATCCCTCAGAGCTACACGCTCCAGGGATCTAAACCTTGTCATCACAATAAACAAAACATGCTGGAGGGATAGGTTCCTGACCCAGAGACTCCCCAGACTCTGGAATAGATTGCCCATACACGTCAAGCAGAGTGCCTCTTTGGACCTCTTCAAGAGGAACCTTGACAATTGGATGGGAGAAAGGAAATTCACCCCAGGGATCACGTCAGTCGCCCTGCTAGACAGGGGTCCAGGAAAGTAAATAATGTGGGAAGAAATAGCCAGGGAATTGTTATGGCTAGGCTTGTATATGCCCTAGGGCTGATAGCCTAGTACCAACCTATGAAAGTTCTTTTCATGAATTAATATGACCACAGTAAATACTGAATATCAGTTATAAAGTTCTTAACACTGAATGAGTGATAGACACTTTCAATGTAGAGCTATGACGAGCATGGACATTTTAAAACTCAAACTGAGGAACATTCCTCATAATGAGATACTGCTCCTATATTCGTATGTCATGCACCACCTTCTTGATATGGTCTTTCACCGATCACTGATGCTACTAACACTTACAGGTTAGCAGACCATCTCCCCCTACTGTGATCGTGTCAGTTGCAACCTCTATCCAATGGTGCTTACTTTACTTTTTCCTGCTGCTGCTGCTCCTGCCTAATCCCAAAACAGTACATCATATGTGTGCATCACATTCTGAACATCCACATTTTCCTAGTCTATTTCACTGACTTTTCCTTTTCTGCTTCCAAACCTTGTCCTGCATTAAATAAATGAAAATAGACACCTAATTATTAAAATATGCAATTAACATATAAAATGCACAAAGACAACCCTCAATGCCATACCTTTTTTTGGCATATGAATTCCCCATACTCTTAAATCAGAACTCAGCAAATATGACTTTATGTAGCAAAACGTTTCTCACAAACATGAGTCCTGCAGCACACCATTCCATTAATTACATCATGGATTGTGCCAATTGTCTAGTCAGTGGCAGTGTCTCACTGTAATAACATTTCTTATAACCTTTCCCAAATGAGACCCAGCCACTGCAAGACAAAAAACAGAACATGAATAACACTTGGGCCACAGAATTTAGAGGGTCGTATTATTAAAACCTTTGGAATAATTTTCACATAAATGACACTGAGAACAGTGCCATGAGAAACATCTACCACCCTATCATGAATAACTTCTCAAGGCTTAAAATTTAACAACAAAAAACACTCACAGTAACTCATATTCCTTTCTTCTGTCCCATGTGCATGCCTCCCAGTTGACTATCAGCTGCCTGGCTGCACCATTTTATCTTAAGTGTTCCAGCTACCATAAGAGTCACTCATATTCTGTTCAAACACCATTCATACACTTAAGTATATCTCACACATACATTCAAAATATATCACATGGAAAACATGGAACGTGTACACTGTTTCAGACATGCATTCACAAACAAACATATTATGCACACATACACACAGAGTTTATGCAGACTTTATTTAGAGACAGATTTAATGAAAAAACAAACTCAATGGGAATAGTGGCTTACACATAACTTTTTATACGCACAAAGGATTATTGCTACAATGCCAAACAAACTCATTTAATAAAGTAAGCTTTTTTGTGTTTTGTTCATCAGTGTATGTTTTGCTCATCAGTCTGTGTATGGGGGGGGGGGGGCAAATACCATATCAAAAACCTTCGACTTAACTGTAAAGTGTGTCCAGTGGTTGCAGAACACTTTTCTTTCTGCTGTACAAAATTTCAAGCTGAAAACATTTCAACTAAAACTGAATCACTGAGATGATGTTTGGGAAGTATTTCTTAACCATGTGTAAATATACAACTACACATTGTGGGGTACAAACAAAGCTTAAAAAACAGTATGTCATGGTATAACACTAATAATGGTAGGGAGTAGTCTACACAATCTTTACCCATTTTTCGTTCCATTAGACCACTCAGGCTCTAAACTCCAGCACTTAAGCAAAACCTAAAACAACACAGAGTAACACAGCAATAGTTATGTGAGTGAAAGCTTTTGTAAAACAATACTGACAAGGGATTTGCTAACTGCTAGAGGACATCGCCAATACCATTTAATTTTATTTTCAGTGTGGAGCATGGCAGTCTTTCCTTGCTCTACAGCTAAATGCATATAACGGTCTCTATATTTAAGTAAACTCCCACACCCTCAGGCTATCATATAGTGGAATTTAACCTATGGGAATTCAAAAGTATTACTTTTCAGTCAAACCTGTTTCTTGCTCTCTTAAAAACTTTCCCACTATTAGTACATATCCACATTCCTAAACAGAGGAGTCTTCTCTTGTACTGCAATCATTCTAATTCACACACATTCCTCTACCAGCATTTCTCTTTACCTCAATGTTCACATCTTTTTCTTTTTTAATTATTTTTAGTTTTCAAGTCTGAAATCACTTTTAGACAATAACCTGAGCATTTAGTCAACATTATTAATGGCTTCTCTAATAAAATGAGCTACCTAGGGTGTGCAGGCTCCTCTGTTTAATCAGGCTCACTTCACTTTCCTACCCTACCCCTACTTCCCATCCATCTCCTCATACTAAACATTTAAACTTGCATAATTCCACTCATATTAATAGAACCAATCACAATATTTCTCATACATACAGTAATCTCATCCAAATCAAAATACTTTATCCTACATCTTGAACATAAACCCCATAACAATTTGCTTTAAATCCACACAGCTATAAGCATACTACCAGACACACAACATTAATCAAATGCTACTTACCCAAAAAGTTACACTACTATTAATGCTATATATTCTTTCACAAATAATGTCATACCATCTTCATTTGCAAGATCACTATATTTCCGACACCGCTGCTAACAATCAAAACCTCAGTACATCATCCTACTTCCCAACCTCCTGGCCTATATAAAATTACATCCTTTGATCTCCTTACTTGCAATTACTTTAGAACTAACGGTATAACTATATTTTATTCCTTACAGTTTAAATATAAATTTCAATGGGTTTTGATCATCCCTACTTCACATCCATCCTGAAATTTAATAGGGACAGCCACCTCAACCCAGGCCCAACACAACTAACAAATATCATTCCCACTCCAGACATAAATGTTAGCTTACCTCTTTTCCCAGAAAGCAGGGAAACAGACTACTACTTTTTAATATAAACCTTCAAAGCATCTGCAATAAACCAGAAGATATCCATGCATGTCTTGCCTTCCACTACCCAGTAGTACTTGCTGTCACAGAAACCTGGTTAATGCAACACAAAGGATGAAGACATCCTCCTCCCAGGATATAACAACCTCACAGTAGACAAGCAACATCAAAGAGTAGGTAGTGTTGCTATCATCTACAGAAATACCATATATTTGACCCATTTCCCTCAAGCCATACCCAAAATTAACAATGCAGAACTTCTCATTTCCATCTTCAGACTTAAGAGTCACGTGAGCATTTCTACTGAAGCCTTTATACATGCCATCAGGAAATATTACCACAGAAGATATCTTGTGATTGATAACTTAAAATATACATCTAGAAACAATTGTACAAAGTGACCTAAACAGACTGGAAACCCAACCCCAACTCAATAAACTTATAAAAAACTTTACCCAACTAATTAACATCCGAACTAGGGATAACAAAAGTAGCAAAAGACCAATTTTTACTCTAGACAGGATCTTAACTACAAAACCTAGCTACATTAGCAACTCAGACTGTCTGACACTAAGTTATCCTCTTCCAAAATTTGCACTTGGACAACCAAGCAACATAGACAGGCAACCAATATACAAAAAGTATGCAATCCTTCCACATTTAACCTAGAAACCCTAGTCACGAACCTTAGACAATACAACTGGAATTCATGAAAAAACATGTCATCCAACAAGGTAATATCACATTTTAATACCACATTTCTAAGTATCTTAAATATCTTTGCCTTAGTCAGAACTAAGAGTAAATTCAAACTCAGCTCAATGGCTGACTAAAGAAACCAAATTGCACATATTAAAATGAGATAAAGATTACAAAAACTGGTACAAGTCAGAAAGACAATACAACTTACAGGAGTTTAGAACCGCCAGAAATCTATCAATGCAGCAAACAAATCAGACAAGACCAGTTATTCAAATTTCCAGAACACTTACCAAAATAACCCCAAACATTTTGGTTCACAATACATTCCTGCACCCTGGACACTACTATACCCTCCCCAACAACAACCAATAAAATAGTATCACTTCTCAGTTTAACACTCACTTTATGCAAAGTGTTCTCTCACTAATCAAAATCCTCTTCAGTCCCACCTACATCAAAAAATGGGTCAACAATGTTCAACTTTCAAGCCATCTGCATCTCAATTAATAGGAAGTACCTTCTCAACCTAAAACCAATAACATCAGCTGTTTACAAGGTACCAGAAGGATATATTAAAATAGCAGCAGATGCATTAGCATTCCCTATCTCTGTACTTATAAACTGTTTTATCAAGGAAATCTAAGTTCCAAGTCTGTGGGCAAATATTTCATTGTAACCCTACATAAAGGTGGAAACAAAGAATTTGCCAACTACTGACCCATAGAACTCAACCTCAATATATAGGATGCCTGAAAAGGAAAATGTAATCACTCACAACTGATCAAAAACCGAACTGAATTTCTTATTTGATGCTCAGCATGGTTTCTGACCTAAACATAGCACAACCACCCTCCTTAGTTTTTGCAACAATATTAACTACAGCCTTAACACAAGCAACTTTGGCTCTTAAATAATTTTGATTTCTCTAAAATATTTGATTCCTTATCTCATCTGTTCACCCACTAAACCTACACTCACCTGGTTTCACAACTATCTATCAAACAAACAACAAGCAGTGAAATGGAAAGAATCATATTTCTTTCAACCCATCACCATTTGTGTTCCAAGGGAATTTACCTTAGACCTCTTCTAGTCAATCTATATTCATAAAGAAACTCTAAACTGCCACTGCTCTTGCCTTAGTACAATATGCAGACAATTCTATCTTAATCTGTTCAACACCAACCTTACCTAAACTATAACATAAATTACACATAAATCACTCTCAGCCACAGGGAACTCCTCCTTCCTCCTTAATGCAAAGGAACCAGAATTAATACTCTTCACACTAAAACAGTCCTCTCACAATTTAGATTTATTTAGTTTCATTTTACCTTGACAAACAATACTAAACTTGAAATAGTATCTCAGCACAAATTACTTGGAGTCATAACAGATAATACATTAAAATGTAACCAGCACGTATCACAAGTAAATTAAAATTGACCAATACTTGTCACAGGTAATAAAAGATATTCAACAAAAACTTGGTTCTATCTATAGGACTAAACTTGTACCTCACCAACCATTCTAGAAAAACTACTACAGCAAGCTTTTACCCTCCCTCCATTACTCATCCCCATTTCTCATCAACCTACTCACAACATAAAAAGCAAAACTTGATTCACTAGAAACTACAACATGCACTGTGAATGGTCTGAAAGCACCCAGAAGTAAAGGCAAAAATAAACTGGTTTATTCCAAAACAATCCTTTAACACATTAACTGACCACTGCATTTTCATACCTATACACAGGACTTCATCAGATATCAAACAACCCACCCACAATTCTTTAAATATACTTACAATTAATTATTAATTGACTGTAATTGACACATCATTAAAAACAGCTGGAAAAAAGCAGTTTCAGAATAGTTTCAAATCACAAACCCAAAACCATCCAAACAGTTAACACATTCTAAAAAATCTCTAAACATATTTATAATATATAAACAGACGTATTAAAAAATTCAAAATTCTTCCTACAGCTTGTGAAAAAAATCTAAGCATAATCACAAATACATTCAAGCTTCATTAAGACATGAACCACTACCCCATCTAGTGTTTTAATGAATGACATTCTACAAAAAAAGTCAAATTAAAACATTTGAATAAACACCCTTATTCCGTAATGTAGACATAATGAAAAACTTCATAACCTGGCTGCTATAAGCTTAAGAACAGGGGCAAGGGAGACTAAACCAGAGACTCTGTTGGCTTCAAGAAAAAAGTTGCCAATATTATCATGCTCTAAAATATCCTTAATGTTGCATCCTTTCTTAGAAACAAATTTAATAATGTGCTTGAAAATTAGGTCTAGATCAAAAAAGCTAGCAAATCTCTCCCAGCTGCTCAGAATAATATTTATAATAAGAAGGTTTTTCTCACAGTAATTCAAAACTAAGGCCCTGTTGTATTCTTTACACTCCTGCCTATCACCTTCAAAACACTGATGTTCTGGTACTTTGGTACTCACACATTCTTTCCCTAAAATAGGGGCAAATTTGACTTTTTTACCTTCCTTAACCTTCTTCAGCACTTCTTCCACAAGTAATCATGGATATTTTCTCTCTAGAAAACATTTTTAATAATGCACATTCATTGCTAAAATCTTGTTCGCTAGTGGTCATTTGACTTGATTCATGCTACAACAAAATAGCATCATTTGCTGCCAGCCTTCCTTCTAAAACTCAACATTGTACAGCCCTACAACTCAGAAATTGGCTTGAGTTACCTCACCATCTAAGATGTAATCCACTACTCCCAGAATGCAACCTAATACATATACCTGAAAACTGCTCAGCACTAAAAAAAGACCCCCTTAGCATACCTCAACAGCCAGAGACCAGAGATCAAGTAAAACATTTCCTCTAGTCATTACTAAGTCTAATAGAAGTGCCAAAAACTCACATACCTCTCAATTGTCCAGATTATTGCCTCATGTTTTTGGCCTGTTCCTCATAAAATTTGAAGCTTTCTGAAAATCATTGAGGACTGACACCACTAAATAATGATATGCATTTGAGTTTCAGACTTCTTATCCTTCAGAAAATGCATTCAAACACAAATCATGTTATGCTAGCAACTTTCAAATTCATAAGAGCAATATTTAAATTATGTCCCTATTTTTGAGCCATTACCCCTCCCCCACATTATTTTAGGCTTTGTCCAGATTTCATGTGCTAAGAAATTGAGAGGTATAGAGACTCACTATACCTAATTATGTTTCCAAACTCTGGAATACTGTTCCTGCCCATCCAAACATGATAGATAATCCAACTAACTTCAAAAGCCAGCTTAAGCAATATCTAAACTCATACTCCGTCATAGGCTAACTGACCCATATAACTCCTAGCATTTTTTCTGTCTTTCTTTTTTTTTTTTTTTAATGCATCAGCAGAGGCATGGCTGGCTCTTCTAGTAGGTGGTGCCATTCCCCTCAAGTTGAGAAGCAAAAAAGGGTATTTTTTAATTTAGAAAACCTGTAGCAAGCTGTTGCTACAACTAAAATCAAATACAAAGTGCTGAACCAAGTACTTCAGTCCCGACAGCAAACTCATTTCTATACCAGTATTTAGAAATGTTGGTACATAAACAAATGGTGGTACTGCACCAGCACAACTGCTGATCATGCCCCATAGCATCTTGCCCCTAGGGTGGCTGCCCCCTTCCCCTAACCCTAGCTATGCTTCTGCATGCTATCACTCATCTATTCCAAACATCTCTTTCTAGTTCTCCTTTTTTCCCAGCTAGTTTTTCCTTTAATTACCCACAGTGTGCATAGCGATTATGATTTTTGTTATATAGTTAAAAATATGTTACTATGATTATATGTTTTCTAATAATCCACGTGCCTCTTTCCATTCCATGTATTGCGTAATGTATACTTCTATCATTCAGAAACCGTATGTTGTAGACATGGGTGCTTGAACCATAGGGCAATGGGGGGAAACACCCCCCCCCCACTTTACATGAAATCCTGAACCAAGTCCTTAGCTCCAGGACCATCCATGTTATCTAAAAAAAAAAAATGGAAGTGAGCAGCTGCCACTAACTACAGTGTGTGCACGTGCATGAATAACTAGGCATGTACATGTATGCATGAGTACGTGCACCTCAGAATGCGTGTGTGTAGACATTAATGCCACTGTGCATGTATGTGCATCTGCAAGAGTGCATGTAATTATGCATTGCAATTACATATCAGGATCAAGAATTGTCTGTGATATAGAAGCAGCAGTGAGGAAAGTATTTTGCTGTGATCAATAACACATTTTCTGCAGTATTAATGAATTTGTGCAAAGCAACTTGTAATACTTTAATGTGTAGCAACGTGTACATTGCCACCAGACCTCATATAATTGCTGGGTGTGGGACAGGTGTACCCCTCCACTATCCCTGACTTTGACTCAAAATTCTGTTCTGTCTAAACAAATAAAAATAAAATTAGTTCTGTCTCTCCAAATTTCAAGTAAAACTGATAATTAGAACAGAAAATGTGGTATATTACACCCAATAATAATAATAATTAAAGTTACAGACGGTTTGCCCTAGAAAATGCATGTTATTTCACATTCTCTTTTTCTGTCAACTCCTCAAGTTAACAGTACTAATATTTTAAAAAGTCTCCATGATTATTTTTGGATTTTGTCCTCAATTCTTTCTGGAAATGAGAGGTTGAGAGCTATAGGGTTGGGGTCGGCTGGGTGAAAGTAACTCAAGCTCTTGCTATTTGCTCAGTTTTGCTTTCTGGATTTCCAGGACTCATGTACATTTGTGATACGTAAAGTGGACTACTTAATAAGACACCTGAAATGCACACAGTAGGTATAATTGTTGGGCTGTCTATGAAGGAAAATTACCAGATGCCTGCTGTTGTTTGCTTATTATTCTGGTTTTACAGTAGTGCGATTTGTGTGAAGCAACTTGGAATATTTTTTTGTGTGATAATGAATGGTATGTTGTTTGAATGTGGCCATCTTATCATCAACGTCTGATAAATTAATTGTACATGGACAAGGCTATAACTAAATGGCTGGGGCTGTCCAGGTGAAAGTAACTTACCGTCGTCGCTTGCTCAGTTTAAAACTATATCTTAAAAAGTGATAAAATGCATAATAGACTATCCAGACCTTCAGAGTTTCTTTGGGGTGGCATGGTGGCTCCACATACTATGTCTGTATAAGTGGATTTTGCTATGAGCTCAGTAGTGGCCTCTGCCCTGAACCCTACCTAGTCAGAAGTGTACACAGAATCTGGTCAAAGTAGCTTTTGTGGAGATCTGTGAATACCATCATTACTTCTTGATGTTTCCTCTCAAAACTGAGGTTACTATTTTGTGTTAGACTGGGGTCAATATGGTCACTATTTCTTTAGCTTTCCCACAGATTTCAGAGGAAAGCATAGGACGACACTAAGCTTGTACAGGAGGAGCATACTCTTCAGAAGTAAGTTGGAAACAATATTGTAATTACCAGCAGATGCATGTACAGGTAGCTATCTTTTAGGGAAGGATAAAGAAGTATTCTGTTTATATATATCTAATAGCAAATATGTTCCATTTCTTTCCAGTTTTAGCAAAGTTTGACATCAAGGAAGTACACAGAAATTGGCTTTCTTTTGTGGGTAGCAGTGAGGAGGCATGCTGCAAATGACAGCAGTGACTTGAAAAACATGACCGTAGCCATTTGTCCCTTCATTTTTATCACAATTTAATGCCAGATAGTATCCTGTCTCTTTTAAAGTGTTATAGGAAGGTAGGTACTATTTCTGAATAGGATTTATGTATCATCACAAGTATTTGTCTTCTATGTTTACTGTGCACTATTAAGTTAACATTGAGCATTAAGCCTTAGATACAACTAAATAAAAAGGTTAGGATTAGTTTTTTTTTCCTTACATATGATTTTTGTTCATGCCATCATTGAATCAAAAGGTTAGAAAAAGGTTCTAAAATGCATCCCAGAGTATGTGTAACCCCCATGGCTTCTGGTGTTTACTGGCCCCTAGATCCCTAGCTTACTTTAATTACAAAACAGTGAAGTCTTCGTTGGTTAAGATGTGTTGAAAAGGGACAGGGAAAACCAAAGTTGAAAAGCAAGACAATTTCTTCCCTTAATCATTATTTCTATTCAGGCCAACATTGGATGAAAATGTTGTTTAAAAACTAAAATGTATCCCAGAGCATCTAGAACCCCCCATGGCTTTGGAGGGATGTCCAGCTTGAGACAGTTATTTCCAATGCAGTTATTATACTGTAGTCTTGGTCATTTAGGATATGCTGAAAGGATGCTAGGGAAAAATGCTGAAGAATAAGGCTAAATGCCTTTCTTTGATCATGGCTTTTCTTCAGCTAATCATTGGATGAAAATGTCATTAAAAAAAACTCTAAAATGCACCTCAGAGCAGCTAGAACCCCCATGGCTTCTAGCTCCTTGTGAACCCCAGACCCTCTGCTTAATGCAGTTGTTTCCTTCCAAGGTTATCAGAGTGGGGTCTTTGCTTAAATAGAGCATGTTGAATAAATAAATAACTGCAGAAAAGAAAACTAAAGATTAAGGCAAAATGAGAAAAGAAAAAAAAAAGTAGTGTGAGTAGGCCAGGACCACTTGAGAAGTGTGTTTTCGGGGAAGCATGTAGCCTGTTCTCTTAGGGCACCAGTCTACCCAAGGCCAGCACTGCTTTGAGAGGTATGGTCATATCTGAGATTCTGTTATCAATTTCTGTAAAAGATGTTACATTATACAAACAAAACGAAAGTGGAATTATCAAGAAGTCATTTCCTGAAAATGTATTATCTTAACACAGGACAGAAATATTCTCATTTGAAGTTAGGGTAGAATTCAGGCAAGAATGGCATTTGTAAATTGACTGATTGCAACTTTTACAATGCAATCACCTGAAAATAAATGCGTAACTTAACTTTTCTTTACTCTCCTCTGAAGAGAAATGACATCAGAGGAAAATAAAGAAAAGTTAACAAAACATAATGCTGGCATGATGGTAGACCTAAAAGGAGTATGCGCATCTGTATAAAAGTAATACGTTTCATTCTCTGTATATGCTGAGGCATAAAAAAAAGAGTTGAATTTTAATGAAGAAAAAAAAATAATAATAAAATTTAGGATGCAGCTGCTCCTTTGTCTTTGAGGATAGAATTTCAGAACAGTGACAATTTATATTATGCCAGTAACATTCCCTGAAGATTTCATGAATACGTATTGAATTTAATGGAAGACCACTCAGTAGTTTGTGGACATAGTGATGAAAATATTGAGGACTTAATGTGTTACTTACTGTAAACTTTGAAAAAAATCATTCTGACTCGGTATTGGTTTGTACCAGGTAGAACACTTAGATCAAGGAATATCAGCAGTAATATGCAGGGCTAAAAGGTATATATATTTTACGTGCGTTTTGGGGGGGGGGGGTTGATGTTAGCTACTTTTCTTCCCTTAAAGTTTTTTTTGATTGTAGTGTAGCATAGCAATTAATACTGTTACTTCACAGTGCTTGGTTCTCCAATTTAGTTCTCAGCTGGCGAACCTTCTATGGAGAGTTTGCAAATCCTCCCTGTACATGAGTATACATCAGGTATACTAGTTTCTTTGTATATCCTAAAGACATGCCATAGAAAATTTGATCCTTCTCCCAACTGTCTATAGTTGTGCATGCAATATGCGTGTGAACATCCCATCATAATGACTCCTACCCCTTCTGACAAAAAATCTACTTCCACAGTTGATTTTCAACAACTATCAAGCACTAAAGAGAGAAAAATGCCACCAAAATTGTACTATTAGTGCTAACCAACATTTACCCCCATATCCCTGACATCTTCCCATATTTGTAGAAATAGCCACTGTCCTGTGCATAATTGGTTACTCTAATGCATGCATCCAGCAAGGCAGGGGTTCCCCTATGATGACATGTATAGCAGGTGCTGCAGAGATTACCCATATCCAAATTTTTTGTAATTTTATCTTTGACCAAACAGAACAAACCACAGAAATTAATGATTCCATGATACAACTGGGTAGGCTTGGGACTCTGATAAAGGTTTCCTGCTGTTGAGCAATTATCAGAATATTGCTTATTTGTCTCTCTACTCCAGTATCTTTGAAAGATTAGTGTTGCCATTGCTTTGCTGGGATCACAGAACTAGAATTGTTATCATTAATTATATAAACGACATGTTAAACTGTGATAATGGCATTGTTTTTGCAGCTGCATTTTTTAATTATCCAAAGCTTGTCCCGCTTCTTTAACCAAAGTTGTTTACCTGCAAGTCTGCATTATATTTCACTGCTGAAGTACTAGGATGGAAAACTAATAATGCAATCCAAATTTAGGTTGCAAAGTGTGCGTGTGTGTGTGTGTGTGTGTGTGTGTGTGTGTGTGTGTGTGTGTAAGTAATATGTTCTTTAACTGGACTCCAAAACCAACGTTAATAGTCCTCAGCATGTGAGGGTGTGTCACACAAAGCAGAAGTATGGATTCAGTGAGTGTAGGCTATTCCTGACTATAGTCCTGACAGCCCACTGTATACTTCTTATTGTAAATTTGGTAATAGCCAAGCTATTTTCACTATATCAAATTCACAATATAAAATGTACAGTGGGCTGTCAGGGACTATGACCAGAAAAAGCTAAAACCATAGAGTCCATGCAATGCAACAATTACAATTGAGGCTCACCACTGTGTAGCTTAAGTATTGCAATGCCACATACCACACAGAAGCCAGTTTTTAATATTGTCTGTTAATCCATCCTTCCCACCTTCCTTGTAATCATCCAGATTCCTAGCACTTAAGCTGTCCGTGTGAACAGTATACTAAAAGGCCATGCATTCAGGGGAAAGTATGTGTCCCATTCACACTTGGAATGGGTTGAAGAAAGGCAGTAGCTTCATTTATAAGTCTGACATGAAATTTCTGGGGAATTATTCTTAATGCAGCTCCAGTTGACATTATAAAAAATGAATATCATGTATACGCATTTTTTTATCAAAGTAAAAAGTTAAAAATGCCCTTTTCAGGTCACTAAATGCTTCTCTGGACCCTGCTCCTAGTACTTTGGTTCCTGTACCAGTTTTCTCCAGTAAATTCTAGCCTTCTCTTGCCTATTCTCTGTACCCCTAATTGCAGTCATATTCATCATCAGAATCTTCTTTCGCCATTCATGTGTTAGCTTAGCTCTTGGAATACTTTCCTCTACTTTATGAATGTAATGCTATGGTTATTGTTATTCTCCTTAAGGGTCCGCATGCAAAACCCCAGTCTTCTTATTTCTTGAGCTTTCCCCCTGTTTCATCATCATCCCATTCCACTTTGAATTATAACTTTCTGCTTTTGCTATATATATAGGAGCCTTAACTGTGCAGCACCAAATATCCCTTCAAATCAAGTAATCCCAAACTGCCATGTTCTACTGGAAGGATCAATTTACCCCCACTTGACTCTTGCCCTCTTCTCCTTGGTAAAACACTTGAACTTTTTATTATTTGCTATCCACAACTTCTCATCTGATTGATAAAAAGTATGCCTAACCTCTATATAAAACCAAAGGGACTAAAAACATTTTCACTGCTTGTATCTTGCTGTCCATACGCATAAAACACAGCAGCTTCCAATTTCTCAGTGTTTGTACTATCTAAATCTCTTCCCACATATCCCTAGCCACCATAATAGACTCCTTTTTAAACATATATTCCTAAGTACTTAATTTTATCACATCCCCAAAAATAAAGGTACTGCTGAACCAATTCATGTGCGGGTAACATAGTTGCAGCTTATTGCTTTTGTTTTATCTTCATTAATTCTGTATCCAAAAAACACTTGAAACTATCTCAGAATATTCCACAACACTGAATTGTCTTTCCCTGGTGCTATCGAGTACAAAATAATATTATCAGCAAATAAATCCAACTTTTCTTGATTACCATACCAACTGTATCCTTGAATTTCCAAGTCCCTTATTTTCTTTCCAATGGTTCTAAATAGAATGCAAATAACAGAGAAAAAATATGACACCTCTGCCTGGTTCCTATGTCCAAACAGAATTTATCAGAGAGGAAGCCTCTACTTTAATTCCTGCTTACAATCAATAACTCATACATTGTCCTAATTAATCTTATTATTTTGTCACAGAATGCAAATGCCTCCATTGTTCCACTGATAAAATTCCAGTTTACTCTGTCAAATGTTTTCTCTGTATCAAGACCCACCAGCAGTGGTATTTTCTTACATTCTGCTTCCCTCTGGATTATGTTTTATTAAAGTTGTCAAATGTTTGCTTCCCCTTCATAAAACCACATTGATCCATGTCTACCAATGTTGGTCCCACCTTTGCCATTCTTTTAGCCATTATAGACATAACCACTTTATAGTCAATTTTAGAATAAAAATAGACTTTTTACTCCCATAACCTTTATCCTAAACCATACTTTCTAAACCTAAAACTCCCAGTTACTCTCCAAGACTAATCCCAAAATTCACATTTATTTATTTAGTTAACATTTGTTTACCGGGAATGTCCGACTTGGACTGAGCCAATTTTCATCAGAGTTCTGAGGAAAAATGCTCCAGACACATCTTTGTAACACGGGAGGAAACCAGAACACCCAGAGGAAACCAACATGAATGCAGGGAGGCCATGCAGACTATGCACAGAAGCACCCCAACTAAGAATTGAACCCAGCGAGCCTCTTGCTGTGAGGTGACAATGCTAACCGCTGCACCACTACGCCATCTGTCATAACCCTTAACTTTAAAACTCCCAGTCACTCTAAGATTGCCACCTTTTGTTGTGGCTAAAACCAGAGAAAGGCCAAACCCCTCACATCACCCATAACCCTGCCCATTTCTGTCTCTCTACTGTCCATGTTCCACCCATTTTGTGATGTCTTCATGACATCAGCTGATGGGGAATGCCCTCTTTTTCCATTCCTGGTGCCTGCTTTCCGCTGATTTACTATGCTTTTCTGTAAAAAAGCAAAGTAAATATGCCAATTTAACAAACTCCAACAGTCTGTTTCTTTTTTGAAACAGAATACCTGAGTTTGTACAGTTTTCTGGACTACCGGACAACTGGTTTGATTTCTGGATAGCCTGAAAAAAAAAATGGAGAGGTGGCAACCCTAAGTCACTCCCTCTGCCCAGTGGATTGCTCACTTATTTCTCTACCTGCTGGTGGGTATTCGCAGTGTTGAACAGCAGGAGTAATACAGCCTACAAAGCAACATCCAGACCAGTTTGTAGGCAACCAGGTGTAGGCATGATCACCACAGATGTAGTAACGGTCACTTATGCCCATGCCATGCCCCCAGTCATAGCTTTTTAAGTGCAAAGAGTCTAACGTACTTTCATGTCTGGTGTCATTACATTTGCTTTTTCCTACTGGTACAGTCCCATTTCTGGCATAACATGTGTCTCCATCATGTGTGGTCGCAAACTGAAGAGACACAAACTTTGAAAAATCAGTTACATTACGTCAGGTTAAGCTGATGTCATTAAGGTCCTTTTCAATTAACACCTGTGATGCAGGGATGGGAATCCTAGGAATCCCTGCTTTAGAATGATGAGGTATATAGGAACATATCCAGAAGTTTATTTTGTTTAGATTTTTGGGATAATGCTGAAGGACCGGCAAGAAACTGTTTTCTCTTGACCAGTTTATAGAAGAAAACAGCAGCAAAACAAAATAAAAGTACATGTTGTCATCACTGGAATCATCATAGACTGCTACTGAAGCTGACCTTCTCACCGAGCAGATGGTTTACCTGTCGCACCTCGATTTCCCTCTGATGGCTGCAATGATTCGTCTGGGGTCCCCACAAGACAGGTCTTCTTGTAATGAGACGAATGGATCCACTTTGGTAGTCCTGCATGGTGAACTGCAGTCAACGTGGTTAGCAGGACCTGGAAAGGCCCCTTCCACCTCAGGCTGAGGCAGTTTTTCCTCTGACAAATTTTCACATACACCCAATCACCCGGTTGTAGTTGATGACAGGGCTAGTCAGGAGGCTTTAGTAATGCTGCTCTTACTGTTTGGTAATATTGCTGCAAAACATGAAGGAGTTTTCTGCAGTAAGAAATCATAGCATCAAAGTTAAATCGTCATTTCCCACTGGAGGGGTAGCTGGAGGGGCCATGGGTCTCCCCATTAACATTTCATATGGACTCAACTTCCTGGTGGCATTCAGTGAGGCCCTCATACTCATTAATGCTAAGGGAAGGGCTTTGGGCTACTTTAAGTGGGTTTCCGCACAAATCTTTGAAATATTATTTTTTAAGGGTCCTGTTTACCCTTTTAACTAATCCAGATGACTGGGGTTAGTTGGGACAGTGAAGACTCACCTTAGTATTAAAAATATTACACAGTTCTTTAAACAATGTATTTTTAAAATGTGTTCCCTGGTCACTGTTGATAATGCTTGGTATACAGAATCTTAGTATAAATTCAAATAACAGTTTTTTTAATAACTGACTGCATCAGCTTTGCGACATGGGTAAGCTTCCACCCATGCCGAGAACATACATACCACCACCAAAATAAATTGTAAATTATTAGTCTTGGGCATCTGGATGAAATCCAGCTGTATGTTAACAAAAGGTCCCCAGGGTGGAAGTAAACATGCAGATTTGCTATTGGCATGTTTGCTTATGTTATACTCCAAACAGATACTTCAGTATGTTAAAAATTGTAGTATCAAAGAGGAGACATGAGGGGCATACCAACTTTGGGTAATTTGATTAAATAAAGCTGTCTTACCTATATGAGCCAGTAAATAATATACCCTTACCACATAAGGTAGCAGAGAGGCAGGTGCCACCGGTCGGCCATCCAGATGTTGCCATATGCTGTCAGAGGATTTTCTACATCCATCCCTGAGCCACTTCAGAACTTCTCTCTGTGATGCCTCAGCTTGAAATGCTGACAACTTTTCAAAATCAAGCACATCATTACTGTTGCAGTTTGTTATTGTTAACATACACAGAATTTTGCAACAATATACTACTGCTTGTTTAGCAGCTTGGTCTGCTAAATTGTTACCTTTGCTAACAATATTCTGTCCCTTTTGATGTACACAACATTTGATTATAGACAGCCTCTTAGGTAGCAAAATTGCATCTAACAACAACTTTATGTACCCTGAATTTTTAGTTTGATTTCCTGAAGAGGTCAAAACCCCTCTCTCTTTGTAAAGTTGCTCAAAATCATGTACCACCCTGAAAGCATAACAGCTGTCTGTAAAAATATTGGCCACCTTGTCTTTGGCTAACTCACAGGCTTTTTGCAAAGCCACTAGCTCAGCTATTTGAGCAGAGTGAACACACTCTAATCTTTGTTACAACAATATTGTTTCCTCAGTGCAGACTGCTATTCCCGAGATCAACTTTCCTGCTTGGTTTCTTCCACAGGAGGCATCTACAAACAAATTCAACTCATCATCGGGTATAGGAGTGTCTTTTAAGTCCTCCCTAGGAGAAAGCAAATAGTTAATTACACACACACACACACACACACACACACACACACACACACACACACACACACACACACACACATACACACATACACACACATACACATACACACACACACACATACACACACACACACATACACACATACACACATACACACATACACACACATCACTTCACCATCCTCAGTAGCAGGCAGCAGAGATGCAGGATTTAGAACAGGACAGTGGATCAGAGAAATAGATGGATCTGAAAGAAGTGTCAGTTCATATCTAGTTAGATGTTCAATTGAAAGTGGTTGAGTTTTCATTTTAAGCAAAACAGATGATACAGAATGAGAGACAGCTACTGTGAGATCATTCCCAAGCACCGTTTGTGCCAGACTAACTAGAATGGCAACTGCCCTTAAACAGGGTGGAAAACCTTTTGCAACAGAATCAAGTGCTGTGCTGTAATAAGCTAATGGACAATAGCTGTCTCCGTGTTTTTGAGGAAGTACTCCTTGAGCAAATCCATTTCTTTCATGACAAAATAAAATAAAAGGTTTATTATAGTCTGGTAAACCCTAAAGCTGGGGCAGTAGCTAAAGCTTGCTTCAAATTCTGAAATGCATTTTCCTCTTCACTGTTCCAAAGGAGAGGCTCTGGTGTATCCTGCTTTAAAAGATTTGTCAAAGGTTTGGCAATTTCTGGGTAGTTAGGGATCCACTGTCTACAGTATCCTGTCATACCTATGAAAGGCCTAAGCTGTCTCTGAGTAGTTGGACGTGGGGCATTAGATATTGCATCAATACGAGATGGTAACACTTGCATGCTACCTTGAGATATTAAAATGACCAAGATAACGTACCTGAGACGACCACAATTGTAGTTTTTCTCTAGACACTTCTCTGCAAGGATAGCAAGGATAGTCAGAAGATGCAAGGTATCCTGTTGACATTGCCGAATGGAATTTTGTGCCAACGGTAAATCTACATATTGTACGAACACAGACCCACCCAGAAATGTCACATTCTCCAAATCTTTTTTCAGAATTTCAGAAAATAATGAAGGAGATTCAGTATATTCTTGTGACAACTGTGTCCAGATATATTGCTGGACCGGACATGTAAAAGCAAACAGAAACTAACGGTGAGGGTTAATTGGTATAGAAAAGAATGCTGAACATAAATTTATTACAAAAAAGTAACTAGTTGTAGGTGGTATGCAACTCAGTATTGTTGCTGGATTTGGAACAACAGGAAAAGTAGGCAGTACTGCATTATTTACAGCCCTTAAATCTTGAACAAATCTGTAAGTATCCTTCCCTGGCTTTTTCACTGGAAAAATAGAAGTATTACAAGGGCTTTTAGCTGGTATTATTATTCCTTGTTGTATTAGAGACTGAATTACAGGTTTGATTCCCAGCTCTGCTTCTGGCTTTAGTGGATATTGGGGAACTGTAGGGAGAGGTTTTGATGGATTTAATTTTATTTTTTACTGGTTCTGCTGATTTCAGTATACCTATTTCATTTGCATGCGTAGCCCACAAGTTAGCAGGTACCTGCTGTAGTAACTCATCTGCCTGTAGGCTTTCAGCAGGCTGTTCCTCAGCTTCTGCTAAACCTGCCAGCACTTCCCTCTGTTGGAACATTTAGATACACCCCTTCTGGGGTACAGTAAATAGTACAACCCAGCTTGCATAACAAATCTCTTCCTAGTAGGTTTACTGGTGCAGTAGTACTCAAAAGGAAAGAATGGTTTTCTTCGATCGAACCTAAAAAAATGGGGATGGGTTCTGAAATGGGATACATAACCATAGTATTTGTTACTCTGACTGCCTTGACTTTATGCTCTGATACTGGTATGTGGCTATCTGAAATAATTTTTTAACACTGACCTAGTGGCTCCAGTGTCCACCAGAAATGGGGTTTTCTTTGAATTTATTTTCATCTTGATGTTGGGTCCATTTTGATCAATTGGCAGTAGAGGGTTAAGATTTACTTCTGTGTTATTTCCTTGACCTAGTCAGTATGGAGCTTCCTGACTCCTCCTAATCTGAGGAGGTGGTGGAGGAAAAACTGCATTATTATAATTTGGTTGCCATTCAGTCCAAGTATCTTGGACTCTGCATTTGCCTGTGTGGGCATTCCCCTCTCCAATGTCCTGCTTCTCCACAATTGAAGTAAGATGTGTTAGATAAAGCCGGAGGGGCGCTGCCAGATTGTTGCCAACCAGCTGCACTTTGTTTCCCTCAACCAGCACTTTTGTTAAATCCTCTACCAATTCCTCTACCACTTCCTCTGCTTCTGCCTCGACCCCTTGGGTTTTCCAGCTGCCTGATTTGCAAAGTTAACAGCTTATCCTCAGTATCCTTTCTCCGTTTTTCCCGCTACTCTGTACTGCAGCACTTAATAAAGACTCTAAATCCTTTCCTTGCCAGTCTATGAGCACTTGCTTTATTTAATTTTGTACAGGGGTTTGCAGACCCTGCACAAAGGATGCTGCAATAGCTGGCGTAGCTTGGTCTTCTGGATCTGGTGTTCCTGAATGTCTAGCAAATACTTTTTTAAGGCGACTCAAATAGTCTGCAGGGGCTTCCCCTTTATTTTGTTTACATGCCTGTATTTTAGACAAGTCAGTCCTAACTTGACACACATCCATAATCTTGTTTATCAGTACAAATCGTTTATCTGTTAATGCATTCCCAATGAGAGTGAAATCTGTTATCTCAGCCTTTTCCCAGTAACTGATTTCTTATTTCATCTGAAGTAACTACCCTCAGCAGTTGATTTAAATCTGTCAAAGTAGGACTGTAATATTCTATTACAATTTTGAATTCTTCTTTGAATTTTAATGGCTCTTCTCTAATATTTAGAAAATTTGTAGACATAGTATGCAAATCAGCAGGGGTCCAAGGACAGTGAACAAGTTCCCTATTGTTACCCCCCAGAATTTCCCTGAGAGGTGCCAATAGATCCCCTCCAGAGGTTGTAATGTCCTGCTGTACCCTGTCACATGAGCATGTATGGTGAGATACAGCAGTGTCAAATACTAATACCCCTGTTGGGGAAGTAGAAGCTATTTGAGAAGGATAATAAGAACCCCCCTCGACTGCAGATGCTTGTTCAAAAGATGAAGATTGAACAGGGGTACCAGTATGAGATGTACCAGTATCACACAAACTGGGTGACCAATGGACAGTAGACCGAAAGGTAGGGGTCTGACAAACAACAGAGTCCTGTACAGAAGATACCTGCACTGGTGCATATGGAGGTGAGAGTGCAGTAGCTACGGGAGGATTATCATCCTCTTCAGAAGTTTCTGCTTTTTGGTCACCCTCAGTTTGTTCCAAACCTGCTAAGACAGGCTAAAGGGATGACTTTTTACTGGTCTGTATTGCCTTTTTAACCTATTTTACTTGTTGCAATAATTTCTTATTAACATCCTGCAACCCCCTTAATGCTGACCCCTTTTCCCTTTTACGTGCTTCACTGTACCAAGAATAAAATGCTGTCATTTGTTCCCCACTTACTTTGCTTTTCTTTTCTTCCAAAATACCTTTCAATGTCAGCAATATAGTCTTATCATAAGTTCCATTTAAGGGAAATACCTGACCAGAACAATTCTTAATAAGCCGAAACCAGTCATGGAAATATTTACAACTTGCCTTCCCATAGTTAAAATGCATAAAATATGCAGGTGTTCCCTTTTCAGGGATTTGATCTTGCTTGCTTATCTTGGCTCCCATTTTTCTTATCTTATAACCAAGTAATAAAAATGTTAGGCTTACCTTACAACTCCTGGATCCTGACAGCTACGAAGAAAGAAAATAACTGTAGTAATCCACACACCATACAGGAAGGGAAGGGTGGGAAGTCTGTCGGAGTGCAGCAATAGAGGAAAGGTTTTGATCAGTCTTTTCCCACAGCACTCCCTTACTTTCATCCCAGCGTGAGCTCAAAAGTTACACCTCCAGCATTGCGGTCGGGATAATGGGGTGGATAGGTACTGTGCCCAGAACTGACCACTCTTTTGGAGCCACTAAGGGTGCTTCCACGCAATCACACTTTTAAGTCCCAGTGTGCTTTTGGGCTCATGAATCTATTTTTACAACACATATCTTTACATCCCATCATGCAGTAGGCTCATGAATTTGTTTTAATAGTATATAGTCTACGTCCTAATCATGTGGTAGGCTCATGAACGTGTTTTAACTTTACCTTTTAACCTTTTCTTTCTCTCATACATTCATACATTGACATAATAAAGCATCTCTCATACTTCTTACCTTTCAATCCTGAGGGTACCACCCTCAACACAAGGCACCTCGTGTTAATTTGTCATTTACTGTATGTGCACATGCACTTACTATTCTCATTTGCTGTGGGGTCCTCCCACTATTACTTGTATACCTTACAAACAACTCAGTCAAAGAAAAACATGGTCATGTTTTTATTCCACATTTTGCTAAAATTGCCTAAAAGAGAGAGAGAAAACGACACAATAATGTACTTTTTAACATTTAGTTTCAGTTTATGGTTCTGACACCAGCTATTTTTTTTTGGGACAGACCTTTCCACAGAATGGTCATTTGGGGATATAATGACTGCTCCTGCCTTACAGTTATCCTCCAACTTTGTCAGTCAGAGACCCTTGGTGACTAGCATCTACTTCTCTAAATTAAAAGCAATCAGAAGAGGTCCCAGAACTATGATTTGTGGGACTTCACTGGTGACTGGTCTTTTGTGGAGGCACCTTCCCCTATCTTGACCTCCTTATTTGTAAGCCATTTGGCAATCTAGTGGGTGGCATAGGAGTTTATGCCTGGTTGAGTAAGCTTCTCTACTATGCCCAAATGAAGTACTGTGACACAGGCTTTGGCCAGGTCTTGATAGGTGGTTTGCACTGTCTTGCCTTCTTCCACTGCTTTGGTGACTTAAGAAAAGTCTTCTAGGTCAAGTAAGCAAGACCTGCCTTTGACAAACCCAAAGTGGGGTGCGTCCAGTGTTTGGAGGTTCCTTATTATTGAATACCATGATTAGTCTTTCCAGGACTTTATAAATGAGGTTGGTCAGACTTATGGGTTGGCATTTACCTGGATCAATGGATAGTCCAGGAGTATGACCACTGTTGTCTTTCATTCACTTGGTACCAAGCTTGTGTGGAGGTTGAGGTTGAACAGTGTTGTTAGGGATGTACATAAAGTGCGCTTCATGCTATTCAAGCTGCATCCTGGGACACTGCCAGAGCCCACTGATGCAGTATTCCTGGCCTTTGACAGCACTTTCAGGATTTGGTCTTGCATGAAAGCTGGGGGGGGTATCAGTTACTGGAACTTCATGCGAGATAAGAGGGGAATAAAAAAGTTTAAAGTTGGAACTGAATTTATTAGCTAATATGTTGGTGTCAATCACAATCAGCTCAGCACATTGCTGTGTAGTGGTCTTGAGACTGTGAACACAGCTGAAGAAGGCTTTATGGTTATCCTTTGCTTGGGTGGATATTTTTGACTCAGACTTAAGCTTGGTGGTTCTAATTAAATCTCAGGTTACTTATTTACTTTATTGATGGTGTATCTAGATTTCTGTTACTCTTCTGATTTTTGACTACAAATCTCTTCCCCCACGGAGGTTTGTTTTTGGGGTTAGCCCTATGCTTGTTCTTACTGGGTGCAGCTGCGTTTGTGCAGTTGTTGACTTGTACAAGTTAGTGGTGCATGATTCTACATACTCAGTGGAGTTTACTGGGTTTGGGGGAATTTGAAACTTGACACAGTATCATTTGGATGTAGGATGTTTGCCTTGGAGAAATATCTAAAGATTCAAGGGGCTACTGGGACCTCCGTTTTCAATTTTAATTTAAGAGAAACAGTTTGATGGCCTGACCTGATGACGGAAGGTGGTAAGCAAGGGATGAAACATGACATCCATATTAGTAAGGATAAAGTCCAGAATGTTGCATTTCCTAGTAGGTATTCTCACTAGTTGTTGCAGAGCATTTGTATTCATAAAGTCCAAGCATTTATTTGCTTGTGCACTATGTTTCTAATTCTACAGCTAGATAGTTAAGTCACACAGGAATATGGAACTGAGTTTAAGGCTGAGTGACTCCAGTTCTTTGTAGGTGTTATGTATATCTTGAGACATAAAGGGAGATCTATAACTGACTTTACTAATGTTTTACAGATATTTTTCCCAACTGTATAGTAGTTGGTCTAAGTGTGTAGAAGGTATAATAACCTTGCACAGATGAAGTACTCTTTGCTAATTAAAACCATGTTTTGGTCACTATGAAGATGTCTATGTCCTCCAAGGTGAGGATGGCTTGTAGGGGTGAGCTTTTTTTGTTTAGGTTTCTTGGAATTTATCAATAACACCTTAATTTTATCCTTTGCTTGTAAAGTTATATTGGAGGCATGTCCGACTGGCTTTGCCCATAAATGTTATTATGGGGATATAAAATGTCTTAGCCAATATTCAAAAATCTACAGGGATGGGTGCAGACCATCCCTGATGAAGCAACATGGTTTGTCAATCATGTCCTCCCAGACAGACAAACATTGCACCCCCCCCCAAAAAAAAAAATAACACCAAAGGCTAAGCTAACTACTGAAGTTGGTTATTTTTTTGTTCGTATTACGGCATCATTCTTGGGAAAGGAAGAATGCTTCTCAATAGCAGGCTCATACCTGCTTGGGACACACCATCAGAGAGCTTAGCAATGTCTCTCTTCATATACTTCAGGGAATACATCTCAAGTCCCAGGATCCATCAGTCTTTCCTTGCTCAGTCTGGTAAGAGGTACATCTGTACGTCTTGCAACTTAGTCTTGTGTGACTAGACTCTAAAACTTTGTGACTCCTAATGTGAGGTAGTAGTCTCTGCAGTCAGAGTATTGATGAGGGCATTTAATGCCAGTGTTATGTTTTGGACAGCTTTGTGGCTTAGGCAAGTTGGACTTTAGAACCTTAGCATATGATGACTTGTGTGTAGTACGAGTATCTTGAGGAGTTGTGCTGTGTACTGCTGACAGTTCTGATGTTTTGATTGTCTGAGTGTGAGATTTTGCCCTGTAAACAAACAGTCATTATATAACTGCATTTCTCACACACTGCATTATGCTATTTCAGTAATATGTGACTGGCAGATAACATGAGGAAATTCTAACATTGTTTCAAGATAACCATCGCAATCAGGCTAGCTACAGATATTGTAGGGAAATGCTGGTCCATTGTTTCAACAGGAGTGATGTTAGAAGCATTATTGACTATAACTGTTGGGAGAGAGAACTGGTTTTGTTCTAAGATACAGTGGCTGAATGATATCAGATGGTGGTACCAGCTAGATTTGTCAGTTTAGACAGACAACCAAAATTAGTTTTCTTGGTCTAGGTGCAGTTTACTGCAGCTCATTGTGTCTTAATTGTGCTCAACCCAGATTGCTGCAGCCAGAAAATTATAGCACTGAGACCCACTTGATTTAGCAAGGCTTCTTATAGAGAAAAAAGCTCTTGTGCAAATAATCCACAGAGACAGTCCAACAGCTGTGTTACACTCTATCCTTTGTGGCGAAAAACATTGTCTGGAATGCCTGTAGGATGCGAAAATCAGTGCAGCTATTTTTTTCACTGTTTAAGGATTACTATACTGTTCAGTCTTGATTCAAAGACCCTGGGTGAGGCTGTGGGAACAGCAACATATCAAACACAAGCGCACTTTTTAAGTGCAGAATGTATCACACAGTATTCAACAAAACTGTGGATATGAGCAGACACAGCTAACAAACATCTTGCAATAAATTGCAAAACTGTCACTACTGCAAATTAGGTTCATAGGTGTGTACCCAACATTATTCCCAATACCTCTGTCAAGTAGAGCCACTGGAATGATCCCCAGGATGAACTTTCTATTTCCATCCACCCATCAAGATTTCTCCTGAAGAGGTCCAGTCAGGTGCTCTGCTTGACATGTATGGGAAAGTCTATTCCATAGCATGGGCAGTCTCTGGGTTATGAACCTGTCCTTCCAGCATGCTCTGTTGATTGTGGTAATAAGGTTGAGGTCTCCGGAGCATGTGGTGCAGAGGGATTGGGATTTCTTTAGATGTAGCTCAGACACGGCTTTGTAAATCAAGCAGAGATTGCCTCTAAGTAGGCGATATGAGACAGAGAATAGTTGGTGTTTTTTGAGTCTGTCCATATAGGACAAGTGTTTAAGGCCTAGGATCCTCTTTGTGAGGTACTTTTGCAGCCTCTCCAGTTGTTGCAGGTGTCTATTGAGGTACATGCCAAATGGGGCATTGTACTCTATGATTAGCCTAATGAGGGAAGAGTAGAGGGAGACAATGACCTCTTTCTTCTTGGATGCAAAACCCTTAGTAATGAGATGTGCCACATAGAAGGACTTTCTGACCACAGTGGCAATGTGGTGGTCAAGAGAGGTTGCTGTCAACCTGTGTTCCCAGATCTCTTATAATGCCTTCTGTGTTCAGTGGACTACCATCAGTGTTGTAATACAAGGGAACCGACTTTTTCCCAAGGGGGATGAGGACACATTTTTTCGCATTGACCTTAAGGCCATGGTTCTGACACCAGTCATTGGTATCAGTGGCCTTCCTGTAGGATGTCAACATCACTTGGGGAGTTAACAATAGCTCCCGGCTTGCAATCTCCTGTGAACTTTGTCAGCCAGAGTCCCTCTGTGTTTGCCTGGACTTCAAAGAAGTAGATATCAAACAGGAGAGGACCCAGGACCGAACCCTGTGGGACTCCACTTGTGACTGGTCTGCAGTCTGACTTGAAGTCAACTACTTTCACACTGTGGGTTTTATCTGTTAGCCAGCTTGCAACCCACCTCCCCCATCTAGTTCTCTGCACTACACTAGCTCCCTTCTCCCTTCAGGCCATTTTAGTCCAGAGTCTGCCCTAGTGGGCTTGGTGCACTTTAGCATTTGTCCACTAGATGGCATCCTCTCCCCACTAATATAGACTTTAATTCACTCACTTGTTGTAATCTCTCACACTCTCCCCCTAAACCCCAACAGCCCCACTTCTACTTACCCCTCTACTACTTAGCCTCCTGCTACACAGCTCCACTGATAAGTTCTCGATCTCCTCCTCGGTTCTCTGCCCGCTCCATTCGCCCTGCGGGCTCACTCCACTCCCCTATCCTACCCCCAATTCCCACCCACCCCCAGCACCTCTACATTTATCCCTCCAAACACCACACCCACTATTCTCTACACCAATCAACATCCAATACTCTGGAAACACCCACTGCCTTTTCCCTCCAAAATTAAACTCATAATCTCTCCAAATTACATCACACGCAGGCTATAAGCTTCATTTTCCCCTCTTACACACACCCCCAACCACACCCTCTCCAACCCCTAACATAACCATCCATTCCCTCCCTACTACTAGGCAAGTAACATATCCTCTATATATAATTTGTCCCTTATATTCATATATATAACTCAATAACTTAATTGATCCCTTACTAACCCTATCTCAATATACTCTCAAGACCCACAACTATCTCTCTTTTACCACTATTACTTCTAAATCTATCCTTTCTCCACTACTTCACCCAACCCTTTAATTCACATCATTCACAGTCCTTCCATGTAAACAACAACCTTAAAGTACAGTTTTGTACCTACCATAAATGTAGATGTTCGAGTGCTCATACAGCTGCAGTCATAACAGATGGGTTATCCTGCCGTCAGGCGAGTCCTCGGTCGGCCGAATTCCAAAGTCTAGGTCCGGCGTCGGTTGTCGTTGCTTCTTCCCTGACGTCAGTGCGTCAGGGGTATAAAAGAGGCAGCCATCGCCATTTTCTTCAGTTTTTGTTGCCTCAGATGTCAGGTGCCCCCAGAAGGAAGGCAAACATAATGTTATGCAAAGATGCCATGTTGATAAATCAAAAACAGTAGTTGCAAGCAAATACACCATAAAAGAATACCCCAAAAAGGTTATATGAAAAGTGTTTGTCATAAGGCCTGTCCTAAGAGGTGTTGGAGGGAGGGAAACCTGGACTGCAGCTGTATGAGCACTCGAACATCTACATTTATGGTAGGTACAAAACTGTACTATGTTCATCGTGCATACAGCTGCAGTCATAACAGATGGGTAGAATCCCAAAGCTAAGTAAGGGTGGTAAGCACTAAGTGGAACTAGGAGGGGCTAGGATGCCCTGCAGGACTGCTGTGGCAAGGCCCACTCTAGATTTTGAGTATAGTGGGAGGTGATAGTGCTTGGAGAAAGTGTGCACTGAACTCCAGGTGGCTGCTTCCAAAAAGTCCTTGGTAGGGACCCCCCTGAGGAAGGCTGCAGAGGTAGCTGTGGCTCTGGTGGAGTGGGATCTGATGCATGCAGGCACAGGTTTTCCATGAAATGAGTAACAAAGGCATATGCAGTGGGCTATCCATTTTGAAATTGTCTGTTTGGAAATAGCCTTTCCCTGAGCACCTACAGCATAGGACACAAAGAGTTGCTCAGATTTCCTGAATGGTTTTGTTCTGTCCAAGTAGTAATGTAGTTGTCTGTGAAGTAGTCTTTCCACTTTGTTTTGTGGATTAGGATAAAAGGTAGGTAAGTGAATAGTCTGATTCAAAGCTACACTGGATACTACCTTTGGCATAAAGGTAGGATTGGTTCGTAAGGAAACTCTGTCCTGATGGAAAATGATGAATGGTTGCACAGCCATGAGGGCCTGAAGCTCCGAAACCCTGCGTGCTGAGGTGATAGCCAGAAGAAAGGCTGTTTTCCATGACAAGTACTGTAACTCTGTTGAAGAAGCTGGCTCGAAGGGAGGAAGGGTCAGCTTTTCCAGTACGTAGTTGAGGTCCCAAGCAGGGACTGGTGGTTTCCTTGGGGTTTTATATTTTTGCCCTCTGAGGAACTGCCTTAAGAGGGTGAGAGAATAATGGAGGATCTGTGTTGTATTGTGCAGAAATGGCTGAAGCATGGATCTTGATGGAGGAGAAGGAAAGTCCATTGTTTAACATCTCAGCTAGGTACTGTAAAATTTGAGGTATATTTATTACTCAAGGATTCTGTCCCTTTTCGAGATTCCAGGCATAAAATCGTTTCCATTTGGCAGAGTAAGCCTTTCTAGTCGAAGGTCTTCTGGCCTCCAAGATGACATCCTGCACTTCCTTGGAGAGGAGACACTGCTGGGAAATCAAGGAATTCTCCATGCAGCTAGATTTAGAGTTTTGAGATGGCTGTGAAGGGTTTTGTAGTTGTGCTGGGACAACAGAAGAGGGACTAGAGGTAGGATCCATGCTGGGGAGTGTGTCAGGCTCCTCAGGAGCGGATACCAGTGTTGTCTTGGCCAGTCTGGAGTGATGAGAATCATTTTCGGCCTCTCTGCTCTGGCTTTTAATAGTACTTTGGGCAGCAGAGGAAGAGGCGGGAAGGCATAGACTGTCAGTGTTGCCCAATTGAAGGAAAGTGCGTCCACTTTCCAGGCCTGTGGGTGATAGGTCCTTGAACAAAATTTTTTCAACTGGCAATTTCTGTGGGTAGCAAAGAGATCTATGTCTGGCTGTCCCCATGCCTGAGTTACCTCTGTGAAAAGTTGAGGATGCAACTTCTATTCGTGTGGATCTGTCATATTTCTGCTTAGGTTGTCTGCCAGTGTGTTTTCCTTCCCTGGCAGGAATTGTGCCTGCAGTTGAATTTGCAATTCCAGTGCTGTGTTCCATAGGGTCATGGCTTGCCTGCACAGGGGGTATGAATGAGTTCCCCCCTGTTTGTTTATGTACCACATCACTGTGGTGTTGTCTGTCCTTATCAATAGCTGGCCTGGATGCAGTAGGTCTTTGAAGGTCATAATAGCCTTTTGCATGGCCAGCGTTTCCTTTTGGTTGATGTGGAGGTGCTTCTCTTTTCGGGCCCATTTTCCCTGAATGCACTGATCTGTCATGTGTGCTCCCCAGGCGTAGTCTGAGGCGTCTGTTGTGATGATTTGAGTTGCTGGAGGTACACAGAAAGGAAGACCTGTGTTTCTTTGGCAAGCTTGAGTCCACCACAAAAATTCCTTTTGAAGGCATGGAATGAGTGGGATAATGGTTTCCAAGCTGTGGCTGTGTTGAGACCATACGTTTTTCAGGTACCATTGAAGTTTCCTCATATGCAGCTTTGCACATGGGATTAGTAGGATGCAAGATGCCATGAATCCCAGAGCCTGCAGGATTTTCCTTGCAGTCAGCCTGGTGTAAGTTGCCATTTTTCTGAAGTATTGAGACAGTTGCCTTTGCTTGTCTGGTGTGAGTTAGGCCATCTGGGTGGTTGTATCCAAGCTGGCACCCAGGAAAATTTTTTGTTGAGAGGGTATTAGTTTTGATTTCTTTTTGTTGACTGTGTATCCCAGGAAGTTCAACAGTTTTATTACAAACACCAGGTGCTGCAGTAGTATGTCCTTTCTGTCCGCTTGGATCAGGCAGTCGTCCAGATATGGGTAGATTTGTATCCCTTGTAGTCTGCAGAAGGCGATTACTGATGTCAGGCATTTCGTAAACACTCTGGGCGCAGTAGATAAGCCAAAGGGTAATGCAGAGAATTGGTAATGGGTTGAACCTGCAAGAAATCTGAGGTATCTTCTGCAATCTTGTCTGATAGGGATATGCAGGTATGCCTCCTTGATGTCCAATGTTACCAGCCAAGACTCCTTGCCCAGCATGGGAAGAAGCTGCTGTAATGTGAGCATCTTGAATTTTGGCACCTGTAGATATGTGTTTAGGATGGATAGGTCTAAGATAGGTCTCCAAGCTTTGTCTTTCCTCGGTACCAGGAATAGTCTGGAATAAAACCCTTGACCTTGTTCTTTTGCAGGTACCTCTTGAATTGCTTTCATGTCTATGAGAGCTGAAACTTGTTTTTGTGCCTCTGCCCTTTGATTTTGTGGCAGGTTTGGCATGCCTCTCATTTTTGGAAGGGTGTGAAAGTGGAACCTGTAGCCTCTGTCTATAATGTCCAGAATCCATTTGTCTTTTGTAACAATATGCCAATTTTTTGAGAATAATGTCAATTTTCCGCCCAAAGGTGCTGCCATTAAAGCTTTGCTTGGCAGGTGTAGGGGGAAGTCATTGTGTCTGTTTTCTAAAAGACACAGATCTATCTTCTCCACCTCTTGGGGTTGGTGCTTGCCACTGTCTGGCTCTGAAGGATCCTTGAGGTTGCCCTCTGCCCCTTGGGCGGCTGTATCTGCCCCTTTGAGGTCTGTCCGTAGCTGGAAAGGACCAATTTTTTGAAGCCCAGTTTCTGCTGAAACGTGGAGGCTGTACCTGCAGGAAATATTTCACTGTTTGCATTGATTTCGCTTTTTCCTCCATTTTCTTTAGCACCTCCTCAGCTTTAACACCAAACAATACATCTTTTTGAAGAGGTGCATCTAATAATTTAGCTTTGACATGATCTGGTAAGGTTTGCTCTTTGAGCCAAGCATGCCTACGTATAACAGACCCCGTAACAGCAGCTCTACATGAGGCCTCTAAAACATCAAAACCACACTGCAAGGTATGTTTTCCCACTTGCTCTGCACCATGCAACAAATCCTGCAACTCTTTTAAATCTGGTTGTTCTGGTTGTGTCATCTTGCTTTTCAGCTGAGATATCAAAAACTGTTGATACTTTAACATATGGAACTGACAGTTTAATGCCCTCATGGTTAAAGTGGCCGAGGTGTACACCTTTTCCCCCCACCTTTCTAAAGCTCTGGAATCTCTCTCTGAAGGTAATGGATTTTTAGCAGTAGAGGCCTTAATTCCCTTGGGACCCTGTGAAATTGTTTCTGGGTAGCAGTATGGCTTTTATATAGGAACTGGTGTGAATCAGGAACCCGGTAATACCTGTCTGGTTTAACAGGAGCTGGAGGCAAAGAATCAGGATTAAGGCTGGCTTCTGTGTACACATTATCCAATAGATCTAAAACAAGAGGGATAGCCAGAGGCCTATGCTGGGGGAGCAGAAGAAATTCCCTGAGTTTTTTCTTGGAATCTGAATAATCTTGGCCTTCTTAGTGAAAGTGTTCCCTCAATGTATGCAGGGTTTCCCCAAAAGAGAAGTCCTCAGGGGGGGAAGACCGAGGGAATAGACTCCTCAGCATCAGAGTCTTCGAATGGAAAATAGGCATAATCCTGGTCCTCAGATAGTTCTGAGGCAACAGAAGCTTGATCTGAGGAAGGGTAGTCTTCCTCTAATCTGGGCCTTTTGTCAGACGGGGGATGAGAACCCCTGATAAGAGTAATCAAATCCTCAGCCATTTTAAGCATCTGTTTTTTAGGCATGGTACCTTGAGAGGGGGTCTGAGGAACCTGTTTTTTGGATTTCATGGCTGCTTTAGATTTAGTGAAGGCTTTAATAGAGAAGGAGGAAGGCCTGAAGACCCCTTGAGAAATGGCAGGCCTGTCTAAATTCTGAGTATCCCCGCCAGGAGTGGCGTTGGGATCTGTAGTAGGAATGGGGGCCGAGGAGCCTGTGCCTCGGGTACTGAAGATACCGGTAATGCTTTGTCATCGGTACGGCTGCGTAGGCACCTCGCTGAGTACCGGAGAACCGGCAGTCGGCCTTAGCGTAGTTTCAGTAGGTGGTGCGGACCTCGTGTGTTGGGTCCTTATCTTTGCGTTTTTTGCTCAAAACTGGAGTCGGAGTATCCAACGACATAATATAATTAAATTTTTTGCCAAAAAAGTGAAGGGCGAACTCTGCCTGACGCTTAATAGTGCGCTTATTGAATCTAGCACAAAAACGGCAGGCCGAGACGTCGTGGTCTGGGCCTAAGCAAGGTATACAGAAAGAGTGGAAATCCTTATGCGGTATTTACTTCCCACATGAAATGCAATTATTAACTTTGTCTGACATCGGTCTGAGGCAAGAAAAGTTTCCCCAACGGGGTACTTAGCTTTCAAGAAGACTTCGGCTGAAATACTTTCGTAAATCTCAGGAGCTGGCCGACCGGCACTTGCGAACTGCTTCTGCTTCGGGCACCGCGCGGCAAGAAAGACTGAAGAAAATGGCGTCAGCTGCCTCTTTTATACCCCTGACGCACTGACGTCAGGGAAGAAGCGATGACAACCGACGCCGGACCTAGACTTTGGAATTCGGCCGACCGAGGACCCGCCTGACGGCAGGATAACCCATCTGTTATGACTGCAGCTGTATGCACGATGAACATCTCCCCTTTCCCTTACTCACACTCTCCTATCTCTCCCCATCTATATCCTATAAAAAACATCCTATTTTTCCCATACAAAACTATCGCCACTCAAAAATATTCTTCTCCCATTACATCTAATACATCTTTCAGAATTACAATAGAACCCAATCTTTTCTCTAAGCTGAACAATTATCTTTCGGACCCACTCCTTCATCTAATCACCAGCCTATTATCTGGCGATATTCATCCCAACTCAGGCCCCCCCCACCTAAACCACTATAGATAAGTCCATATTACTTACCTCTTTAAACTCCCAAAGCATAGTTAACAAAGTCCCAAACCTCCATGCCTGGCTCATTCATAATAAACCGGACATACTATCCATTTCTGAAACTTGGTTAAAACCCCACATTAAAGACTGTGAAATAGTTCCACCAAACTATTTTATCATTAGAAAAGACAGGTCCCACAAAAAAGGTGGAGGAATAGCTCTCCTTTACTCATCCGCTTTTTGTTAGTCACTCCCTACAACAAACCCATTCCACACTTTAAAAACGCTGAACTACTCCTCACTCTACTTCAAGTTAACAAACATAAACACATTTGTCTAGCTTCCCTCTATATCCCCCCAGGTGATAATATTTCTATACTTGAAGATATCCTCTCCTGGCTCTCCAATAATATTAGCAATGAAACCATAATTTTAGGAGACATGAATATTAACTGGGCCTCTATACAGTCTCCAACAAACTCTCTCAACATCAACCTCCATAATTTCTCTCAACTAATCAACACAGTAACACGCCCCTCAAAGAACCTCCCTGGCGGCAGTATACTGGACTGGATTCTAGTCTCCCATCCCCATTATTATTCTAATAGTGGCACTCTTTCACATTCCCTTAGCGACCATACACCCATCTTCACTCACCGACTCCCCTCAAAACTACTTCGCACCCATAATTTCATAACTACCCATAACCAAAAAAATTTAACCCAACAACCTTTTCAAACTCTCTAAAAGCTATAAATTGGAACTGTCTAAAAACATTACCCCTAGATGATGCAGTTGCCCACTTTAACTCAACATTCCTAAAACTACTAGACTCACAGGCCCCCTTACAAACAAAAAGAATTAAACCTAAATCCGCGCCTTGGTTGACCAAGAACACACTTTCAACCATGCGGCTTAGAGATAAAGCCTGGACACACTATCAGAAAAACAAGATCCCCTTACTTCATAATGAATACAAAACACTTTGAAATAAAGTAAAAAAACTCATCATCTCTGACTACTTCTCTATACTCCAAAATAATAATAAAACAAACCCTCAAAGATTCTGGAAAGGTATTTCTATCCTACTTAACCCCAGTAAACCAGACACCCCAACCCCAGACCCCAATGCTACTGAATTAGACCTACCTACCCAATTTAATTATTTTTTTACTGAATCTATTGCCAAATTAACCTGTTCATTTTCAAACACCTCCACATTCTCTAATACACCCCCACCCTTCACTACCAACACTCTGTCCAGCACTGTTACCACTCCCTCTTCTCAATCTTCTAACTCTCTACCCTCTTCTCCTACTGTAACTTCCTCATCATCCCCATCACCCCCTAATGCTCCCTTCTCCCACTACCCTGAATTCTCACTAAAACCTATTCCCACTTCTATCATAAAAAAACTCCTCCTGAAATTGAAGCCATGCACTAACACCCCCGACAATATCCCATCTTACTTTCTCAGCATAGCTGCTGAATCAATTGCCTACCCCATCAGCATCTTAATTAACCGCTCTCTCCAAGAATGTATTACCTCAAATCTGGAAACAGGCCTTTATCATACCTTTACATAAGGGTGGTAACAATAACAATATTACCAATTTCCGCCCCATCGCTATCCTGTCTCCCATTTCTAAACTCCTAGAAAAGTGTGTCCAACTTCAGCTACTACCACATCTTAGGTTCATAGGTTCATACTAGGCTATCTGCCCAAGGGCATTTATAAGCCTAGCCCATAGTTATGTGGCTTTCGCCATCCCTTTAGTTAGAATAAAACTATGCCTATTATTTTGCTGTGCCTCTGTCAAGCAGTGACACTGAAGTAATCCCTGGGGTATATCTGCGATCTCCCATCCATTGGTCAAGATTCCTCTTGAGCAACGCCAGCGAGGTGCTGTGCCTCACATGTACCGGATTTTGTTCCACAGCATAGGGAGTCTCTGGGTGATGAATCTGTCCCTTCAGCACGTTCTATTAATAACCGTGTTAAGGTTTAAGTCTCCCGCCCTTGTGGTTCTGAGGGATCTAGATTTTTTGAGGTGAAGCATATTCATCAAATCTGGGTTTGACATGGCCTTATATGTCAGGCACAGGTCACCTCTGAGCAAGCGGTATGAGACTGAATAGAGCTGGAGTTCTTTCAGTCGGGCAGCATAAGACATATTTTTGAGACCCTTTATCCTTTTGGTGAGGAACTTTTGGGGCCTTTCCAGCTGCTGCAGGTGTCTGGTCAGATACATTCCGAATGGGGCATTGTACTCAATCATAGGTCTAATGAGTGATGAGTACAGAGGGACGATGACCTCCCTTGATCTAGATGTGAATCCCTTCATGATCAGGTGGGCAATGTAGAAGGTTTTCCTAACTACTTTAGCAACATGAGTGTCAAGCGAAGGCTACTGTCAACCTGGGTCCCCAGATCCCTGATGACTTCTTCTGTGCTCAGTGGATTGCCACCTATATGGTAGCTAGGAGTAACCTTGTTTTTCCCGAAGGGTATGACTATGCATTTCTTGGCGTTTAACTTTAGGCCATGGCTCTGGCACCAGTTATCCGTTTCTGTGAGGCCCTTCTGAAGGATATCTGTGTCAGATGTGTTTTCGACTATGGCCCAGTTTGCAGTCATCTGCAAACTTTGTCAGCCATAACCCTCCTGTGTTTGCTTGTACTTCAGAAAAGTAGATGCCGAACAAGAGTGGACCCAGGACTGAGCCCTGTGGGACACCATTTGTGACAGGCTTTGAGTCTGACATGGCTCCAGCAACTCTGACCCTGTGGGTTCTGTCACTTAGCCAGTTTGCAACCCATCTTGTGATGTATGTCTTTACATTCAAGCTGATGAGTTTTTCGATGATACCTGAGTGGGGTATTGTGTCGAAGGCCTTTGCCAGGTCGAGGTAGGCTGTATGGACTGCCTTTCCCTCATCAACGGCCTTGGTGACTGTCTCGAAAAAGTCAACCAAGTTTAAAAGGCATGATCTGCCTTTGACAAAGCCAAACTGGGTTGGATCCAAAGTCTGCAAGTTCCCTATGTCTTTATTTATGAGTTCCATTATGATCCTCTCCATGGCTTTGCAGATAAGGCTTGTCAAGCTAATGGGATGGTAATTTCCAGGGTCGGTGGAGGCACCGCCCTTGTGAAGTGGGACCACAGTCGCCGTGTGCCACTCCTTGGAGTGCGTATCCTGAGGTGAGGCTAAGATTAAACAGCTGTCCTAATTGCGGGTTTAATTCCTCATTGAGTTCGTGGAGCACACAGCCGGGGACACCATCCGGTCCCATGGATGCTGTGTTTTTTGCCTTGGAGAGAGCAGTTCTCACCTGGGCGTTGGAGATGTTTGGGGGGCTACAATCCTCTGGTATAGATATCTCTCCTTTTGGGGGGGGAGAAGTTTGCACTGAACCTGTCAGCCAGTATGTTGGCAATGTGTGTAGGTTCAGTAATCTTCACATCATTTTGAACTAATTCTGAGCATATCTGGGAGTTTCCTCCTAGGTTTCTAACATAGCTAAAGAAGGCCTTATGATTGTCTTTTGAGTCCTTGGTGATTTTTCTCTCAAAATTTGCCTTGGATGATTTTATGAGAGCTCTTAGTTTTTTACTTATAATGATCAAAGGTGTCATACCTTTCAAGGATTTTGCTCTATCTTGTAGTAGCTTCCTCCTTTTGTTGTAGAGCTTGTTTATGGCTGGGGTCCACCAGACTGGACGCTTGCCTTTGGTACAAAGAGTCTTAGTTTTGTTTGGGATTGCCTGATCCATGCAGTCCTGTAGGTGCTGGTAGAAGGCATTTGTAAGTGATTCAGCGGTTTGAGTAATGTTTACCACTGGCTCAGGGGCCTTAAAGGAGACCACACTAGTTTTTAGAAGTGTGAAGTTGGCTTTTGAGAAGTTTTTCACTGCGGTCTTTTTTATTTCAGGTGGGGGCGGGATGAGGACCTCCAGGGAGATTAGTTTATGATCTGATCTCACCAGTGAGGGGTATACTTCGGTGTTGAACATTGTGATCCCATGTTCGTGATGATGAGATCAAGTATGTTTTCTCCTCTTGTGGGGATGGTGACTAGTTGTTCCATGGCATTTGAGTTTATGAACTCCAGGAACCTTTGGGCTAGAGTGTTTGGGCTTGAGTAGTGTTCCCAGTCTATATTAGGGTAGTTGAAGTCACCTAGTATGATGGTGTTTGGAGATACATTTATCCCCTCCAATGTTTTCAGGAAGGCCATGTGAGGTTCCTGAGTTTGAGAGGGTGGCCTGTAACATGCTACAAATTGCAGAGCAGTCTTGCCTATGGTTAATTGCACCTGGATGGTCTCCGATACATCGTGCGTTGCCACCAACCTTGAGGTGTGGGTGTCCTTTATGAATATGGACACCCCCCCCTCCTTTCTTGGTGTTGTCCGGATTTTGGGGCCGGAACGCATGATATGAGGAGAAACCTGATAGTGCTGGGGTGCTCTTAGATAATAACCTTCTAACTCCTACACAACATGGTTTCAGACCAAATCACAGTACCATGACAGCCCTCCTCTCCTTCCTCGAAATTGTAAATAAAGCCCGCGACTCTGGTCTACTTGTCTCCACCCTACTACTTGACTTCTCCAAGGCCTTCGATACTATCTCACATAGCCTGCTTTTAACTAAACTCTCAGAACTTAACCTATCTCCCCCCTCCCTGAACTGGTTCTCCAGCTATTTATCCAATAGATACCAAGCTGTAAAATGGAAAAAGGCCACCTCCTCATTCCTCAATACCCCTACTGGAGTTCCACAGGGCTCCATACTGGGTCCCCTTCTCTTCAACATATTTATAAATGATTTCCACAAATCAATTCCATTCTCAAACATCATTCAATATGCTGATGATTCAACTATTATCTGCTCTGCCACATCTATCCCCACACTCACAAAACTTACACAAGAAGCTTTCTCAACCACTGAATATTGGATGAAAAAAAAATCACCTAGCACTCAATGCTTCTAAAACTAAACTAATGGTATTTACCCCTTCTAAAGTCACTCCTGTCGATATCAATGCATTCTCAATTACTAGTCAAAATAACTCACCTCTAGAACTGGTGACAGACACCAAGTTACTCTGGGTCCAAATTGATAGCCAGCTCAAATTCAACTCCCACATACAAATAAACCCATCACAAACTAGGTATGCTCTACCGACAAAAACATTACCTCACACCTGCCTCCAAAATCACTCTCTCTACTTCCTTTCTTATCACCTCTCTTCTATATGGAGCTCCACTTCTAACTAATTTACAGTCCACTCTAAAAAAAACAACTCTCCTCTTGCTACAACAAAATCGCCAAGTTTGCTACCAGCCATAAGTCCTCCACCCACCACTGTTTCTCCCTTCAAAAACTAAAATGGCTAGAGCTTCCCAATCATCTCACCTACATTCAACTATCTCTTGCCCATAAGCTAATTTTTAATGCCTCCCTCTGCCCATCCCTCTCCTCTGCCTTTAAAATGCACCTTCCTAATAGAATATTAAGGTCAAACAATCAAAATCTATTAGAAGTGCACAAACCAACTTATCCCCCAGGCAAAAACCTTCTATCCTATGGCACTGCGCGCCTCTGGAACTCCCTACCGCCATCCATTCGCACCACCCCTAACCATTTTATTTTCAAAAGATCTCTTCATTCTTACCTATCTTCCCAGTGGGAATGCTCCTGCTCCCACCCCTCATAACTAACACTAATACTGCTTCTGCTCCCACCCCTCATACTAACACTAGAACTGCTTCTTTCTTCATCTTCCTTCACTCCCCTGTTTATTCCAGCTATTTTTTTCTCTAACTACTCTATTATTCCTATGGTATATGCAATTAATGTATCAGACCTAACCTCTTAAGTTTATGCTTTTTAACATGTAATAATCTTGTTGCACTACCTTGCAACATGCCTTTGATAAACTGTTTCATCTGCTAGTTCCATCACAACTGTGTATTATTTCTAATGCTTGTTAACTATTTGAAATTATTTGTTTGAACATTTTAGAATTGTATAAATTATCAACAATAATCTATTGTACTTAGACTGTTTTGGAGCTTTTCTCCCCAGGACTCCATTGAAAACGGGTTAATCTTGGCCCAATGGACTATCCTGGTAAACCAACTGCAAATCAATCAATAAATAAATAAATAAATAAAATATAGGGGGTTGATGCCTAGCTTAGTGAGTTTTTCTATGATTCCTGAGTGGGGAATGGTATCAAAGGCCTTGGCCAGATGAAGGTAGGCTGTATGAACCACCTTGCCTTCATCCACAGCTCTGGTGACTGACTCAAAGAAGTTGACCAAGTTGAGCAGGCATGATCTACCCTTCACAAAACCAAACTGTGTAGGATCCAGAGTTTGGAGATTTCCTATATCCTTGTTTATTAGGTCCACGATGATGCGTTCCATAGCTTTGCATATCAGACTCGTCAGGCTAATGGGGCGATAGTTCCCAGGGTCTGTAGTCACTCCTCCTTTGTGGAGAGGGATGACTGTAACAGTGCGCCATTTGGTAGGGACAAAGCCTGAGGTGAGACTGTGATTGAACAGGGCATACAGGTGAGGTGCCAGTTCACTCTGTAGTTCGTGCAGAACACAGCCAGGGACATTGTCAGGTCCCATAGAAGCTGTATTCTTGGCCTTGGATAGTGCTGTTTTAACCTGTGCAGCAGTAATACTGGGTGCCTGGCAATCTACTAGTATTGTGATTCGTCTTTTGGGGAGGTAAAGTTGGCACTGAATTTGTCGGCCAGTATATTAGCAATATCTGTTGGCTCGGTATAGGAGGTACCATTGTGCAGTAGCTCAGAGCAAATTTGGGTATTGCCATGGAGATACTTTACATAACTATAGAAGCCCTTATGGTGGTCTTTACTATCTGCTGCAATTCTGTTTTCATAGATAGCTTTAGAGGATTTGATGAGGGATCTCAACTTTTTGTTAAGGCTGATAAGGGAGTTTTTGCAGTCTTGGGACTTTAACTTATTCAAGCACACAAAATAGGCCAGCAACAGGGAGATATGTAGAATATAAAATTCTTTAATGTGGCAAAACAAACAGCAAACCGGTTTCGGCAAAAAAGTAAAGCTTTCATCAGTGCATTAATTGACATTAATTAACTTCACATTTAAATAGTGCAATATTAGACCAGAGTTGAAGCTGATTGGTACATACCAAAATTAGCTCATTTCATTAAGGCCGGGCTTGAACAAAGCACCCAGCCTGACAATCCAACTGGATTCCTTATTATTTAAAATAGAATGCCATCCTGTTTTGTTAGATTTATTTCCTTGGATTTTGTCAATGATTGTAAACTGAAATTTAGCAGTACAATGGGCCATTCTGTGTTTGTAAAGAGCATTGGATATTCTTTTATTTCTTACAAGACTAAGATGTTCACTAATCCTGTGTTTTAGTGGCCGAGATGTTTGCCCTACATAAAAAGCAGAGCAAAAACAGGTGGCCAAATAAATGACAAAAACAACACCACCACTCCTCCTCAAGTTTCACGAATTTCAATATACTAAAAAAGAACACCAAGCTGCTGTACGTTTGGAATTTTTAATTCTGGTACCTCGGCCTTCGCCTTCTCCTGGAATACAATTCACATATCAAACACCACCCATATTTAAACAAACATTTAATTGTTTAATTGAAACACCATCCCCTAATTTTTCAATTAAATTTCCTTTATACTATGTATAAAAATATATCTTTCTGGCAACAGCTTCCCTTTACTTATATGAAATGCAAAAACAATTCATGACTCTTGTTTTTATGAATATAATAAATAAATCAATGCATAAATACATCAATGTAAATAGATCATGTTTCCCTAAAAAACCCATATGATATGTGAATTGTATTCCAGGAGAAGGTGAAGGCCGAGGTACCAGAATTAAAAATTCCAAACGTACAGCAGCTTGGTGTTCTTTTTTAGGCCAAATAAATGACCAAGTCACTGCTGCAGTCACCGAAGCATCTAATTTGAAAAATATGTGGGCCATTGCTGCTGGTAAATTCTTTTGTTTTACAAACATATATACAAGCACTGCAATGGCCACAAGAATAGCTACCAACTAACTTATCCCCAAATAAAGTGACTTGTGTGGTAGTAGGAGTGGAATGTTTATAATGAGTTAAATGAGAGTTGATTGTAAGACCTCTTCTGTAGGAAAAACAAGACATTGTGGGGAAAGCATTCCAGTTATTTTTCATTGGCAATAGGATGTCCCAATGTTTATTGATAATATGTTTGAAGCCATCGGTATTGCATCCAAATGTTGTGACTAGACGGATGGGTTGGGGAGTTTGTCTATCCCTTCTCTTGGATCCCTTGCCATAAGTCAGCAAAGTCTTTCTATCTTGTTTCGTAGCAAATGAACATGCCCTATTGATGTTGTCCACATGATAGCCCCTGTTTAGGAATCTTTGGGATAGATCGTTTTTGCTGGTATTATAGCATACATCTGAAGAACATATACGCTTGATGTGTAGAAATTGGGATTTTGGGATGTTTTGGATGATGTGGAAGGGGTGATGACTGGAAGCATGAAGTAAGGTGTTAAATTGGGGAAATTGTTTTATACACCTCTGTTTGAATTGTGTGATCATCCCGACGTAAGATGTGAACATCCATGAATGTAATTTGCTTGAAATCATAATTAAGTGTAAAAGATATCCCCACTTATTTTCCTTTAAATATTTTACAAATTCTTGTGCATATCCAGCATCACCCCTCCACACCATCCAATAATGTCTCCACACGTCCATGTTATCCAAAAATATGTTATGGTTCTCATCATATATCAATTGTTCTTCGGTGTAGCCCATGAAGAGATATGCATAAATGGGACAGAAGGACGCTCCCATAGCAATACCTCTTAACTGCCAATAGCATCTACCATGAAAGTAGAAAATATTCTTAGTGAGAACATGTTCAGCTAAGCAAACAAGAAGAGTACTGAAACCTGGAATATATAAATCAGCTTTGTTCAGCCAGAATTGGATGGCTTCCAATCCTGCCCAATGTGGGATATTGGTGTATAGGGCGGTAATGTCCAATCTGCATAGAAGCCAACCTGGTTCCAACTGTGTATCATTGCTGATATTAAGAAATTGAGTGGTATCTTTAATTCCAGATCTGACCAGAGGAAGAAGTGGCTGTAGATATTCTGTAAGAAAAGCAGATAATGGTCAGAGATCCTCGACCCGATACAATCGTTCTACCTGGTGGTTTGGTGGGATGTTTATGTATTTTGGGGAGTAGGTATAGATATTGTGACCTAGGATCTTGGACAGTCAATTGGTAACCAATCCTCTGATCAATGATTCCCTTCCTCCTGTGCCAATTTCAGAAAGGCATCAATTTCTTTTTTGAACTTAAATGTTGGGTTCAGGGGCATATGCATGTAAAATTTGCTATTGGACAGTTGTGTTGCAGCTTCTGCTTCATACATGTTCCAATCCATGATGACCACTGCCCCCCCCCCTTTGCCAACTGGTAATACTACCAGGTCATGATTGTTGCTAAACTTATGTAGGGCTTCCCATTCTTGTTTAGTAAGATTCTGTTTGATTCTGGTGTGAGTGTTCATGTTGAAATGTAAATCTTTGAGCACACATTCTTTAAAAACCGAAACATGTTTGTCTATGGGAGATATAAAACCAGATTTACGGAAGTAAAATCCAGTAGATCTTTGAGTTTGATTTGAATCTGAAAAAAAAAAACAGTTTAAGATTAAGAATTCTGCAAAATTCATGAATATCATTTACAAAGGCATGTTCAGTCACAAAAAAGATGAAACAAAAGTTTAACCCTTTGTCAGATGTTTAAATAAAATTATTGAACAAAGGTTTAGAAGAAATATTGTGAACATTGTTGATGTTTAATGTGATAGGATTTTGTCCAAAAATTGTTAGATGTTGTGTACCTCCCCGATGTTTCTTACCCCCCCCCCCATGTTTCTTACCCTAAAGGGTCAGTGCTAAGTTTTCTCTTCACTACTGAAGATTCCTGAGTGGAGATAGGATCGAGATCTGTGGCTGAGGATGAGTCATCCCCTGATGTCCCCCCATGGGTATAAATTTTGTTCTTAAGTATGGATCTGGGTCTTTTTTTCTTGTTAATTTGTTTCCTAAATCCTGAAATCTGACACTCTTATTTGTTCCAAATGGTTTGCCCCTGTCATAATTTGATATGTCTATTAAATTTTTGTGTTTTTTTCTTTATCAATTGTTGTTACAAAGCTGAAAGGTCTGTAGCCAAAGCATTCAAATATTTGCTGAAGAAGGATTCCCCTTCATATATTTTGGCTTCCTCATAGTTGTTAGTTACTTCAACAATACATTGATCTATAATTCTTTCATAGATGAGAGCATCTACAAACTTCATAGAAGCTTTATGTTGGGCCTGGGCCCAATCTTGAGATAATCTCTCATCTATTTGACTGACCAAGGGTTGGGTCTGGACACGCAAGCCCCTAGGAGTGATGTCCTTAAGTTTATATGCTTTAAAAAGCTTCAAATGCCAAATGTTGGATCTTAGTGTCTTCATATTCTTTGTTAGTCTCTGAAATAATAACCCACAAAGACAATCAGGATCATCCTTATCCAAAGTTGTGTTGTCTGAACCTAATGGTCGTAGACCAAAAACTGTCAAATTATCACGGTCTACTGAGACACCTTCCAATAGTTTTGAAAGATCCATAATTGGTACTATATGTGGGAATGGACTAGCTAATACTGTGATCTTTCAACAAGTATTGTACAAAAACTAGTGTGGCATAAGACCGAAAAAATGCTTCTCCAGCTCAAACTCAATAAAATAAAAATAAGGTTTGCAATATGCAAGTTGTTGCTCAAAATGAAAACTACATGTCAATAAACTGTAAATAACAAACAATACTTCCCATGTTTTGATTTGTACAAAAATGGTATAAGATATAAAAAATATGGTCACATTATTGCTATAAATCCTGAATAGAAAACCAAGTAGTTAGGCAGCCTAACAATCAAACAATTGTCTAAATACAAAGTACAGCCAGCTAAGGCCCATAGAAAAACTTTGTTGATTGTATACAGATTATAAATGTTGGATCATAGTTCAAAATCTATCAATATAGAGCAACTACACCCTTATAATTCAAACAATATTTAAGGGAATTCAATAACTGGGAATATATCTAGTAAAGATACTAATAAATCAAACACCTAATGTTCGATTCATGGCAAAGTGACCAACCTTCATCTCTGCCAAAAATGAGTTTCTTTTAATTAGTAGCAATGCATCATTTCTTCGATACACAGACAGAGAATATCAGCACAAAAAAGAGTGAATCTGAAATACTCTTTATGAGAGCTGACTTTCGTCTCCACTCTTTACAAATATACAATTAGTTCAGGAGCAGACTTTCATCTCTGCTTAGTGATTTTATGTGCTGAAAACAAAAACATATTATAAAGACCTCAGTGGGCCCTTATTATTTCCAACAATAAATGCCAAAGGCTAAATCCCAGTATGCATGCCCCTTGACTTGTATTAAATAAGAGTGTAAACATATAGCACCGTACTGGTAAACGCCCAAAATATAGTTAACAAAATCCCTAATCTGCATGCCTGGCTTACATATAACAAACCAGACATTTTGTCCATCTCTGAAACTTGGTTAAAACCTCATATAAAAGATTCAGAAATAATTCCACCCAACTACTCTATAATCAGAAAAGATAGAACAAACAAAAAAGGAGGTGGAGTAGCCCTTCTATACCTATCCTCCTTAACAGTTACCCCTTACAACAAACCAACTCCCCAATTCAATAATGCAGAACTACTCCTGGCTCTGCTTCAAGTAAATAAACACAAACACATATGCATAGCCTCCCTCTACATCCCCCCGGCAACAATATTTCTACACTAGAAGATATCCTCTCCTGGCTTTCCAATAACATTAACAATGAAACTATACTTATGGGTGACATGAATATTAATTGGTCTGCAATACAGTCTCCCACAAATCCACTTAACATTAATCTTTACAACTTTTCTCAACTGATCAACTCCATAACTCGGCCCTCAAAAAAAATCACCAGTGATAGCATCCTAGACTGGATATTAGTCTCCCACCCTCATTACTTCTCACATAGTGGCACCCTGCCTGATTTCCTTAGTGACCACTTGCCCACATTCATACACCGACTAACTTCACCCCTACATCTTACTCACAATTTTATTACTACTCGCTGCCAAAAAACTTTAACCCCACTACCTTTTCTAACTCTCTAAAAGCAATCAACTGGTACACCCTAAAAACTCTACCCCTGGAACAGGCTGTCGCCCACTTTAACTCAACTTTTCTAAACCTCTTAGAGCAACAAGCCCCCATAAAAACAAAAAGAATAAAAAACAAAACTGCCCCTTGGCTAACAAAAAACACATTAGTAACTATGCACCTTAGAGATAAGGCATGGTCATCATATCAGAAACATCGGACTCCCCTAGCCCATAACGAATACAAAACACTCAGAAACAAAGTAAAAAAACGTATAATTTCCGATAGACAAAATTACTTCTCCATAATCCAAAACAACAACAAAACAAACCCTCAAAAATTTTGGAAATGCATGTCTACCCTCCTCAATCCCAACAAACCAGATAACACGAGCCCAGACCCTAACACTCCTGACAGACTTGGCCACTCATTTCAACACCTTCTTCATTGATTCTATCTCCAAACTAACCTCATCCTTTTCATCTTCAAACCCCACCATACCCCCCACTACACCCCAATCCTCCCCTACCAACTTTTCACCCCTCACCACTGCTCATCCCCCTATCTCCACTCCATCATCAACATTCTCAAATTCTCCCTCCCTCCCCCCACCATTCTCACTAAAACCTATACCCATATCCACCATAAAAAAACTACTGCAGAAACTAAAACCATGCTCTAATGCCCCTGATAACATTCCTTCTTACTTTCTCAGTATAGCTGCTGAAGCCATTGCCTACCTCATCAGCATTTTAATCAACCGTTCCATTCAAGAAAGCTCGGTACCCCAAATCTGGAAAAGGGCTTTTGTTGTTCCATTGCACAAAGGAGGCATCAATAACAATATTACTAATTTCCGTCCCATCGCTAATCTATCTCCTATCTCTAAACTTTTAGAAAAGTGTATTCACCTACAACTCCTACCATACCTCTTAGACAATAACCTACTAACTCCAACACAACATGGTTTCAGACCAAGACACAGTACTATGACCGCCCTACTCTCCTTCCTGGAAGCTGTGAACAAAGCCCGTGACACAGGACACATTGTCTCTACCCTCCTACTAGACCTCTCTACAGCCTTTGATACTATCTCCCACAATTTATTACTAACTAAACTCTCCAAGCTTAACTTGTCACCCTCTTCTCTGAACTGGTTCACTAGCTACTTATCCAATAGATATCAGGCAGTGAGATGGAAAAAAGCCACATCCCCTTTCATCAACACTCCAACCGGTGTTCCCCAAGGATCTATACTGGGTCCCCTGCTTTTTAATATATTCATAAACGATTTCCATAACTCTATCCCTTCAACTAAAATTATCCAATACGCAGATGATTCAACTATAATCTGCTCTGCTACCTCCATCCCCACACTGCTAAAGCTTACTCAAGATGCATTCTCAACCACCGAACAATGGATGAAAACAAATCACCTTGTACTCAATGCCTCCAAAACCAAAGTAATGGTATTCACCCCCTCTAAAGCTACCTTTTTCAATCCAAGTAATTTCACTATTACTAGTCACAACAATACACCCTTAGAACTGGTATCTGAGGCCAAATTACTTGGGGTCCAAATTGATAGTCATCTTAAATTCAATTCCCATCTTCAACTAAATATAAAAAAACCCACCAAAAACTTGGCATGCTCTACAGACAGAATCGTTATCTTACACCCTCCACCAAACTCACCCTATCTACCACATTTCTCATCCAATCCCTCCTCTATGGAGCCCCACTTCTAACTAACCTACAATCTTCTCTCACAACACAACTCTCCTCTTGCTATAACAAAATTGTCAAGTTTACTACCTCCCATAAGTCCTCCTCACACCACTGTTCAGCACTCCACAAACTAAAATGGTTAGAACTACCCAATCACCTCACCTACGTCCAACTGACTCTTGCACACAAACTCATCTTCAATCCCTCCCTCTGCCCATCCCTTTCCTCTACCTTCAAAATGCACCTCCCTGATAGAATTCTAAGATCTAACAACCAAAACTTAATTGAACTGTATAAACCAATTCATCCCCCTGGAAAAAATCTCTTATCCTACAGTCTTGCTCGTCTCTGGAACTCCTTACCCCGATCCATTCGTACCATCACAAATCACTTCTCATTCAAAAAAATCCATTCACTTACACCTAATTTCCCAGTGGGAATGCTCCTGCTCCCACCCAACATAATCTCCTCATACTGAGAATTTTCACTTCTCCTCCCCTATTCATAATGAGAATTTCTACTTACTCTCCTAAACTCATAGATCTTGCTCTTGCTTGTATTAGCTTTTTCTGAATACTTAAAGGTACCTTAGTGCAAATATACCCTCTGATGGAAAAGGTTTTCTGCTTCTATATTGAAAGGGTCTATGTCAGCTCATATACCTTTCTCTTGATTGTATTAAGCTAATCATCCTGAATGTATGAAAGATATCTCCAGTGTAACCCACCCCAAGTTGTAAAAGCCTCTCAGTTTCTATATTGTAAATTGTTTTCAGCGATTCAAGATTGTAATATTTGTATATGTTTGTACAATAGTCTACTGTATTTCCAAGTCCATAGGAATTGTACAATTGAAACTAAATACCTTATTGTAACCTTGCTAATTGTTTTTGGAGCTTTTCTCCCCAGGACTCCATTGAAAATGGGTTATTTTGGCCCAGTGGACTATCCTGGTAAACCAACTGCAAATAAATAAAATAATAAATAAATATTTAAAATATGTATACGTGACGTTTGTAAGTAACAAAACCCAAGATCCAAAAACAAATGTCACCAATATACTTGTATACTGAGCATCCTGAGGGATCTAAAACCTTAAGTACGTCATAAACAGGTAATAGGAAAGGTACAGCATTCTGTCATAACATATTAATTCAACAATGCAAGAAAACTGTTGTTTTACATATGTACAAAACATATTAGTCCCATCAACCAGTATTTCTTCCAATTGAAAATGTCCCTTCCAAATGGTGCAGTAGGTGGAAACAAAAATCCAATCCAGTCACAAATGCGCCCAAACTCTAAATAATGTTCTAAACACCGTTGTAATACCTAATAGCCAAGTAGAACAACTGTTCAGTCACCACAATGATTGTAAATCCGTATTGGCCACAGTTCAATATTTAAGCCGTAATATCTTATAAGCCCCTGATACAAGATGGCATCTGTCGAAAAAATGGCTCACCGAGCTGAAAATGTTCTTGTGATGAAATAAGTTAAACCACCAATTCTCTGCACTTGGTATACCAAAAAAAATGATTGGCAAAACATAAATCCAACAATGCCCTGGAAACAACCCTGATTACAAACACAAAGCAAAAACCTTTGCAAAGTCACCTTCTACAAAATGATGCCCATTAAACAGCACATATTAAATGAAAAATGTTCTTAAAGTATTAAGTCACTCAGTTGTCAATGGGAACACATAACTGCCAACACAAAACACTTTAAAGCGTAGCTTCCTCCATGTTTGTAGTGAAACAGATAATGTTCATCTCGGCCTACAAAACTGAATGAAGTGTCATTACCTGGTTCAATACCTTAGTTGGAAGTGATCTTTCTTGAAAAATTTATTTTCTTTCCAAAAGAATCTTTGGCACCCAGATAAACACTTTCAGACTGTGACCGTGGGACCAGCAGCAGCAACCCCCAAATAAGTATCAGGTTCATTGAGACACAATATATCCAAACATTGTACTCAGGAACCCCACACAGCCTTCCTGAAGACACTGGAGGGTATAAATGTATCTCCAAACACCATCATATTGGGTGACTTCAACTACCCGAATATAGACTGGGAACATTACTCAAGCCCTAACTTTCTAGCCCAATGGTTCCTGGAGTTCATAAATTCAAATGCCATGGAACAGCTAGTCACTGTTCCCACGAGAGGAGAAAATATACTAGATCTCATTGTCACAAACATGGGGACAAAATGCTCCAGACCGGAAGTATATCCCTCATTGGTGAGATCTGATCATAAACTAATCTCACTGGAAATCCACATCCCGCCCCCACCCCAAACAAAAAAGACCATAGTGAAGAACTTCTCTAAAGCAAACTTCACACTACTCAAGACTGGTGTGGTATCCTTCAAGGCCCCTGAGCCAGTGGAAACTACAACCCAAGCTGCGAAAGCCCTTACAAATGCCTTCTATGAACACCTCCAGGACTGCATGGATCAGGCAATCCCAAATAAAACCAAGACTCTTTCCACAAAGGGCAAACGTCCAGTCTGGTGGACCCCAGCCATTAACAAACTTTACAATAAGAGGAGAAAGCTATTACATGATAGAACAAAATCCATAAAAGGGAAGTCACCCCTGATCATTATTAGTAAAAAAATACGAGCACTCATAAAATCAACTAAGGCCAATTTTGAGAGAAAAATTGCCATGGATTCAAAGGACAATCATAAGGCCTTTTTCAGCTATGTTAGGAACCTGGGTGGAAACTCCCAGATATGCTCAGAATTAGTCCAAAATGATACAAAAATCACTGAACCCACAGACATTGCCAACATACTGGCAGACAGGTTCAGTGCAAACTTCACCCCTCTCCCCTAAAGGAGAGATAACTATCCCAGCCGAGTGTAGCCTCCCGGACATCTCAAATGCGCAGGTGAAAGCTGCTCTCTCTAAAGCTAAAAACACAGCATCAATGGGACTGGATGGTGTCCCCGGCTGTGTGCTACACGAGCTAAATGAGGAATTAAACCCGCACATAAGGCAGCTGTTTAATCTCAGCCTTACCACAGGATACATGCCCAAGGAGTGGCGTACGGCAACTGTGGTCCCACTCCACAAAGGCGGCGCCTCTATGGACCCTGGCAATTACCGCCCCATAAGCTTAACAAGTCTAGTCTGCAAAGCTATGGAGAGGATCATAATGGAGCTCATAAACAAAGATATAGGGGACTTGCAGACATTGGACCCGACCCAGTTTGGCTTTGTCAAGGGAAGATCATGCCTTTTGAACTTGGTCGACTTCTTCGAAACAATCACCAAGGCCATTGATGAGGGAAAGGCAGTCCATACAGCCTACCTTGACCTTGCAAAGGCTTTCGACACAATACCCCACTCGGGTATTGTAGAAAAACTTACCAGCTTAAATGTAAACCCATATGTCACAAGATGGGTTGCAAACTGGCTTAAGGACAGAACCCACAGGGTTAGAGTTGCTGGCGCTATGTCAGACTCCAAGCCGGTCACAAGTGGTGTCCCACAGGGCTCGGTCCTTGGCCCCTATTGTTTGGCATCTACTTCTCAGAAGTACAGGCCAACATGGGAGGACTTTGGCTGACAAAGTTTGCAGACGACTGCAAACTGGGCGCCATAGTGGAAAGTGCATCGGACACGGATATCCTTCAGAAGGGACTCACGGAAACAGATAGCTGGTGCCAGAGCCATGGCCTGAAGTTAAACACCAAAAAATGCATAGTCATACCCTTCGGGAAAAACAAGGTAACCCCAAGCTACCATATAGGTGGCAATCCACTAAGCACAGAAGAGGTTATCAGGGACCTGGGGACCCAGGTTGACAGTGGCCTTTCTTTTGACACTCACGTTGCTAAAGTGGTTAGAAAGACCTTCTACACTGCCCACCTGATCATGAAGAGATTCACATCCAGATCTAGTGAGGTCATTGTTCCCCTGTACTCTTCACTTATCAGACCAATGATCGAGTACAATGCCCCATTCGGGATGTATCTCACCCGACATCTGCAGCAATTGGAGAGACCCCAAAAGTTCCTCACCAAAAGGATAAAGGGACTCCAAATTCTGTCATATGCTGCCAGATTGAAGAAACTCCAGCTCTATTCAGTCGCATACCGTCTGCTCAGAGGCGACATGTGCCTGACATACAAGGCCATGTCCAACCCGGAATTAATGGACATGCTCCACCTCAAAAAATCCAAATCCACCAAAACCACTAGAGCAAGCGACTTAAACCTTAGCACGGATATAAATAGGACGTGCTGGAGGGATAGATTTATCACTCAGAGACTCCCTATGCTGTGGAATAAAATCCCGGTCCATGTGAGGCAGAGCACCTCGCTGACTCTGTTCAAGAGAAATCTAGACCTGTGGATGGGAGATCGTAGGTTTACCCCGGGAATCATCTCTGTGTCACTGCTGGACAGAGGCACAACAAACTAATGGGCACAGTATTTTTTCATATAAGGGGTGGCGTAAGCCACAAAAATTTGGGCTAGGCTTATAAATGCCTTAGGGCAGATAGCCTAGTATAAACCTATGAACCTATGAGAAATATCCAAGAATATAAATGGGAGGCAAAATACAAAATGTGTAAGAAACTCTGAGTCTAGTAGTATAATCCAAGGGATGAAACACCACGTATCAATTCAATCTCCACCAAGGAGTCTCCAGCACGGAAACAACGATGCTACAACCTTACTCAACCCCACGCAAGTGAGACAGGGTGCACGGACCGAACCAACATATAGTCAAGCACACAAAATAGTCCAGCACCAGGGAGATATGTAGAATATAAAATTCTTTAATGTGGCAAAACAAACAGCAAACTAGTTTCAAAAAAGTAAAGCCTTCTTCAGTGCACTAACTGACATTAATTAACTTCACATTTAAATAGAGCAATATTAGACCATAGTTTAAGCTGACTGGTACATACCAAAATTAGCTCATTTCATTAAGGTCGGGCTTGAACAAAGCACCAGCCTGACAATCCAACTGGATTCCTTGTTATTTAAAATAGAATGCCATCCTGTTTAATTAGATTTATTTCCTTGGATTTTGTCAATGATTGTAAACTGAAATTTAGCAGTACAGTGGGTCATTGTGTGTTTGTAAAGTGCACTGGATATTCTTTTATTTCTTATATTACTAAGATGTTCATTAATCCTCTGTTTTAGTGGGCGAGATGTTTGCCCTACATTAAAAGCAGAGCAAAAACAGGCGGCCAAATAAATGACCCAGTCACTGCTGCAGTTGCCGAAGCATCTAATTTGAAAAATATGTGGGGTATTGCTGCTGGTAAATTCTTTTGTTTTACAAACATGTATCCAAGTACTGCAATGGCCACAAGAATAGCTACCAACTAACTTATCCCCAAATAAAGTGACTTGTGTGGTAGTAGGGGTGGAATGTTTATAATGAGTTAAATGAGAGTTGATTGTACGACCTCTTCTGTAGGAAAAAAGACATTGTGGGGAAAGCATTCCAGCTAATTTTTCATTGGCCAATAGGATGTCCCAATGGTTATTGATATGTTTGAAGCCATCGGTATTGCAACCAAATGTTGTGACTAGATGGATGGGTGGGGGAGTTTGTCTATCCCTTCTCTTGACTCCCTTGCCATAAGTCAGCAAAGTCTATCTATCTTGTCAGCAAAGTCTTTCTATCTTGTTCGGTAGCAAATGAACATGCCCTACTGATGTTGTCCGCATGATAGCCCCTGTTTAGGAATCTTTGGGATATATCATTTTTGCTGGTGTTGTAGGCTACATCTGAATAATATATATGCTTGCTTCGTAGAAATTGGGATTTTGAGAAGTTTTGGATGATGTGGAAGGGTTGATGACTGGAAGCATGAAGGTGTTAAACTGGGGAAATTTTCTATACACCTCTGTTTGAAGTGTGTGGTCATCCTGACGTAAGATGTGAACATCCAGGAATGTAATTTGCTTGTAATCATAATAAAGTATAAAAGATATCCCCCACTTATTTTCATTTAAATATTCTACAAATTCTTGTGCATATCTAGCATCACCCCTCCACACCATCCAACAATCATCCAGATAACATCTCCAGATGTCCATGTTATCCAAAAATATGTTATGGTTCTCATCATATATCAATTGTTCTTTGATGTAGCCCATGAAGAGATCTGCATAAATGGGAGCGAAGGACGCTCCCATAGCAGTAACTCTTAACTGCCAGTAGCATCTTCCATGAAAGTAGAAAACATTCTTAGTGAGAACATGTTCAGCTAAGCAAACAAGAAAAGTACTGAAACCTGGTGTATATAAATCAGCTTTGTTCAGCCAGAACTGGATGGCTTCCAGTCCTGCCCAATGTGGAATTTTGGTGTATAGGGCAATAACATTCAATGTGCATAGAAGCCAACCTGGTTCCCACTGTGTATCATTGATGATATTAAGAAAGTGGTATCTTTAATTCTAGATCTGACCAGAGGAAGAAGTGGTTATAGATATTCTATAAGAAAAGCAGATAATGGTTCTGTCAGAGATCCTCGACCCGATACAATTGGTCTACCTGGTGGTTTGGTAGGATGTTTATGTATTTTGGGGAGTAGGTATAGTATTGTGACCTAGGATGTTGGACAGTCAATTGGTAACCAATCCTCTGATCAATGATCCCTTCCTCCTGTGCCAATTTCAGAAAGGCATCAATTTCTTTTTTTAGCTTAAATGTTGGGTCCAGGGGCATATGCATGTAAAATTTGCAATTGGACAGTTGTGTTGTAGCTTCTGCTTCATACATGTTCCAATCCATGATGACCACTGCCCCCCCTTTGTCAGCTGGTAATACTACCAGGTCATGATAGTTGCTAAGCTTATGTAGGGCTTCCCGTTCTTGTTTAGTAAGATTCTGTTTGATACTGGTGTGAGTGTTCATGTTGAAATGTAAATCTTTGACAACACATTCTTTAAAAAATGAAACATTTGTCCATGAGAGGTATAAAACCGGAGTTATGGAAGTGAAATCCAGTAGATCTTTGAGTTTGATTTGAATCTGAAAAAAATAGCTTAAGATTACGAATTCTGCAAAATTCATGAATATCATTTACAAAGGCATGGGACCACCAGATTGGCTTCCTTTTTTTGGAGGAGAGTGTCTTGGTTCTATTGGGTATGGCGAGATCCATGCATTTGTGTACGTGCTTGTAGAGTGCATTGGTGTATGATTCGGCAGCCATGCAACTATTCTCCATTTGCATGGGTGCCATGAAGTTAGCCACGTCTGTTTTTAGGAGCCCAAAGTTAGCTTTGGAGAAGTTTTTCATGATTGTTACCTTTGCGGGGTTGGGGGTGGGTGGGAGGAATTTGGATTTCCAAGGTGATTAGTTTGTGGTCGGATCTAACCAGTGAGGAGTTGACTATTGGTGTAAAGCAACGGTCTCCCATGTTAGTAATGACCAGGTCAATGATGACTATGACACACTATTAAAGCCACCGTAACATGGATTTGTAGTCAAATACTAGGCTAGCTGCCCTTGTGGGCCATTTTAAGCCTAGCCAGTTTCCCTTTTTGTGCTTGAAATAAACGATCCCATTTGTTTATAGATTGGCTTTACCCATTCCATGGTCGATAATTATATTATTATTACAAGTGAGAATAACTGGGATCATACCACAGATAATATGGTACAGTATCTGCACTACTATTGCATAGGTTTTACTCTTTTTTTTTTTTTACATTGTTACATTGAATGGGCATTGATGCAGCTTGTCAGTGTAGAGCTTTTCGTTCTAATTACAATACACCCATATGCTATGCTGTGTTTATGCAACTATCTTTCTTGAAATTATGTTACTATGCTTCAAGACCTTAGATTTTAAATAGTTGAAGATCTCTCTCTGCATAGGCTCTCCACAGGTGCAGACTTCAAAGTGTTATGCATATTATTTATAACATGTTTAATATTAAAATAACATTCCTTTTTAATATGCAAGTAAAACTACTGGCCATTAATGTAGAACTCAAACTTGTCTAAGTATTTGAATATCTCTCAGAATATTATGGTAGTAGTATGACTGATATTGCTGCTGTAATATTCTGGCATATTTTGGCTTTTTTGTTAATTCTGTTTGTAAGGGGTCTCATTCCTCTTAAAAGGTAGTTTTGGGGAGTTTACCTCCTATACAAACAGAACTAAAAAATCTGTTACTCTTCCCCACTCTCTGTATCATACCTCTCAAGTGTACCTCATTACGAGGAATGCACCTCATTTGGGGTCTTAAAAAGCTCATGTTCCTTGAAGTTCCTCAAAGTTCCACATTGAGTCTGTCACACATTCAGTGTTAGGAATTTTTTTAAAGTGAAATCCATGGTAAATAGAAAGGGGGGTTCAGATTGAGAATGATGGGCCTGAGTTCTTCTCCATGATATGAAATTTGATGGCTAGGGGTGTAAAGGAGGGTTCTGCAGAAGAAGGCAGAAGACAGGAGGACAGAATCCCCATAAAAAGTCACCACCTGACTTTAAACAGATATTTGTTTTGGTTTACATTTATAAGTGAAGCTAACAGCAGAAAACCAGTGTGCAAATATACAACAGTGGACCTTCGGCTAAAAGACCGTGAGATTTAGTATACAACAGCTGATTTTACCTAAAAAATGTGATGAAAGAGAGCACATAATACATATTAAAAATGCAACACCCGTCCCTGCGTTCGTCAAAAAAAAAAAAAAAAAAAAAACACAACGTCCCCTTCACTGACCACGTTTGTTTATTTAAAGTCCAGACGTGTGGGTATCAGCTGATAAAAGCGTGATAGTGTTTTGCAGCTGAATGTCAGCTTAGTATTAAGCCAGTAAAACTAAATGACTTGTTTTCCCTCTCTCTCAAGGAATTAATTGATGGTGTTTCGATTACGGAGATGTATATTTCTGTGCAAGTTGAAGACGAATTAAAACTCTACTTACTTGTTTAACAGCGAGCTCGGCAAGTTTACAAACTGTGTGGTACGTACTCCTCAGCACTGTAACAGTTCCATTACAGATTATGGCCACCCAATTCTGACTAAACCTCCTTTGAGAAAATGGATACTATCTCCCTAACGTGTACAACGGCCGCTAACCTCTTATTATAATCAAAACATTTACCTACATCTCTTGCATTCTTTACATCATTCAGAAAACCAGCTTCGGAAAAAAAAAAAATAAATAAATAAAATATACACGCACGCGCCTTTCCTCAGTTGGTTTCCTGGCTCTCAGTTATGCGCGCTCCATAACTGTTAGAAGCGCGTTCCTTCAACCTTCGTTCTCCTCCACCCTCAGAAAAGCATCCACGGCATCTTTCTCTTAACAGAGGGAGAGGCTCAGCTTTGAAAGCATAGACTGGCCACAAAAACATAAAAGAAGAGCGGCAAGTTAAACAGGCAGGGTCAAGTACTCACCATTCCAGGTAACAACACAGGGGGTGCCGAGTGACCGAAGAGAAGATGGAAGGTGGTGCATATGGAGCTGGAAAAGCAGGGGGTGCTTTTGATCCCCAGACCTTTGTAAGGCAACCGCACACCATCCTTCGTTTTGTGTCTTGGGTAAGTGTTATTTAACTCTTTTTATTTGGTATGTTTATTTAAAGGATGAAACACTATTTGCAAAAAAAAACTTGGGTGACACCCATTATTTATAACATTAAATTACGTATAGCGTGTAATAGTAAAATGTGAAAGACGAATGATGGTGGTGCTAGAGGGATGCAGAGCAATGTCACCTCTAACAGATGCATCCCCAAGGTAGCAACCTTTTTTATTCAGTAGCTGAGCTTTCTATACGGTGATTCCCTACCCCCATGTAATATTAATTACTACGGTGGTAATAAGCTATATATGTGATTTAACCAAATAGTATAGAAAGAAGAAAATTATTTCAGTGATTTGAATAAATAAACCGACCTCCCCTCAATGAAGTGTGTACTTTGTAGAGCTAGTATATAATTTCATTTTTTTCCGGCTGCGTTTCTTTCTTTTTATTTTATCTCCATATCCTAGGGTATTTGGGTTATGATAGATCTTGTGATTTGCCTTTGTGACTCCCGGCTTTATAGAAGCCTGCTGTAGGAGTGAGTAAATGTGTGTTTGTGTTTATAAAGAAGGTCACGAGATTATGTTAGGCTGATAGGAGAGTGCACAAAGGAAGAGGAAAGGATTAAACTATATAGAAGAAAAGCCTGAGGCTGTTAGGATTGCTCCTTTGCTGTTTGATTGTAAGAAGGAAAGGAAAGGAACCAACAAAAAGGCTGCCGTTGCGCTTGCCTGTTTTACCACTAAGCTGAGTATTCTACTAATGATCTAAGCTTAAAAAATCAGGTAGCTTGTTTCTGTTCCTCTAACATACTCAGGTATGCGATTGCGAATAGTTAACGGTGGTATGGTTTTCCTTGCTTACATCTATTTCTCTTCCAGTGTTGGGATGGAAGAAAATAAAACTGCAGTAATGATCTTGTGAGTTAGTTGCATACTGTGGACAATATTTTTGGCTGTACTCCCCTATGAAGAAGAATACTTCTATCACCGTAGGATGTGAGCCTTTTTCAGTTGATTGTTGTGAGAATGAGGTAAAATATAAGAGATGTACTGTTTCAGACTTTATGCTAGTCATTTTGCATGCTTAAGACGTTTAGCAGCTAACACATGATTCAGAATTTATCAGAGCTTTCTTTGACATTGAGTAACCCTTGCCTTACATCTGTGAAAATACATGATCTGTTTTTACTTGTTAACTGTCTGGCTTCAGTAATATCTGTCCCATTCCAAAAGCATAGGATTGGGTTGCTACTGGATTAAGGTATTTGATACTATTATCTGTGGTCATTTCATTTCCTTCTTGCTTGTGACCAGGCAACTTTCCATAATTGTAGGATGCCTGCTTTTTCAGCTGATCATCATGAGAGTAATGGAAATGTTAAGAGATGGTACTATGTTTTGTTTTCACACATAATTCCTAGTGACTTTGCATGCTAATTGGACATTTGATAGCTAGCACATGATGCAGAAATTGCCTGAACTGTTCCTGGCTTTAAATAATACCCATGTTATAGATGTGGACTTGCATAATAATCTGTTTTTTATTTATTGCATTGTGGCTTTAATAATTCTTCTGTCATGTCCGTAGCATGGGATTGAGTTAGTTTGTCATTTCTTTTTACGGAGCAGTTCAGTAAAACAAGTTGTTGTTGTGTCTTTCGGCTTTTCCCGGTAGTAAATATTTGAATTCACTGCAATATTTCAGAAGAGAGCAAACATATTCAAGTTGCAGATAGGATTGGTTATATTACATACAAGCATTTCTTTATTGCATATAGCATAACCATCAGCAAAATAGTTAATAAAAATTAAAAAAAAAAAAGATGAGACGATAAAAAAAAAATCTTATTGGGGTATGTGACTAGACTGCTAGACCCATTTTTAAGTCATGGCCATATATATATATATATATATATATATATATATATATATATATCTTAGTTCAACTTCACAAAAATAAATCTTCATATAGGTTCATATAAAAATGTACAATGCAGAAAAGCAGGGTGATTAGATTATACATAATGAGCCATCTGTCAGCTAGCAAAGAAAATTAAGGCTCTGGGCTGATGACAAGCTTCTCTCTGTAGTCAGTGGTATGGGATGTTCGTCGTCTCCCATTGCTGCAGTCCTGACTAATGGGTACTCCGCTGCCCTCCATCGGCCCGAATACCAAAGGGCTAGATCTGGCGTCGGTCATGGCGCCCGAGACTGACGTGGTGTCAGTATAAATGCGCATGACCGACACCATAACTTCAGTCTTTCTTGCCGCATGGTCCTGAGCAGAAGCAGAATTTGCAAGTGCCGTTCGGCGTTCTGGAATTGTCGGTTTTCGAGTTTCAGACCGGAGACCAAGTTGGGCTAAGTACCCCATTGGGGACATTTTATTTTTTGTCTTTTTCTTGTCTCAGTATTGTCGGATGTCAGAAAAAGTTAATAACTGTATTTCTTGTGGGAAACAGATTCCTCATAGGGATTACCATTCACTCTGCATTCCTTGTTTAGGGCCTGAGCACGACGTTGTTGGGTGTCGCTTTTGTGCTACTTTTAATAAGCGTACTATTAAACGTCAGTTGGACTGTGCTTGGCTGGTGTTTGGTAAACGTTGTAATTACAACATGCCGTCGGATTCTCCGACGACTGGCTCTTCTAAGAAGCGCAAAGAAAAGTCTTTGCGGTCCAAGCAGGATGAGGCGTCCGCTCCGGACGTCAGTCCTGTAGAACCACTGGCTGCTTCAGTGGCTCTTTCTGACAGTGTGCCTGAGTGTCAAGGGGAGCCTTTGTTACTACAGGGGGTGGCTTCTCCTTTGTTAGGCCAGGTTGAGGGTGCTCCTCTGTTGTCTGTGGCTCCCTCCCCTCGTAGGGTGGTTAAGCCTCCTCCTTCTCTAGGCAGAGGCCATTCTAAGTCTAAATCTGCCCCTGCGGGTGCTTTTCCCCAGGGTCCAGCTCCCAGGAAGCACATGTTGAAGATGGCTGAAGATTTGATTACTTTAATTAGGGGTTCCATGCCTCCCCCTCAGAAGAGGCCCAGGGTAGAGACAGAGTTGGAGGGTTTGGTTCAGTCTTTCATTGAGTCAGATTCCTCTGTGGAAGACCTTCAGGATTTCCCTCCCTATTCTGATTCGGAAGCTGAGGATGCTTCTCCCTCTGCGTCCCCTCCAGAAGATTTTTCTTTCTCTGAAACCTTGCATTCCATGAGGGAACATTTCAAATGGGAGGGCCAGGATTATTCTGATTCTCGTAAAAGGCTGAGAGAATTTTTGTTTTTGCCTCAGCACAGGCCCTTGGCTATTCCTCCTGTACTGGATGTTGTTCAGGATGTGTTTTCTGAGGCTGCCCTTAACCCAGATTCTCTGCCTCCTGCCCCTGTTAAACCAGATAGATACTACAGGGTTCGGAAGCTCACAAGTACTTGTTTAAGAGCCCTAGAGCTGATCCTGAAACTATTTCTCAAGGCCCCAAGGGCGTTAAGGCCTCTGTGGTTAAGAATCCAGTTCCTCTGGACAAAGATGCTAGGGCCCTGGATAGGTGGGGTAAAAAACTGTATACCTCTTCTACTTTGGCTATGAGGGCTTTGAATTGTCAGTTTCATATGCTCAAGTATCAGAATTTTTTGTTAAGTCAATTGAAATGTAAAGTGGATGCTTTAGCTGAAGGTATTGACTGTAAGGAGCTTCAGGAATTTAGTGCATGCTTCAGACCAGGTTGGGAAGCATTCTCTGCAGTGTGGTTTTGATGCTTTACAAGCTTCTTCCAGGGTGGCTGCTACTAGTTCTGTTGTTCGCAGACATGCCTGGCTTAAAGGTCAGTCCTTGTCGGAGCATGTTAAAGCTCGTATTATGGATGCTCCTTTGAAGTCTGATGTTCTTTTTGGCCCTCCTGTGGAATTAGTTTTGAAAAAAATGGAGGAAAAAGCTAAATCTATGCAGACGGTTAAGGAATTTTTACAGGTTCAGCCTCCTAAGTTCAATAGGAATTGGCCTGCTAAGGGATGGTCTTTTCCCTCTTCGGATTTTCATTCCAGAGGCAAGTCGAGGCGTGGTAGAGGTAGGGCTTCCTTTCAGGGCCCTGTTACTTCTAGGTCTTTGAGTTCCTCTACCCCTTCTGCTGGGGAGGGCAAGGGTCAGTCCTTTCGGAAGCAGACCCAATGACCTGTGTCTTCGGCTGCCGGACTCTGCTTTGCTGGCAGCTCCTCTGGGGAAAACTGGGACTTTTCAACGGGAATTGGCATTTGGTTACCCAGGACAAATGGGTGTTGGACATTGTAACTCGAGGCTACAAATTTTATTTTCACACTTTCCCGCCTTTCAACGGTATGCCGGATGTGCCTCATCAGCAAAAATTGGAAGCACAGGCACAGGTTTCTTCTCTGCTCCAGTTGGGAGCAATACAGGAAGTTCCTTCTGCGGAAAGGGGCACAGGGTTTTATTCCGTCTTTTCTTAGTGCCAAAGAAGGGAAATACTTGGAGGCCCATTCTGGATTTATCCATTCTAAACACCTTTCTAGAAATTCCGAAATTCAAGATGTTAACACTGCAACAGCTGTTGCCTATGCTGGGCAGGGATCACTGGATGGTGACTTTGGATCTCAAGGAGGCCTATCTCCACATTCCTATCAGGCCCAGTTGCAGGAAATTCCTGAGGTTTCGGACTGGGAATTTGCATTATCAGTTCTCTGCATTGCCCTTTGGCTTGTCTACTGCCCAGGGTATTCACGAAAGTCCTGGCTCCAGTAATAGCTTTTCTCAGACTACGGGGAATTCAGATTTATCCTTATCTGGACGATTGTTTGATACTGGCTCAAGACAAGCATGAACTACTTCGACATCTGCAGTGTGTGATGACAGTTTTCAGATGCCTGGGGTATTCTGTGAACGAAATAAAGTCCAGTCTAGTACCCTCACGAGAGATGTGTTTTCTGGGTGTGAGTCTGAATACAGCGACTCAGATGGCATTTCTTACCCCGGACAAACAAAGAAATCTTCACCAGTACTTCCTACAGCTATCAGTCCTGTCCAGGCTGACTGCAAGGACAGTCCTTCAAGCCTTGGGGTTCATGGCATCTTGCATTCTAGTACTTCCCAATGCCAAACTGCATATGAGGAAGCTACAATGGTATCTCAAAAGCGTTTGGACTCAACACAGCCACGATTTGGACACTGTCATTCGGATTCTTCCTTGCATCCAGAAGGAATTTGTGTGGTGGGCTCAGGAATGTCACCTAAACAAGGGACTCTCTGTGACCCAACCAGAGGCAAGTCAGATATTAACGACAGACGCCTCGGAGTCAGCCTGGGGTGCTCATTTCAAAGGAAAATGGATTCAAGACCTTTGGCCCCGGAGTTGCTTCACTTGCATATGAATATGAAGGAGATGCTGGCAGTTCAATTTGCCTTAAAAGCATTCAAGGATCTGCTTCGCCCGGGACTAGTGTTGATTCGAACAGACAACACAACTGTCATGTGGTACATCAACAAGCAGGGGGGAACTCATTCTTACCCTCTTTGCAGACAAGCAATGCTGTTATGGGAAACTGCTTTGGATCTGCACATCACTCTTCGAGCACAGTTTCTGCCAGGGGAACAAAATTCATTAGCAGATGTTCTGAGCAGACAAATGGTGGATCCTCACGAATGGAAGTTGGATCCTCAGGTGTTTCGTCAGTTGACCATGGCTTGGGGAACTCCAGACATAGATCTGTTCGCTTCTCCTCTGAATTTCCAACTACCTCTGTTTTGCACAAGGCTGTTTCATCCGAAAGCCTGGAAAATAGATGCACTATCCTTCAGTTGGAGCAACCTTCACGTGTATGCCTTTCCTCCTCTGCCTCTTCTTCCAAAAGTCCTGTTGAAAGTCAGGAGGGACAAACCGTGCATGATCCTTATAGCACCGGATTGGCCTCGTCAGCATTGGTACCCTCTGTTGAGGAGTTTAATTCAGGGGCCCCTTGGCCATTACCACGGATTCCTCACTTATTGTCTCAAGAAAACAATCATTTTCTCAATGTCAGGGTGCGATCCCTACACCTGACAGCCTGGCACATTCAGTTTTAGAGAATGAGGGCCTTCAGCTCCCTCAACAAGTTTTGGATGTTCTTTTGGAAGCCAGGCGTCCTAGTACTCAAAGTTTATGCTGATAAATGGAAGAGATTTTTTCTTTGGAGTTCAGCTAAAGGCTTTGATGTCACATTGCCTGATTTGAGTTGTACATTGCAATATTTGACTATGTTATTGGACAAGGGTTTGTCTTTCTCTTCTATTAAAGTGCATGCTGCAGCTATTTCTGCTCACTATGATGGTGACCCTCCTTTATTTTCACATCCATTGCTTAAACAGTTTCTTAGAGGGGCAAAGAATATAAGACCCCCACGGAGGGCTCCTACTCCTACTTGGGATCTTAATTTTGTTTTGGAGAAGCTGACTCTGCCTCCTTTTGAACCTGCAGCTACGGCTGACTTGAAGTTGTTGTCTTGGAAGACTGCTTTTTTGTTGGCTGTTACTTCTGCTAGAAGGGTATCTGAATTACAGGCTCTCATGGCAGTGGAACCTTTTCTGATTTTTCACAGGGACAGAGTTTCCTTGTGTACTAATCCTACTTTTCTGCCTAAAGTGGTTTCTAATGTGGCATTGAACCAGTCTATACATTTGCCTACTTTTTATGCTAACCCCCAAACTGAAGGGGAAAAAGTTTTGCATTCTTTGGATGTACATAGGCAGTTACGATATTATTTGTTCAGAACCAAAGAGTTCAGAAGTTCTCATCAGTTGTTTGTTTCGTTTGCTGTGACTTCCGTGGAAAAGCTGTCTCGAAACAAACTATTTCCAAGTGGATTGGCCATTGTATTGCTTTTGTTATTCTCATCATGGTGAAGAAGTTCCAGTTGGGATCAGGCCTCATTCTACTAGGGCTACGGCCACATCTACTGCTTTTTAAGAGGGGTAGCTACTAAAGACATTCTAGAGGCAGCTACCTGGAGTTCTGTACATACCTTTACAAAGCATTATCATTTGCCTCTTTATTCTAAGTCTAGGGCTGGGTTTGCCACTGCAGTCTTACAGGGCATGTCTGCAGCTCCTCAGGCTATTTAGTTGTCCGACCTCCCTTTTTGTTTTTTCCGTTGCTCTGGGATTCTACCCATTAGTCAGGACTGCAGCAATGGGAGACGACGAACATAGTACAGTTTTGTACCTACCATAAATGTAGATGTTCGAGGATCTCCATTGCTGAAGTCCAATTTTCCCTCCCTCCTTCCCCCTTTTTCTTTTTAGATTGGGGTTTTTGGGTGGTGTTTTTTTTTTTTTGCATTCTGACATCTGGGGCAAGAAAGACTAAAGTTATGGTGTCGGTCATGCGCATTTATACTGACACCACGTCAGTCTCGGGCGCCATGACCGACGCCAGATCTAGCCCTTTGGTATTCGGGCCGATGGAGGGCAGCGGAGTACCCATTAGTCAGGACTGCAGCAATGGAGATCCTCGAACATCTACATTTATGGTAGGTACAAAACTGTACTTTTTGCTTCCTTCTACCACTATTTTTCTACCGTGTTTCTCTTAAGTATGTAATTTCAGTAGATAATATTCCTGGCAACCCTTCAAAAGAGACATTTGTGACCAGTGGCCTTATTCAGTTAACAAATGTATAAAATTAAACATGTACTTTAAACATGTAAAATTAAATAGTACATTGGATGAGTGTAAATTAATTGAAAAGACAAATGACTTAAAAACATAAAAACACATTAAAAACTGAGGATGAGGTGAGCACAAAAAAGTTTGTGTTGATTATATCGGAGTTATTTATCTGTACATAAGCAAGTGCTCTCTTTAGTGAGAACCTCCGTGTTGGATTTCATGAAATGAGGTACATTTGTGCATTTCCTAATTTTACTAACAAGGGAATTCCAGCACATAGGACCTAGAACTGAAAAAAAAGCTTTAAAAGAGCAGTGGATTGACCAAAAAGATATGTCCATATTATTTGTAGATTGATTTAATGGGTCTGAAGGATCTAGTGACAGATTTCAGCCTTAGTGTACTGCAAAAAAACTAAATGGCCCACGTTTAATGTTTAGAAAATTGACGCACACATGAACAGGTTATACATTTGTCAGTAATGGAAACAAATGTGCCTCAGAGAGTCGTAGTGATATCTACTCCATGGAGCACCTATTAAAATTTGGTAGATTTCATTCTCTCTTCTTTGCATTTTATCTAGTATGTTGACAGCTCTATCTGCAAACATTGGCAAGGCTTAGGGAGAATTGCACATTTAGCTATTGTTGCCCTAAACTCTTATGGGTAATCCCTGTATTCTGCAGCAAGCAGGCAGACAAGCCAAAGCTTTGCAATATTCCAAGGGTTTGGCAGTATTCATTTTCAGACTAGAGCAGTCAAACTACTACTTTGGAACAGATAATACTTGGGTCTTTATGGGATGCCTAGAGTAGCACATCATCGGTGTGTTGCAGATCCCATGCAGTTTACTGAGGCACATTGGAAGTCCATTAAAGAAAAGAGAGGAGAGAAGGGGATCAAGTACAGGATCCTGTGGTACTTTAATCACTGATTTTATAAGAAGGAATGTGAACGGTCAACAATAATTTGAAATCATCTGTGTTTAAATGAACTTTTGAACTATTTAAGTTTCATATTCTTAATACCATTCAAGTAAAATTCACTGAACACCCTATTATGGTTTGCAGAATCAAGATTCTTAATGATATCTAGAAATATGGCTTCTGTTGGTCCACCTTTGTCTGTGATGCAAAGCAGGTTATCCATTGAGGATAATAGGGCTGTAAATGTACCATGGTCTGTCTTAAAGCCTGGTTACTTACCACTCAGTAGTCCGTACTAATTAGGTGATCTGCAGGATTTTATTCTTTTCCAGAATTTTTGATAGTAGCGAAAGAAGGAATATAGTCCTGAAATATTTTTCTCCATTCTTGAGACCTTGTCTTCCAGAGGTGGGAACTGCCAGATTTATTTAAGGAAGGCACTAATAGTACTGCAAGGAATGTACCACAGACCTTAAGAAAAGTACCAGCTCCATATGGTGCATATTATGGGATTTCTCAAAGCAATTTGTTGATTATGGAAGGAGGCTCTTGCACATCCAGACTCTCTTACATGCACACGCTTGCTGTCTCTCTCTCTCTCACACACACACACACACACACACACACACACACACACACACACACACACACACACACACACATGTGCTCGTTGTCACACACACAAACACATGTTCTCTCTCTCTCTGTCTCTCACACACACATGCTTGTTCTCTCACAGATGCTTGTGTTCACACACACACGCTCACGCTCTCACACACATGCTTGCTCCCCCACTTACTCGCTCACACTTGCTTGCTCATTCACACTGTCGCTCGCTGACACACTCACGCTTTCTCATTCTCTCACTTGCTCACACTCACCCACACTCTCCTGTCGCTCATTCACATACTCATATTTGCTCACTCAAGCTCACTCAGTCGTTCATTCACACACATACACACTCTCTCTCTCTCTCTCTCTCACACACACACTGCTAATCATATCCCTTTACCTAGCCTGTACTGTAATCCTAATGACAAAGACTTGCGCACACACACCACACATGCTATGTCCTAGACCTTACTCTAAATGTAACCTGCACACACTCCCGTCCCAGTCCTATTTACCTGACTGGAAGATATTCAGATGTCCTCCATTTGAATAGCACCACAATTGACAATGCCCACCAAGCACAGAGTGAAACAAATTGCTGTTTGAAATGTAAAATCAGGGTCAGATAGTTGAGAAAATTAGAATAGCTGTTTATCACCTTTCTGGCTAACAAGGTGGGAGCCCATCTAAAGAAACAAATTATTATTAGCTGGGTTGCTGGTTGCAGGAGATTTTGGGATCTGCAAGGCCCCATTTCACATCAGTGTCAGTGTCGCTTTCTATGTTTTTTCAGAGGACTGTCCTACTGCTGTTTATGAATCAGCAGCATGGTCAAAAGTCCAGAATTGCACTTTTTTTTTATAAAATGGACTCTGGGTCTGAAGTCAAGACCAGTGGCATTTTATTGTGGCAGTTGTTTTTGTGGATATATGGTGGATTTTTTTTCTGCATTCTGCATGCATAGTGTTCTCCTCTTCTCTCCCCCCCCCCCCAACTAGACATTGTGATGATAGAGGCTGTGAGATTCAGTTTTCTGAGTAGTTCATATTATTCCTGTCTTCAGTGGCTGTCCTTTCTCCATCCCCACTGTATTTGTCTTGGTACTGTGTTAGAGAGAAGGTCTGTTATTCTAATGGTACACAGCCTTGCTTAGTCACTGTGATCATGTAATTGATTAGGCTGTTGGTAGAAAAAAGGCCCTAATTACAGATGTAGAATGGATGACTTGTGAATGAGTTGCTGAATGGTGATTGAAACCCTTGCAGCCTAGTTGACCTGTATTTGGCCATCCTATTGGTAAAGTGGCTTAGCATTACACCTAGAAATGACAAGAAAATAAAACATGATGGCTGTAGTATTTTGAACAGTATATTAATCTGCTCTCATAACGAAACAGCCATTTTGGATGTATTATTGTTTCTAGGTTTCATCCACAGTGGCAGCATGTTATACTTCCCAGAGAGGGGTAACTTCTGTATATAACACTGTACTGTGGAAGTCCTAGATACTGACTTGTAACTTTTGTTGGTAGAATATTCTGGGGGAGGGGATCCTAATTGACAATTGCTTAAGTGATCAGTGACTGTAAGCCCAATGTGGAAGAGTTGTCTTTGTACATTGTCTTGGTCAGCAAATCCTCACCATTAGGCTGCATCTCCTTACTGTTCTTGGAAGAAGTAATGCCAACTGACCTTTCATGAGGTGGGCTGTCTTAAGTCAGCCAGACCCTGAAGACTGGAGCAATTCAATCATCTGCCTTTATGGTAACTGTCTCCTACAAATGAATAATGTGTAAGAGTAGTGAAATAATATTTCTACATACAGGGAATGCATTTTAAGGATATCAAAGCTTCCCTTAAGCCATGATGGATAGCTAGATTTTTTTTAAACACCTTTATTGAATTGTCACTTGTGACATAGACAATTTTATGTTTATACAAAAGTAATTAAACTGTATTAACAAATTAACATTAACAAACATTATACTTCAGATATATTGTTATGCATCATATAACCTAAGCAACATTACATAAATTATTCATTTCCTGCCCCTTTTTTAAACAAGAACCATCTTTATTAAACCATCACTTATGACATAAGCAATCATTCCAGTGGCGGATCCAGGAATCTGTAGAAGGGGGGGGGGTGCAGTCTGCAATATAGGCCATGTGAGGAGGGGATGCTGGGGGTAAGAGGTTGTTGAACGATCATCTTGAGATGCTCTGACAGCATGTGTGGAAAGGACAGTTTGTATTGAGATAGACTTGTGTGCCCTTTCTTGCTATTACTTCATCCATAGCTGACAGTGCTGTGCTTCATACCCCTTCAGTGATAGCCCTTTTAATGTCACAGCTGGTGGCATCCTGCCATCTCGAGATCACATTGTGGGCAGTGGTGTCATACTCCCATCAGACTAGTGTCAGTGATGCCATCCTTCCATCACTATGAGCATGTGCACTCAAACCCTTCACCCTACACCTCCTACCTGGATTATATACTTTTGGTGCAGTCGCATATGGTAGAACCATAGCTCTTAACTGTCCCTGATTTTGACTCAAATTTTAGCTCTGTCCCTCTTAATCCCTCCTACAGCTGTTGACTTTTGAAGAAAAAGTGGTGAGTCACACTTAAGAAATAATGGCAATAATTAGAGTTTTAGATTTCTGGACATTAATTCATATTCACTTTTTCTGTCCATGTCTGTAGTTAATAGTACTAATATTTTACAAGTGTCCCTGATATTTCTGAATTTTGTCCCCAATTCTGTTGAGATTTGCCCCTGATTGGTTTAGAGCTACGGGCAGAATTATAGTGAGAAACTCCATTCTTCCAAAAAACCAGCAACTGCTGTTCATTTCATTTCTCTCCAGATTGTAACCTAATGCCCAGAGACGCAATATAATCTGGGTCAGTGGCACTGCAAAAAGCAGTGTATACAGAAACTGCTCATTAGCTTCATTAGACTGCAAGTCCCCCCACCCACCCACACACACACGCAAACGCACTATTTTGGAAGCCCTGATATTCTGGAATTAGCTGCCTGGATTAAGCAGCCTTCCTTTTTGAAGTGAATGATTGCATATTCAGCCTCTGGCACTTGGTAATTCAGTGTGGATTTTCTTTGCCCCTTGTAGCCCATGACTCAAGTGCCAAACGTGTCTGCATAATGCATCTGCTTGAGACTATATATATAGAGAGAGAGAGAGAGAGAGAGACACTGTAGATGTTCGCTTCAGTTGCTAAGTATGCACGTGGAACCATGCTGTGTATCCAAGAAATTTACAGTAATGATAAAATGTATGCCAGACCTGAATCTAAATGTAGAACAGTGGATCATGGATTGTTATTCTGATGGATTGGAATGCCAGTTCTTTAGCAAATAAAAGGATGTGGAGAATAGATACAATCATACAAATGATCCAACCTTTTATGGGCCTGTGATCATACTGTGTTTATTCTGCCCAGCACCCACAATTAGGTGCATTGATGGCACAAACTCTTTCAAGGCTAGCCTTAGTTGTTGCAGTTGCTGCTGGTAGAGTTGAATGTGATCAAGTGCCAGAGGCTGAATGTGCAGTGTGTATTTTCTCTGCTCCTTGTAACCCATGAATCAAGTGCTAGAAGCATACCTCTCAACTGTACAGATTTTTGCAAAATGTCCAGATTTTTGCCTCGTATTTTTGGTCCGCTTTTCATAAAATTATGCTTTTCTGGTAAATTAGTGGAAATCATTAAAGACTGAAGTTAGAAAATAATGACAGGCAGTTCAGTTTCAGACTTCATACCCTTCAGAAAATTTATGCTAATACACAGCCTGTTATTCTATGAACTTTCTAAGTTTGTAAGAGCAGTATGTAAAAATTGTTCCTATTTTTGGGCCTTTGCCCCACTTTTATTTATGGCTTTGTCCAGATTTCTTGGTCTAAGAGGTTGAGAGGTATGAACGTGTCTGCATAATGCATCTACTTGAGACTATAGAGAGAAAGACACTGCAGGTGTTCGCTTCAGTATGCCATTACTTGCTCCACTTGATTAAAACTCATGTGTGAATATAAATTCCCTTTAACATGGGGACACTTTCATTGTACATTTCATGTTTGACATGTACATCAGCTTCAGTGTTCTTACTGCACTATACTAACTTGCTAACATCTTTACTACAATTATTTGCTTGTTCTCTATAGCCTTCATTTGACTGTTTCTCCAGTTGCCATTTCTTATATGGCAAAGTTCACCAAATGCAAAACATTGTGAAGCCTCACATATATGTATCTCGACCAATAACTGTATCAGACTGGAATCTATTTTGGATTTGTGCATTCATGCGCAGCAGCAGGATATATTTTGATTATGCTGTCAGTTTGCACTAACCAAAACCATTATTGCTATGACCCATTACTCTTTCACATTGCTTTTTTCGCACTACGGTTCTGCCAGTATGTTTCACACACTGCAGATCTGGTACTGTCCCCAATTCCTGAAGGTCACTGAGGCAGTCTTTAGTAACCTTAGTGCACTGTACAGTGTAGTCAGGTAACACAGTCAAGTGAAGTCTTTGCTGTATGTATTCATCTTTATATTACATGAGGAACCTCCGCTGATCAAATAAATTGATCAAAATACCAAACAAGTATCATTTGGGAATTTTTTTCTTAGGCAAGCATACAGAAAATTATCTAAAATATAAATTAAATCAATTCAATACATAATAAAGCAGAAACATATCCTCAAATTATGTATAACAAAATATTTTTCTATATTTATTGAACATTTGTTTACCCGGAAACTCTGACCGACACAGAGCCTATTTTCAGTACAGGCCCAGGGAGAAATGCATGTCTTTGGAAAATTAATGGCATACAGCAAACATTGTAGAAGTACAAATCTGAATACTTAAAATACACCTACAAAATAACTCTGTGAAAACAGACCTTATGTAGCATTTCCAATTGTACACCAAAGTTATGCTATTACCCATGTGATATTATAGGAAATTAATTTCCTATGATTGAAAATTATACCACAAGCAATTAAAAAGACTATGCAACATTTTGTGTATATAAGTAGGAAATATTCTAAGGCAAACAGCTGTGGAAAAGGTACAGAAATGCCTGGGCGACTTCAGCTGGGAATAGGCACGACTATACTTGATGCAAATAACCCCGAGGTGAAAATCGTAAAGGAAATAGCGCTACCGCATTTGAAAATACGGAAAGAGAAAAAACGGGACTTCAATAGCTACAAATGCATTTTTAGATACCGAGAGTAACATTTAAGTTTACATAAATGCTAACAGTGTAGAAAAGTGGGTTTTGTATTAGAACATTACCCCACCAGATGCACAGTAGCAAGGACCATCCAAACCCTGCCAAGCACTCTGTGCATAATGTTTACTTTTAGAAGTGCTTTGAATAAACATCGGAAGACCATCGTCAGAAGAATCAGTATGCTAAACATTGCAATTATTTCAGCACAAAGCCTCTTCTCCCTTATATATTAAATCTTAGACTAATTTACCCAGTAAAAATCAGTTGCATGTTGATTTTTCATCCCTTTGATTTGAGGTGAGTTGCTTTTGTTATAATTACAGTGAATTTATGTATGTTTATTTCATACGAATTTTTAAATGAAAGAAATACTGTTAAATGCATTTTTCCTGCTTTGTGATATTTCACGAGGTAACATGATAATTTCTTAAGATCAGGTGTTTGTCTTTTTAGTTGGTTTATAAATTAACTTATACAGGATGGACTTGACAGTAGTTCGGTGTTGACATTTGAAATGCTTTTGTTTCTTTTCTGAATGTCGCAATTAACACCTGCTAGTTTTTCAGGATCCCTGTTGTGCACACAAAGTATCCTAGGGCTTTATGCCTGAGTTTGCACAGAGAGGTTTGGTATTTCCTTTCTTCTTTCTGCTTTTCCCGGTTAGGGGTCACCACAGCGGATCACCTGTCCATTCATAGGTAGGTACTAGGCTATCGGCCCTGGGGCCTGTACAAGCCCAGCCAAAAAGGTACCCTGGCTTTTGCCACCCAAGAAAATTGTTTTCCTGTGCCACTGTCAAGCAGAGCCACAGAGGTGATTCCCCCGGGGTGAATTTCCTATTTCCCATCCAGTCGTCAAGATTTTTCTTGAAGAGTGCTAATGAGGAGCTTTGTTTGATATAGATAATATATATAATATAAATAGGTAGTTTATTCCAGAGTATGGGAAGTCTCTGGGACAGGAATCTATCCCTCCGACATGTTTTGTTTATTGTGGTGACAAGGTTTAGGTCCCTAGAGCGTGTAGCTCAGAGGGATTGGGATTTCTTTAAGTGGAGCATGTCCAACAGCTCTGGGTTTGACATAACTTTGTATGTTAGGCAGAGATCACCTCTGAGTAGGCAATATGCGATGAAGTAAAGCTGGAGTTTTTTGAGATGGTCTGTGTAGGGCATTTGTTTGAGGTTGGTAATCCTCTTTGTGAGGTATTTCTGCGGCCTTTCCACTTGTTGTAGATGTCTTGTGAGGTACATACCAAAAGGGGCGCTGTACTCTATAATGGATCTAATGAGTGATGAGTAGAGGGGAATAATGACCTCTTTTTTTCTGGATGAGAACCCTTTTGTGACGAGGTGTGCCACATAGAAGGATTTCCTGACTACTGTGGTGATGTGATTATCAAAGGAGAGACTACTGTCCACCCGTGTCCCAAGGTCTCTTATCACACTTTCTATACGACCGCCTAGACTACTGTCCACCTGTGTCCCAAGGTCTCTTATCACACTGTAAGTGTTAAGTATACTACTGCCTATGTTGTAGTTCATGGGTACAGAGTTTTTACCAAAGGGGATGACTATGCACTTTTTGGCATTGAGCTTGAGGCCATGGCTTTGACACCAGGCATCTGTCTCAGTGAGGCCCTTTTGTAGGATGTCCACATCGTTAGGAGTTTCGATTATGGCTCCTAGTTTCCAGTCATCTGTGAACTTTATTAGCCAAAGACCTTCCGTGTTGGCCTGTACTTCAGAGAAGTAGATACCAAACAGGAGAGGACCCAGGACTGAACCCTGTGGTACTCCACTTGTCACTGGTCTGAAGTCAGATTTGGAGTCTGCTACTTTCACAGTGTGGGTTCTGTCAGTGAGCCAGTTGGCAACCCATCTTGTGACATAGGGATTTATACCTAATTTAGTGAGTTTATCTATAATTCTAGAGTGGGAGATGGTGTCAAAAGCCTTGGCAAGATCTAGATAGGCTGTGTGAACCACCTTACCCTTGTCTACGGCTTGGGTGACTGCTTCAAAGAAGTCTATCGGGTTTAGGAGACATGATCTGCCTTTTACAAACCCGAACTGGGTGGGGTCCAGAGTTTGGATATTACCAATGTCTTTGTTTATAAGTTCCAAGGCCTTGCAGACCAGGCTCATCAGGATAATGGGGCGGTAGTTCCCGGAGTCTGTGGTGGCTCCCCCCTTGTGGTGTGGGATAACCGTCATTGTGCACCATTCAGCAGGCACAAAGCCTGAGGTGAGGCTATGACTGAACATGGTACTTAGTTGGGGTGCCAGTTCGTTCTGTAGTTCGTGTAGAACGCAGCCTGGGATGTTGTCTGGTCCTATGGATGCTGTGTTCTTGGCTTTGGAGAGTGTGGTTTTTACTTGTGCAGCCGTGATTACAGGAGCTTCGCATTCTTCCGGTATAGAGATGGGCTCTTTAGGGGGTGAGAGGGGGGTAAAGTTAGCACAGAACCTATCTGCCAGGATGTTGGCAATATCAGTTGGGTCTGTATATTTAGTGCCATTGTGCAGTAACTCAGAGCAGATCTGATTGTTGCCATTGAGATTCTTGACATAGCTACAGAATGCTTTGTGGTTGCCTTTAGAATCAGTGGCGATTTTGTTTTTGTAACTAGCTTTGGAGGATTTTATCAGGGATCACAGCTTCTTACTGAGGTTGACAAGGGAGCTCCTCCATTCATGGGATTTTACTCTCTTTTGCAACAGTTTCTTCCTTCTGTTGTACAGTTTGTTTATGGCAGGGGACCACCAGATTGGCTTCCTTTTTTTGGAGGATAGCGTCTTGGTTTTGTTTGGGATAGCATGATCCATGCACTCAAGTATGTGCTTATAAAGTGCAATTGTGTAGGATTCAGTAGTTGTAACTGTATTATCCATCTGCATGGGTGTCATGAAGTTCACCACTTCTGTCTTAAGAAGCATGAAGTTGGCTTTGGTGAAAATTTTTACCATGGTTTCCTTAATGGGGGGTGGGGGCAGGATGTGGATATCTAGGGTAATTAGCTTATGGTCGGATCGGACCAATGAGGCGTTGACTTCAGGTGTGGAACACCGGTCACTCGTGTTGGTAATGACTAGATCTAGGATATTGTTGCCCCTGGTGGGGGTGTGGATAAGTTGATCCAGGGCATTGGAGTTTATGAATTCCAGAAAGTGTTGAGCGAAGGAGTTGGTACATGAGCAGTTTTCCCAGTTAATGGTGGGGTAGTTGAAAGCGCCCATTATTAGGGTGTGTATTTGAACCCTAATATTTTCCAGTACATCAAGAAAAGAGGAGTGGGAATCCTGGGGCATGGTGGGTGATCTGTAGCAAGCTACAATTTAGATTGCAGTTTTGCCCAGAGTTAGTTGCACTTGGATAACCTCGGCTGCATTATGCTGAGCATACTAGCCTGGAGGTGTGGATATCCTTAATGAATATGGACTCACCTCCGCCTTTGGTGTTCCGGTCCAGGTTACATGGCCGAAAAGTGTGGAATGAGTTATAGCCTGGTAGTGCAGGGGTGCTGTCTGGAGCCTTGAACCACGTCTCAGTCACTGCACAGATATCGATGTTCTCCATTTTATGGAGTGCCTTGAGTGAGTGCATTTTGCGATTTAGACATCTAGCATTGAGTAGCATCATCCTCACTTTTTGCTTGCCTGTTCCTGTTATGGTGGTGAATTTGTCATTTGGCAGTGGAGTTTTATGGTGTCTAGTTGCCAGGGAAAAACTTAAAACTTCCTGGATGCGGTGCACTGCTGACTGTGGGGTAACCACTGTATATGGCATGTCAGATATTGCGATTGGATAACAAAGGTTTTATGGAAAAAAGAGTGGATAACTTTACTAATTTTTTTGACCAATTGCTTGTTTTAATGTAATGTTTAATCTTGTTTAATAGTCTGTGCGTGTTGGGGAGGGGGATTACCTTTTGAAATAACCCTGTAAGACTGAGCACATGTATCATTTTTGCTGTACTTTTTAAGTTCCTTATTAAAAATGAAATCGACTTGTTAATATTTTGTTTAAAAATTCACTTGTAAAATAATATTCTGCTTAACACTCTGGTTGTTTAGTTTGTATGGAGAGCAGCCATGTGAAGTGGGGGGTGCAGGGGGGCTTCCCCCTGCAAAAGCACTTACTGCACAAAATTATAATTAAAGATACCATAAAAAAAAGCATGAAGCCTCTGTTAAAACGGTCAGAGAATGAATATTCACCATGTCACTGAATAATCTGCATGACTTGTCACTCAGCTGTGTTTTCCAAGCAATGTCACACGGGCTTGCCCTTTCGATCATTTTGATTCCATTCCTGCGCGAGAATCAACAGTGGGGCAATGTTGTAATACAAAACTGAAAAGTGTGTTAGCCTGTCATTGTCCTTTAAGTTCGTTTTGCAGATTTTTTTCTTGACGCCCATCCTTACTGAAATAAGCTCCTCCTGGTCTCCTTGAGTGATTTCTCAGTCACAATAGGAGACGCAATTAGAGGAGACACACACACTCTTAGGATGTTCAGGTCACCTGACCGATCTCTACAATTGCATTAACCACTGGGATTTGAGAAACAAAAATAAATAAAGCATTTATGTGTTGAAATGGTAAAATGTACTGCCAAGTTAGGTACTGTCTCAAATGACTACTGCTTTTGCAATACGTTTTCCGATTTCAAGTGAAACAGATAAAAAGCTTTTTTTTTTTTTTTTTCTCCAGGTTGCACAGCATGTTATTAAGAAAGGGGGGGGGGTGCATGCCCCTGTGCCAAGGCCTCAATCCGCCACTGCATGCATCTATATAAATAAAGACAAACCACACCGACACAATCCTAGTTGCAAGCATTTTACATCACAAACCATATATACATCACTTTTATAATCTACCCAGTCATATTCAGTCAAACATTACATAGCTCATTTAAGTAAGTCCTGCATTCTTTTATACCTCATTCCTCCCCTGTAAGTATTGTTCCCACAGTTCCCATTTTTCCCATGTAGTTTGTTCCCACACTTTTCTAAAGATCTCAATTCCAGTTGTTTTATCTCTTTTACTATATTCACTACTTCTAATATAGTTGGGTTTAGATTTTGATTTCCATTTTCTAGTAATTACTATTTTGGCAGCCAATATAATTAGGCACTGCAAGGCCTTACCATTGTCTAGGCAATTCCAATTCTGTATCATAGCTCAGAAAAATCATCTCCCTCGTCACACCAATACGCCCACCCAGCTAGAAAAATCTTGGTATGCACTGGGTTTTTAGACCATTAGAAATTAAGGAATGTGTTGGATGGATCGATTGCAGTTGCCGTGGTGATTGTAAGTATGCAGGATATTGGTAAACTACATTAACTGATCTCAGTACAGTGACATCAGTGGAGGATTTAAGCTGTATGATCTTTATTTTTACATTGTGCCATGCACAGTATGACTTTTAGAAGGTTTTATCATATTCAAGTTACATGGTGAAACCTGTTCTTTATTTATTCATCATTAGGTAGTCTACTTGAAAAATATTTTTTTTTTTGCAGTAGGATGAAGGTACTCCTTCATTGATCTATAAGTCATTGGTTAATATAACTGTAATAATACCTTCTTTTTTATGTGCTTTAAAATTGTATGTCATGATCTTATTGTATGTAGAAGCAAATGTAACAGAATGTGTCTGAACTTGATGTAACTCTGTCATATATTGTGTTAGCTTGATATGTTATATGTTTCTATTTTAGTTTGTGTTTTGGCTTTGGCTGAAAAGTCTCTCTAGGCCAGTCCTTCAACCAGATTAACAAATAAAAAAGTAAATCCACCCACTACCATTTTTATTGATGATCTGGGAAAAATAAAGTAAAATGAATGGAAAATAACACTGCATTTTATAGAAAACTGTATGCATATTCACTGACATTGCTTTTTATAGAAACCTGTATGCATGTTTCACATCCACAGAGTGAACGACAAAGTTAGCAGTGGTTACAACAGTTGATTGACGATAGCTTTATCAAGACATTTAATTGTGGTCATTGACTGAATTTCATTGAATCAAAATTCAAATGATTTTAGCTGGGCTGAATGCTATGATGAAACATTGTTGTAATATGTGCTGAAACCATTGATTTTAAAGGTTACAGTTAGCATCTGATCTCTGATCACACTGTTTTTTTAATGTTCTTCCCTATGCAGGTATGCAGTGGGCTTTGCTTTTAGAATAAATACTCTGAATATTTGTGTATATGGCTTATTCGTGTCTTTTCACTTAATTTGTATTGCAACAAAACTGTTTTCAAATGATGATGATTTTTCAGCTAGAATGATTCACTTGTTTGTTTGGGCCGTCTTAAGTTAGTATGTTCTTGATCCTAAATTGGACAGGAGAACCAACTAGTATGTAATGAAAAGAGAGATAGTAAAGTGACTACAAGTATGCCTGCTAGGTAGATTAGTGAAATTAAGCTAATAAAGCTTTTAATCGTAATACAAATAGTGTGCTATAACAATAACTAACAGATGTACTTTAAAGCTTATATTTCTGTCACTGTTATTGTTATAAGGATAGATCAATAGGAAGCAGAAAGTAAGAAAAATGAAGTACATTTCATATAAGGCTAGTTGAATTTAATGTAGAGAGTTAATGATGAGAAGAAAGAACTGAAAATGACCAGTGGATGTCAAGCATCTAAAGGTTGGAAGAAATTCAGTAAATAGAGCTGCTAGGCTCAGATATACCTGTGGGTGTGTGCTGCAGTAGTTAGCTCAGCTATATCTGTGGCTGTGTGCTGCCGTGGTTGGCTTAGCTGTACCTGTGGCTTTGTGCTGCCATGGCTGCATGCTGCTAGCTCAGCTGTACCTGTGGCTGCATGCTGCCATGGATAGCTCAGCTGTACCTGTGGCTGTGTGCTGCCATGGATAGCTCAGCTGTACCTGTGGCTGTGTGCTGCCATGGCTAGCTCAGCTGTACTTGTGGCTGTGTGCTGCCGTGGCTAGCTCAGCTGTACCTGTGGCTGTGTGCTGCCGTGGCTAGCTCAGCTGTACCTGTGGCTGCGTGCTGCCATGGCTAGCTCGGCTGTACCTGTGGCTGCGTGCTGCCGTGGCTAGCTCGGCTGTACCTGTGGCTGCGTGCTGCCGTGGCTAGCTCGGCTGTACCTGTGGCTGCGTGCTGCCGTGGCTAGCTCGGCTGTACCTGTGGCTGCGTGCTGCCGTGGCTAGCTCGGCTGTACCTGTGGCTGCGTGCTGCCGTGGCTAGCTCGGCTGTGCCTGTGGCTGAGTGCTGCCGTGGCTAGCTCGGCTGTACCTGTGGCTGAGTGCTGCCGTGGCTAGCTCAGCTGTACCTGTGGCTGCGTGCTGACGTGGTTAAAACTAGTTCAAAAAGCTGTTTAAATACAGAATTAACTCTGGCGTGAATCCTGAGTGCAGAGTCAGAATACGGATCCTGTTAAGGCTTTCTTTAAATTTTTTATGTTGTTCTTTGTTAGTTAACATTCGGAGACTTCTCTACTGTATCATAGTCTACATTGGTTAGCTTACCAGCTTCATTTAGTTTGGCTTGGCAGGAATCGTACACTCCTTTATTTGCATAGTCTAAGCTAAACAGCAGTGACATTTCCAGCTATAAAAAGAACAACAGAAATGAAAGGAATGGTAGAATTAGAGAATGTGGAATTATGTACTGTATCAGGACAACTGGATAGAGTGGATTATCACTATAGATTTACTCTGACTGCAGGCTGCTCAAATTTTTTTATCAGTAATATTTCAAGTAAGACTTTCATCTGTATCGTTATATTTATTAATGAGGAAAAATAGCTACTTTTTGGTATTTCATCAAAGCTACTAAAATTCTCTTGAACCTGCCATTTTTACCCTACTTGCTATGAACTAAAATAAAAGTTTATATAATGCATATACAAAACACAGACACACATACAATCATAGGACACCGCAGCCAACCCCACCAAACCAAGGTTCATACTTATTTTGAAAGCAAAAAGAAACTTAAAATAAAGTAAAACAAAACAGTGTTGCTATACAAGCAAAATTCTTCTTAAAAATAACACTGCCCCCAAATTAATTCCATGGAAATGAAATATGCTCACATTACAATGAAAAAAGTGGAAATAAAAGAATAAAAACAATATAAAACAATGACTGCCACTATCAATGGGAAAAACACATTATCTTCAAAAAGGACTCGATTCTGTCTAAGTAGCAGCCAAACTAAAACATGGCTGAGTATAACATTAACAAATCCTAATATAATTGTCACTATACTTCCTAAATATGTCAACAAATGAACTGACATGACAATTAATAAAGATTAAAAAGTACTGTAGAATTAGACTAAAACACCTATGAGGCACTCTACTGATAAAACTTGTGCAAAAGCCCTCTTCACTAGAAGGTAAGGCAATTCACGTAACACTTTAAAGTTGATGAGATACTCTACTCCAAATGACTGAATGTTAGTGTTGGTGTGGTTGTGTATGTACACATGTATTTGGACTTCATTTAGGTAGCTGAAGTCTTGTTTCACTGCAGAAATGATCAGATCTTCTGTTTCATTGTATCAAGTCTAGTTGAAACAAATGTAGGTAATATAGTAATACTGCAGTCAAGTGGGACTCGGGAGGTGCCCCCCCCCACTGCTGAGCAGGCATCCTCCATGGGAATGGACCTATTAGAGAACTTGGCCTCCCACAAGTACTTTGATTTCTCATTTTAATATTATTTCCGTTGATTGGAACCCAATTGTTTAGGACTATACTAATAGCAAACCAGTAATCAACCATAAGTAGTGTCTCTGTGTGTCTCTGTGTGTCTGTGTGTGTGTGTGTGTGTGTGTGTGTGTGTGTGTGTGTGTGTGTGTGTGTGTGTGTGTGTGTGTGTGTGTGTGTAAATTCATTCCATATACTTATCTATGTATTATATATTTTTTTGTGATTTATATACCCGCAATACCTTGCACCATATGGTAGAGAAGAAGTCTAAAGATGAGTGGTGAAGCTATGAGTTACATTAAGGCAATTTTTCATTCTGAGCAAAAAGATTTTTTTTTTTAATTTAGAAGACCGCAGTGGATATTGCAAAAATAGTGCATACAAAATACTGGGATTTATTTTCATATTTTGCCCATCATTCAGAAAAACAGCAGGTCTGTGTATAAATATAGTGTTCATTTTGCATGCTAAACCATCTTTGTACTCATATTTCCAGTTATTGTGTTTTTAAAATTACTTGCACTGTTAAACAAATGTGAAAAAAGTTTTGCATGTCAACAGCAAAGTTTTTACATTTGTAAAATACTACTTGTTTTTTGTAAATATATTCATGCTGAATTTGGTAGAGGTGATTGTAGTGGACTTTCTGTGTGTACCATAAGAAAAAAAAACACACCGAGAATGTTTTTACAACTATCAGCTGCGAACATTGGGCCGGTGAAATAGTTGCAGAAAAACTTCACAAAAAAGTTAAATAACTGTAATATGTTCATACTAAGAAAATGTTATTGTTAAAACCTTAAGGAGAAAGCAAGTTTAGATACAAACTTTAGAAGAGATTATTTCTGAAAAGGGACAATTGTACCAGAGAGATTAAATGGTTAACTAATTAATAAATAAAATGAAGAAAACAATAAACTGTATAAAAAGTGAAAGGAGTTTCAGGATAAGACTTATCTGTCTGAAAGTAGGCTAACATTTTGGACTGTAAGCAGAGGCATAGAAGGGAATGTTAACCGTCCTAGGTACAAAAATGTGGGAAGACCAGTTTCCTTAAGTATATTAGTGGTAAGTTATATAAAATTATTAAAGTTTTTGATAAAGATTCAGTGGATCTGGGAGCAGAGCTGAGAGGAAATTTTGCAGAGTAATTTACATTAAGCCGGCATGATAGGAAATTATTTATGTATTTTACTTGTTTGTTTATTTATTGCATTTGTTTACTCGGATAATATGAGTGGGCAGAAAACTATCCCTTTTCAGTGGAAGCCTGGGGAGAAAAACTCCAGAAAAATGCCAATATTACATGGAGAACGTGGTTAACAGAGGTATGCAAGTAATCAGCAAATACAATTTAAACAGAACATCGTTAATTAATGACAGCATCATGTGACAAGTTTATTTAACTTTTTCCAGTGAGAAAAGTGCTGGAAAAATACATAAAGAGCATAATAAACAGAGTTTATGAGGTAAGATATTTGCCCTTGAGGCTGAAGAAATGTCAGTAATAAGCAGCAGCTGAACACTGGACCCATCTCAGTTTGGATTTGTCAAGGGTAGGTCATGCTTACTGAACCTGGTGGACTTTTTTGAAAGTTACCAAAGCTATGGATGAAGGCAAAACAGTACACATTGCATACCGTCACCCGAGCAAAGCTTTTGACACAGCCCCCCCCCCCCCGGCATATTAGGAAAGCTAAATAAAGCTGGACTAAACCCCTATATCACCTGCTGGAGTACCAAATGGCTCACAGATAGGATGCAAATGATCAAAATAGGGGACATACCTCCACAAAGAGACCACCATTCACCAGTGGAGTCCCCAGGGTTCTATGCTGGGACCTCTCCTTTTTGGCATGTACTTTTCTGAAGTAAAATTCAGTGCGAGAGGATGCTGGTTTGCAGATGACTCGGTGACAGTTCCTAGCTTTCAATCTCCAAATGACTTAACCATCCTGCAGGAAAGTTTGTCCCAAATGTATAACTGGTGCCAAAATCATGGAAACTAAATGCCAAAAATGCATTATTGCATCCTTTGGGAAGTCCTCTACCCCTGGACCTACCACACTGACAATATGCCCCTAAGAGCTGACCCACTACATTCAGGATTTGGTAACCTATGTAGACAGTGACCTAATGTTTGACCAACATGTATCCATTGTTGGTAGAAAGTCCTTCTGTATTGCACAACTTGTAAATAAAGGGATTGGGTCTAGATCTAGGGATGTCATTGCCTTCCTTTTCTCAGCCAGTCCTTGAATAAAAATGTATCTGTCCAGCCACATGCATCAACTGGAACACACATAGATATACCTTACTGAAAGGATACAAGGCCTAAATAATGTGTCCTACATGGACCAACTCAAAGCCCTGTCACTGTAGCTTGTATCTGACAGACTGCTTAGAGGTGACCTGTGTCTGGCATACAAGGCATCCTCTGACCCTTTACTGATGGATATACTGCACATCAGCAAGTCAAATGATATCAGAAATGCTCAGTTCTGAGATCTAAATGTCTTCTACAGCATCAGCAGAATGGTTTGGAGGGACAGGTATATTTGAGGATACAGATGTTCTGGATCAGGCTCTCCATCCACATAAAACCAAGCTCATTCCTGTCTATATTCAAGCACAGCTTGTATCTATGGATGGAAAACGGAAAATTTACCCCAGGACTGCCCCCATACTACTAATGGAGGCTTGGGGAAAACTGCTCCACATGTAAAGTTTACAGGAAGTATATCAATTCAAAGTACAACAGAATGCATACAGGAATCGTAAAAATAGATTATTCTCTGGTATAGTATAAGCAGTTCAAAATGGGTACAAAATGAAATAAAGTAAATATTAGTGTAGGTTATTTAGGAGTTTATAGGTTTGTTAGGAAAAAAGTTGTAAAAGATGAAATATAACAGGCAGTTGTGAGATTGAACATGGAAGCTGGTTAAAATGTGGATAGGATTGTAGCTAGAAGTTGGTTAAGGAGACAGTGATGCTGGAGAAAAAGTGAAGGATTAGCATTGAGAGCAATGGATGACAAAATGAACAGTTAAAATGATGTCTATGATGTAGGTTATTTAGTGGAATCAGATTTTAAGCTAAGAGGTAGTGTTAGAGGGGAAGTCTTTTGTGATGTATAGGTGTTGAGTGCAAAGTATTTAGTGGGAAGAATGTGGGATGAGAGGTAAAGAAGTAAAAACCTTGTATAGTGGGTAGATAGGGTCTGGGGAGAGAGTTCAGGGAAGGGGAGGAGCTAAGGATCAAGGAGGAATAATTTGGTTGAGAGACTTGGACAATTAACTGTTAGTAGTTGCAACTTAAAAAATGGTGGTGCCCTGTGTGGCTGCAGCTGTGTCAGCTCATTCTAGAGATATGCATATTTTGTCGTCTTTTGCAGAGAAAATCTCAAAAAAAAAAATCAAGTTTCTGCACTTCCAGTTGAAGGTACAATAACTTATAGTGGACAGAAGTTACTAGATATTAAATAGTAGACATCTACATATTGCTGGTTGGATGCCTTGGAATCTGCAGAGTATATGGGGCCTACTACTTGCACAGAGCTACAACAGCTGGGTATTTTAACTCCTCACACTCTAAAGTGACTGAAACTGGTAGAACAGATTTTTGGAATATGCTAGACGAGAAAAAAAAGAGATGAGAGAACAAGAAAAAGAGGTTGCAGAGCAGGTATTGATGTAAAGTTGCAAGCAAACCCCTACAGGTCTGTACTACCAGCTGTACTGCTAGCTAATGTGAGCTCACTGGATAGCAAGATGGAGTACTTAAGACTGGAACTCCTCAACAAGAACAAGGTGAGAAATACTTTGTTTATTTTTGATTACTGAGACATGGCTGCATGACCAGATAAATGATTGTGCAGTAAACTTAGATAATTTTATGCTGTTTTGGGCAGGCAAAAACATACACTGTGTAGAAAGGCCAGAGGATGTGGAGTTTGCATCTCTGTTAAAAGATGATGCAGCTACTGTGAAATCATACTATTAGACTACTGTGAGAACTTGTTCCTGTCCATTAAATGTGGACCATTTTACTTGCCCAGGGAGCTGAATTGGGTCAGTGTAACAGTGATGTATATCCCACCATGTGCTAATACCACTGAGGCTCTAAGTAAGCTATGCAATCACATGGGTGAGCTGCAGAGCAAAATCCTGACTTTGTACACGTGGCAGCTGGTGACTTTAATAAAGTAGATCTGAAAGAAGTACTACCATCAGTATGTGAATGTTTGTTTCTATAAGGGGTGATAATATACTGGACAAGGTGTAAATAAACTTAAAGAAAGCTTATAAGGCAGTGCAACTTCCACTAATGGGGAAGCTCTGGCCATAATACCATCTTGCTATTGCCAGCTTACAAATCTGCACTGGTTAGAGAAACCCACTAAGAAACAAATCTGGGTATGGCCAAGGGGGCTGTGGAGGCCCTCCAAAACTGCTTTGAAAGATCCAACTCGGATATGTTCAAGAATTTTCAAATCCAGTCATACAGCATATCTATTTCTCACCAATAATTAGTCCTCCTGTGTCCCAAACATCACCAAACCACTGCTGAAACCTACGCGGACCGCATAGTATATCCTGCACCCTGATCCACGGACACAACCCAAGCCAGTTATAATAACATAACAGTCTGCGACTTGTATGTATGTTTCTTACTCTGGATAACACTACTCTTTCCCAGCATTATCAGTAATTCTGTTACTCTTGTGTGCACATTTTAAATGACAAACCTAAAAGACCACAGTGATTTTTTTTTCCTTATACTGGAACCAGCTGCCTGCCCCCCACCCCTCTAATTTCTGTCTCTGTCAATTTCTTCTACAGCCTTTAATACAAGAAATTAAAGTTTTTTCTGTTTTTCCTCCTCCTAGGTTTAAACTTTTCCCCAACTTGCTTTCTACCCCAACCGAGATTCTTAGTCCTCTCCCTCTAACTCCTTTACCACTGTTTTACTTCACTTTGGTTTCTGTTGTGCTGTATCTGTATCCTACCCTGCACTCTGTTCCAGCTCTGCTCCTCCCCTTCCCAACCACGCTTTTTAAATTAGGGATCTTTCTGTTTCTTTTTTTTCTCTTCCTTGCCTCTCTTCTCCCTGAAAAACGCTGCACTGGATAGTTTCCCTTACTGATTGTTTGCTTTTTGTACAAATTACTGTGACCAAGGTGTAGCCCCACTCCATTCGCCCTCGCCATGCTCTGGCTCACTCTGCTGCTCTACCCTATCCCCTTTCCCACCCACCCCTGACATCATCGGATTTAGACTCTACACTAATTAACTACACCCCACCCCTCCAATTGTAATGTTCTAACTTTCCCCTCCTCCTTTAGTATTTGCATATTTCTAATTTACCTAATTTCCACTTTCCCTGTATCTCATTCCATCATGAAACACTTTTTTGCTTAAACATCCCACTACTTTTTGCTTTCTCACCTGTCCTCCTAGGATATCATCCTTAAAGACTCTCATGTTTCCCCTACTCTTTCCTGTTCTCTTCATAACCTTACTACTCTCCCTTCTATTTACATTTCAGCATCACTCTTTACTACCTCCCTGTTTCACCTTTTATAAAGTAAAATTTCTCTCTCCTACACACACCAAGCGCAAACTCAAATTTCTCTACCGTAGCCCATACCCATTTCAGTTACAACATCCCTCACACTTCACAAGCACACTCCACGTAGCAGGAGATATTCACCCCAACCCAGCCCCCTCACTCCCCTCAACCAGCCCTAGTTTCCTCCCCTCCTCTTCACTCTCTCCTAAAAACACACCCATCCCTACTACCCAACCCACCACTCATAAAACCCTTGACATTTTCTCTATTAATATGCAGAGTTTTCTTAGTTAAACAACTGATTTACACTCCTGGATAACCCAACACTCTTCCCATAGTCTAACATTAACAGAAACCTGGTTAAAACCTCACATAGCCAATAATTAGATACTTCCCCGAGGCTACAAAATCCTTTGATTAGATAGACAAATTAAAAAAGGTGGTGGTGTTGCTATTCTCTGTTCAGACTTTCTTAATATCTCACCCTTACAAACACCACTACCAAGCTTTCACCACACAGAACTAATCATATTAAACTGTCAAACTCCCACAAAAAGTTCCACATTGGCTCAATTTACATCCCACTAGGCAATTAACATGCCTGTCCTGGAAAACGTACTTTCCTGGCTGACTGAAAACATCTCCTGTGAAACTTATCCTTCTGGGAGATGTCAACATAGACTAGTCAAAGCTTATATCTGACCCCCCCTCCCAATGTAGCTGTAAATCTCTATGGGTTCAGACAACCTATCACACCCTGCTATTTTATATTATAAAGCTACTGGTACCACTACCATCCTTGACTGGAGCCTCACTAACAAACTCTTATCTCTACCATAACCTTCACCCCCTACCAGACTTCCTTAGTGACCACCTTCCCATTCACATCCAAAGATACTCTATCCCAATACCCAAATCCCATTTTTACAGACACTGCCATAAATTCTTCTTTCAGTGCTGACTCCTTTAACTCTACTCTTGCATCCATTAATTTGTCCTTCCTTCACCACCTTCCCCTTGGCAAAGCCATAGATGCATTTAACCAAACCTTCCTCTGGACTCAGTTGACCCCCAAAGAAAAATTAGATTTAAAGTCAACCATGCACCTTAGTTATCTAGAGAGACATACTCCCTCATACACAAAAGTGACAGTATATGGAAAGCCTGGCAGAAAGCCAAATTCTTAACTCTACTACAAAGAGTTTAGAAATCTCACTAAAAAACATGTGCATCAAGACAAGAAAAACTTCTATAATTGCCAATCACCTCTGCAACCCATAAAATTCTACATCCCAGCAACCCCTTTACCCCAAACCCCTTCCCTAACAACTCGCCTCTTGAGACAACAACCCTCTTCAATAACTACTTCATAGATACCATCCAAAAACAAACTTGTGCTGAACAAAACACTTGTTCATCCCACTCTACAAAGAGTAATAAGATCTCTTTCTCCCTTAAACCTTTTCCCACCTCCTATATCAAATCTGTTCTCCATAAAATTAAGCCTTGTTCCCCATCAACTGACAAACTACCTCCTCTCTTCCTCAAATTAGCAACTGACAACATTGCTTTTCCTATCTCTGTACTTATTAATAGATCAATTCAAAAAAACATAGTTCTAACTTTTGGAAGTCCTTTACCATACCACTGCACAAAGGAGGTAACTCCACAGACCCCTCTAACTTCTGAACAATAGCCATCTTATCTCCTCTTTCAAAAATGTTAGAAAGGTGTGTCCACACTCGACTCCTTAACTACCTTATACAGGAAAACCTTTTAACCCCCGCACAACACAGTTTCCGACCCAACCACACTACTGCTACTGCCCTCCTTTCTTTCATGCAGACTGTTGTATAGACAAGAGACAATACCCAACTTGTATCATGTCTCTTCCTCGATCTATCCAAAGCTTTCAATACAGTGTCCCACTCTAAACTTATTTCAAAACTAACTGATCTTAACCTCTCTACTGCCACAGTGCAGTGGTTCTCCAACTACCTGTCTAATAGACTACAATCTGTTAATGGCTTGCTTCATGCTCTCCCTTCCAACCTGTAAATACAGAGGTTCCACAGGGCTCCATCCTAGGCCCCCTTCTATTCAATATCTTTACCAAAAACCGTCATTCTGCCTGCAACCACTCTACTTTTATCCAGTATGCTGATGACTCGACACTCCTCACATCCTCGGATAACTTGTCTCAGCTCCTTTCTCTTTACACAAGACACCTTCAATTCCATTGAAAAATGGCTCAGTGAAAACCAGCTTATCCTAAACCCTAAGAAAACTAAACTTTTACTCTTCCTTCCTAATGCACTATTGGTTCATAAATTCACCTTCTCCATCTCCTCTCTTGATAATACTATCATCACAGCAGATCCCAATACAAAACTCCTTGGCAGTATTATAGATGACCAGCTTAAATTCGATTACCATGTCCACCAGACCATAAAGAAGACCCATCAAAAATTAGGACTATTATATCGCAACAAAACATTCCTTACTCCTGAAACGAAACTATCCCTAGCAAGAACATTCTTTCTACCTGGCATTCTCTATGCTGTTCCCATTCTTATAAACCTTCAAACCACTTTAATCACCCAACTAGAGCAAGCCTGTAATAAAATTGCCAAATTTGCCACTTACAATGGTGAGATCTGTAGGGTTGCCATTTCATTAAAACAACTCCATTGGCCTGAATACTGCAATCAACTACTTTTAGCACAACTTCAAATCACTCACTCCATCCTCTACAAACCCACAGCCTGCCCCTCCCTCTCAACACTAGTCTCATTCTCTATCCCCATCAGACCGCTCAGAAGGTCCATAAATCTCATTACCACAATGTCTCCTTAGCCTGGAATAAACTTCCTTTTAACATTAGAAGCATCTCTAACAGTAACCAATTCAAAAAGCAACTAAAACTACTTTCTTAATTCATGGATCTGTCCATGTCAGGAACCTACCTAAAACCCCCACCCCTTCCCAACCTTATCTGTCTACCCACCTGTCTTCCTTCTCAGATATAGTCTCTACTTAGTGATATTCACATCTATCTTCCCTGTATATACAGTGTATTTAGATACAATGTAAGTTGAGCTTCATACTACTGCACTCTACTAGTACTAAATTTTCAATTGTACTTTTACTTGGGCTACTTCCACCTACACAGTCCTCTGATTTACTGAGACTTGATCATAATTTTACACTGCACACAGTCTAGAGATGTTTTTGCCAGATGTAAATTGATGCTGTATTCACACAGTGATGCCTGCTTACCTGTTCATTGTAAACTCAAAACTGCAACTACTATGTATTGTTTTTTAGATATCATGTTTTTATTGTACTTGTTATAAATATATGTATTGGAGCTTTTCTCCTCGGATCTCCACTGAAAATGGGCTTCTGGCTCAGCTGGACTAACCCACTTAACAAATGTCAAATAAATAAATACATACATATGTACATAAATTAAATAGCCTAGTACCAACCAATGAACCTATCGGCCCTAGGGCCTATACAAGCCTAGCCATAACAATTCCCTGGATATAGGTTCATAGGATTAAATTGAATTAAATTTAAATAAATAAATAAATAAAGGAGGCTAAGAGGGAGTGTGGCAGAAAGGTACAGAGCCACTTTGAAGACATGAAAGGTGCAAGGAGACTATGGCAAGCCATACAGGAGATCACTGGCTACAAAATCAGGTCATCACAGTGTGAGGACAGCATCAAATTCCTGGACAGTTTCCTCAAATCTGCCAAAGAAGATGTTCAAAGAAACAACAGGTTGGCACTAAAGCTACCCACTGATGAGAAGGATGAAGTACTCAGCCTCAGCACAGAGGAGGTAAGAAGAGAGCTAAGGAGAGTGAACCTCAGGAAGGCTGCTGGCCCAGACAACATACTGGGCAAGGTGTTAAAAGGCTATGCTGACCAACTATGCACAGTGTCAAGGAAATATTTAACACCTCCCTTGCCATGGCAAAAGTACCGTCATCCTACAAGGAAACTAACATCATCCCTCTATCTAAGAAAACTATTCCCTTCAGCCCTAATGACTACAGACCACTTGCTCTGACATCCATTGTTATGAAATGTTTTGAGCGGCTGATCAAAAAGCATCTTTCATCATGCTTACCTCCTGATTTTGACCCTGTGCAGTTTGCATACAGAGCTAACCGATCCATGGCTGATGCCATATCAGTAGCACTACACATCTCCCCTGAGTATTTAAATGGCAAAGACAACTATGTGAGGATGCTGTTCATAGTCTTCAGCTCTGCATTTAATATGGTGGTACCAATGCAGCTGATAGAAAAACTGGCACATTTAGGAATCAGTAAACATCTCTGTAACTGGATCCAAGACTTCCTGATTGAGAGACCACAGAGGTTGTGTTCAGGTAAGAACACATCAAAGTACATCACAATTAACACCGGGGTTCCCCAGGTGTGTGTTCTCAGCCCACTGTTATTCACCATCCTGAGCCACAACTGCTATGCTAAGCACAAGCCCAACCATATCATCAAGTTTGCTGATGACACCACAGTCATGGGGCTCTTCAGAGAGGAGGTGGCATCTCTGATCAGTTCGTGTGAGGTGATCAACCTTGACCTGAATGTAAGCAAGAACAAAGAGATTATCATCGACTTCAGGAAAAGGAGAACAAACCACTCAGTGCTCAGGATCAATGGTGAGAGTGTGGAAAAGGTTAAGAATATGAAATTCCTGGGTGTACACATATCAAAGGATCTCTTCTGGTCGGGAAACGCCACCCAACTGGTCAAGAAAGTGCACCAACATTTCCACTTTTTAAGAAGGCTGAAAAAAGCTAAGCGTCCTCCTAGAGGTGCAATAGAGAGCATCCTCACCTGCAATTTCGCAGTGTGGTTTGGAAGCTGCATAATTGCAGAAAGGAAGGCACTACAAAGAGTGGTGAGGTTTGCAAGAGAAGGTAACAGGTTCCAGTCTTCCATCAATACAGCATCTTTATTCTGCAAGAAACATCCGAAAGGCCACCAAAATAATACGGATAACACGCATCATGCTCATGGACTGTTTGGCTATCTGGCATCAGGCAGGAGATATCGTAGCATCTGGTATCAGGCAGGAGATATCGTAGCATCTGCTGCAGAACTACAAGATTCAGTACAATTTCTACCCTACAGCGATTAGACTTCTGAACTCAGGCACTTGTCCCAAAGGTTGGGACACATAAATTAATTTTTTATTTATTTGTGCAATATATATACTTAATATATTGCAAGTAAGTGCAATATTTCTGTATTGTATCCATAGCCAGTATTATTTAACTCACTCAAGTGCAATATTAAACAAATAACTTGGGCATTTCAATCTGTAGTGTGTTTCTTACTTTAATTAGGACAGTTTAACTCAGGGGAGGGTATTATTTTCATATATGAGTATTGGTAAATGTCTCTGCACTTTCTTGCATGTATTGGGGTAGTATTGTATTTGTTAGTTATGTTTATTTTTCTACTTTTAAGTTTTGTTTCACTTTGATGCACGAAATTTCATTTAGGCTACACGTGTATAGTTTTAAATGACAAAGTTTACTTTTATTTCCCTTAACCGTGCACAGCCAGGTATTGTTTAGGTGGTGGTGTCTGAGTTGTGTGTAACAGTAGCACAGCCATGTATTGTTTAGGTGTTTGAGTTGTGTTTTGAACATGGGTAGTTTATGCATTGCTTTGTTTGGGTAAGGGATAAAGTGCCAGATTTTAGAGATGTAATTAGAGTAGAGAGAGTCACCAGTGGTATTGTAAGATTTTGTAACAAGCAAGAGCGATTTGTTGGCTGATCTTGGGTCTGTGCTACTCTGGTAAAACTGGAGCATCTTTGGTAGTACTGGGCATTTCTGTTTATGAACAGTGATTTAATTGGGAAAATGTTAAATAGTGGAGTAATTATAGCCAGTGTAGTTCTCTTTGTGCAGTGCACTGGTGTTCTATAGTTCGCTTAGTGCAGTGGTGTTCCCTATGTGGAGTATTTGTAGCTAATTTGGCATATTCTGTTATATTTGCTTCTGATTTTAATTTTTTTGTTCTATAAAAGTTAGTAAGAATTGGTGAGGCATTCAGTAGAGGAGAAAGCAGATAGGTTTTGGATAGTGTGCATCTAGTTGAGTCTGCAAGATATGACTTTATCCTACAGAGCAACCCAAAAAACTCCTGAAACTAAAGTTTGATCAACATCTATTTCAAGTTTTCACTAATTAGTACACCAAACAGTTTTGTTTCGGATACTGTTTCTATTTTTGTGTTTATTGGATGAGTAGATGTGAAAGGAGGATGTTAATTCCATATATTTGTAGATGTAAAAAGCAGTAATTTAGTTTTATTAGGCTAAAATAAAAGATGGGAGCTGGTTAACCAGGATTTGACTGCAGTGAAAGAGAGCTGAATTATTTCTTGTAGTTTTGGAAGGGTTTGTGCTGAGCAGATTTGTGGAATCATCTGAGTATTGCACAGTTTACGAAAGACTGGTTTATTTGTGTAGCTTATTTGTTAAATAGGAGTGATCCTTCGATTGATCCCTGTGGGACTCCTACAGTGATAGGGTTGCCACCTTTTCAAATGGCCAAAGTGGGACATTTGTTTTGTAGAAACGTCATATTTTGCAGGGCAAAACATACCCATGGCCAGTACAAAGGACTGAACTTCACTTTTTTGCCTGAATAAAAGCCTATTCATATAGCATTTTAGTTGCTTATCCTGTTTCTTATAACATTTAGGTGTTTCAGATACAAAATAACTGTTTTATGCAACTATTAAAGAAAATATAGGAAATATTTTTGTCCTAAAAACTAAGGACATTTGCCATTTTTTTTCAATTTTTTTGCAGGACACAATTGCCCAATGAGGGACTGTCCCTCGCAAAGTGGGACAGGTGGTAACCCTATACAATGACTGGCAAGAGAGGGAAAGATTTCTACTGCCATTTAACTGCATGTTGCCAACCGGTTAAGTTGCTGAGAAACCATGAAAGTAATGAGTGGCTAAGTCACAGGGATGATGATTTAGTGAGGAGATTTCGATGAAAGATTGTATTGAATGCTGTAAACAGATCAATAAAGAAGGAAGAGACTATTTTTGTTTTGGTTGATAGTGCTAGTAAAACCTAAGGAGTGTGGTTTTAGTACCCTAGTTTGGCTGGAAACTGTTGTATATTCGTTAAAAGGTTGTTTACTGTTGAAGTAATCAGTATGGATACATTTTTTCTAGTATTTTGGATAGGGGATATAATAGCTGTAGGTCTGTAGTTTGAGATTTTGGTAGGGTTTCCACCTTTGTGCAGGTAAATGGTATAGAATGATTTTCCATATTGCTGGGATGGGGTTTTCTGTAACTTGAGTGGTCAATGGGTATATAGATAAGGTATTAAAGTGTCTGCTGCTAGCTTTAGGTATTTGGCAGGTACTTTCTCAGCTGCTAAGGTAGTTGTTTAAGTTTGCTCAGAAGTTTGGACAGTTTGAAATGGTGTTGTTGGAGGATTTGGGGTAGTTAGGAAAAGTTTGTACTTTACTTTTGGTTAGTGACAGAATACAGTTGGTGAAATATGAGTTAAATTGTGTTGCTATACTGTCTTTGATAGGTTTTGGGGTTGGTGTGAAGGATTGGCCAAGTTGGAGAAATGGAGAAGTGTTTGTTTTTTTTTTTTTTTTTTTTTGGGGGGTGCAAAATGTTTTGGGACTTATTTTGAATTGACAATTAGTGTAGTATGAATGCGTATCTTTTTTGAATGATCTATATGCTAACTACAATTTTGTAGGGTTTCTTGGGTTTTGTTTGCGTACTGCTGTTTATCATATTGATCACTGCTGCAGTAGTTTTAGCTATATGGGTTAAGCTAAGCATATGACAGTCGGGCACCTTCCATGAAGCCAAACTGTCAAGCAGCTTGAGCTGACTATAAAAGACAGGTCTGGCTATGAGGCCCTTCAGAGCTTTACTGTAGCCATAGAGTACACTCGTCTGAGTCTTTTGAGGATCGATGATTGGGTTGTGCTTTTCTTAGCTGGGCAGATAAGTTCTCTTTGGTGGGGGGGGATTTCCATTTTCTTAATTCTGTTGATGCTTTTGTTGTTTTCCTCTTCAGGAAAGTTATTTTAAAGCTAGGAGTGTTGTGTTTTAACAGACTGTATCATACTTTTAAACTGAGTTTTTTTTTCTATCACTTTAAAAGTTATGTAAAGTAACTGAAAACATTTCTTTCTGTGGAGAAATTGCCAGCCTCACAAAAGCAAAATAAGCATGTAGTTTTAAAGTGTTTTTTACTGTGTTTTCTGTCAAAAAAGTAACTTTTTGTGGACTGGTAGTGTTTACTGGCATTTGCTGCACCATTTTTGGCTTGAAAATGTAACGGGTTACCAGTCCTTCAGTCCTTCTTCCTGCCACAGAAAGAAAAAAATAAACAAACAGCCTTTGCCATCACAGCAGGCTGGTAATTTGCCTTGGCTTCTGGTAGGTGACTCCGCTATGGCCATTGTTTGTACATCGGACTGCTCATCATTTACCCCAGATTCCTCTTGTTTGGCACCTATAGCCACTATGGACCAGGGGTTAGCCAAGTCCTCTGTGGCTGTTGGGTCTCCTCGGTGGGTAAGGGAGAGCCATTCTTGTTAGTCCTGGAAGAGGGAACAGGGTAGGTTTCTCAGTTGTGTCAGAATGCTGTGCCCATCTATGGAGAAGCCCTTGCTGCCATTAACAACACTGTTGGCCCATTTTTTCCTGTCAAAGAGAAACAGAAAACGAAACAAGCATCTATTTCTCAGTTTTCTTTGTATAGGAGTAAGTTTACCATATCTGGATCTGTTTAATTCAGGCTACTGATCCTTCTTGTAAAGTAGTTGCCTCTAAAATTAAGAGGAATTCCTATTTTCCTGAAGAGATTCAAAATTATGAATCTGAGCTGGATGATGCGGGGATGTATTCATGGATTTTTCTTCAGATTTTTGACTCTGACTCAGAACAGACCTCAGTTTCTGATCTCTCTGTGGGGGGGGGGGTCTCTCTGTGGGGGGGGGGTCTCTTTCTCTGAGTCTATTTCTAGAATGTAAGAAATCCAAGCAGGCAAAGGACACGCATGTCATAAAACCAAATTATTTATTTAGTAAAAAAACATGTAAGCGGTTTTGCATAGTACTCCTGCGCTTCAACGGGTGATGAAGCGTAGGAGTATTACGCGAAACCGCTTACATGTTTTTTACTAAATAAATCATTTGGTTTTATGACGTGCGTGTCCTTTGCCTGCTTGTATTTCTTGCATTATAGTTTTGGAGCCTGGTCTGGACTTTATCTGGTGCAGTGGGGGGGGGGGGGGGCGGCTGTATTTCTATAATGTGTGTCAGTGGAAGTACACTGAAGTTTCTCAGTCCCTCAGAAAATACTATCAGTTGTTACAGAAGGATTTTCCAGAACCTTCACCCACTCCTCCTGTTATATCTGCTTTAGAGGATGTGTAAGTTTTTGCCTGCAGTTTTCCCGATTGCCTTTTTTTAGGGCAGCTGGCTGATAGAATGTATAAAGTTTTAGTCTTTTAAATTTTTGTACACTATTCCCAATTGTTACCTCACAGCAAGAGGTTCTCCCGTTCGATTTTCAGCTTGGCTTGGGAGTGCCTTCTGTGTGGAGTCTGCATGCCCACCCTGTGGTTGGGTAGCATTCAAGAGATATGTGTGCGTAAATGGGTGTGCCTTCATTGAAGGTTGGGCGTTGAGCTGGCAATCATTAGCAGGACGGAGTTCCACTGTGGCGACTCCCTACCGGGAAAAAGCCGAAAGACAACAACAACAACATTCCCAAACCTAACCTAGCAGCTGTAGCTTTAGTTGAGTCCACTACTGTTAAGCACTTTGTTAATTCCAATCCTACTCTTTCTGATACTGAATGGAATGTATAGGAAAAATGCAACTTTGATTTTTGGAATTTTGAATCGTCTTGTCAAGCTTGTTTGTCACAGTTTTTGTTCTCACAAATTGTGAAATTACGAGGAGTATGTATCTCTGCAGTTCTTTCTTGTGAGGGAAAATCTGCTTTTAAGTAACTTGTCTTTTTTTCTATTGCACAGGTCACTACACCGTGTGTGTATGTCTTTATTGATAATGTCTTCCTGGGCTATGGCCAATGCTACTGCTTTCTGAGGAGGTCTGCATGGCTGCATTCTCAGAAACCTCCTAAATGGTGATAAGAATGCGATTTTAAATTCACTCTTTGATGGAGATTGTGTCTGTCCCCTCTGCTGTGGAGGTGATCAAAACATATGATGAAAGGGGCAAGCTGATCAAAGATTTTTCAGACCTCCTTTTCCATATTTTCCAGGGAATTTTCTATCACCTCATCCAATTTTGCCAAAAAAAAATAAACAGTCTTTACAAAATGCAAGTAAGAAGACGTTTATGATGAAATGGCAAGAGGGTTCCAAAAGGAATTATCGAACCTCCCAAAACCACAGTCCAACTATTAAAGGACAACAATGGGATTCTGTTATTAAATGCTCAACTTCTGTCCTTTTTCTCCCTTTACTGCCCCTGCTATGAATAAACAACAACACAGCATTTAAAATATTTTACGTTGACTGTCTCTCTCCACTAGAACAGTACCTTACTGGACTGTGGTGGTTTCACTTTCAAAAAACTTTTATCCCGCCCTGGAAAAGCTTGCTGCAGTCTCCAATTCATTGATGTCATCAAGGCCAATGAATACAGGTAGTTTTTTGGCCAATTCCTTTCTCAAAATGACATCACCACAACCATCCTAAAAACCCACTAAGGCTGTGAGGTCACAGTTCTGTGGTCCTTCCCCTACCCATACAGAAAGTAAAGGCTAGAACAAGGAAACAGTACATGAGTCAAGTCTCCTGCTGTGAGCTGTCAATCTTAGCAGGTAATGGCTCAAATTACCCTTGGCACTTTGACAGCTAAGAAAGTTAGATGTGAAGGAGGATGGGAGATGAGTCAAAGAATTTCAATTCAGGCTTCACAAAAGACTGCAATTTAGCCATTCTAAAAACAAGCAGCAGCAAAAAGCACTTTGAAAGTCTGTTCTGTGACATTTATACTGTTTGCTTTAAGTAGTCATTGAATGGCATGAAAATGTTACTTGCACTGCTACAGTCAGTTAGTTGTATGCATGTAAAATCAATGCAGTGATGGGAGCTTTAGGAAGAAAGAGGCCTACGTGATGTAATTTTTTACAGTCAACACTGCATTGTGAGATACCTAGAGGCAAACTAAACAATCAGAATTACTTCAATATGCCAGACCCCATGTGGTCAGACTCAGAAATTGCGTATAAAAATATTTAAAACCCTGTAAATAATCCCAGAGTGGTGATAACATGTAGGAAACACCAAACCATGATGAAATAAACGTTTTTTGAGTACGTGGATGCATTTCTCCTTTAAATAGACCTTGCTACCCCCTCCCATCCTGACCCCTGTTTTTCTTCCAGAAAGTCTGAATCTCCATTTTGATCTTTGACAATGGATTATTTCAGACAAGTGGGTTGTGAAAATCCTTCATCAAGGTTACCAGATGGCAGTGGAAAAAAATATTCCTTCCCAGGTCTCCTTCCTCATCCTCCAGATCAGATTGTTTTGTTTCCACCAAAACTCCATTACGTGCTGTTCCAAGGAGTAATAGAACCAGTTCCTTCTTCCCAGATGGTGAAGGGTTTTTATACAAAGATGTTCTAGTGCAAAAGAAAGAAAATGTTTGGAGGCCATTTCTGGATCTTTATTTCCCAAACCTGTTTGTGATAGCGCCCAAATTAAAATTGTCATTTCACAATCTGTTACCTCTTCTTCCTCCTCTTTCAAGGTTCTTGGCAACACTAGACTTAAATATGCTTACCATCATATCCTTGTAATCCAGACTTCAGATGTTTCCTAAGGTTTTGTGTGTCTGGATCACATTATCAGTTCTCTACCTTTCCTTTTGGACTACCCAGTTGCATAAAGAGTGTTGTCAAAGTGTCTAGCTCCATTTATAGATCATTGCAGGCTACAGGGCATCCTCATTTTGACATATTTAGATGACTTGTTTGTCTTTACAGAACCTTTTTCAAAGTGTCAGGAATCTCTGTTTCTTGGGTGAGAGATCTCTTAGAAAAGCTGGGATACCAAGTGAGCACTGAAAAGTCTTGACTCCTTCACACTGGATTGTATTGTATTCCTTGGATGCCAACTAGATACTTCAGTTCAAAGAGTCTTTCTTCCACAGGAAAAAGCTGTTTCTCTAGATCTGTTTCAAAGGTTTTCCACCCAGACTTCAGTCACTGAAAGGGAATAACTTGGGATTTTGCGTCTCATGGCATCTTCTCATGATATTCCTGGCAAGACTCCATATGAGAAGATATAGCAGTATTTGAAATCTGTGTGGTCCCAACATCAACACCATTCATTTTTTCAAATTCCACTGCTGGGGTTTGAGAAATCCTTTGGTGGAGACATGTCCTTAAATCTAGGTTTCCCCTTCTCCCTGTCTGCTCCAAAGTGTCATAACAGATACTTTGGACTTTGCTTGGGGAGTAGTTTCAGTAGGAATAAAATTGCAGGGGTATGGGACATCAAGTTCAGATGAAGCACATAATATCAAGCTTGCCCTGATCAAGGCAGAGAACTGTGAATATATATTTTTTTCCTTCCGTTGTTCTTTTTGGGCTCGGCTTCCCTCTGTCTGCTGGCAGGAAAGCTGTGAATGCTGTCCACCCAAATTTGTCTTTTGGTCAGCTCAGCTTAAGCCCCCTGACAGTTTAGGTGTGTGAAAGGTGCCCTAAAGCTTTGGTAGCTGTTTGGCTATTACATCCTTGGCAGGCTATAACCCATTTAACTAAGACTAGCAGTTATTTGAACATTTACTGATATAGTAAGTTTAATTTCTACAACTGTACTTTTTCAGGCTGTGTCTCCTTAGTTTAGTAACTGCATGGTATCTTGTGTTACCAAGGAGCTGGTGCAAATATTACCTATTTAGTTCTAATTGGTGCCATTTCATTTGGGATTTTTAAGAAGTTATTATAGTGGGTTACAGCAGAAATGGAGGGAGGAGATGAATGCTTGTTTGTTAAAGATTCTCAGATTGCATATTTAATTGTATGTTCTATTCAGATAGAGGCATTGGCTCACCGGGTATTTTGGGGAAATTGTCGCTAATAATACTGTGTGGGAGGCAACCAGCAAGATTTAGGTAAGAGGTTTTATTGGTTAATATCCAGTCTAGAATACATGGTCTGTTTTGGGATATTCAGTGGAGGATATTTTCTATGTTATTGCCTGGAGGCTTGTAGATTCCTATTGTAAATATAGGCCTTGTATTTATTTTGAATTTTGTGAGAATTATTTTTACACTGCCAATTTTTGGATGTTAAGGTTGAGAAGATCTACATCAATATGATTTTTATGCACAATGGTTATTCCACCTCCACACTTGCTTCTTCTGTCATGGCTGTATATATTATAGCCTAGGCATATGATTTAATTCTTATATTTCTGTTTTTTGCAGAGTTTCAGTTAAGAAAAATATGTCGGAGGAGTGTTGTACAAGTCCAGCACGGAATTCATATTTTGTATTTGGTATACTTGTCAGTTTCATCTATAGTAGGAACATCTGTCTCTTTAGAGAGAGAAAGTGTGTGTGTGTGTGTGTGTGTGTGTGTGTGTGTGTGTGTGTGTGTGTGTGTGTGTGTGTGTGTGTGTGTGTGTTACAAATTGGGGTTACACTATAGGGTGAGTTTGATTTGTTTTGAATATTTTTGGGTCTAGCATTTGGATATATATCACCACTAAGTTTGAGATGAGTTGATGAGCTTAATAGTAAATACATCCATTTTGTAGTTTGCAAGGGTATTTAAATTAGTGAAGATAAAGAAGATAAAGACCAGTTAAAAAGAAGAATGCATTGTCACTTGGGGAAGGGAAAACTGATTACAGTTAAATTTTTGTAGCACGACCATAACTTCTGCTAAAATTTTGTAGAATACTGCTGTCAAATGGATACTAACTCAAATGGGTGGAAACCCAGTGAGATCGAGATTGTGCTAGATACAAAACTAAATCTTAATGAATGTACTAATATTTATAGCAAGTGAGAAAAAGCTAATGAATAGCAATTTGTGCATATGACATAAATGTAGAGGCAATTCTGCTGTCTTGTGGTAAAAATCTTATAAAAAAACTGTAATGTGGAGCTTTAACCTGGACTCTTAAAAGAAAACTCTATGCAAAAATGTATGAAAGGATATAGAAAATCTTGACTAAGTAGTAGTTGTTATATAAGTGCCCTGAACCATAAAGACAGCCGAGTGTCTGAGACTGTTTGGCTTGCATTATGGCGCTGTGTAGCCTAGAGCAAGCGAAGACCTGTTTTGGCTGCATAAAGTATTTGAGTCTTGCATGATGAATTGTTTAGTTTTATAAAGAATGGAAAACTTACAAGTTAAAGGAAAAGTTCATAAGGGGAGCTATTTGAATAAATGTTTTTATTTAAAATGGTTTAATCCTTCTGTAATTTACTACCCAAAGAATAGAGTTAGTACATTGCAATTAAAAAAGTTACTGGCTGATCATGTGAGTGATGGCCAGAGCACGTTATGGTGATAATGATGGCAGCCTGAGCCCATTTGCATGCTGACCATTACTTCATATATTACTCATTCATAAAAACAGTAAAGAGCATTTATGTTGCAAGGTCCAACTTGGGTGCAGCCAAACGAATTTTCATTGTGTTGCATAGAGGTAATATGTCTTCTACTATAGTGCTAGCTTGTAGGTCATTTTTGTGCTTTCTACCTAAAAGTGTATGGCAAAGTGTGAGTGACATATTTTTGGATGAACTCTTCATTTTGCGGACTTAAAAAAAAAAAAAAAAAAAAATATATATATATATATATATATATATATATATATATATATATATAAAATCTATAGTCAGTATTTCAAACTCACATTTATTTGTGCACTTTTGACTAAATAAACTGCATTTGTTTTCTGATGCCTGTTTTATCCTATTGAGAATTACAGGGAAACCGAAACATACGTGGGAAACAGTGGGTGCAAGACGGAGCCAGTCTTCATTAGGATGTTGGTCCATCACAGGCTGCATGCACACACTTACCTAATGGAGTGCATGTATACCTATGGCAAGTTACAGGACCACAGATTTGCTTAATGGTATGTGTTTGGAATGTTGGAGGAAACTGGAACATCTGGTTGAATAAAATATAGATATTACTGTAAGTTAAAATACCAGTTGAAACAGATGCAGTTTTAAGGATCTGTTGAAGGTACCCATTGTGGAGGATACCCAAACCTGTTGAGAGGTAGTAAGTTCCAGAGATGCACAGCCGGATAAAAAAGTAGCAAATTCTAGAAGATTTGGATTTAGAAGCTGCTTTAGTGGCACAGCAAGGGGCACAGACTGAGTAGTATGAGATCAACAAAATGTGAGCATGACAGATCTAAAAATATCATATAGTAGTCTAGTCCAGATACAGATTTGCTGTTTCCAGGACTGTTTGTAAGCTTCTGAGCCCCTAAGCCTTTCTGTGTTGGAGGGAAGCCTTCTAGCTTAATTTTGTTTCTTAGAATGGGGCAATGCAGCAATTGCCTCATGTACACAGACAACCCTCTCCTTCTACCACCCAACACTGCAACCTGTGAGAGATGCACTTATATAGCCAAACTGGAAGCAAAGCTCTCCTCACCCAAGACTGGACTAGAGAGTCAAGAGGAGAAGGCAAACACTTGCACCACACTCATCACATAGTCCCTCAAAACCTACACCACCAAAACACGCACATAGAAACACAAAAACACACACCTACATTCACGGAGGATCTCAAAAATCTACCCAAGCAACGGGGACCTCCAAAGCAGAAACGCAAGCAATCTCCACCCCCTAACACAACCGAAATGACACATAGCCCACAAACTCAGTGTGCCACTCAACCACAGCCCATAAGGCATAACAATGTACCCAACACTCTCATCATAGGTGACTCTATAGTCAGGCACACTGATGTTCCACTCACCAGGCTAAACAAGGAGAAAGTTACTGTCAGCTGCCTGTTGGGTGCCAGGATCCGCCACATAGCTCATGCACTCAGGTCACTCCACAACAAGTACAAATATGACTCTGTTATTGTCCATGTTGGTGTGAATGACCTGAGACATACCTCCCTGGACTACATGAAGTGAGACATGGAGGAGCTGTCCGATCTTGTAGCCCAGGCAGGTATGACCCTAGCCCTGAGTAGCATTCCTGCCATCACCCAGAATGATACCACAGTACAAGGACAAAATGATTGACTTCAACAATTGGCTAAGCTTCTGGTGTCATTTCTAAGGGGATCCTGGGATGACATGATCTACAAACCACAATGCTTTGCCAGAGATGGCCTGCACCTGTCACCCTTGGGATTCCGGATACTAGCTAAGGCTCTTGCCAGCCCTATAGTGCCTTTTTTAGGCAAGGTTCAAATGACAAATTCACCACCATAATGGGTACAAGCAAGCAAAATCTGAGGGTAATGCTAGAAGTCTAAACCTCAAAATGCACTCACTCGAGGCACTCCTTAAAATGGTGAACATCAATATCTGTGCAGTGACCGAGACCTGGTTCAAGGCTCCAGAGAGCACCCCTGCATTACCAGGCTATAATTCATACCACACCTGTCGGCCACCTAACCTGGACCGAAACACTAAAGGTGGAGGCATGTCCATATTCATTAAGGATATCCACACCTCCAGGCTAGTTGCTCAGCATAATGCATCTGAGATTATGCAAGTGCAACTAACTCTGGGCAAGACAGCAATCCAAATTTTAGCTTGCTACAGATCCCCCACCATGCCCCAAGATTCCCACTCCTCATTTCTTGATACACTGGAAAATTATTAGGGTACAACCTAACACCCTAATAATGGGTGATTTCAACTACCCCACCATTAAGTGGGAAAACTACTCATGTACCAACTCTTGTGCTCAACGTTTTCTGGAATTCATAAATTCCAAAGCCTTGGCCCAGCTTATCCACATCCCCACCAGGGGCAGCAATGTCCTAGACCTGTTTATTACCAACATGAGCAACCGGTGTTCCACACCAGAAGTCAGTTCCTCGTTGGTCAGATCCGACCACAAGCTAATCACCCTAGACATCCACATCCCGCCCCCATTAGGGAAACCACTTTAAAAAATTTCTCCAAAGCCAACTTCACAAGACAGAAGTGGCAAACTTATTTATATGATTTCAAAGTTTGAAATCATATAAATAAATCTAACAAAAAGAGGTGTAGGTCTCAAAGCAGTGTTTGCTATTGAATGAGTGGGATAGACTTTGTACAAATAATTTTAGGTTATTCAGGACCACCATATTCCTTTTACCTCTCGTATACTAATATACAAGACATATATTTAACATGGATACAGAAAAATACAAATACAAGTTATTGTCAGGTCCTGTTAAGTTCCTGGTCCAGGGTATTAGTGGGTAGGCACTGGGAAGGGACAGGAATTATAGAATGCTTTCATAACATACCCCAGATAAGAAATCGACATAACTCAAAAAATCCACCCATATTTCAACACTACCTATACAAAATAAAGCTATATGAATGTGGGAAATAGATTCATGGAATATTAAAGGGCTTCAGAGCATGAAAAAAAGGAAACTCTTTCTTCATCTATTTCTGCAGGCTAAGGCGTGTTTTATACTACTCCAAGAAACTCACTTAACCAATGACCAATGGTCAGAGCATGAAAAAAAGGAAACTCTTTCTTCATCTATTTCTGCAGGCTAAGGCGTGTTTTATACTACTCCAAGAAACTCACTTAACCAATGACCAATGGTCAGAAATAAAAAAGAAAAAATGGATAAGAGAAATAATAGCCTCTGAAGGCAAAACCAATAGTGCTGCAGTTGTGATTATCATTAAGGACCAATATCAAGACAAAATTATAGAGTCCAGAACAGATAAAGAAGGTAGATGGTGCTATGTGATCTTATCAACTATCCATTATGATAAGCCCATTATTCTTCTCAATATATATGCACCCTGTTATAATCAACATTCCTTCTCTGCTTCATTATATCCTATCTTAAATAAATATAATAATCATTACATAATCATGGGGGGGACTGGAATGTTTATCAAAACCCTAAACAGGATAAATCAAGCACACAAAGATCATGTAATAACCAAGCAGTATTAACATTAAGCGAAGTTAAATATGACTTTAGGTTATATGATCCCTTTAAATATGGTAACAAAACTCATACCCCAAATGACTATACGTTTTACTCCAACTGTCACAAAATGTGGTCAAGAATAGACTTCTTTCTAATCTCGGAAACACTAACCAATCTTGATCCAACAGTAGATATACATGCCCGCTACCTATCAGACCATTCTAAAATTACATTAAAAATTCTCAAGAACTCTAGAACCAACACACCATATAGGGGATATAACTGGTCCTTAAACCCCAACCTCTTAAATAAAAAGGAAATAGTTCAGGAAATACAGGACATACTTAAAACCTCATTAATCAAGATAATAAAACAGCAATACCCACCAGATATTGAATGGGCAGCAACTAAGGCCCAGATAAGAGGTATCTTCGTCCAAAAAGCTTCATATTATAAAAAAATCCAACACAGAGAAGAACAGCTACTAGAGAGTAAAATCAAATCATTAGACCAATATTTAATAAAAAATCATAACACACAAACTGAATTAGAACTATTGAAATGTCAGAAAGAACTTTTCTTAATCCAAAATAATAGATTATCATTTCAAGAAACTAAAATACTTGCAAAATATGCGAACCATATACAAACTCCGTCACGAGCACTAGCAAGAATTATTAACCAGTCTAAAACCCCCTCCCAAATCCACAAAATTTGCTATAAGAATAAATCCTTTACAAGAACTGAAGATATTATTAACACATTTGAAATGATATACTTACAAGTCTATGGAGAACAAAAAAACTTATCCACATATGAAAATAATTATGACTTCCTACAAAAACTTAACTTTCCGAAAATTGATGAAAAACTACAAAAAGACCTAATAAAACCAATATCTATTGAAGAAATAACAACTACAATTAAAAAACTAAAACCACATAAAGCCCCTGATCCTGATGGCCTTATAGTGGAATTTTATAAAACATTCTACCTTATTATTGCTCAAATTCTATCACACGTTTTAAATTATATAATAAATAATACAATTAATTATATACATTTTAATGCATCCAAAACAATTTTTATTCCCAAAGAAAAATCAGATCCTCAGAACCCGGACAACTACAGACCTATATATCCCTTCTAAATATAGATACTAAAATTCTGACATCTATTCTGGCCAGTAGACTGAAGAAAATATCGAACATAATTATATCCAATGAACAGTCTGGCTTTTTGGCATCCAGACAAACCAGTGATAATACTTTAACACTACATACACTAATTTCATTTGCTAACCAAAAGAAACTAAACATGTAAGCACTCATTATAGATGCACAAAAGGCCTTTGATAGAGTTAATATAAAATTTTTACTACAGATCTTACCCTACTTTAATATACCCCAAAAATTCATTCTAACTCTACAAACATTATACAATAACCCATATACAACATTATATATAAATAAAACATGCTCCAAAAGAATTCAAATCAGAAATGGTACCCGACAAGGATGCCCTCTATCACCCCTATTATTTAACATGTACCTAGAACCCCTATTCCTATACATAAAACAAAATATATATCATAATGCCCCAATAATTTACGGTACCAAAATCACCTTATCAGCTTTCGCAGATGACCTTAACATATACTGTACAACACCTATCTCAGACACCAAAAAAATATTATCTGCCATTGAAGACTTTGCATTAATATCAAACTATAAAATAAACCTCAATAAAACCAGCATATTCCCTTTAAGAACTCTCACTTTTACCATTGATAGGCCAACTAAAAGCTGAAGAAAAGGTCAAATACATAGGAATTACATACTCTACAGATAATAAAGACTTTTATCTCAATAATATTAAACAAAATTGGGAACACATCTTAGCCGATCTAAAAAGATGGAAAAATTTGAAACTACCACCACTAGCAAAAGTTTCGATTATTAAAATGAATGTCTTGCCTAGACTGTTATACATTTTCAGGTCTGCACAGTTGCTAATACCCAAGAAATTTTTTAAACAAATACACACGGAATTCGCCAAATTTATTTGGGAACCAAAAAAAAGTAGAATATCTTATGATAAACTGATGACCCCCGAAAAACAAAGGTGGACTAGATCTACCTAATTTTGAGACTTACTACTTAATCATAAATGCAAATAGAACTCTAAGAATTGCAACCTACGATACGCAAAGCAATAATTGGTCCCTACACTGGTTAAAGATCTGTTTTAAATATATTAAAAATCTGAATATTAATCCCAAATCATTGCCCTTTTTAAACAGAGACAACACTAAAACATATAATATAATATAATGGAACCCATCAAAAATTATATAAAACTAACGCAAAATCTCTTTAGATCAGTAAATCTTATACATGATGATTCTAAAACCCTTCCATAAAAATCCTAACTTGAAAACTGATAACCAACTAATAGACCTGAAAAGATGCCCACTTATAATAAACTTATTACAAGATATAAATCCATACATAAATTGTTCGGCTCTTGAATTAAGACAACAACTGGGTCTTTCCAAATCTTATCTATTGATCTTGAGACAGATCAAAGAAATATCTACAAATTACTTTAAAAATCTAAACATCATTAAAGAGGAATTAACAAATTGTATATTACTATGGCAAGCCCTTTTACAAAACGCCAAATTTATAACATACTCATACAAATTGATAAAAGAAATCAAATATCAAAACCAGCTACTCTTAGCCAAATACTGGAAAGAAAAATTGCCACTAGTGGAAGAAAACAAAATAGCACAGGCAATTAATTTAACGACAAAATCCATTTCCCTGCAAAAGGCCAACTCATGATTTACAATGATGCTTACTACACACGCCTTAGCCTGCATAAATTTAACCCTACGAATTCTCCAAAGTGCCCACATTGCAAAGATGAAACTGCTGACCATTTGCATATGTTCTGGAGCTGTAAATGTATAAATAAACTTTGGAACTCACTGAAAATACAACTCCAAAAGATGGGATATCAAACAACAATGCTTACTTGGGAATTTATGGTATTACATATCCCCCCAAATAACCTATCTAAAACCCAAATTATCATCCTAATAAATATTTTTATGCTAATGAAACTTTACATAGCTACTAACTGGCTGACCCCATCTAAAACCTCATGGGAAAACTTTAGGACCTTAGCGATAAAACACATCTTAGCCCACAAATACATATTAAATAAACAAAACAAAAAGCCCTACAACTTGAAAACATGGGAACAAATATTTAATATTATACTGACATAAAACATAGAACCTGAACTACCTCTTCAATATACACAATACAAAACATAACAATATTTGAAACTACACTTTTACAAGATATTAACCCTGGAGAAAATAACATATAGATATATATATATATTTTTTTCTTTTTACTCTTAAGAGAGAATATGGAAGCATTCATGTAAATAATGTAAATATGTTGTAAGAATATTGTTAGAATTTCTGTTAGATCATCAATAGTATACCTTTTGAACAAATGCTCTGTAATGAACAAAAAAGAAAAACAATAAAAAATATTATTGAAAAAAGAAGTGGCAAACTTCACTACACCCATGCTGATGACAATAGAAGTATGACTGCTGAATCCTACACAAATGCACTTTTTAAGCACTTACACAAGCGCATGGATCGTGCAATCCCTAACCGAACCAAGATACTGTCCTCAAAAAAAGGAAGCCAATCTGGTGGTCCCCTGCCATAAACAAACTCTACAACAGAAGAAAGAAATTGCTGTTGCAAAAAGAGTAAAATCCCATGATTGGAGGAACTCCCTGGTCAGCCTCAGTAAGAAGCCGAGATCTCTCATACAATCCTCCAAAGCTAGTTACGAAAACAAAATCATCACTGATTCTAAAGACAACCACAAAGCATTCTGTAGCTATGTCAAGAATCTCAATGGCAACACTCAGATCTGCTCTGAGTTACAGCACAATGGCACTAAATATACAGAACCAGCTGATATTGCCAACATCCTGGCAGATAGGTTCAGTGCTAACTTTACCCCCTCTCATCCCCTAAAGGGCCTTTCTCTATACCAGAATAATGCAAATTTCCTGTAATCACAGCTGCCCAGGTAAAAAAACACACACTCCAAAGCCAAGAACACAGCATCCATATGACCTGACAACATCCCAGGCTGCGTTCTACATGAGCTACAGAACAAACTGGCACCCCACTTAAGTACTATGTTCAGTCATAGCCTCACCTCAGGCTTTGTGCCCACTGAATGGTGCACAGTGACTGTTATCCCACTCCACAAAGGGGGAGCCACCACAGACCCTGGAAACTACCGCCCCATTAGCCTGATGAGCCTGGTCTGCAAGGCTACGGAACATGGAACTTATAAGCAATGACATTGGTAATCTCCAAACTCTGGACCCCACCCAGTTCAGGTTTGTAAAATGCAGATCATGTCTCTTAAACCTGATAGACTTCTTTGAAGCGGTCACCAAAGCCGTAGATGAGGATAAGGTGGTTCACACAGCCTATCTAGATCTCACCAAGGCTTTCAACTCACTAAACTTAGGTATAAGTCCCTATGTCACAAGATGGGTTGCCAACTGGCTCACTGACAGAATACACACTGTGAAAGTAGCAGACTCCAGATCCAACTTCAGACCAGTGACAAGTGGAGTACCACAGGGTTCTGTCCTGCGCCCTCTCCTGTTAGCCTGTACTTCAGAGAAGTAGATGCTAAACACAGAAGGTCTTTGGCTAACGAAGTTCACAGATGACTGCAAACTAGGAGCCATAATCAAAACTCCTAACGATGTGGACATCCTACAAAAGGACCTCACTGAGACAGATGCCTGGTGTCAAAGTCATGGCCTCAAGCTCAATGCCTAAAAGTGCATGGTCATCCCTTTTGGTAAAAACTCTGTACCCATGAACTACCACATAGGCGGTAGCATACTTAACACCGAAAGTGTGATAAGAGACCTTGGGGCACAGGTGGACAGTAGTCTCTCCTTTGATAATCACATCGCCACAGTAGTCAGGAAAGCCTTCTACATGGCACACCTCATCACAAATGGTTTGTCATCCAGGAAAAAAGAGGTCATTGTTCCCCTCTACTCATCACTCATTAGACCCATTATAGAGTACAATGCCCCTTTTGGTATGTACCTCACAAGACATCTACAACAACCTGAAAGGCTGCAGAAATACCTCACAAAGAGGATTACTGGCCTCAAACAGATATCCTATGCAGACCGTCTCAAAAAACTCCAGCTTTACTCCGTCGCATATTGCCTACTCAGAGGCAGTCTCTGCCTGTACAAAACTATGTCCAACGCAGAGCTGTTGGACATGCGCCACTTAAAGAAATCCCAATCCCTCCGAGCTACATGCTCTAGGGACCTAAACCTTGTCACCACAATAAAAAGAACATGCTGGAGGGATAGATTCCTGTCGCAGAGACTTCCCATACTCTGGGACAAACTACCTATCTATATCAAACAAAGCTCCTCATTAGCACTCTTCAAGAAAAATTTTGATGATTGGATGAGAGATAGGAAATTTACCCTGGGGATCACTTCTGTGGCTCTTCTTGACAGGGGCACAGGAAAATAATTTTCTTGGGTGGTGAAAGCCAGGGTACCATTTGGCTAGGCTTGTATAGACCCTAGGGCCAATAGCCTAGTACCTACCTATGAACCTATTTGAGACCCAAAGCTACACTAAAAGCCTAGATTTTGTGAAACTGACTTTGTTCTTTCTTAACTGCTTTGAAACTGTGGAGTTTAGTTTACATAAGTTAGGAAGTGTGGGGTTTCTTCTGTATGGGAGATACATGGGCTTACCGACCATTTTTTAGCTTTGCGACTTGTATATCTCACCTCTGGTGAAGATGACTTCCAGCAGCAACCCACATCTCTTATTACTTAAGCTTCTCACGCAGCTGCATCCTGCAGTCAGTGAGATATTAATGGATTATGTTACTAAATGTTGAAATGACTGTAATAATTTCTAGTTTTGTTTTATGAGAAGTTTTTAAAAGATACCTTGCACACCTAGGACTTCACTGAAATCTTAGATTTTGTTGAGCTTGCTTGTGTAAGGATAAGAGTTAGGTAAGGGGGAGCAAAGTCATGCTTGTACTTTGACTAAATGTGACCTAGAGGATTCAGTCTGCCAATTGCACATACAGACTTAATTGTTCAGTCACTAAGAAAATCTCCAGCATGGAATCCCGTGCCTTTATTGATCCTATTTAGTGAGTTTTTAGTAGCTCCCTTAGTGCAACTTTTTAGTGGTAACTTTAAGAACGTACAGTTTCAGCTGACGAAGTTCTCCAATCTGGTTTATATCCAAAAGAGTGTTGACCAGATGTTTCAAAATTACAGATCACTTAGTCTTACATTGGCTACTGGCATGTGCTTCAAGAGAGATCTGAATGCATTATTCAAACAGGGCAATAAGCATTCCTTACTAGATTTATCACAATGTGGGCTCATAAATTGTAGATCTACACTAACTTGTATGGTAGATTTGTATGAATGTGTCAGCATTGAACCAGAACTGGATCACACAGTAATGACAGTTTTATATGGATTTCACAAAAGCTTTCAATATGTTGCCTTGTTTCTGTCATTAACAGCTTAGATGACTTAAAGTTAAATAGATGTATCATAACATGGATTTAGTGGTATATGAATAATATGTTAAAAAGTATTGTCTTACTGAGTAGTTTTTCAGAATGGTGGATATAAAATCAGGCACCTCCAAGGACTGGTACTGGGGTCCAAATCTTTTAAATTTGTTTTGCACTTTTCCAGTAAAAATTGGAAGCTGGATCTCATATGCAGATGGTATAAAGATAATGGCAGTAGCCTCATTGTATAATGATGTGGACATGATTAATACACGGCAATATAAATGCTTAGGTAAAACATTCCTATGGTTCAGCTTCTTGCACTATGAGTAGGTGTTTTGCAGTTTTAGTTGTGAAATATTTAATCACAGTTCCAATGTTTTTGAGTTTATATAGCAAGAAAGTAGTATTTGCAAGTTGTTGTGGACATCCATCTAATGCCAAGTTAAAAGAACCAATACTATTGTCAAGATTTCTCTTCTGGGACCCTGCTTCTTATAACAGCCCATGAACGTGCAGAATGCTAAACACACTTGTGAAATCAGTCCTGCTTCTTCCCATGCTGGCAGTAATAAAAAAAAAAAAATAGGGATTTTCCTGCGTTCTCTCGACACAGTTTCTTAATGGCAATTTGTGATCACCCCAGGATAGGTGCAGTGGCAGCAGTCGTGTTAGGATTTAAGAACAGCAGCAGCAAGTTATAGTGATTATTGTTTTAGCAGAATAAGCCACATCTATACATTAACAAGGTACAGTAAAGCTGTCAATAGTCTCAGGTTCGGCATAGTGTTCCTTAAATCATTTGTGGCTGCCATAATGCTATTTCAGAACACTTGAAACTTTGTAGTATTGTGTTGTACATACAGTACATTGTATCTGGCATATCATATGATAGAATAATGCGATACAGACATTCAGAAAGAACATTTTGTTCTCCAGCTGTCCCTGAGCTCAGTGAATTTCCCTGTTCCTTATGTATTATATAACCTTATGGTCATGGTTGACAGTGCTTTTTTTTTTTTTTTTTTTTTTTTTTTTTAAACATATCTGCAAAAAATGTGCTGCTTTCAAATCCTGAAGTAATCAGTCTGGTCTGTCAGTCATGTTGCATTCTATCTGTCTGGCACTAGTGGGGGTGGAGGAATACAACAGTGGAAAAATATATTCTCTATTATATCTCTCAACTATCCAGATTTTTGCAAGACCAGAGACAAAATCCAAGCTTCTTCCAGAAATTGCAGTAAATGCCTCAAAAAAAGAGTTGTGTTCTGCTGGCTGCCACTGTCTTGGCTCCATCAAAACCAGGACATAAGGGAAAGGGATAAGAATAGTGAAAGACTCAACAAATAATGCTACAACTGTATACCATCCAAACAGGGCAAATGAGGATGGAGCATAGCAAGTGCTGCTTCAACTGGTGCCAAATATAGTGAAGTCACTACATGGAAAAACAGGCCAGTAAAGCTGGAAATTTTGTAACAATAGAAATCTCTTGTGAGACTGGAAAATCACAGTGAGGGACCAAACATCCTTCAGATGAAGGGTGAACATTCGAGTTCCCACTGTCCCAAAGGAAGAGGGCAAGAAAAGAAAAACGTGACATGTTATCACCATCCCACACTTCTGGACTCTGATATGCTTGCTAAAGCTGGAAAGAGGATCAGTTTTCACTGATGTTTCTCTTTTGATCGGGAAAGAATGTAGAGTAGCAGTTTGTTTCTTTGAAAAGTGAAGGGACCCTTTCTGTCATTCCCAAATTATAGTGAGCCACTGGATAAATAATGGTGGTTTTAGCTTACAAGTTCAAACTAGCCTTGCTGACTCGAACATATAGTTAGGCTATCACTGTATCCTGGTTACAGAGGCAGTATGAAACGGATATTATGCATTTTAACACTATATCTAGAGTTCTCCCCTCCTCTTCCCATGAAAACAAAATGCAGTGTTTATAGCCTAGGTGAAGGAATGCCCTGATTTTCCCATCACGCCAAAAGAATAGTTGGTTGTAAAGTAGCATTCCTATCCAAACCTCCATTAATGAAATATAATACTGATTGACCAAGAGCACCTTTCAAACCTTCTATTACTTCATTGATGCTCAGCATTAGTACTTCATTAATACTCCATGTCCAAGGTGAACCCACTTACCAGCACAGCACCAGCGACACTATTCTGAATCACTCTCATCATATCAACAAGTAGAAAGTCAGGAGGACTATTTGCTGATCATTATCATTCACTCTACATGCAGCCAAGTCATCATGGTATGATACACCTGTCGCAGCTCAATGAAAGGTAGCGAACACGTTCAGGGATGCCCTGAAGAATGATGACGGCAGGTACTGAGGAAAACCTGAAAGCACAGCACCCCCCCCCAGCAGCAGTACACAACAATGTTTTTTAAGTGTTGTAGATTGAAGGAAAAGTGACACTGATCCACTCGGATAACTGACACAGCTGCCTGCATTATACTAATATTAATGGCAATACAGATATTTGTTTTTCATAGAATGTTGTGATATGCATATGGCTCCAATGCTGTGACACCACAACACATAAATCATCATCCGCTGCAGATATAGCAAGATGAAGATAAGTTTATTAGCTAGGAAAACAATTCCTACAGGTCCACCAGTCACATTTCTTCCCACAATGAAACTTCTCTACATGTCTTAGTACATTTACTACTGTCACTGTCTTTAACTGTACTTAAGCCGTGTTGGTGCAGTGGTAGCATTGTCGCCTCACAGCAAGAGGTTCTCCCATTCGATTCTCGGCTGGAGCGCCTTCTGTGTGTAGTCTGCATGTCCTCCCCATGGTCAAGTGGCATTCGAAAGATATGCGCGAATGGGCGTGCCTTCGTTGAAGGTTGGGCGTCGAGCTGGTACCTCGGAACCTTGAAAATCTACTGCCAATCATTAGCAGACTGGAGTTCCTCTGTGGCAACCCCTAACTGGGAAAAGCAGAAGGAACAACAACTGTTTTTAACTGTACTTAGGAGTTCATTCCAGCTCTGAACTACTTTGTCAGAGCACCAGCTCCTAATGTTATTACATCTGCTGAAGTTCCCTAACAAAAGGCTGTTGTTCCCACATACACATGATGAATTTAAGCCTAGTTCCTTACAAGCCATAAAGACCATTATTAAGACTCCTCTGGGCCTTTCACAAGACAGGATAAGCAAACTGAATTTTTTCAGTTTCTGAGAATAAAGCAAGGCACATGCAGTACTAATCCTTTTAGCATGTCTACACTGTATATTTTCTGATGCTAAATCTGTATTCTACTATACAACAATCTATCTTACAGTAAAAACATGGCTAAAACCTTTATGCTTAACTGCATTGTAAGACATTGGCAGCAGAACATTCAGCAACTGTATCATCTTAACAGACAATATACTGTTTTAGAATGCAACTAACGTCTGTGAGGAACTCATGACAATTTCTGCTAAAAAATAAATCAAGAATACAACCGTATTTCAGCTGCATTATATTGAATGCTTATCAGAAGAACTACACCTAAAAACTGAAAAAAAAAACAGTTTTTCAGCATATCTTTAACTTTTCTGCATTACTCATGTCTCTGTAAAGTAAATGGTATTATTATTTTCTAATTTGTTATACCCCAAAATTAACTGGAATGGGGCTGCCGTTGGTAACATGATTTTGTTTTACACTCACTGTCTTCATCTCTCTGATGTAATTTTTTTGAGGGACAGAAAGAAATCCCTAGAATGAGAGGATCATTTACTGTGTTTTTTCTTTCATCGGTATACAGCAGTACAGTGACTGTCTGTCTACTTTTAACTGTAAGCATCAGTTTTAATTACTTTTCTTCCTTTTGATTTTTATTAGTGGTCATCTCTGATGCAGAATTTAAGGAATGTTAGAATGACAGGTTTGAAAATGTAGCTGAGTTAATTGATGTCCTTACATTCACTGCTGCAATACTCATCATGTATGGATGTGGAAGCCCAATGTCCAGCCAGTCTGCCAAAGCCTAACATTGCTTTAAAGTGCATTTAACATTACCCTCATGCTTCTTGCTTAGTGTAGGGCATAAAGGTGACGTTCAGGCATACCAGCTACAGAACTTCTTTGCCACCAGTCCGAATGCTGTTTGCCTACATCCATTTTCTGCCATTTGTACTGCATTTTTGTATTCTGGTGATTACTCCTGTTTGCTGAGTTCCTCACTGTTCTTTTTCTTGATTTTTTTTTTATAATGCATTTTGGGGTTAAAGTCATCCAGGAAGGGTAAATGCCTGTGTGGGAGACAGATTCCCCATAAAGACCACCACAATAAGAGCCTTTTTTGCCTAGGAGCTTCTCACAACCATATATCTTTTGTTCATTTTTCAGGCGTTCATCCCGAAAACCCTTCATATTAGGCTTTCTTTCCTTTCATTGTATCTTGAGAACCAGTGTCTTAAACTTCTTGCTAAAAATACAATGGAAGGAATGTCCTGCCCCGAAGGTCAGCCATTGGGTAAGAAGGTGAAAAAGGTAAGCCCAGAATCTTCCTCTGTCCAGCCTCTGCCTGGTGTTTCTCCTGAGGTTGTTAGGATTTATCTGCCACATCCGGGTTGGAGGCCTGTGAGGATCTGGTGGGCACATGTCCAAGGCTTTGCAGGTGTCCATTTCAGATGTTCAGTGGGAACCGTGGTTGATTGTTTCCGAGGGGTCAAGGGGAGTTCCGAAGATCCTCCTTTGGGAAGACATTCCTACTACGGTTGCCAAATGCTGTCCTGAATCAGCGCCTTCTCAGTTTTCTAGGGCAGACATTCCTTTAAAAAAGAAACAGAAAACTAAACATGCTTCTTCTGCTCCCAGTGAGCCACAAAGTGAGTGGCAGGCCTTTACTTGGAGGTTATTTAATGCTTTACTGTCATTAAAGCCTCCTCAAGGGGTATCTGTTCCTGTTCCTCCTTTGTCCCAAAGAATCCCTTACTTATTCGACTCAGATTCCTTCTCCTTTTGGATTATGGGTCAGAAAAGGAGGACTCTAATAGTCCTGATACTTCTTTTGAGGAAATTTCCTTTGGGGTCACATTCTCTAGGATGATGGATTTTTTTTTTTTTTTTTTTTTAAGTGGGATTGTGCTCAGGTCTCTGATATCTGTAAAAGGTACTATGAGTTACTGCAGATGGAATCTACTAAACCTACGGCCATTTCTCCTGTCTTGGCTGCTTTACCGGATTTTTTTCCAGTGCCTGTAAAGCGCCTGATTCCCTGCCCCCTGCTCCTAAGAAACCTGATAGGATTGTTCCTTTTGGTTCAAATGTCCTGCTGCTGACCCCTCTGTGGTGTCTGTGGCCTCTGATAAGCCATCTCAGTTGCCTCCTTCGTCCAAGTTACTGCCTCCTCACAAGGACAGCAGATCATGGACAGGCTGACTAAGGAGCTTTTATACTTCGGTTACACTAGCCTTTAGGGAAATTAATTATCAGATCCATATATCTAGGTATGTGTTAGCTCTTCTTTCTCAGGCTTGTCAGCTTTTTTCTGATCTTCCAGACTCTGAGAGTAAATATTCTGCTCTTTCCTTGCTAGGGACTTCCTTTCAAGTTGTTTTTCATTCTATTAAATGTAGTTATGATGCAGTGGATGCCTTTTCTAGGGCTGCTGCTTTTGGCTCAGTAATGAGGAGGTATTCTTGGCTTAGGGTTCAACCAGTGATATTAAGGATAAGTTGATGGATGCTCCTCTGGATAATAAACATTTGTTTGGGGAAGCAGATGCTGATTTGTTTGTCTCTTCAGGATAAGGGGAAAGCCTTACAGGAGCTTAAATGTGTTTGTTTCTCCTGTGCCTAAATTTCAGAGAAACTACTCTTCAAAGCCAGCCTTGGTTGGTAGGCAATCTCTTCCTCCTGCTTAAAGGTAAAAAGGGTGATAAACGGGCTCCTCCTGCTAAGGCCTTTCAGACTGCATGGAATCTGAAGCCTTCCTTTCCTGACAAACCAGGTGCTGTCTGTATCTGCCTGTTCCCAGCCACATTCCTCTTTTTCTCTCTCTTTACTTTTCCTCTTTCTTTTCCTATTTGGCTTTGAATTGCAAAGGATTATTGGGTTCTGTCAGTCATTTGTCAGTGTGCACTTCATGGTGTGGATTTCCCATCCTTCTTTTATGGGCATTCTTCAGCCTCCTTGGGAAAATTCTCCATTTTCCCAGAGGTTCCTTGAGATCTCTTGTCTCAGGGTGCTATTCAAGAGGTGCCTGTATCCTAAAGGGGGAAGGGCTTTTATTCAAGAATGTTTCTAATGCCCACAAAAGAGGGTACTTGGAGACCAATTCTAGCCCTGTCTCTCTCCTCTAATCACTTTTCTGAACATGCCTTCCTTTTGGATGTTGTCCCTCCAGACTCTGTTTCCTCTCTTGCTCCCTCAGGCCTTTCTGGTGTGTCTCGATCTCAAGGATGCTTAATCTCCATCTTTTTTTCAGGAAGTTTTTGTGTTATTCTGTTGCTTCCTGGCATTTTCAGTTCTGTGCTTTGCCCTTTGGCCTTTCTACTGCCCTAGGGGTGTTCACCAAATTCCTGACAGGCGTCAAGGGATCCAAATATTTTCTTACTTGGATGACCTGCTGACTTAGGCATCCTCTCTGGAGATCCTTTTGCAAAATCTTCGTTTTGCCATTTCTCTTCTTCAGAGCCTGAGGTTCATGATAAACTTCTAAAAGTCTTCTCTGACTCCTTCTCAGGATCATGTATTTCTGTGTTGCAGGATTCAGATGGTGCCAATGTTGGCATCCCTGCCTTAAGGCAAAGACCTTAACTCTCATTTCTTACTTTCAAACTCTTCTTCCCCTGGCCTCCATTGCAGACAGTGAGTTTCTTGCATTTCATGGCTTCCACCATTCTGGATGCTCCCACTGGCCAAACACCACATGAAGTTCCAGTGGTTTCTGAAGTCCGTGTGGCCACATCCTTCTAGACTTTGCCGTTTCTCTTCTTCTTTGTCTTAAGAAGGAATTTCTCTGGTGGATTCAGCAGTTGTCTCTGAATCCAGGCCTCCCTTTTCATCCTCGTCTCCCCTCTCAAGATCTGTTCACAGATGCTTCAGATGTGGGATGGGGAGTAACTTTTGGCTCCCTGAAGGTACAGGAAGTGTGGTCACCTTGTCAGCAGAACCAGCACATCAAACTTCAAAGAATGAGAGCTCTTATGCTGGCTTTTCAGGCCTTTCATCCTCTCTTCTCTCCGGGGCCTCTCAAGGTATTCAGAAAGAATACCACAGTTATGTAGTATATCAACAAACTGGGGGGGGGGGTAAGATCTTACCTTCTTTGCCAGTTGGCAATTCTGGTATGGGATCTGGCTGTCAGGTATCAAGGGTCTGTTCAGGCAGTTTATCTCCCTTCAGATCAGAACTTTGATGCATCCATTAAGGACCTGCACAGAGAGTCTGCCACAAAGGGATGTGTTTCTGGACATTGTTCATCAGTGGGGTACTCCTCAAATGGATCTCTTTGCCTCCTCTCTGAACAATCAAATTCCTCTGTTTTGTGCCAGAGTCCCAGGTCCTCTGGTGTGGAAGGTGGACCTCCTCTCATTTTCTTGGAAGGGGATGTGTCTTTATGCATTCCCTCCCCTTCCTCTCATTCCAAAAGTCCTGTTCAAGAGTCACCAGGATGCTCCCAAAATCTTATTGTTGACTCCTTTTGGCCAAGACAGCACTGGATCTCTCTGCTCCTGCATTTAGCCAAGGACAATCATCACAAATTACCTCACAGGGTAGATCTTCTCACACAAGACAAGGGATCTCTCATCCATCCCCACCTGTCCGTACTTCAGCTGACACTGTGGGTTACAGGGTTTTGAATGCTCAGGCACCTTTTTTCTGAGGTCGTGCTGCAGGTCCTGCAGGAGGCCAGTAAGCCTACTACTAGGAAATCCTACTTAACTAAATGGAAGAGGTTTTCTATTTGGTGTTTTTTTCATAACCTGGACCCACTTACTGTGGATGTTCCTTTGGTTCTCTGTCATTTGTGTGAGTTGCCCAATGCTGGGTTTGCATATTCTTGTATTAAGGCCCACTTATCAGCTCTTTCTGCTTGTCTGCCTTTAACTCCTCCTCTGGCTTCTAGATTTGAGGGTAAGGAATTCCTTAAAGGTGTCCTTAATATTAGACTTCCCAGGAAGCCATTTCCTCCTCCCTGAGATATTAAATTTGTTCTGGAGAAGTTGACTCAAACTGCTTTTTGAGCCTGTTGTCTCAGTTTCCTTGCAACATTGTTCTGGAAGACCTTTTTTTGTTGACTTTTTTACTTTTACCAGATGGGTGTCTGAGTTGCAAGCCCTTATTGCTTGTCTGCCTTTGCTGATATTCTATGAGGACAGGGTGTCCTTGCGTACCAGTCCTTCTTTTATGCCTAAGGTGGTTAACGAGTTGTCACTTAATCAGTCTATTAATTTACCTACTTTCTCCCCTTTCCATAATTTGATGGTGAGAAGGTGCTACATACCTTAGACATGCATAGACAGCTCAGATTTACATTTATCCAAATAAAATCTATTAGAAAATCTGATCAGTTGTTTGTTTCCTTTCATCCTAGGTCTGTCTTTAGGATTAGTTGTTTCCAAGCAAGCTATTTCTACTTGGATTTCAAAGGCTATTTGTTTTTGTTAGACTTTTCATGGCAATAGCCTTCCTTCTTCTGTAAAGGCTCATTCTACTAGACCTGTGGCTTCTTTTGGAGCTTTTTTCAAGGACTTGGACACTAATTCTATTCTTGAAGTGGCTACCTGGACTTCTGTGCATACTTTTACCAGACATTACAAGTTGGATGGCATCTCCAGAGCTAGAGCTTGTTTTGGTAATGCCGTTCTTTATGGCTTCTTGGAGGGCTCTACTGCTCTTTTCTCCTCCCAAGTTTCTTGAGCTTTGGCACTCTGCCATATGTGATGAATACTGCAGTGGTGAATGTAGGGTGAATGTAGGGACATAATACAGTTGTGTAAAACTTACCATAATGGTAGATGTCCTTGCCTTCCCCTCTGCTGTATTCACTCCCTCCCTCCGTCCCCATAATATTTTTCCTTCTTGGATGTGCATGATCTCTTTGGGTTTCCTTGGACTGGTGTTCCTACTGGACAATCCGTTCTGAGGATGGTATGCCTGAACGTCTCCTTTATGTCCTATGCTATGCAAGGAGTGTTTGGGTGATGTTTAATGTACCTTTAAAGGAATGGTAGGCTTTGGTAGAGTGAACAGATGTCTGGCTTCCATGACAGGCAATCTGATATGTGATGAATACTGCAGCGGTGAAGGGAAAGACATCTATTGTTATGGTAAGATTTTACACAACTGTATTTAGCTGAGTTAAATTGTTCTTTTCAAAAGTAACAGCTAGTTAAGTGTTAGAAATTTGACTCCTTTGATTAATTGGTATTACCTGGGCTGAGACTGTGTTGCATTCACAGTTTTTAATGTTGCTGCTAGAATTGGTCTTTGATGTTACTCTTCCTTCTTCAACTCATTGACTTGTCTCAACAAACACTGTATGCAATGCAAAAATGTTGTACCAAAATTCCAGAAAAGCATGCACATTTATAGAAAATAAAGTGCAGAAAAAAATGCAAGGTCAAATACTTACGAAAAATAAGAAAAGTAAGATGAGCATATTTTTCTTTGAGGCATTCACAGTTAGATTAATGGGAAATACAACTAATTTGTAATAATAATAAAAAAATAAAACAAGTATAACTTGTATTTTCTTGTTCATTTGCAATTGAAAACTAAGCTTGAAGGCCTTGCTTCTATCTGAGGTGTGATGTTGGCAGTCTGTGATAAGGCACATTAATGCCATTATTTGCAATGTTTTCTTACTGGCTCTGTAGTTTATTGGAATAATTGACCTAAGCTAACTTAATTACTCTGCCACTCTCTTCATGATATAACAGATGGGGAGGCAAATGCAGGAAAGAAAGGCAAACAAACATAAGTTGAAACATAAAACAAGTGAATAATTACTAAGTTGTGCTTTTTCTGTATGTGGTGTGTTTGCAGTGAAGGAAAATCACCTAGCCTGAGTGGAATTTCACATCTCCTGACAGCTGAAGAGTTCCTGCCTGGACAGCTTTCACCTGAGCTAAAATACACAAATTATAGATCTCAAACATGGTAAAAGTTACAAAACAGTTAAAATACATACTTTATTCAGCGCACACTCCTTTTCACAATGGTGATGTTAGTGTGAGCCAGACCAGTCTTTTTAAACTGAACAAGTAATTATATAATATATAAACTGACTTACTATGATTATGCAAACAAGTATTTTTATTTTTATTTAATTTTTGTAGCTACAGCTTTCAGTGTGACTTTTTTGTTCATGCAGATGTGCTCTTCACTTAGCTGCAAAGCAGGTTTGTAGATTACACTGCATGTGTGAGATATTTACATAATTATGAAAGGTATGTATATTTCATGGGCAAATACAAGTAAATATCTGCAAAACAGTGTTAGATGGACACCAACTATCAGTGCAAAGATTTTTCAGCATTATGTAGGTTTACTTTTGATAGCCTGAACTACCATGTAAACACCTTCTTGACCAGGTTATTAATATAATTATGAACATATGACATATACTTTTAATATTTCTCGATAATTCACATTTTCTCTGGTATACAGTACCCTATTTGTCAGAAGAGCAATTTGTGACCTACTAGTGACTATGCAATTCAACTGCTGTTTTACTCTGTGTATAGATGGACCGTGCCTGAGGCATTTACAGAAATATTAATATATGCATAAATATAAACAAGTATAAACATCTGAAACTGATATGAGAGACAGTGTATATCGGTGACAATCTTTGCAACATTATACAAGCTTTCATTTTATACCACAAAGTGGCGTGTATATTCCATCTAGGTTAAGTTATTAACAAAAATCTTAATATGGTACATATTCATAATTTGGCATAAAATAGCAAATTCGTGTTTACTAAACAGTTTATCTGGATTAGCAGATATTCCTGAACTTGTGCTGAGATGTTCTGTGAAGTGCTTTTCAACCATGCTAATATGTGGACACTACCCAGACATTTATATAATATATGCAGTTGTACTTACTGCTAAATAAAAATAAATATGTACAAATATATAATTTGTATAGTATGTATACACCTGTACACTATGTACACATACAAACAATATTTAATGCATAAAAATAAATGAACATGCATACTACAGCATGTGTGTGTGTAGATGTTCTTCGTGTTTCACTGTTGCAGTCATCACACTCTGCCTGCAGGTAGCCCTCAGTCGGCCCGAATACCAGAGTCTTGGGATTTCTGCGTTTGGATGCCATTGCCTCTTCCATGACGTCAGGTCCTAAAGGGTATAAAACATGCAGCTGATGCCATTACATCAGCTTTTCTTGCCTCGTGGGAGCCCGAATCAGAAGCAGTTCGCAAGTGCCGGTCGGCCACTACCTGAAATTTTTGTTTTTCGAGTTTCAGACCTGAAGTCTTCTAAAACCAAGTACCACATTGGGGATCCATTTTTCTTGCTCTAACCAATGTCAGAAAAAGTTAATTGTCTTGCCTGTGGAAAGCAAATACCTCGCAGAGATTTTCATTCTTACTGCGTCATCTGTTTAGGCCCAGACCACGACGTTCCTCGCTGTAGGTTTTGTGCCTTGTTTAACGTCCAAACTATTTGTCATCGGGCTATCTTTGTCGCTTTCGCTCTCATTCTCTGTATTTGGAAATGGCTTTGATTAAGCCATCTTCCGAAAAAACTTAAGGATAAAGACAGAGACAGTCTGCATAGGTCCAAAACTGCCGATGATGCTTCTGTTAAGCTAGTCGTCAGTCCATCGGTACTCAGTGAGGCGCTTTTGCAGCCCCTGATACCAGCTTTTACAGATTCGCAGGCCTCTGCTGAGACCCATTCAGAGTCCGGTATGCCGCGAGGTGCTTCTTCGACTATGGAACCTGCGGATGTCTCTACCTTGGATGGGTCCGGAACCGCTGTGCAGGCACCGGCCTCTGAGGGTGTATTCCGAACTTCTGATGTCTGCATTAAACCAACAGCTTCATTTTTGACTAAAACTACCGAGTTTCTCAGGCCCAGAGTTCGCACTATGCCTAGAAAACTGACTACCAAAGCACATGCTCAAGCCCCCTTGCCACAGAAACAAATTCTTAGAATGGCTGAAGATCTTATAACTTTAATTAGGGGAAGCCAGCCTTCCCCCTCTAAAAGACAAATAATTGATTTTCCTTCTGGTTCTACAGACCATGAGTCCGATGACTGATCCCTCTGATTACCAGGATGTACCCTTATCTACCTATGAGGATTCAGATGCAGAGGATTCCATACCCTCTGCCTCCCCTCCAGGGGAATTTTCTTTTGGTGAAACCTTGCATACTTTGAGAGCATTTCCAATAGGAATGCCAGAACTACCCTCAGTCCAAAAAGAGACTCTGAGAATTTTTAGACTTGCCTCAGCACAGGCCTCTAGCTATACCACCTGTCCTGGACATTGTAGATGATGCCTTCATGGAATCCAATCTTACTCCTGATACTTTACCACCAGCTCCTAGAAAGCCTGACCTGTACAACAGAGTACCTGACTCTCAAATTTCTCTTTACGAATCCCACTGCGGATCCAGAGAGAATCCCACTGCAGATCCAGAGACTATTTCCCAGGGACCTAAAGGCATTAAGGTCACTACAGCCAAAAACCCTACCCCTTCGGACAGGGATTCTAGAGCTTTAGACAGAATGGGGTAAGAAGGTGTATATACCTCTGTAACTCTTGCCATCAGGGCTTTGAATTACCAGTTTCACATGTTGAAGTACCAGCAGCATATTCTGGGACTAATTAAACAAAAAATGTTGTTGCTTCCAGATTGTACAGAAAATAAAGATTTACAAGAGTTGATGCATTCTACAAACCAAATTAGTAAACATACTTTGCAGCGTGGTTTTGATGGCTTAGAAGCATCTTGCAGGGCTGCTGTCATTGGCTCTGTACTGAGAAGGCATGCTTGGCTGAAGGAGCAAATCTTGCCAGACCTTGCCAAAGCAAAATTACTAGATGCTCCTTTAAACCAGGAAAGTTTGTTTGACACAAAAGCAGAAGTTCTTAAAAAGATGGAGGAAAAAGCAAAATCTGTGCAAACTGTTTCTTATAGGTGCAGCCACCTAGATTCAGTAGGCATTGGCCTTCTAAAAACTGGTCCTTTCCAGTCCCTCCCAGGCATTCTCAGTCCAAACACAGGGGCAACATGCCACCAAGACTACAGTCTCAGGGTATGCAGAGATCTAAACAATGGAGTGCTCCCTCCTCTAAAACAGGGAGTGGTAAGCCACCCCCTTATGGAAAAAGTTCACAATGACTTGTCTATCTTGCTTCCCAGCAAGGCCCAAATACTTGCACCCCTAGGAGGAAAACACGCCCTGCATGCAAAAAACTGGATGTCCATTACCCAAGGCCGATGGGTCCTAAACATTGTATCCCAGGGATACAGATTCCACTTCCACTCACTGCCAACCCCAGATGGGTTGCCAGAAGACCCTCCTCCAAACCAGTGGGCAGAGGCTCAAAAGCAAATACTTTCTCTTCTCAGTATCAGGGCTATTCAGCCTGTGCCAGTAGAGCAAATGGGACAGGGTTTCTACTCCAGACTATTCCTGGTGCCCAGAAAAGAGGGCTGTTGGTGCCCTATCCTAGATCTGTCAGTTCTCAACACCTTCTTGGTGGTCCCAAAATTCAAAATGCTGACTCTGCAACAGCTTCTTCCTATGTTAGCCAAGGACGCCTGGCTAGTCACCTTAGACCTAAAGGAAGCTTATCTACACATCCCCATAAGGAAATTTGCAGGAAATATCTACGTTACAGGGCAAACTCTATGCACTATCAGTTCTCTGCACTTCCCTTTAGCTTATCTACTGCGCCCAGGGTATTCACCAAATGCTTGGCTCCAACCATTGCATACTGCAGGCAGAGAAATATTCAAATTTACCCATACTTGGATGATTGCCTGATTCAGGCAGACAGTCAGGAATTGCTGCTTCAGCATCTGGCATTTGTAAAGAGACTTCTAACTTCTCTGGGGTACACCATCAACGAAAAGCGATCACAACTGGTGCCCAGCCAAAAGCTTGTATTCATGGGAGCAAGCTTGAACACAACATCCCAGATGGCATTCCTAACACCAGAAAAACAGGTTTATTTGACAAACTACTTCAAACTAATGGCCACCAAAACCCAGCTATCTGCAAGAAAAATACTGCAAGCCCTAGGGTTCATGGCCTCATGCATTCTACTAATTCCATATGCAAGACTGCATATGAGAAAACTTTAATGGTACTTAAAAAGTCTCTGGTGTCAACATTCTCAGGACCTGGAAACGCTGATTCCTGTCATTCCTTGTCTAAGGGCCGAGTTCCTTTGGTGGGCAGATGCATGCAACCACAACAAGGGGACTTCCTTTCACTCAACCCCTTGCCACCCAAACCCTGACAACAGATGCATCAGACTATGTGTGAGGGGCTCACTTGGCAGGCAAATGCATTCAAGGCAAATGGGGCCCAGGACAAATTCCCCTGCATATCAATCAAAAAGAAATGTTAGCTGTACAGAAACTCTGACTGCCTTCAAATACTTTATCCTTCCAGGACAACTCCTGATAAAGACAGACAACACAACAGTTATGTGGTACATAAACAAGCAGGGGGGAACTCATTCCTACCCACTCTGCAGGTTAGCCATGGCCCTGTGGACCACAGCTTTGAGCAACCAAGTGCACCTGCAAGCTCAGTTCCTGCCAGGCAAGCAAATTTCACTGGCAGACTGCTTAATCAGAAATCTGCTGGACCCACACAAGTGGAAGCTGGAACCCAACTCATTCAAACATCTAATCCACAGGTGGGTGACTCCAGAAGTGGACTTCTTTGCCTCCCCCCAAAACCATCAATTGAGCAAAATTTGCACCAGAAATTCCCACAGCCAAGTATGGAAAGTGGATGCCCTATCTTTTACTTGGGAAAACCTCTCAATTTATGCCTTTCCCCCTCTGCCCCTCCTCTCAAAAGTACTACTGAAGATTTGACAGGACAGGCCAAGGACAGTCATTATTGCCCCAAACTAGCCACGCCAGCACTGGTATCCACTCCTACGCTGTCTGACAGTAGTGCCACCCTGGCATCTATATCAGATCCCCTCCCTGCTGTCCCAGCAGGAAGGACAGATTTTGCATCCACAGCTGCAACCCTGAACCTTGTAGCCTGGCTTATCCCCTGAGTACATCAACAGCAACCCTCAGCAAACAGGTGATGGACGTCATCCTTGAGGCCAGAAGGCCTAGTACTAGGAAATCTTATTCAGAAAAGTGGAAAAGATATTGTTCTTGGAGCCAGTCTCAAGGAAAGGAGACAGCTGTGCCCACCTTACCTCAATTCCTGGATTACCTAGCAGAGCTTCTACACAAAGGCCTGTCCTTCTCATCTGTGAAAATTCATGCCTCTGCCATCTCAACTCATTACAATACTGAGTCACCTCTATTTTCTCACCCTCTCCTCAAGCAGTTCCTGAGAGGAGCTAACAATTTAAGACTGCAGAGTTCCCACTCTGCCTGAGACCTTAACTTTTGAGGCCTTAACTTTGAACTAGAGAAGCTCATGCTTCCCCCTTTTAGCCTGCTGCTGCAGCAGAGTTAAAATTCCTCTCTTGGAAAATAACCTTACTTCTAGCCATCACTTCAGCAAGAAGAGTGTCTGAGTTGCAGGCACTAATGGCTGTGGAACCCTTCATTATTTTCCATGCGGACAGGGTTTCCCTCAGGACTAACCCATCATTTATGCACCCACCATGTCCCAGGACCCCCATTCAGCATTTCTGATAACACTGGAAAATACAAAGGTCCTACCTTCTTCTTTCGGCTGCTCCCGTTAGGGGTTGCCACAGCAAATCAACTGTTTCCATTTCTTCCTGTCCTCTACAATCTTGCTCTGTCACACCAAATGCCTGCATGTCCTCTCTCACCACATCCATAAACCTTATCTTAGACCTTCCTCTTTTCCCGTTACCTGGCAGCTTCATCCTTTGCATCTTTTTTCCAATATACTCTGCATCCCTCCTCAACACATGTCCAAACCAACCTAATTTTGCCTGTCTGGCTTTGTCTCCAAACCTTCCAACCTGGGCTGACCCTCTAATATACTTATTCCTAATCCTGTCCATCCTCGTCACATCCAGTGCAAATCTTAACATCTTCAACTCTGCCACGTCAAGCTCTGACTCCTGCCTTTTTATAAGTGCTACGGTCTCCAACCCGTATAACATAGCTGGTCTCACTACCCTCTTGTAGATCTTCCCTTTCACTCTTACTGGTACTTGTCTGTCACAAATCACTCCTGACACTCTTCTCCACCCACTCCATCCTGCCTATACTCTCTTCTTCACCTCTCTTCCACAGTCACTATTACTCTGAACTGTTGATCCCAAGTACTTAAAGTCATTCACCTTCACCACCTCTACTCCCTGCATCCTCACCTAACACCGTGATATTGGGAGATTTCAATTACCCAAACATAAACTGAGAGAACTACTCAACTACTAATTCCTTTGCCCAATGCTTCCTAGAGTGTATAAATGCAAACACCCTGGACCAACTGGTCACCACTCCCACAAGAGATGACAACATATTGGACCTGGTCATCACCAACGTCACCGGAGGTAAAACCCTCACTGTTTAGATCCGACCGTACACTAATCACTCTGAACATTCACATCTGGACCCCACCCCCAGACAAGGAAAGCACTGTGAAAAACTTTTCAAAAGCAAACTTCCCACTACTTAAGACCAAGGTGGTAAGTTTCAAAGCCCCCATGGTAAAGGATAATGCTGTCCAAGCTGCAGAATTCTTTACAAATGCACTCTATGACCACCTACAAGAGTGCATGGATCAGGCTATCCCAAGCAAAACCAAGACTCACTCCTCCAAAAAGAGTAAACCTGTCTGGTGGTCCCCTGCCATAAGTAAGCTATACAATAGAAGGAGGAAACTAGTACAGAATACAGCAAAATCCCAAGAAGGTAAGACATCCCTGATCAGTATCAGCAAGAAACCCCCTCACAAAATCATTCAAGGCTAGCTTCAAAAGAAAAATTGCCAAAGACTCTAAAGATAACCACAAAGTATTCTTTAGCTATGTCAAGAATCTTAAGTGGCAACTCTCAGATCTGCTCTGAGTTAGTGCAGATTGCCACAAAATACACTGAACCGATGGACATAGCCAGTATCCTGGCTGACAGGTTCAGTGCAAACGTCACCCCCCCCCTCGCCCCCAAAAGGGCCCTTGACCATTCCTGAAGAATGTAGAGCCCCAGTAATCACAGACACACAGGTTAAAACAGCCCTCTCCAAAGCCAAAAACGCAGCATCAATGGGACCAGATGGTGTCCCAGGCTGCGTCTTATACGATCTCCAAAATGAACTAACCCCTCACCTTAATACACTGTTCAAACTCAGCCTTTCCACAGGCTATGTTCCCACAGAGTGGCATACAGCAACAGTTATCCCACGCCACAAAGGTGGAGCCACAATGGACCCAGGGAACTAAAGCCCTGTAAGCCTGAGTAGCTTGGTCTGTAAAGTTATGGAGCGCATCATCATGGAACTCATTAACAAAGAGATTGGGAACCTCCAAACATTGGATCCTACCTAATTCGGCTTTGTTGAGGGCAGATCTTGCCTCCTAAACCTGGTAGACTTCTTTGAAACAGTTACCAAAGCTATAGATGAGGGAAAGGTGGTCCACACAGTCTACCTAGACCTTGCCAAAGTCTTTGACACCATTCCCCACTTGGGTATTGTAGACAAGCTCACCAACCTGAACATTAACCCCTACATCACGAGATGGGTTGCCAGCTGGCTCACAGATAGATAGAATCCACTCTGTAAGAGTTGTGGGTGCTAGGTCCGACTCTAAACCGGTTACAAGCGGCGTCCCCCAGGGCTCAGTCCTGGGACCCTTCCTGTTCAGTATATACTTCTCTGAGATGCAAGCAAACACAGGAGGGCTGTGGCTTACCAAGTTCGCAGATGACTGCAAACTAGGGGCCATAATCGACTCTCCGGCTGACACAGACATCCTCGAGAAGGGTCTCACTGAGACCGGATACCTGGTGTCAGAATCATGGCCTCAAGCTAAATGCCAGAAAGTGCGTAGTCATCCCCTTTGGGAAAAACAAAGTACCCACAAACTACCACATAGGTGGTAGTCCTCCTAAATACGGAAGATGTAATTAGGGATCTGGGGACCCAAGTGGATAGTAATCTCTCCTTTGATAACCACATTGCCAAAGTTGTTAGAAAATCCTTCTGTGTGGCCCACCTAATCACAAAAGGGTTCACATCTAGATCAAAAGAGGTTATTGTGCCCTTCTACTCATCTCTCATCAGGCCAATCATAGAGTACAATGCCCCATTTGGGATGTACCTTATTAGACACCTGCAACAGCTGGAAAGACCACAGAAGTACTTCACCAAGAGGATTACCGGCCTCAAACAGTTGCCCTTTGCAGCTCGACTAAAGAAACTCCAACTGTACTCTGTTGCATATCGCCTACTCAGAGGTGATCTCTGCCTGACATACAAAGCCATGTCAAACCCAGAACTGATGGACATGCTCCACCTAATGAAAACCAAATCCCTTAGAGACACACGCTCTAGAGATCTAAACCTCACCACAACAATAAATAGGACATGTTGGAGAGATGGGTTCCTGTCCCAGAGACTTCCCTTGCTCTGGAACAAGATTCCAATCTACATTAGGCAGAGTACCTCAGTGACACTCTTCAAGAGAAATCTTGATGAGTGGATGGGAAACTGAAAATTTACCCTGGGGATCAATTCAGTGGCTCTGCTGACAGAGGCACAGGAAACTAATCTAAAAAGGTGGTGAAAGCCAACACATTCTGGCTAGGCTTATAAATGTCCTTGGGCAGATAGCCTAGTACCTACCTATGAACCAATGCCCAAGGTGGTATCCAGTGTGGCTTTAAACCAATCCATCCATTTACCAACCTTTTTCCCTAATCCTCAGAATAAAGGGGTAATGATTCTGCACTCCTTGGATGTGCACAGACAGCCCGGGTTCTGCCTTAACAGAACTAAACCTTTCAGAAAATCTGACCAGCTGCTAGTCAGCTTTGCTACAGGGGCAGAGGGCAAAGCCATTTCAAAGCAAACCATTTCCAAATGGATAGCACACTGCATCCATTTCTGCTACAGGCACCATGGAAAACCTACCCCACAGGGGATCAGAACTTATTCCACTAGGGCTACCTCACCCTCTACAGCATTTCTCAGGGGAGTCCCTACCAGGGACATCTTGGAAGCTGCAACCTGGAGTTCTGTACACACATTTACCAAGTATTACTACTTACCCATTTTTTCTAAATCCAGAGCTGGATTTGCCACAGCAGTCTTACAAGGCCTTAAAGCCAGCCCCAATACTTCTTGACTGGCTCCACCCTTCCTCAGCTTTGGAAATCAACCCGTGTGTGATGACTGCAACAGTGAAACAAGAAGAACATAGTACAGTTGTGTACATAAATGTAGATGTTAGAGTGTATTCACTGTTGCAGTCCTGGTTACCCTCCCTCAAGCCCCCTGAGTTTTCTATTCTTTCTACCTATCCTCTTTTTGGCCATATCTTATGGCAATGGTAGTTACTTTTTACTGGAGGTGTTCCACACCATATAATTTCTTCCTATTTTGAGTGCTCCTGACATATGGGGCAAGAAAAACTGATGTAATGGCATCGGCTGCATGTTTTATACCCCTGACGACCTGACATCATGGAAGAGGTGACAGCATCTGACACAGAAATCCCAAGACTCTGGTATTCGGGCTGACTGAGGGCTACCTGCAGGCACATAACCCAAGTGTGATGACTACAAAAGTGAATGCAGTCTAACATCTACATTTATGGTAAGTGTACACAACTGTACTTTTTATATATAACACACACACACACACACACACACACACACACACACCTAACAACAGTAAATCAAAGATAATTTTTGGGACATGGTTGCAATTTTTTTTTTTTTTGCAAGGTGAATCACTTCAGTATACCACAACATAACAGAAAACCTAATCAGAACACTATAAAAAGTAAGAGTACTC